>NC_143445.1:7527500-8127500 GCF_987193195.1 Phasianus colchicus
TGGGACTACATACCGTCAGAAACCAGCAGTTACTGGTATTTGATAAATAAATATACTTCCCATAAATATACTTTATCACCAAAACAGCTGGAACAGAAGGAACAGTGCTATTTACTAAATGAAAACACTGACTGTAACATCCTGGGTTTTCCTTCTCAGCCTTTGAGCCAGACTGAAATATGCTGTGATTCCAAGAGATGATGAAATCATAGCACCAGATGGGATATCCATGAGTTGTACCCAAAAAAGAAGCTTGTACTAAAAGCTGCTTAATTTTGGGTATTGCAACAAGGAGACATAACTGTTTTATTTTGTGTTAGTGCCTTATAAATGGTCACACCTTATGAATTCCCCAACACTAACGTCAACAACAAGTTCCTCACCAACTTAAATGAACAGAGAATCAATCTTCACTTAGCAGTTTCACACAGAAAACCACACTCAGTCGGGCAGAGTTGGTAGTGCAGGGTGCTCTGACTTCGATTTTTAGGCTATTTGCTTTACTCTGATATCTGAGTGCCTGAATTCCAAGGTTTGTCTTCTTGACACCCGTTTGAACTACATAAAGATCTCTTACAGAAAAATTTTGAAGATAAAATTACTTGTCAGCAATCTTACAGGATTTGAAATGTTTTGCAAAAGCAATGAACTAAAGGCACCTTTAGCAACCTAATACTCACCTTGTATCACCACACTCAAAGCCTCAGAGATGAGGAATCATACATTCATATTGGTACCCAGGTTCTACTATATTAACAAAAATATTTTAATATCCTTTATTTGAAAACTATGACAAATCTGATACAAAATGCATTTGCTTCTAGATTCAACTGCAGAGATATAATGTGCCATTTACCAAATTTTCTGAGAAAAAGGGGGAAAAGACTTAGCTTCACAAAAGAAAATTTAGTGCAAATCAAAAGTAAAAAAAATAATTTATCAACTTGTCCTCATAATGAGAAAAAGGGGAAAAGAGAAACGCACATCTTTGGCAGCATAACAACATTAGCTAGAGCATATCAAATAATCAATTAACAGTGCCAAGCCTCTGATTCAACTTCACTATGGGTTTTGCAATGCGAAACAGGCTTGTAAAATACAATGTTTTCACATTATAAAATTTGTTCTTCCATTAAGTATCTCAAAATTAGCTGGACTTACATGCTGTTGGGCACTGGCAAAATGAAAGGGGAGATTTTCAAAGACAAATGAAATTTAAGCATTTCAGAATGACTTCCAGTAGGGGCCAAGTATTCGATGACTAGTTACGTAGGAGAAAAAAGATGTCATACATTCAGTAAAGCATGACAATAAGATATCTTCCTGCAGTTGTGATGGCAGCTTCTGCCATACTCCATAGAAGGAGGTTTAGTCAGACACACTGCCCTATTTACACCACTGAGACACTACTTTTCCAAAACAGCTTTTCAGCTGTTTGTCCTGTTCCTTGCTGTTGCTGCAGATTGACAACACATGCATGCACACACACCCCCTAAAGTTTTCCTGAAAAAAATGAGCAATTTTAAAAATCCACACTATCAAAAACATTTATGTCAATATAGTTACTGGAAAGGATTTATGTTTGAGAGCAGCTTCATGTAGGTGCAGACACTAGCACACCAGTGAAGAAAATTGCCTCCAGCAGAGCATGGTAATAAGCAGAAGAACCAGGCTGGGGAATAATCCCTTCCAACTGCCTGGGAAGAAGCAGAGACAAACACAGCACTGTGGCTGTGCAGCTGCTCCCAGGCCAGGTGAAACAGTTTGTTCCAGGTGCTTCCAGACCAGGATGCAGTCAGGGCTGTGTGCAAAGCAGTTTGACAGCCTGCAAGTCTGAAAAGAGAGATGGAAAACTTCAGACACTTGAGCAAGAAAGTAAAATCCCCATTTCCTTCAATCTATAGTTCATGCCCCTTCATTACTGCCAAGAGCATGACAACCACCTGTGATAAGATAATATTGAAACTGAATCTACAACTCTCCTTCAGAACAACATGCTTGATTATATATATACACACACACTTATGTTTTTTTTGTATGCTATCTTAATCTACTTACATGTTCATTTCAGTTCCATTTGATTTCTGTGAAGCAATTTTTAAAAAGCCTGCTTTTCATTTTACATTGTGGTGAAAGTAGTTTTTCATATTATAACACAAACTTAAACCATTTCAGAAGGCTCTATAATAAAAATCTTTACAAGTAATACTGCTGATCAGATAACTTCTCTAAAATTTAAAGAGAGCTAGCCTTCCCACTAAGATTTGGAAGCAGTATTGCATAACCTTCCAGCTGAGACTGACAGACGATGTAGTTCACAGCAGCAAATAATGGGAAGGGGAGAACTTTCTCAGGAAAACAATGGGAGTGTAGAAGCCAGCTTTTCAATAACAGTGTTGAAATTTGTAATACAGACTGGTTGTCACTGAGTTCTTCTATTACCACGCTGATCAGCTGAATCCATCTCAGTTTACACATTTAGCTAATTTCTGCAGAGATGACAACATGATTTATTAGTCAGATGCTGATATACATGGCACAACTCCAGCCAGGAATGGAAGCACTTGCTCTTGTAAATTCTAAACAACAGAACCACTGCAGCCTGAAAGGACAGGCACTGGGCAATACTGCCAGGACAACAGATTTACCCAACACTGCAGAAGCAGTTGTAGATGCACACAGCAGCGAGGAAGGAAAAGCTAAAAAACATGCTGCAGTGTTCGATGCTCACTTTAGGATAGTCTCAGATCATATTACCAAAGAAAGTAAAAGGATGTTGTACAGCAGTTGGTTAGTGCAAGCACCTCACCCGTCAGTGTTCCTGAATCAAATATGTTCAAATAAACAAGCAAATCCCAAGCAAGTTGGGATTGCAGAACGAGGCCTACAAAAGGACACAAATTAAATTATTACAAGGTTACTTTTCAATAGCATTCTCATTTCATGAATAATCAATAAGAAATTGAGTACCTAATATTAATAGAAAAGCTTCTTACAAAATGTATGTGTCACTGCTGCAAACCAGCAATTCTGACAGAAGATACAGCAAAAACAAACCAAAAGAGTCTAATTCTGAAGATGCAGAAAAGCTGAGCCAGCTGTGCAATTTCATTACAAAATGTAATAGCTGACTCATTCTGGTTGTTTTTAGAAATAATTATTTAAAAATCATTACAAAAACAGCATTCTTGATATTCACATCAAAGAATGAGGTAACCTGTGTCACTTTCCATACATAAGATCTTCCCCCAGACTACTGTAAAGCAAAGCAAAATCAAGAAAAGCAGAAAATTAAGGAAACCACTCGTCTCAGATACAAACACCACTTGACAAAAGTGACCCTTCAGAGGGTGGTCTGCACTCCCTCCTACTGGTTACATTGACTTATACAGACTATTGTTAGGACACTGAATTAGAGCACAAGTTCTAAACAAGAAAGTGAGGTTTCGAGGCAACCTCCCAGTAGAACAAGAAACCTAATTAGTCTAAAGATGAGGTACGACTGATTTATGAATGGTAGTACATATCACAAATTCCTATTACAAGAAGGACCAGGATTTAATCAAAGCAGAATCCCCTTTTGGTCTTGCACTGTTATTAGTGGGGACTAATTTCTTGGCATGAAACAGAGATTAAGTACTTCCACTTCTTAACTTGACTGTGTTTAGTTAAAATTACCAGTCTGAAACATGGTTGCATATGGAACAGTTACATCAGCTTACCTCTTGTCACTGTTTTGTGCCTTTACCTCTGGAGAGCAGGGATATTTAAGAAAGACGGCTCTGAAAATCGATTTAGCACCAAGTAGGGCAGATAGTTCACTTGATTTGTTAATTCCAAAGCTCGCTGTTAAGGGACGCATTTTTGATTGATGATTATTTTTAAGCCAAGCAGGGGGTGAGTCAAGCTGTTATGACTATCAATCTAAACAGAAGTATGAATATACACTGAACCCTCCATTGTAAAATGCTCAATAACTAGTTAAAATCCTACTCTAAGAACTTGAGCTTTGATTTATATGTAAAACTCTTTACACTCAGTCACTCTAAATTCCCCATATGCTTCACATACTTCGGGAAAATAGAAGAAAGCTCAAACATTTGCAGTTCTGTGTAACAGGAAAGACGCTATTTATAAAAGTGAACTTGTGTTAGTTCTGTAAGCATTAGGACACATCCCTTACTTATTGTTTGGTGACCCTACCTGTGCTGCAGGTAACACTGAAAATAAGATATTATCACTGTCTTTCACTTTCTAAATGCTTTCCTGAGACCGCCTTGTGCTTTTTATTCTGTCACAAGTTACACTCAGATTAGGAGATTTCTGATTGCCTGTAAATAAGGAAATAGTGAATTAATCTTTTAGACATGTAATTTTCCTTCTGTTAATGCTGTCTTTCTGACTTCCTAGTAACCTGGAAAAGTGGAAGTGGAGGTACGTGTCAGCGTGTAGACATGGTGCATAGAGAACAATGACTGGAATTGCTTTACCTGGTGCAATTCCCAAAAGATCATACTACTGTTTCCACACAAAAAATTCTTATGACTAAAAGAATAGTGCAGAAAACCATGTTTTTGTATAAAAAGCTGCTTCTGATAAAAGGAGGATAAAATTTCTTCATGAAAAGATATATTTACACCTGAACAAATTTACTGTTTTGCCCAGAGGGAGAACTTCATTCATTTACACCAGCAGTAAGAGTGTTGCCTGGCAGAAAGAGCAAACCGTACACCGGATCAAATTTTTACATACTTGCAAAACTATCACTTTTCATTTTAGGTGAAAATTGGTAGTTTTATACAGATCTGTTTCCAATATTCTTAATCACCATGAGGCCAGGGACCAGAAATCCCAAGGTCAGGAACAAGCCTCAATTTCAGAGTCAAAAGTTCAGAGTGACCTCTTACAAAAATAGCCATCTTTTCACTAGTCCCTCTTGGTCTCCTGCAGTTACACTGCTTTTTCACAGCAAACCACTTAAACACTTCAGATTAAGAAACCAAATAATATTAGATATTACAGGTGGAAATGCTTTTCTTCCCACTGAGTCTCCCAAGTCTTTGAAAAATTAACCAAGTGGAAGCTGAAATAAAGAATGTCTAACTGCACCGTTTACCTAACTTAGGAGTTCGCAGAAAAATCAATTTGCATCTATTATTAGAAACCTAAAACATTCTGCATTAGAGCAGCTGCTTATAAAGCATCTGACACATTCCACTTGAAAGGAGCATGTCTAGGGCTTCACAGATTTTCCATGACTAGGACTCCTCAATGTCAGGATAACAGTACCCATGTCTTAATACAAATCCCCTCAACACAGCTTAACAAAAGGCTTTAACTGACGGAGCTTAAGTCACTTCATGTTACAGTCACCTCATGGTGACCATTTTGCAAGAGAAAAATATTACAGAGTTGAGCAGCCAATGCTGACCTCAGCAAGTCTTCAGTAAGGCTCTCATGGGTTACAAAATACCTCAGTTTGAGGTGCATTAAAAAAAAATGCAATTTGGGCTCACAGGAGAGTTGACTGTTACACTGAAAGTTGTGTTCCTGAACTACAACAATATTCTAATGTTTTTTTGACCCTTGGTAGTTTGAGGCTTTTCTCTTTGGGGATGCCCAGTAATTTTATAAAGATGGAAAGAGATGTAATTGCACCTCTGCAAGCTGCAGCAATTTCTGTCACAAAAATCAATGCATAATGCTAGGAAGAGAATAAATGAAGGCCTATGCAAGATAAAAGCACATCATTCTTACTATATCCTCCTTGTTTATTTTCTGTATTTCCTTCTGTTTTGTACTAGCACTAGGTTATATCAGTACATTGTTAATACATTATTGCAGAGAACTCTGGCAAAATAGAACTGAGCTGGTCTTCAACTGGGGTGTTTTACTACTACAATGTCATATTTTCTTTATGTGAAAAAAAAAAAAAGAAGTAGTATCAAAATCTTAAACTCTTCTTGACAGAACATTACTACTGGCCAAACCTAACCAAAGAGCAAACTAGCTGTCTCAAGACTTAGGTACCCAGAATTAACTGGTTACTTCACCAGTTTTATGTCCTGAGAAAGAACTGAACTTTAAGTCCCTAAATGTCCCAGATCATCAGAGTATAGGTATGGATACTACAAGATCTCACATTCCAAATATAAACCAAAAAACACAAAAATTCTGAATATTTAAACTATCTGCCTAGAGTAAGATAAAATACAAAGAGAGATCTTAATCTCCAAACCTTAGGAGATCTTTGGCACAGAGAACATCATTTCTCAAGAAGACAATAGCAAAGAGCTCATCTGGAGCATCTGCATGATTTCTTTCAAAGAGCCCCAAGCAAGGCAGGCTGCTTTGGGGTCACAGAAAATGGCATGGCAAATCTAAGGCTGTCCTTTATTGAAGGAAACTTAAATGCATATAAACCTACTTCTCTTGGTATAGACAGTCTGTACTTCAGTGCTGAAGTGGAGCTGTTGTGTACAAAACAAATAGAAAAAATATTTGGAGAAGAGAAGTCAAAGAATGTACATATGGAAAAAAAAAAATAGAAGACAATCACTTTTTTGGAGCCAAACCATGATTGTGCTCCTCTTTTCCCATTTTAATCAGTGATTTGAGAAAAGAGACAAGAACTAGCCAACAAAATACCTCTATTTCCCTCCTTACTTTCCTCAAAGCCTCCTGAATTCTTTACAGTTGTAATTCATGCTAAAAACAAACAAAAAACACAACAACAAAAGAAGCAGGAAATGTAAATCTAAGCCAGGAACAGCCTGTCTCACATCTGAAAGGCAAAATCTTCAAGACAGAGTGAATATGAATCTGAGATTCTTTTTCTCCTCCATGAGTGCTGTTTGTAAAGCACAACAAACCAGAACAACGCTGTCTACATTAGCAAAGATAGCTGCAGTTATTCCTTGTATTTATTTCCTACTTCCTATTCTAAACCATCCTCCTTAAGGAATCTGTAAAAACAAATGTGGCATTTCAGGAGCAAGCTATATGTTCCTGTCCACACTAAAGCATTTGTGGATACAAGCAGAGAAAAATTTCCAGATGCTCTGCAAAGTAAAATGCTTGGGCATTCCTACAGTTCATCTATAGCAACAAGAGGTCTGGCAAAATGCCAGCCCTGTGTGCACTGCTCTGCAACAACTACCAGTGTATTATCACATTACTCTTCTCCTAAATCCAAAACATGATATCATGCAAGCCTCTAAGAAGGAAACTAATTCTCTCCCAGCCAAAATCAGAACAGGAGGAGAATGAGCAAGAAAAGTTTCTGTTCCTCATTAACAGCAGGACTCCATCCCCTTTCCCCAGCTTACTGTTGTACCTGACTTCAGCAAAGAGGAGCTACACTGAGCATGCAAACAGGCCTGGGAATTGCTACAGCTTTATCTCATCTCCCTTCCAAGTTGCATTCTGACATACAGCTAAGGAGAAACCAGGCACTGGGAAAGCTCCTCTACTGGTTCTCCAGCACATGCAAATCAGAAAGACTTGATACAATTGCATTAAGATGCATATATATATGCATAGAGATATGTATATCTATGGAGGTATTGTATTTTTACAGAGTATCTCTTCACCTATACCATTTCAGAAGGGATTAACAGCTCTGAATCCCAATATTGTTTCATCTTTAGGAAGGAACAGGAAGCTTAGCAAGTACTGCCACCACATGTTGCCAAGTTTCTCCACCATTTATCTTTCCTGAGATGTTTAGGGGCTCTAGTTATGTCTTCTGGGCTTTTCTTTTAAGCTAAAACCTTATGCTTTCTACTTACCTTTTAGTGGCTTTTCTAATCTGCCAACTCTAAAAATCCCATCCCTCCCAAATTAATTCTTCATCCCTTTTCAGGAATGGGTGCTATTTTTCCTAAGTGAAAAGTTCAGATTCTGAGAATTACCAGAACACTAACCCTACAGAAATGGATGAGAATATCTGATGACTACTCCAGTATCCCTATCCCGCCATAAGGAAACTATTTTATCTTGGGAAAGAAGGTGATGGGAGTATAGTTCTAGCTCAATTGAGCTATTAGAATCTGAAAGCTCAAAACGGTTCGCTCCTGTGTGGTTAAGGTACTTCAGTGTGTGTGGTTTCAACAGCTCTAAGCTGCTATTGCTCAAAAGGTAATATTCCATTTATATCCCAGCTATAAAGACTTGGCAACAGCCTCCTCAGTAATAACAGGGACCATGGCTGATATCCTTTCCTCTAGTGGGGAAAGGTCAATATTATTATACTGGTTTTGTGAATTTTAGTATAGCAAAGAAAGAGCTTTAAATGTCTGTCCATTGCCTGAGTGAATTAGAGAATAATACTGGACCACCCTACAAGCATAGCTGAATGCTCATTATTTTTCAGTATTTTCCCTCAACTAGTCTCTTAGGAAAACGTGTGAATGATAATAGATCATTTTTGTTGCAAGAAATTCAAACCATATTCCCAAACCTATAAATGTAACCAGCACAAATCCAGCAGGAATTCCCTACAGCAACTTGCAAGTCATTCAATCACTATGAAAGCCAGGAAACAATTGTAGTGACAGGCAATGATATAAACTCTAAACTTGTACTGATAGCTAAGTTTTCGAAGAGACAGAGGGGGAACAAGTATTTTAGGAATGACAGAGTGAAAGCACTTCAGAAGATACACCATGAAAATCTACCAACCTAAGAAAAAAAATTATGCTTACCTGCCTTTATCAGCCAGAGGTTAAGAAGTTATTTATACTTCAGTGAGAATTCAATGCAGGAGACAGTATTTGTAGACTGCAATCAGACTTAGCAACAGTATATCTCTCCTTTCCCAGAGGATGAAGAAGGAAACTTCTATTTTTTCGCCATTAGACCTTGCTGTTGGAAACAGCTGAAAGCAGGGAATGTCTAGGGAAATCCATGGTGATTTTCAGCAGAATTCCTTGCAGAATTGTCTCATCTCTGGAATGAGACTCACACTTACTGGGCTTTCTTAGCAAGAACAGTTGTTTCTTTTTTCAATCATTCACTCCCTCTTCAAAGGTTATCCCAGAGAAACAGGTGAATTCTCTCTCAAGAGATGTAGTCCCCTTTCTGTGCCTGTATCTACAAAGGCTCCCACTAATTTTAACCAAAGCCTACCCTGAGTATACATTGAATAACCCTGAAAGAATTTGTCTTACATCTTTGGAAGCAGGCAACACAGGTCTGCAGAAATATTTCTACAGGACATTCTTCTGAAGATGCTACTAAGGATCTATAGTCAGCAGGCAACCAGATATAGCCCTTAAGAATGTTGTTCACACTTTTACATCCTCCTCACACAGACCAGTCAATGGAAGAATCTGGTGCAGCAAAATAGGGATAAAAATTCTGCAAAATTACACAGTGAGTTTTATTCTGTGAGACAATAACTGCCAGCAAAGGGGACCATCTTTAACACGATTTTTTGAAAGTTACACGTGTTAACCCCAGATCATTAAAGCAAGAGTAGAAATCCAATCACACCTCACTATCTGTTCTATTCATATTTCATGCTGCTTCTTGTAACAACAAGGACAAGACTCTTGCTTTGAAATATCTCCAAGTAATATGCGGATTTTCATGATTTCCAGGGAAATTCTTACCCTGTAATTTGGAAAATACAAGCTTCTCAGCATCAAGATCCCTCAGAGCTTTTACAACATCCCCAATCACTTCCCATTCATTATTCTCAAATCCTTGCTTAATGCAGAAATTTGCCCTCACTACATACATTTTTTTATAGGTTGAGTTAGATTTCACCTTGGAAGTTTGGATTTTCCTTCTGTTTTTCCTACCTGCTGCTACACATCACTCTCCTGCATTTTACCTCTAAAGCCTACTCTGAGTGAACACAGCATGATTACATGGAAATCTTCCCACATCATCTTTAGAAACAGCCATCTCATACTCATGAGGTTCAGCACTTTTATTATCATAATTCACCTTAGATCTACAACAAAATCCTTTCCCATGGAAACTAGAGGAAAGCAACTATATGAAATAGCAATGAACTGAGCTGAATGAGTCCAGAAGGAAGTACTCTGTAACATTAAGACTATATCAAAATAGTGGTTGACAGTATTAAGAGAAAGGGAAAAGTACAGACAGTGATAATTCAGTGGTTTATATTTAACTGAATATTTGGAACATACTGTATGAAATCACTGAAATGTGGTAGGGATCTGGAATCAATACAACTAAACGTAGCAGGAACAAAGTACCAAAGATACAACAGTTCACATCAGCAGTCCCACTCTAGCTCAACTAAAGTAGACATACACCAGGTTTCCTTGGTTTCTTGCATGCTCAGTGAGAAAGCAATGTACTCTTTCCCAAGTAAGCAATAACATCATCTCTTAGGCACTAACAAAATGAAACATTTGCTGAAAAGCTGCATGTGGTAAAGTACATGGAAAAACTCACATCAGCAAAAAAATATAAATTGTTCAGCTAAAAGAGATAAACTGCTTGAAGATAGACACATGAAGGGAATGTTAGAAACTAAAGTTTTTGGGCTTGCTTGATCCTAAGAGGAAGGACAGAAGGAAAAAAAGAGTTCATCTTTTGTCCAAATCCTTCTGAGAAGCCACATACACCCCACAAACACAGACTAACTTAATCATAAACAGAGCACCTAACTCCCACTTAAATACAGAAGCAACCATTTAGGTTAGTGAATGCAGCTTGTGCTATCAATAGACAACCACATCACGCATCCCTTCAACATACTGTTCAGGCATCAAGTGCCTACTTTCTTTTGGCTCTCTGCTTACGTCTGTTTTGCATTGATTATTATGTCAGATATAATTACAGTCAGCAAATAGCTCTTCATTTTGCAGCAGTAGGTTTTATAACTGAATACTGGCAGGAAAGTCACCATATCCCTTTTCAGATTCCTTCAGGCTATGATACAGCTTTATGCTCAGACAGGATATGCACATTTCTCCCAGTCATTTCTGTTAACTTTCTCCTTTCCATAGCAGTGATGAACCAGTACTGTGCAAAATACCCCAAGTTGGTCAGCTCAACATTCATACATACAATTGCTGTTCATGCTCCTCCAGCATCCTACAACTCTAACTTTATTTCACACAGGTAGGTAACAGTGGTCACTACTGATCTGACTATACCTGGAGTCTTTTTCTTCTATCTTCTCAAGCTGCAGAAGTAACACTCTTAGCCTATAGCAAAAATTCTCATTAATAGTTTATAATTGATCAAATATGCATTGTATACAATTATTTAACCTTATTTTACTGGTCACAACAATCTACTTTACTCTTGTGTTCAAAACTTACCATGTGCTGTCAGTTCTTTCCAAATGATCATATAAAAATCATCACAATACAGCCAATTTTTTCCTGTACAAAGCACTGACAGACAGAAATTACCAAGTCTGACTGTTGTAGAAATTTTCTAGAGACTTCATCAAATACTATTGGTACTATTCACACCAATCCAACAGTTCCCACTACAAAATTTCCTCTTGAGACAACATTTTATCCAGGCTGGAATAACAGATTTTTTTCTCTGTAGATCCACATCACATACTTGCACAAAATCCATGTGGAATGTATTTTCTGACTTTTTTTTTTCATTTAAAATGTACATTATCACAAGCAATCATTAGAGTATTTCAAAATGATCAGTTCTTGCTAACTGTACACTTACCTTTATGTATAACATTCTGCAGAAGAGGGATTTACTTGGAGCTCTGCTTGCTACCGATGCATAAGCCTGTAGTTTTCTCATTTGTTTTCCTTCTTTAATATTGGTAGTACCTTATCTAGTTTCTAATTATCAAATTTCTTAAAATATTTTCTGCCAGACCTGCACTTTACATGCCTATTTTCAGAATTTTAGATGGATGCTGAAGTCTCAGAATAGACTGCTTGGAATTGTTTGCACTTCAGAGGCAGTAATTTCAGCAGTTCCATCCTCAATCCCATCCTAATCATCTGCCACAGGAGCAAGATTAGAAAAAGCTACCAACTTCTAAACCACCACAATTAAGGTAGGAAATGCTCCTTTAGGTAGAAATCCACACAGAAGTAGTGCTAAGATTCACCACCTGGAGACTGCCTTTAAAAGCTAGTTAACTTCACGCAAGTCTATCAGTAGCAAGTACATTTGCATTAGTGAAATCAGCATTAAGAGTATCCCATACAATACTAAATTTAAAACAGGCAAGTATATCTTCCCCAGTTTAATACACTGCTGGTTTTTTTGTACCAATTTGTTCATTAGAACCAGATTTCTGTCCCAGCATTTCCTGCTTTTGACAGAAACTAATCACATTGAGTCAGCCTAAAGCACAGTGGCTGGTAACTATGCCAAGAAGATTTGATGAGTATTTGTTTTTGGAAGTATCTTTTTCATTTTTTTAAAATTTTTAATTGTATTACCAAATTCATGGGCTTTAATTGTTAGAGATCTTTAATAAGTCTCACACTCTTTTAGGTTGTGTCTATGGCTGATCACCTCTGCATTAGCACCATGCCATGACTCAATTAGGATTTCACATACCTTTACATAAATGCCTTTTGACCAAGCTTAATACAACCACTCAAGTAGAAAGGGTTGTAAAGTAACATGAACATCAAAAAAACCCCACACAATTAACCTGAGTTCTACCCTGCCAATTTGCCTCTCTGAGGGCTTGAGATCAATATGCAGACAGTTACCATTATGTCAACGATAGGTTTCATTTCAGATGTGCCACGCATAAGCACAGGGGTTGCCTGCAGAAATTCCAGCAGACCAATCACCTCTAAGTTTGGATGACCTCGATGCTAAAAGTCTGAGAAGCAGATTAGGGTAGGTCAATTCAGATTAACACCTACTGAAGAAAAAAAAGAAATGAAAGTTATCATACACATGCTATTTCAATATGAATTTTGAAATACTTGTGAGCAGCTGAAAGAATGGAATTGGTGACATCAAGTTTGCACCACAGACTGCTAAGGATTCAGTTTCAGAACACGCTGGGGAAGGCTAGGCCAGAATGCAGCATAAACTGCAAACAAAACCTGCTTATATTTATGCAGAATGATTTACGAGGAAATTCCAACAATAGACTTCATATCAAATACCTGCTGTTAGAAAGAAATGATATCTAATAATGTTTCATTACAAAAGCAGTTATAATCCATTCCATACCACCCTTCATTTCTGCCAGTAGTACTGTGTGCTGGATGGGATCTTAAATGGACACAAGTTTTCTGATTGCTGGTTACAGAATCTCAGCTGACAGACAAAAACAACTGAATTTAACTGTAAGAACATACTCCACAAACTTATGTGAAATATTACTCCTAACAAAGGATGAATGTTACAAGTACAACACAAATGCATTCTTCTCAGCCAATATAAAAGGGCAAATGATATAAATGATTCACAGTCATCTCCTAATGAATCGCTCTGTTTTAATCACAATTGTCCAGGCACTGGTATATATCAATAATAAAAAATCAGAAACATCAAAGTACAGTTTATCACAGAAGGCAACATCTGAATAGAAGCACGTCATTTTAATTTGCTTTGAAGTTTAAAGCAATCCAAACAAAAGAGTTAACAATATAAATACAGAGTAAATGCACACAGTTTACAGCCAAGAATGTATGCAAGAATAATAGCAAACCTCACGAGTATGAAAGTATTCTCAAACTATCCTTTGTGAGTGTTTAGCTATGACTCTCAGGGCATAGTTATGTTCACATATGCAGGGTAGGCAGACTTTCTTAAATAGAAGAACTGAAAACTTACATAAATCTTTACAGACAAATCTGAAAAAAAAAAAAAGGAGCACATTTACCTAGGCACACTTCAGCGTTCAGCTTTTTCTGAATTTGAACAGTTCAAACAAGAAGCGATATATATAAAGGCTCTCCAAAATTTTGGATCTGGAAGTATTCTTTTAAAATACTACAGGTCTGAGGAATGTTACAAATGTAATCATAGAAACAAAAACATAACAGAAAATGTCATTAACAAACATCTCAATTACAAAGAAATATATGGAGTGCATTATGTAAACAGGGAACTAAATAGGTGCAACGTCAACATCGAAGTGAACAGGCTGATGATTCACTTAAAATAACCAAACTCCATAAAACTCTAGTGTAAACCTACTTAAAAGAACAAATGCTAGCAGATCTATTGGTCAGTTTAAGCACTGGGTTCAGCCCGCTGCAACACAGCTCAGTTGTTAGCACAGCACTATAGGGACAGAAGGGGTAACAGAGGGGCTGTGAGACATGACTGCACTCACTGAGGTCAAATTTTTCCAATCTCAGGCCACCCTTGCCACATCACCCCTCAATATGCTGGAGAAACCCAACAACAAGCAGCACACACACTGTCACACACAGCTTGGCAGAGAAGCCCCTTTTTCCCTCTGATCAACGCGTGCTCCAGTGCCATCTTTTGGCAAGTTCTGCAAAGTGCAGTCTCAGTGTCCCAAAACTAACTGGTTGCCAAGTCGAAATTAGTAGCTTGCAGTAATATTTAGGGGCCTATCACAACAAAGGAAATATATGGAGAGAAACGAATTACTGAGACTTGTTTCTGACCTCCAAAACCTTTGCATCTTTGGCAGGGAAAAAGGTGATATAAATACACTATGCTCAAACATAAACTAAGATGACCATTTAAGTTACAAGAAAGTTTAAACACACTCCTTTCAGTTCTGTAGTTAAGGATATTACTAATGTAGCATGTTCTTATTCCCTTTACTTTTTTTGTTTTTAAATATCAGGCAAACAATATAAATAATTTAAAGATCTTTGGGAAATATTTTATGCAGAGGTAACTTTATAGGTATTGGTACTTTAACAAAAATCCAAGAAACTGGGTTTAAGTTTTGTTTCCTTAAATAAGTCAAAATAAAAAGATCACCCCTGAAGGCTAAAACATTACTTCAACCCCTATTTAACAAGGTGGAACTACAAGCTGATTGTCTATTTTTAGCTGTTATCACCCATATTTAATTGTCCTTTTTGCATTCTTTGCTTGCATTTTTATTTTAAAAGCAACTCCAAGTGGACTGATCTCACCCAGAAGGTACACAGGGTACCCAGTGAGCTGCTGGAAGAGATGTACATCTGATCAAAGGAGACTGCATTCAGTAAAATCCACAGGAGAGTAACCTGCACAAAGCCTGGACAAATGCAAATGTTAACTGTATTCACAAACATCGAAGCTGAAAATTGTCATGCCAATTTTAAGTTTGGCTCTCTCAATTGACTCAAGATAGCTGATGGGTAATCCACTTTTTATAGATCAGAAATTACAGTAAGTAGTTAGTCCTGCACTTAGTTGTCTGGATAATGGTATCACAGTAAATCTTTGAAACTCAGAGCCACAAATAATACTCTGGATTTCTCCTAGAGAGGCCAATTTTAGAACATACATTTCAGCATTCCCCTCAGTTCTTTAAAACCATCAAATTCACCTTTGTGGGTACATCACAGACCACAGTATCTGCCTTTAAAAGGTAAGACAACATTGTCCAAGGACAAAGATGACAATACAGACAAGATTCCACTGCAAGGTCACTGAGTGTGCACTATAAGTGGTTCTTAGAGGAAAAAGAAATTAGTACATTTACTTGAAGTACTCAAATATTTTGACAGTGGGGAAAACATTACATGGGTCAAAATAAAGTGAACAAGAAAAAGCCAGACCAATTGTTCCGTAAGCTTCAAGCCTTTATGTACAGCCTACAGAACTACTGCAACAGAGATCCTACAGGTCTATAGCAGAAAATGCTTTATCCTGCAGTTATATGGAAATCAAACCACATGCTTTGTTTAAAACCAAACTGCATGTACTGAACACAGTTTGACTACAGATAACCAGAGTGGGAAAGAAGAGTCACAAGCCAGAAGGCCACAAAGTGCATAAGGAGTCATTCATAAGAAAGCCATTGCACACAATGCAGAGTTTAAGTATACTGCAGTACCACACTGGAAGAGTCGATAGCACAGTTCTGTCATACCAGTGCAGCAGCATTCATGTGTAGAAAGCTATTGCCCCCAGTTTTATAATGGTCATCTTTCTCATTAGAATCATGGATGTAGACAGACAGATACTCAATGATTTGTCTGGAAACCTGCACAAGTTCTTATGAGATTAAACTTCTGTTTTTGACACAATTGTATGATTTTGGAAAATATTGTAAGTTATGACAGAATTAACAAAGCCATGCTGCTGAATGCAACACATCTTCGCAGCTGGCTTATAAAGCAACAAAACACAATGCTTGAATGTTCAGAACTGGAGGATAAGATTACATGTCAACTGCTGTTCTGACATAGGCTCAAACTGGAAAAAAATGATACAGCAATTATCAGGGGGAATGTTTACAAAAAAAAATTTACTTCTCCATTATTCTGTACAGAGGTTGTCTGCACTAAAGAAACTTATCAGAGCTCCAACTTTTTCTGCTTTCTAGTCCTTCCAACCATCGTGATGCATGATCTTTCCCTGTACTTAACTGTAGATACCAGTAAGCTAGGTCAAGCTCTATCCGAAGTTTTAGGATAAAAACAGCCTGTTCTGCAGTTGCACGAAACTCTGAATTAATCCTGTCTTCACGTATGGTAAGCTGAGCTAGTTAAAGATATCTTGTAACAGTAAACATCCTTTGGAGAGGCTATAAAGTAGCATTCAGCAAGTTCTCCCATGGCTGTGTAAGCAACTTGACAGACTGATGATACAGGAGGGTGTGTCATAGGCCTCTCTTTTTTAAAAAGGGGGGAAAACTTCAGAGAGGAAAAACGGTGATGCACAAGAACTAAAAGTATGCATACACCGTTATCAAGAAATTGATAACCTGAAGAGTTCAATAATCAGATTCTCTCTCACCAATCTGGAACACTGTTCAAATTTAAAAAGAAAAAATGCAACACAAGTATCACCATTTGTAGTGAAGAAGTAATTCATTTTGGGTCCCTGTGCCATACCCTATTTCTTGAGGTAGCAACATGGAAAGCTTTACACACTGACTACCTCAGTCTCTGTATGAATATTCAGAACAACTGAATGAAAATTTCAGATATGGAAAAGTATAGAAGTATTATCCTCATCATTCTTCCAATATGTTACTGTGCAGTAGAACAGAACAAAAAGGATGTGGTTGAGAGCAATCATTACAAGGTGGGAATAAGGCTGCCCAAAAAGTTCCATGTCCTTTCCCTCACACATTAACTCTCTGAAGATGACTGAATAGCCTTGTCTATAGATTAACAGATGGAAACAAAGTAGTAGTTTTGAATAAAGAAATGCATAAAGGCATTCCCTAAGGGGCAGCTTCTACTTGTTACATTGCTAAGAGACCATACAATAAGGCAGCAAAATTATAGTTGCCTACAATCAACTTTCTATTTTGTCCGTATCTGCATGTTCCTGATACAACTTTCCTTCTGCCCACCGCATCTGGCATTCAGTAGTCCACTCCAGTCTTTCAGTCTTCTGCCTTCCTCTAGAAAGACTTGTCACGCTGCTATCCATCCAGCAAGTAGACTACGACTTCATAGGTTGACATCATGATAGCTGTGTTTGGAATCTGTCTGACCAGATGTGTAGTTAAACCTCGGTAGAGGGATCCATACCCTTCTTCTCGCACAAGCAAAGATAATGTCTGGAAGAAAGATCTGTATTTTGTTCCCTCTTCTCTTAGCCTTGTTCGTACAACTTCTGTATAAAGGAAACCAGATGTGGTTATGTTTGTGATATCATCTTTCCCAGTAACCAACCAGCCATTTCACATTAAAAGTCAACCATTCCCCCATTTCAGATTCTCAATATCAGAGAAGCTCTTAAAAAAAAAAAAAAGACAAACAGAAGTAAATCAGCTATGTGTAAGAGACAAACTAAACACTTATGCACTGTTGAATATATAGCTAAAGAAGAGGAGTTTACTTGTCAAAATCCAGAAGAGGACAGTCTGTATTTTTCGGCTTGGAAATGGTCACAAATTAAGTACTCAATACATCAATAAACTTAATGTATACATAACTACTCTGCTGAAAAATCAAGTGCAACCAAAAACCACACTATTTTCCTACAAGCCAGGAAGTTGTTCTCTCTGTATTGGGTTTATTTGGCCTTATCTCAACCTGTGAGCTTATTCCATTATATTTTCTCCCCGTTTTTCTAAGGAGGAAGAGTAAGAAAGCGGTGCATTGGTGCTTAGCTACTTACTGGTGGTAAACTACCACAGTCCCTCACTGAGTTACACGAAATTCCTGGGTACACAGATTCCAAGTTAAAAAATTCCATCTCCCTAAGCACTTCAGACCATACCCTGGCAAATCCCTGGGAAAAATAAACATCAACAAAAACCAACCATTGTATAATTCCATTTAAAATTATTTTTGTTTCCAAATATTACACTCACGTTGACTCACTGAATGTGCTGTGAATAGCATTAGACAAAAATTGTTCTTGAGCAAGTGAGTCAGTCAGCTACAAATCACTTGAAAGACTCAATTTGATCACACTGAGTCAGGCTCTCAACTACACAAGTCCCTCTTACCATGGGGATATGCTATTGATGTTGCACAAGTTTTAGAAGTGGCAGCAGCCATCATCATTCCAACAAAGTCCGAAGCTTCTTTTGCTGATTCATCCTCATTGTCCATGGCAGAAGCAGTCTTATGTTCCAGTAGTTTTCTCTTAATGCTCTCATAAATAACAAAATGAATAACAGTCTCAGATATGCCTGCATAGGATGCCGACATTCCTCTGTAAAAGCCTTTAATACCATCTGATCGATAAACTTTTCGGACACATTCAAAAGCACTCATTCGTTTTTCTCCACGGTTCCTAGGAAGAAAAGAACAAGACAGATATCAAACTGGTGCAATTTGAGATTAGAAAATAATTAAGCAGGTATTCTGAGTGACAAGAGGACTTAGGAAATAACTCACACCAACGTTGAGAGATTCTAATCTTGACATTTAAGTGAAGACACTCAATTTGGAAGTGAACACAAGTAAGACATTACAATGAATCCAAGCCAAACTTCATATGGTATGATTAAGGAAAAATGTCATACAGATGAATTGAATAACTCCAGGCTTCCCACAATCTTACAGAACAAAGAGCGAAATTGCCTGAAAAAACAGGCTCCCAAATGAACTGTAGAGGTCAGGGATTTGTGAAAAATCTGATGATTTTCTTCTGCATAATGAAAGGATTTTTCCTTAAAATATGCTTCAAATAAACAGATTCTACAGCATAGCAATTACATCCTGTTCTAGAAGTGCAGGTTTTGCAGTAAAGCCTTTAGGAATATACGGTTTTGAGGCACTGAACATGAAAAGAGCAGAGAGCAGCTATGATTCAAATAGCAGCCCTCACATCACAGCTATCAGCAAACAACTGATATCTAAAGAGGGTCTACAAAACAATAGAACACAGGCAGTCTATCTGATTGAAGTAAGCCACAGCTGATGTCAAGGCACATACTCATTAGTCTTTGTGATATGCATACTAGACTTGAAGGACAATAAAATCTTCATCCTTAGCCTCTTGCTTCTTATTTTCATATGTCAAAACAAAAACTATAAACCCAAGTCAAGTTATACTAGATAGCATCAATGAGTATTTGGGTAAATAAATCTAACTCTCATTTTAGCTGACATGCTGAATTGAATTGTGCATATGGAAAGATTTATGATTGTACACAACTCTGCAAAGCCCTTATGATGATACATACATGCTTCAGTGCAGCACGGAGTGCACGCACTTGCAGCATACAAATTCTGCCAGCAGAGGTCTCCTGAATGAGCAAGTTGCACAGAATATAACAGCAAATACCTTCTAAGATATTATTATGAGTCATATGGATGCTATCCAAGCAAGACAGATGTATGAAAATAAAATGAGGCATCACTAGATGGCAGAATTTAAACCCTGATGGTCTGAAACTGCAGTACCAGACAGCAGCAAAGCCCAACTTTAAGAAAAAGAGTGGGACAAGTATACACAACTGTGAATCTGAACTTGACTGAGCAAGGTGGCAAATACTCCACAGCAGGTAATGCTTCTGGCTCTGATTTGCTGATGGGATTGGAAGAGTTGAAGAACAACTGGCAAGAAAAGCAGCTGGATCTACGTCTTCAGCTCCAAGAATATCCCAAGCCACAACTTTCTTGTGCGCCTGGATGGGTGAACTGATACAGACTGCTGTAAGTAGTTGTTATGATGTGAGAGCCTCAACATTGTTTCAAAGCCCCAAACACTTTCTTAACAGGATCACTGGGAGTTTTGAGAGGAACCTCAGCAGAAAGAAAATGAACGTGTTACTGAAGGAAAACGTAAGCATGAGGCTGGAAGAATAATGTTTTAATCAGATTGATTACCTTGTAATTCATTCCTAATTGGCTGGCCAGTTTACTAGAGCGCCTCAAGCACACCACAGAACAGACTAATAGAGAAAAATGATGGTGTAACTCGTAATTGTAACTTGATCAGCGCCAACTTTCCAATTCAAAATTGTGAATATTGAAAGAGTCAACCCATTCTGAACAGCAGAAAAGATCCCCAGCATTTAAGCACAGTATTATCACAACAGAAATATTTCCAGTTTTAATTTGTAGATTTTTACTAGTAGATTCTTGTAAGATTCTTACCTTGCATCAAGCTGTAATCGTGTCTTTACTAGCCAAATGGGATTGGTCATTGTGATCGCAGTGAAACCTAATATTTAAAAATGGAAGAGTTAGATGTGACAGTACCATAAAAGCAACTGCAGCTAAGTTTGAAACGCACATGGTAAGGTAGGATGCAAAAACTCGGACTATACTGATTTTTAGGAAGTACCCACTGTAACCTTTTACTGATATTTTATGAATCCGTAAAGCCAAAAAACATTTAACTTTTTTAAAATTTTACATAATGATTTTAAAATTTACTCTTAGCAAGAGATTCCCCATATAAAATAAGCCAAACTGTGTATATTTCTATGCCTATGTAATTATACCAACCCTTTTTTGACACCTTAGAATATCAAAACTAGTCTAATATTAGCCAATTAACTTGGAAAACATTTCAGTAAGAACACACTGCAGATACAGCTATAGCAATTTGATATAGTATAAAGCATTGTGTCAATTTAACTTACTCTCTGAAATACAATCCGAGTTTAAAAGCATGCAAACTGAATAAATACTACTTTCAGTGCAGTTAAAAGGCATGTATTACTGTAAGTTAAGAGACCTTTTAATAGTGAACTATAAAGAGAAGTTAAATTTAAGAGCTAATGTCTTATTTTGCATTCAAAGCAGATTGTTGATTGCCAGGAATACTTTTACAAGCATATGAGTGTTTAAATTGTTAAAGTAAATAGTATGACTTCTAACTATCCAGACAGACAGCAACTATTTGGACTTGCATCAGGGCTATGGGTTAAAGCTTTGATTTTCAGTCCACTAAAGAAAAAGGAAAAGAAAAAAGACAAAATAAAAAAAAAAGAGAGAAAAAAGAAAAAAAAAGAAGTAAGAAACACTCTTACTTCTGCACAACCGTGGAGAGAGAAAGAGCAAAGTGAAAGGCAGCTCTGAAAAAAAAAAAACAACAAACCATCTAGAGTTGTAATACCACACGTGCACCATTAATGAGGTGACATGTCTGCAGAAGAGAGAAGGAAAAGGGAACGACTGGAACATGGCCAGGCAAGAGATGATAAATTTAGACAGCTGCTTGCTAAGTGGCACACATCACTTGCATATCACTACAAAGACATGCTGCCCTCCTGCAAGGGAATGGACTGGGGTTGTGGGAAAGCAACAAAGAGTTATCTTGTTCAGTGCATACCTGGTACAAAATGCTTATACAAGTAACAGGGTATCAATAGGCTTGTTTATGGATATCATTAACAGCTTACATAAATATATATATTTAGTAGAACTGCTTGCATACCAGTTACTTCTGTTTAATCACAATCTATGTTTACACTGCACACAAATTACTGCAATACTCTGAGAAATGCCAGGGGATCTTAACTGTTTTTAAGCTCTGTTCTGCTCCTGCCCCCAGAACTCTTCAATAGATCAATGAGGAATTTCAGTTACAGCTTTAAGACAAACTATGGGGTTTAGAAGCTACTAAAAGTGAGTCACATTTCTGTGCCAAAACAGCAAGAACGCCTCAGCAATTTCAGTGATTAAATATATTTTTTAATTGACTAAATTAAAACTAAATAACTTCCTGTGAACTCACTGCATGGATCATACAGGCTTTTGGCTGATGCTTTTTTGATACACTACTTATTTTTTCTATGTCAAGATAACATATAACCTTCCATAGGATGAAATCCTAACAAGCCAGAAGTGTTTTATACCTGCATTTCACACACTTCAAATAATTACGTGAAACCTAAAAACCATCAGGGACTTATCTAATAGGCACTGGACGATTTAAAAACATAACATCTGCAAAAAAAACATTCTGCAGTTCAACCAGTTTGAGCCTTTCTGAACCTGTCTGCCACACTATAGCACAGGAATTCCACTGATTCCAGCAGCACTTGACCCCAAACTGAACTAAATGTAAATTTTGCATTTTCATTTTCCTACCTCAAATCAGAGGTTTTCCACAGGTACAGTTCCTGTTGGATACTAGAAGTGAACGTGACTGAAACAGACACTTTGCAATAAGTGGGGAAAATAACTAACTTCCCCTACCACACACATATTCCAGGAGAAGGCTTCTCTTAAAGGTAAGATCCATTCTAAAATCCCTTCTTAATTTGAGATGTTTGATAAGTTGAACAAGACCAAAATACTTTTGCATTCCTATTTATCTCAGGTACACGCTCTGGAATTTCATTAATGTAATACTGTGTTTTGCAGTACTATTAGCTCAGTACTTTCTCTTTCCTATTCAGCCCAAATAACTGGCTTCTAAAGATGCTTTATTTGTTACAGGAAACAAAGATGAGATCAGAGGCAATATCTGAGTGATAGCATTTGTCCAGAGCAGCAGCCTCATTCTTCAAGGCAGGCTGAGAAGGAATATACTGGAAATGGCCAGTGAATGGTGGCTGGCACAGGACACAGCCTACTTTGTCCAAACATGTTCTCCTTGAGTTGCTGTACACATTATTTAAGAACAGCACTGCTAACTGTAGGCTCAGACATCTAGCAAAAGCCATTTTATCCCCAGGGCTGCCATAAGCCCAAGCAGCATGAGAGCTCCATCAAAGCTTTCAAATCAAAGAGCCTCCAGCAACTCAGGTTTCAACATGAAACAACCACAAAACTCAATTCTTAGAAGTAGTAAAAATACAGTCAGTAAAAGAAAAATAAAAAGTTGAGTGATGCTGCCCTCAAGAGGCTCCAAAATATAAATATCCAGAATTTTGGGATCTTTGATAAGCTTTTCTTTACAAATACAGAAAGCCTATATCGTAAGTATTGCTTAAAAAATGAAGGTGAAGGATTCCCAGCAACTACTAAGCAGCTCTCATTCGTTATTTTAACTTTGTCAATGTGATATATCCTCAAGAGATTAAGATTTCATTACAAATGCAGATCAATCTGGCAATACCAGAAACTCCTGCACTTCTATGTTTTAGTTTGTTCTGTGAATTCCTATCCAAGTTTCAGATTGAAAATGCTATCTCAATCAACTTTTTGAGCTACATCAGCTAATGACAGGTAAGATCCCAGGTATTCCTATTTATGCATCATATTTCAGAAGTTATATGTATTTTTAAATCTATAAGCCAATGTAATTGATACAGACGCACATGAATATGGAATGCTGAATCAGAAATCCAAAATAGTAAAATAAAAACAAACCAAAAGAGAAAACAGAAAGACAGAAAAGAGACTGTAGACATATTAAAAAGAAAAAGAAAAAAAGAGGTCTTCAAAATAACGTGACAACAAATATCAGCTGCAGCATTTTAAAGGCAGCTCTGGGACACTCAAAAAATAAAAAAGCCTTGTTTGACTCAGGAAGGGACATTGAATTAGCCAACAGAGCTAAGTAAAAGTAGCAGCTATCAGTGAAAGGTATTTTCCACCTTTCCCTGAACCGCACAGAAAAAATTAATTCAACAGAGTTCAGGAGAAGTGTTGTCTTTGCACAATGCACACAATGTGTATTCAAGATAATGAAAGTGAATTCCCCTTAATTTGTTTATTTAATAGATATTACAAACCCAACGTGTGGTTCTTACACTAGAGGCTGCAAGAGACGCTCAGTTCAGTACTCACGAGGTTTAAGTTAGTCCATATTTCTGCAGGAAGTGACCTGCGGATGGGGAGCATGAGATGACACGATCTCACTCTTTTCACGGGAGAAATGTACAGTAAATGCCTAAAATAGACACAGGCTTTTCTGTATCATAACAACAAGCAGTGACCTCATCAGACACATGTGTACAAATCGAATCCCATTGGAAGGGTTTGTGAATTATTTTGAGATCTAACTTTTTTCAGGTAAAAGTTTAGGAAAAAAAGAAAGAAAAATAATCAGAACAGGCCACAGATAATAAAATAGTTGCATAAAATGCACTGAGTACTGAAATTTCTGCTCATTTGCAGCAGTTCAATTTTACATCTCCAAATACTTACCTATGTATGAGATGGGTAAGTGAACCCTCCTCCTTTCCCACACCCTCCCAAATATCATTCAAAAAAAAAAAGCCTGCCTGCCTCAGGACTGAAAAAGCAAGGTAGATGCCTTATGAAATCGAAGTTTCTAGTGTCAATAATCAGCAATCAGTAAAATACACATTTTGGTATTTAGTTAACTGTGTACACTAAAAAGTTACATGTTATCTTTGCTAAGAAAGCAGTCCCAAAAAAAAAATCTACGCTAGCATTGGTTGGGTTTGTTTGCTAGTAGAGTTACAAAAAGAACAGCAATAGTACTTCAGGCAAAGTAAGTTTTGAAGCAGATTTGCAACAATATTGCCTGAATGATGCTATTAATCATTAAAAAGCAAATCAGAAAGCCATACAGGAATCAAGCACCCCATTCAGTTCTTAAGTTTTTGTTCTCTGCTGGAATAAAAGATACTGAGCTAGTGAAATGAGAAGGCAGAATTCACAGTGAATCTGAAAATTTAGCCTAACTTTGGAATGTACAGAGAAACTACCTTCACACAGCAAACACTCATTCTTGTATGCATGCTTCAGATCCACTCACTGTCTGAGCTTTCAGTAAGAATCGTGTGATATGTCAGGCGGTAAGCAAAAAGTAATTTAATACTTCATGGGGGATACACTGATATTTTAGAGATGAAGGTGATGCAAATTATATTGTGGAAACTAGCACACAACAAAAGAAAAATATTTTCTAATTGCATAAGGCATCAGTTACTAATATGTAGCATAATTCACCCTCCACAGAAAAAAAGCAAATGTACTGAAGTGTAAATAAAACCAACGATGTCTGCTTCATTTTGGGAAGGAAGAATCAAGCCTAAAACCAAGGTCTATAATACTGTACCTCAGTTTCTTGCTTCCAAAAATGCCATATGTATAAAGTAATCTACTGTGCAATAATATTAGTCTAGTATGGGATATTTACATATTAACATCAATACAAGCAAGCAGTATTTCGAGTTTACTGCAGTTCACTGCTTACAGTGCTTTCATACAACATATTAATGAAATAAAGCTATGGATAACTTACAGATTTTTTTTTAAACTGCATGTTTGCATCATTGTATTTTTCAACCTATAAGAAAAGTTTGGTAAGTGCAAACACCACCTCATGCTCATTAGGCATCAAAAACCTCTTAATTAAGACTGAGACACTCATTTCCTTACTGAAACCAATGGCAGCTGCAAAAGAAAAATGAATACTGATTATTTCTGCTAGTTGTAGTGCTTATCCAGCTTGCCAATTCTGCAATTTTAGGTTCCCAAACATATTACAGCAAACTTCTGTTAACCTCTTTAAGTCAAGCAGTTAGGAGGTCTCATTTGATTTTGCCCCTGTTCTTTTGCCATTTCCTTGAGATGATTTGCATCACATCGCAATACAAACCTTGCTGGTAAAACTTAACAGGTGGTTTAAGTGCATTGTCTGAAATATATCAGAATTATAAAAACAAGGTTAGCATGTTCCCCAAAAAAACAGTTAACACACTGTTTATAAGTACAGTCCTTTACACGTTTATCAAAACAGCAGTCGTACTGAGTGCCAAGAAATTCTTTGTAAAAGAACCTTCTTGTACAGGTCTTCCAGAGAATGTCTGGAATATACAAAAGAAACATGACCTGCAGCATGAACCTGCACTAGGCATTCAGTTATATTAGTTATATAGGTTAAGAACACAACTGCAGAACTAGATAAGTGTGAGAAAGATAACAGCCACATAAATGTTCAATAATAAAGTGACTGTAAAAAAAGCAAATAGCAGTTTGGGCTAAAATACATTTACCTCAGCCTACATTTAGCAGCAGTCTTAATTGCAAATGCAAAATACAATCTTCTGAAAGGGAAGCAAGTCAACAGGCACATACAGAACTCCTTGAAAAACTGGGTCTGCAAGTCCTTGGAAAGTCACCACACCACAACTCCACAAAAGTTCTTGTTGTTATCGATAGAGGGCGATAAATTCCAAAGGTACAGAAAACCAACTCCTCATTTGTTTGTAGTAATGCATGAGTTTTACAGTATGATCTTCAACTGAGGATACACTAATCCTCCCTCCCTAGCATGCATACATTTTCCCCCTTTAGAATTCAATTTTTTGCTTTATTCTCTTAACAAACAGCTGAAGACAAGAAAAAATAATTCTATAATTAGGGTTTCTGAAGTGATTAGGATCAACTTTTCATGAAACTCGTCCCACTTCATGCTACTCACAAATAAAACACATGCTGGTAGGTGGGGAGAAATACTCTATCATTTGAGAACTCTATTTTGCCTGTTTAAGATAAATGGCTGTCCTCATGTCTTTAACTTGAAAGATTAAATACTGCCACCACACTTCTTATATGATGGAGCTAAGCATTAGCGTATTATTTAACTAAGAAGCTAATGTCACTTAAATTTACTATGGTATATAACAATTTCTTTGTAATAGATCATTAGCAAGTATTAAACAGAAGTTATTCTGATCATTTTTTTGTCAACATCCTGGGCAGCCCATTGACTGTGAAATTTGGCATGAATTAGAAAATTCAAAAGCCTATAATAATACTGCAGAATTCATCCGTGATTATCCATGACCCATGCAGAAAAACTTCTTAAAATTTGTTTCTGTATAGAAAACACAGGCAGCCACGGGCAAATTGTGAGCTCAATTTTTTCAGGTTAAGTCTGTTATCAGAACCTTTAATTCCTCATTAACAATCCCCAAAACACAAAACATGTAAGTTAAGTAACAACAAGTACTGTCAATTGCTAAAATATACTGGAGTTACATGGTAGATTAAAGGAATTCAGTTTCAGAGAAAATATATGAATATGATGGAAATCTGCTCTTCTATGTCACTTTAGTGGTGGAATAAACTTCACATAGATCAGTGTTTGAGCAAAGGATGTCTGGAGGGGGAAGATGGACAACTGTTACATATAGTTATACAAATCTGGAGGCATATTTCAGAAAGACAAAAATAGGTCAGACATATAAAGCTGCAACAGAAAACATGAGCATAAAAAATAGATTAAGAATTAGCCTAAGTTCAATGCACACAGTGCTGTTTATAGTTTGCAGAACAGATAGCTACTGTGTTTAAAGCATTCAGTTTTTGTGTCACAAATTTACAACTGAGGGAGCAGGCATGCAAGTTTTCCTTGTAAAGATTATTCTCACAGTTTAAAGATTTTCATTAACACTAAGTGCAATGTTTCTTGCGCATATTTCTCCAAGTGCCTTATAACAAGGGGCCAAAACAGGTAACAGCTACCAAAAGAAGTCATTCAGCTACCAAACATTCTGCTTTTTTTCCCCACACACATTTACAACCAACTCTCATTTGTCACTGGGACTGTAGAATGAAGCTATAAAGTTACAGATCCTTACCTGCCACACCAGCTGAAATCATGTGTACCTGGGTAGAATCTGGATTGAAAATATTGTTCAACTTTTCCTTGCAGTTTGAGTAAGCAGCAAAATATATCGCTCTAAAAGTAGAACAAGATGTGAGTTATGCTGTTTTATGTGTTGATGCCCTTACAGGCAGTAAGGAAAAACTGCTCAAGGAATAATTCCTGCATAGCAATGGGACTATTTTAGGAATGACAAAATGAGAACACCAAGGGGAAGGATACATAATTGAAAATACAGCAGTGGCTTGTGTGACAGTAAGAAATCTACAGCCAGGAAAGCAAAATAACTGAGACCTGAAGGTATATTGCTCAGTATTTCTGTAACAGCACAGCTTTGTTCTAATGACATAACTGTTTTCAACATTACAATCTGAGAAGAATCATCAAATACATAGGGCTTTTTGTTTGGTTGTTTATTTTAAAAACCAAACAGGGCAGATTTAATAACTGCAGGTTATAAATATTTATGTTTAAAATGCTTCAGCAGCTGTAAACATGGGATCTGAATTTTCTTTCTCTAGCTCTGTATTTGGAATAGGCACTTTGCTTTTTTCCTCAATACATTACACCGAAAATACTTGTGCTACATTCAAGTCTGCAAGCTGGTATCAAAACAAAGCTAGACAAAAAATCATGTCAATGCAGTCATAAGAATACTTGTTTTCATTCATGAAGGCCATAAAGCTGATCTTAAGTACATAAAAGAACTTACATTTGAATTTATAACTCAGGTTTTTTTAAACATCTTTACAAAAGGAAAAAGTAATACAAGTTTTCATGAACAGAACATCAACCTCATTAGCTGTGCAAACATGTTTTTCTTTGTTACAAGAAATGATAAAGTGTTTGCCTAATGGATGTAATTTCTAAAATGGAATCTGGACCCAGTTAAGTATACTGGATATGTTATAAAACATGCTTCTCTACAGCTTATTTAAACAAAGAGCTGCTGTTAAATCCACTTAGCTAGTGCTTAATTGAAATGAAGTAGTGGATGAAAACAGAGTCTGCTGGAGGGGAACAGGGATGTGCCTGTTTATAAGGCATTACACCAAGAGGACATTTTAGCATGAACACCAAAGAAAACAAGCTAGCTAGATGCAAACAGAAATTACTGAAAAGAAATCCCCTAAAAACTTCTTAGCAACTGAGGCTATTCTTCATTGAGGGTAGTCACTTCAAAATGCTACATAAGAATGACTATTGTAACGGATCTGTTAAGTCTCTTGCAAAAGGAAAACAAAAGCTGATTAAGGGAGGGAAAAAAAAAAACAGCAAATGTTAAATTGTCCAAGAAATTATTACCCCTAAACAACGATGAAGAGATCAGTGGGCCTTTATGGGTCAATAAATGAGATATAAAAATTACTTTATTTTGTAGAAGGAAAAAGTGAGAACTGCAAGTACAAGACTGCAGTCCACACATGGTGTGCATCCCCATGATTTTACTAGCATAAAGAGAATAAAGCTGCAGGTTCTAAACAATGAAGCTACAACTACGCATTATTACAGATGAACACAGAATGCAACAGGGGAGATTAACAGGGACAGGAGGTGAGAGAACTTCCTAGCAAAGGCATCTGTTGGAACCAGTGAAAGCCACAATACTGAACATTCAGATCCAGACTAGACTCATCAAGTCCACTCTTCAGCATAGAAACTATCTAGATTAAAAATTGGGAAATTAATTATTCTAGCCTTATCTCATTTTTGTTTTCCCTCACCTGCTACCTTCATTTTTTTGTTGATGGTTCCTAGTTTAGAGATACACATTATATTGTACTTGGCAAAGTCTTCAGATGCTAATTGCCCAGTAACAGCAGATTAAGAGAACATGACAAGATTTTCCTTTGAAGAAATTACATTCAGAATGATGCACTATTACATATTACATATTGATATCCTGTAGGTATCAAGAGTACAAAGCTACAATCACTTCAGCTTCTCCAAACACCAGTACTAAGTTAGCGACCATAAAATACCCAAATTATTCAAAATATTTCAAAAAAATCAGCTGAAATTAAAGTATTCCGACTGCTGGATGATGCTTTTCTCTTATTCATACAGAGAATCTACAAAACACCACCTCATCTGATTCAAATAGAAGATAAAGCAATGATGAATAGAAAACCCAGCTTAATAACATTTTCCAAAAGCATGCAAGGACACTGAACCACAACAGTTAAGATACTCCCCGAATCAGTGTGCAGGAGATGGAAATAATATCTTCTGCTCAGATAAAAAGAAAACAGAAGAAGGGCACAAAGTCAAGAGAAGAATAAAATCATCATGACTATATATTCCTGATGCAAAAATGCTTTCATCTTAAAAACAGAAAAGAATGAAAATGGGCCAAAAAAACGACCAGCTTCAATCAGGATTAAGCAATTGTAATAGTTCTACAAATCTGTGCTTACATATTCCTCCTTAGACATTCTATTTTTGAATGAACTGTGGCTTATGCTTGTATGCAAGGATCAATACAAACTTGGGCATAATCCACACCTCACACTGCCTGACTCTAACACTAGGGTAGCATTTCAACCAACGCAGAATAATTGACAGCAGTAATACCATTGTCACTTAGACCAGATTTACATTCTGACCTGCTTTATTTTCTGAAACTGCCCTTCTGCCCTTTGGAGTTCAGCCCACTGCTGGATCTGCTTAATCTGTGACAGGTGTTAAGTTTCACCATACTCATTCTTATCTTTATTCACATTTCAGAAGGCCAGTAGTCTGTGCTTCACTAGAGTTTATGTAGGGAAAAGAGCCAGTGTTTTGTGCCTACGATCATACAATTATTTTCCAAATGACAGATTAACTGAAGGCTAACTCTATCTATGCATAAGGTACAAACTTCTGTTTACAAGTGCAACTCCTTAAAAATATTCCTTCTTAACTGGAAGAAACTCAAGAGTAAGGAATTGCATACAGAACAAAGTATTAGGAAACGCTGAGACACCTGGTGCAGGAATGTGGGGTCTGGAGCAGCAAAGCATGAGTTGTTCAGTATTTTCAGATACCATCTGTCCCAGGAACGAAAGGATAACTCTAGTAAGTATTTAGACTGCAATAACTCACTTGAAATAAGCCCTCAATCTCTTGAAAAATACACAGCAACCAAAATTTCACTGAAATTATTCCACTTTGAATATCTATATTTACCTGGAAGGAGCAACGCCTACCAAGTTAGGACCCAGCCCTCTAAACAGAGAACGAGGACCTTCCTTTTGCAAGATCATCCTAGAAAACAAAAGCAACAATATTTTAATATTCATATCAAATTTAATGAATGCATTGATCAGAGTCAACATGGCACCACTTTAAGCTTTGATCATTGTGTATAGCTTTGACAATGCAGTGTTGACCACAAAAGTTCAATCACTTCCCAAAATCAGCATAAAATTTCATTATTGCTTAAAGTACCATAAAAAAAAAACAAGAACTAAAGGCAGAAGTCAGGCCTCACAATGTCTATACAGACTTTTCTCAAAGATCAGATTTTACCTATGATTGCTACTCATTGTTAAGCTGCTAACATGTCCTTTTATTAGTAAGAAAATACCGAGCACTGAAGTGATCACATTTCTGTAGGCTCTCCTAGATGGCACTAAGGAGAAATGGCTTTAGAGAGATTCTGTCCTATATTCCTTCCATACTCCTTAGCTCACAGATTTTGAGAACATTTGGGGGTAAGAAGGGCAGAGCACGGAGGAAGAGAGTTATAAAGATTCAGTTACAGGTACAGCTATAAGCCTCCTGAGAGTATTCACTCTGTTGCTAAAATCATGCCCAGCCAAGCGTATATTTTATAAGCTCCCACCTACCCTTCTCATAAAGACAGAAACCTCAGTATGATTTTGCATGTACTGCCCTGGTTTGATTCTACAAGATTAAGTACAGTAAGTCACCTGTCTGAACTTCAAAGAAAGCAGACTTTCAGATAAGAAGCACTGCCTTCTCTGTTCCCATGCATGAACGTAAATCAACATGTTAGAGAACATGGTCTGTCCCATTTTCATGATTTTGAACTGCAAGACCTTTGTTCTGCAAGATTCAAGCTACCATACATGCGACTTCTAGCAGTATGCACTCCCTCATCCCTCCAGCCCTTCATGTTTCCCTGCAGGGCTTTTTCCTATGCTGGTGTGCAAGTTCACAAAGCTGCAGGAACCTGTGTCACTTGCTGCACCACAATACAGCTCTTTCTGTGATAGAGGTACTCAACGTCTTCATTCTATTGATTGGGTAAAAAATTATTAGTAATCACTTAAGATATAAGGTACTCAGTTACTAAGTTTTCAACTAGAAATGCATTCTTTGCGTTACTCTTTCTACAAGATAGAGATTATTTTGACTTTGATGTCCCCTATAATAAAAGGAAATGGAAACATCCAGTATGAGAAGTGGCCCTTCCTTGAGGCTTGGAGGCTTTCAATTCTCCATCCAACAGCAACAGCTTAACAGTTCTGAGCCTCTGCCTGTATCCTCCTACCCAAGCAATGCTGCCAGCCATGGAGCTGGTGGGTCTTCTCAAAATCACTACTGAAGACAATTCTCACCTCCTCTCACAAGCAATAAGTCACAGTACTGTCCTAATCTTATAGGAACCAGATTCACTATAAATACAATTCTGGAAAGATTGCTTGGTTGGCAAAATTTTATGTGACCTCCTGTCTTTGTGAGACTTGCAGTAAAACAGGGAATACAGGAAGTCAGTTGATAGATCTCAGAGGAGGAATTACACAAACACTTGGAATATCCATCCCACCTACCTGTGGTTTCTTAAAAAGAGACCAAGCTGAAGACTGCAGCAAGATTTTTTGGTACACAGATGATATCCACAAATATTCAATTTTAGTGAACCCTATCTGATAGATGAATGCTATCTGTAGCATAGAAAGAGATTCCAGAATTATTCTGATTTCCAGAAGCTGAAATTGTGTATTTCACAACAGCTCTGCTGTCAAGTCAAACCAGAAGTTTAATAAGTTTATACTCAGTAAACAAAATAAAATAGTGGTTCTGAACTGTTGCATCAGTATAAAAAAGTCATCATGACTGTTAGGAATGTTGGCATATAATGTGTCCAGCAATAATTTAGCTTCATATTCATGATAGTTACTGAGGTCATTGAGTGAGTCGCTTCACAGAAATAATTAGAGTACTGAATACATTCAAAAGTGCTTCAGAAATCCTCATTACTTGAGTGTATCTGCCATCCTGAAACCATTCTAATACTTACACAGAAGGAACTATCAAAAAATTCTTAGCATAGAGTTCAGCACAGTCACAGTATCAGATTATAGCAAAACTGAACCCAATTAACATGCGACCTGTCTTCTCAAAGCACTCTAACATTAAACACCTACCACTACAATATAAAGCATTGCACATATTATACATAAGCATGCATATATATGAATGTGTATAAAGCAGCAGAAACTTCAATGCTGTTGCGAAACTTGAGTGAAGTCTCCATTTTGTTTCTTCTGGATCTACAGCATCCCAAGACTTGTCAGAGCAACAAATAACAGAAGTCACAGAAGAATTTCCATCAACAGCAAGCAGGCAAGACTATAATGGCGATAGTTACTGATGCTCTTCTGCATCCACAGACATCAGCTGGAGGAGTTACAGTCTACTCCGAAAATATGACAAACTTTTTGAATTAAATATCAGATCTCAAAGTCTCTACTGTTTATCAAAAGCAGTAAATGGCAAATCTACGACTGGGAGAGCAGCAGTAATGTTCCATTCGGCCTCAGTTGACCTGCAAATATCACATGAGTAATCTGCAATGCAAGGCTGATCAGATTTCTATTATCAAGACCTCTGGTTTACACTCAGCAAAGTCAGACACAAAAGGCATCAACAATATGATATATACCCAACAGATATTTAGGAATAAGAGAATTCACTTCTGTTGCCAGAGAACACAGTCACCTGCATTGGCTCATATGAGTTTATTTTCCTGGCACAGATGCCTCTGATATCACCACTGTAGACTGTTTAGGTAAAGTGATTCCACAACAGTTAGTTAAACTGATATTCTGACTTCACTTGCACAAATCATCCTAATTTCAGACAGAGTACTGTAAGCCCATGCACAAGTCTTGGAGCACTGCACTGAATTTAGTATGAGAAAAGGACAACCAAATCTGACTCTGCAAGTCTGAAAATGTTAAAAAAAGCCTTCCATGCAAGCAGCTATTTGGGTACAAGTTTTATTTAAGCACCATCCTCTACTCAGATAAACCCTAAATCTTACACAGCAATTGCCAGAAGAGACTGTCTACAAATTATTTCACCAAATTATTCTGGTTAGCAGTAGCTGGTCTGAAGCTTAACTAAGTCTTTCTAATGCAAGGAGCAATAATAGATCCTTCCTGGATGAGAACTCCCCTCTTATATCCAATCACTAAAGCTACCTTCCCATAATAGGCTAGTCCCCCAAAGTGAACTCTATCTGTGATCAGCTCTAGCAGTATAACTGTGGACAGAGACCTCTCCTGCTGGCTACTTCACGAAATAAGCACTCAAGAAGGGGAAGAAATGCAGTCATAGAATCATAAAATGACTTGGATTGGACAGGACCTTTAAGATCATTTATTTCCAAGCACCCTGCTGTGGACAGGTTGCCAACAACCCGATTAGGCTGCCCAAGAGCCTATCCAACCTGGCCTTGAACACTGTCAGGCGTGAGGCATCCACCACTGTTTTGAGCAACTTGTTCCAGGGCCTCACCTTTTGCTAAGTAAAGAATTTCTTCCTAAATCTTCCTTCTTTTAGTTTAAAACCATTCCCCCTTCTCCTGTCATTATCAAACCATGTAAAAAGTTTCTCTCTCTCCTGTTTATTAGCTCCCCTGAAGTACTGGAAGGTTGCAGTGAGGTCTTCCTGGGGTCTTCTTTTCTCCAAGAAAAAACTCAGCTCCCTCAGTATCCCTTCCTAGGAGAAGTACTCCAGCCCTCTGATCATCTTTATGGCCATCCTCTGGACGCACTCCAACAGCTCTACATCTTCCTTACGCTGGGGCCTGAGGCCTGGACACAGTACACCAGAGGGAGCCCCATGAAGGCAGAATAGAAGGGGACAATCATGTCTCTCATTCTGTTGGTCACCCCTCCTCCTTTGATGCAGCCCAGGGTACTGTTGGCCTTCTGGGTTGCAAGCACACACTGCTGGCTCATGTCCAGCTTTTTTTTTTCATCAGGACCCTCAACTTGTTCTCTGCAAGTCTGCTCTCAATGAGTTCTCCTCCCTGTTCAAAGAGATGCCATGCAATCAAAATGTCCCAGGCCACAGTAAAATTTGACCACACTTATCTCTTACTAGCTCTAAGTGTCACTAGGCACACGTTTACTAGACAACACCAAAATGGCTTCTAGTCTCTGTTTTCATCAACATGCTTGATTTGGACACAAACCAAGTTAAAAAAAGTCTTGTATTAACAAACCATTCAGCACCTAATTGGACTTCTCTGTAAGGAATCTACATAGACTGGAGAGTTGGACAATCAGTAGTATGAAATTAAACAAAGGAAAACGCAGGCTTCTGCACCTGGGAGGAACAATGCCAGAAACAGGTACAAATTGGTAAACAAGTGACTGGAGAGCAGACCAGCAGAAAGGATCTGGGGGTGATGGCTGACAGCAGGCTCTACATAAGCCCTGACAGCCAAGAGGGCAAGCTACATTTTGGAGTGCATTAAATACAGCAGAAAAATGCATTCAATACATTACAATACATTAAAAAGATGCAATTCTCTCATATGAGCAGATCTGGGCTCCACAATATGAAAAGGAGGTTACGATACTTGAAAACATCCAGAGGGGGGCAACAAAGCTGGTAACAGGGCTGGATGGTATTTCCTATGAAAAGAGTCTAGGATTGTCCAGTCTGGAGGCAAGGAAGTGACCTCACTGCTCTCTGCAACTCCCTGAGCAGGGGAAGCAGAAAGAGGCAACACACTCTGCTGCTGAAAATGCACTGGGAATGATTAAGAGCTGTGACAGGGGAAGATCAGACTGGATGTAGGAGAAGTTTCTTCACTGTGAGGATGGCCAAACACTGGAACAGGCTTTCTAGAGCAGTGGCTGATGTTCCACACCTGCCAGTGCTCAAGTGCCCACAATAACATACTTCAACTTTTGTTTAGCCTTGAAGTGGTTGGACAATTGGACTGGGTGATCTTTTTAGGTCCCTTGCAACTAAACTGTTCAAATTTTAAGTGTTAAGAATGCTTCCAGTGAGTTTTGGGAATGTAGGCTGGGGTTCTTGTGAATTCCACAAGGTATGCATGTTCTGGATAATTCAAGGCACAGACTCGAAAATGAAAGACACTTGGAAAACTAGAATGTGAAACTTATAGTTAAATGGCAAAATACAGGAAATGTAAAAGTGAGATGACAGACACAGAAGTCTATCTTTTACACAGATTTATCCATTTGTCTAGCATGCCTTCCCCTCTGGCCCAAGAACCAAATCAGATAGCTAGTAACGTGTACACTCACTTCAAACAATGGAGAGGTCCTGGAGAAACTCTAGTTACTCTATTGACACTAGCACCATTCACAGTGTTGAGATGAACTTCAGAGATGTACAGAGTCACAGAAGAGGACTGCAATCGTGTTTTCACAACTTCCAGTGGACATGTCAGAATTGCACCAACAGTACCTCCACATCTGCAAAGAGAAATAGGATCACCATTTTCTAAACTGCAAAGAAAATAAAGAACACAGTAATGTTACAGAGAGCAGAGACGAACAGCAAACAGTGAAGAAATAACGGTATATGCATGATAATGGTGTAATTACTTGTCCTTGAAGACAAGCAAACAGTTAATCCTTCGACATTTAGTGAAAATTTTAACAGGCAAAACAAAAGTTTCCCCAAGTGGTGAAGGTGTACTGTCTTCAGCACATGCTGTTCAAATCCATTCTGGAAAGTAGCTCAGCATTTCAAATGTTTAACTGCCTGTAGTAAATTTTAACTTTTTTTTTTTTTGAATGTTGTTTTTTTTGAAGGTGCTCCTGGTCACAAAAGAGATGCCAAAAGTCCTTAAGAGTAGAGCATAATTTGTGCAGTGTGCACACAGAGCTGTGCTCATCATTCTTAAGAAAGCTAGTAAAAACTGTACTGTGGCAATTTAATAGATTAGAACCAACAATCTCCCTTTGCATTTTGTGCATGGTACCATGCAAAGTAATGATTCATTGAGTATTTTTTGAGCTCTGCCCATTACACAGCATGAGACACTGGATCCCAAGCACCAAATGCTGTAGAGCTGAATCCGGGAAGATACAAGTCTACCCCTCATTTTTGTAAGAAAGCTAAACATATATGAGTGACTTACACTAGCAAAGGAGTTCTCCACTTTCTGCTAGAGCAGAGTACAGCCAAGAACACACTGCCATTCAGCAGCTTTGCTCAGAGGATTTCTCAGGTGCTTGCTCATAAGCTAATTATTAATATGTACATTCCTGTTTAACCATGACAATATACAACCTCTGAGAGAAGAATATCAAACCCACAAATTCTCATTCCAAAGATAACTCCAAATTCTTTGATACAACTCTTACAAAAAAAAGAGCTTGGCTTGAACCTTTTCAGAGACCAGTATTGTCTCAGCTTCACCAAACACTATTCTTAAAATAACCAGGACATTTTTGTACCTACCCCCAAAACCAACAAATTTAGACTGCTCAATGCTACCAACACCACCACTAGCAACCACATAAATATAATCTGTATTACATTCGAAGGGCTCAGCATTCTTTTCTCTCAAGCAATAAGTAGAGCTGGTAATTAATCCTGGCAAGCACTGAGAAAAACATTCTATTTCATTGGAAGTTTTTTTAAAAGCCTCAAGGTTTGTTTAATAGCATTTTTAATGCTATTAAAGTCTTCCAAAATGAAGGGAGAATTCAGTACAAATTAGCAGTAATACCCAGAACTCAAGATCTCCTAGATTTCTGTAAAGAGTCTGTCAAGTACCATACTTAGAGTCCATGATGTATAGCTGTTTTCTGCTGCAAATAATACCAGAAATGGCAGCACAGCATTGCATCCTAACATGCTAATCTGTTTGTAAGAATTGAACTGAGACTATTTAACAATAGTGTTCAATATGCTCACCTATCGCTCCTGTTTAAATTAGCAATCTAGAGATAGCCTATTGTTAGAGCCTGGAGGCACGTCTTCCCAGCTCTAACTCCAACATTAAATTGAAATTTACCCTCTTACACATTTGAATTGAGGGAATAAAAGTTTGTCAGCTTGAAATAAAGCATCAGCACATGAAGATGGTAGCCAGTTTCCCAGTGCACTGTACAGAAGTTGTAAGACTGATACAGCTTTTAGAGTAGCATCTCTGAATGAGCATTTTACTTGCCTACTCTTCTAATGTTATGCTACAAATACATTTTTAAAATATGACAGACTAGACTCAAGACAGCTTGCTGGAACAATTACAGCAACAAGCCCATCTCCAAGACAGACAACAAGCTGCTGTATTTCATGCGACTCAACAGCAGCAAGTGCTGCATGGCCATGAGCATGTGCAGGCAATGCAGGAAGCTGGCTTCAAGGTTTATTTCATTTCTTGCAACCCCTTTTTTTTCTGATCCCTTAGTACCTGCTTCCACTTAAGATCTTTCTGCATTTGATTTTGGGCAGGTTACATGAGGATTTACTTTCAAGCAACAGCAAGAAAAAGTGCATGGTATGTAATGAGATAAATACTATGGAATGGGGAAGAAATGAGCAGTTGAAAAGTCAGGTGCCATTCATCAACAGGGCTTGGCATTTGGAACCTTTAATGCTGCTAGCTCCACCACTACTCCACACTGGAAAATTTTTCTGAAGTTGAAGATTAACACCATCCTGGAGGCTGCATTTTCACGCTCCCCTGCACCACTCCAAATCACCACAAGGGATGGGTGCCTGACTGCAATAGCACTGGTCAGACTTCCCTCAGCAATGGAATAACAGACAGCTAGGGAATGGGACAGACACAAACCTTCGCAGTGCTTGTTCCTTCCAAGTTCGCTTACAGCAAGCAATGCTCCGTGATAACCATATGCTGTAAGGGCACTGACAGCCTGTTCAAATGTACTGTAAGAGAAGCAGCCGAACACTTGCTTCCTTTTAAGAGCTGGGCACCCTTTACCTGCCATTCAGGTCATGATTTCAAATAATCAGCACTTGGCACTACTTCTTACTGGTGCGTTGGTTTTCTTTCATTAAGCAGTTTAAGATGTCTTAGCAGAACTTGGTCACATCTTGCACATCTTCCACTACTAATAGTCTGGATTCAGAATCTCTCTCCCCATTTTCAAGATCTCAGATTGCCACTTACAAATGAGAAAAAAACAACAGAAGTTCTTCATAGTGCTGCACGGTTCTGTATCACTCACAAACATATCTCCAAAACCCCAAATCTTTCCTCCTGTCAAAATGTAATACTTTACTCTCCCAGCCCCCAAAAATCCCTGTACAGAAGAGAAGGCATCTGATATTTAAAAGTTAAGGAAAAACTCTCCAAATGTTAAGGAACCAGGCTTTGCTTAGTAGTAACAAGATCCAAGTCTGAACTAAACCACTAACTGAATGTGCAATCCAGGAACTACACTGACTTACATAGCTCACTTGAACTTTAAGGTAAATGCTGTAAGCCTTGACAAAAAAAAATCTGTTCATGAGAAACTTCAATAAACAGTTTGTAGTTAAATCAAGTGACAATTCAGTAACAGTGTGACCTGTAAAAATAACTATTCAGAAACATGCCTGCTGTTCTGCCACTGCAGTATTTTATGTGGAAATATGTTTCTGGCCTTGTTAACTTAATATAGTACTAAGAATACAGACACAGCTACTGTTTTGTGCTCCAGACTGGCACTCCAGGAGCAGAGAGCCACGATCTCTAGCTTTCTAAGGGCTTTTCTTTTCCTTCCCAATTTGTGGCTTAACACAAGTTAAGGAGTTGCAGAGTTCAGAAAAAAACATTTCTCAACACTTAGAAAATTATCAGATTTATTCTCTGACTGCAAAACAAGGCATTTGCTGATCAGGACACAGACTCAGTCCTTCATTCCAAATCTTCCTGTATTATTTGTGAGAATATGCAAGGAAATAAATGTGCACATGCTTCAAAATCTAATTCCATTCCACATTCAAATCTCAGATTTTATTTCCAGAGACAGCTGAACAGGTGACCTTTTGTTATTGCAGGTTGAGGATATCTGCTTAGGAATCACCACCCTTGTCCAGAACTGTTAAATACCTTCTGCTGTTACTTTACAGTAAAAGCAGAGACAGGTCTGTTACAGATGAGGATTCTCAACACTTCAGCCACAGGACTACAAATGCTCCTGCAAACATTCCCACTGCCTGTCAGCTCATCTATACTTGCAACTACACCTATTTAAGAATCCCAAACTTCTATTCCTTTAGATAATTATGTATTCTATACAAACACAAGATGCAACCATGTAGGCCTGACCTCAGATTCACCTTTCACAGTGTTTGTAACCACAGCCTCAGACTCGAAGATAACCCCTGACCCTGTTATCTTGCACCTACATTCATTCACTTATTTTACCAGCTGCTTCTCTTTCCTGTATGAAAATGAAAGTTCCACGCAAGTACTGACCGACAAGTGACACAGTATGAAAACTGAGTGCAAAACTGTCGAAAACAAAAAAGCCACCTACAAACAGAGCTCCTAATGTCTTTCTCATTCAGAATAAATTCAGCAGTATTAGCATTTTCACAGCCCTATCTTGCAGCACAGTTGTAACTGATTTTCACATCAACAGATAACTTGCAGATCCAGATACTAAGCTCACATATCCCACTTTTAAGACAATTTAAGGCTTTAACTAAGTACAGTTTTCAGAAACAGCAAGAATGCATCTCATTAGCACATAGGTGTCATGACTGCTGCTATTATTCTGCTAAACTTGTATATTATTTACCTTTCTATCTTTAGCCTTACTATACTGACTAGAAACACTGCCAGCTAGAAGGCCCAGCTCCTTTATTCATTGCTAATACTTTTTGCCAAGGTTTAAAAAGTGAGTTTTAAGTTAACATCCATTAACTAAAAGTAGTAATCAAATTGCTGTTTCTAATAAAGCGTAATAATGAAGTTCCCCTAATGTGCTGACATACCGAAACCTACAAATGAAAATTGGAAAAAATAACAAATGGAAAAACATCACTGGCTTCCATTACCCAAAACAAACACTAACACAAAGTGCAGATTCAATTAGGAGTCAGGGCAAATAAATACAACATGACTTCCATATCAAGAACAGCTGAAAACATCAATCAACTTACAGGGAAATGTGAGAAACACATCAGCTTCACAATTTTTCAAATACAGTCATTTTTATGTGATTTGGTCACCTCATAAAGCAAAACCCAAGCTATCCAGCCCTTTAAGTAGGAATTGCTTACTCCCCCTTCATTCCCCCCACAGAAAATTATCTGAACACAAAAATAAGCTTAAGTTGGGGCAGGAAGGTACTAACCTTGCCCTGTGCCTTACAACAGGAAGAACTAGTTCTGAAAGACATTCAGGGTCAGGCCAGGAATGAAAGTACTTTAAGAAAAAAGGTTACTAGGTGGCTCCATTACAGCTCAACTGACTACTTCTGAAAGGCAGTAGAAATCCTCATCACCACTCTACCTGCTCAGTTATTAATATCTCCTTAAACTGAAAAAAATTATTTCACCTGTGTAGTACCTGATTTTTCTAAACTACTTCGATTTAATCTTAAATATATTATTTAAATTTTGACTATTTCTACCACTGCAGAGATTTGGTAAGAACTTGAGTGATTCAATCTAAAATTTTATCAAGACAAATAGAGAATCCTCCCTATAATTAATCACAAAATAAATTAGAAAACTGCCCAATTTTCTGAAGAAACAACAGAAATAAAGACATTTCAGAAGTAAACCTATGACTGTCCAGCCCTGAACTCAGAAAAGCAGCCATCCATCTGCAAACTGAGATGGTCCTGCCTTTTGCTGAAGAAAGAAGGCCCAGGGCAAATTCCCATGTTCCAACAGAATAAAATTTCACAACTTCAATTTATTGATGATGCTAGAACTGATACTCAAAATGAGTACTGAATTACTTATTTCTAGACATAGAACTACTATTGGAAAATACTGGTCATATTTACAGTAGGTATGTAGTTATGAAGCAGAAATAGATGGCATTCTCAGAAATGAAACTAACAGTAACATTGCTCAAACTTGTTGGAAAGCAATAAGGATGCAGAGACAGGAGGAAAAGAAGGATAGAGGAGGGATTTTTAGAAATGAAGCTTCAACTTCCAGCATGAACTGCTAATTTCCCAGAAGTCGTGCAGTTTGACAGCTGTTGTTGAATTGTCATGAAACAAGCCAGGCAGCTACAGAAAAACCCCAGAATAGCCCCGCCTACATTACAAAAACAGCAATGTCATCACTTACTCCCAAAGAAAATGGGAATTAAAGACTTAGTGCTTAACAAAAGTTTTTAGCAAAAAAGGGCAGCAGATTGAGACAATCATGTTGTTTTCAAACAATTCCTAGTGAAAACTAAAAGAAAACAAAATTTCAATTTCCTTCATTTTTAAGTTTCACTGAAGACTAAAGATAGTTCAAAAGCTCTATAGTCTACCATGCTAGTAAAGAAGTCATGCAATGACCCAAATAACTTTCCTGCTGTTAAGTGTGACCAAACAGCTGTTTTGCTGAGCTGTGATTACAGAAAACATGTGGCTGCCACATGAAGAAAAGTCAGCCTTTTCCTCACAGTATTACCCTTGACCCAACTGGCTGCCAGCTACCTGCAGATCAGACTTTCCATACAAAAAAGAACAACCTTGCTGAGTTCAGCAATCTTCACTTCAGTCTTAAGATTACAGGTTGGAATGCTGCCTCTGTCATCATGTGCTGTTCCTTACTAATCTGCCTTTTGCAGAAAGTAGTTCAAGCTACTGTTTTTCTGTATGTTTATGAGGATGTGAATTCTGAAGAAAGAAGTACAGAGCACCACATCTCAGGTCTGTTAATGTATAACCCCCCTTCTCTTAGACAGAAGTTGCATGGGGAGAGAACCCTCATAAGTACTAAACTGATTGTGTAATACTGGAAGCAAGGAAGATGTGTGTGCTCACACATAGCCAAGTTACCCAGATCTGCTCACAGGAAACAGTGCAGTCTTCCACCTCAAATACTCCAGTCACAGGCACCATTTTGTAAAGGAGTAACACAAACAGAAATCCAAGCTTCAAGCTCACTCAGACATATTATGTTTCTTCTGCCACTTCCACACAGCCACACTCAGTGCCCAAACACATGCCTATTGCTACAACAAAGACTCTCCTTTTCTCTTTTAAGAGAAGTGCTGCTCCCAGCTCACCCCTGAAGGAAACACAGGTGATGTAATTGGGCACTATAAAGCTTTATAACACACCTACAGTTACCTGAGAGTTACCCCCAACCCAAGCAGGGTTACAAGGGCCACGTGTTTACTTTTAACTGTGCTCTTCTCTCCAATTTCTTCTGCCTTCATGCACAGACGCTACAAGCTACAAGTCGATGCGGAGCCCCTACCTAAAAGCAGTACGCATCGGTGTCGAAATGCATTCAAGTAACGCTCGATCCTGAAGTTATCAGCCTGTCTGTAGACTGCTGGGAAGACGGGCACCTTCAGGTAACCTCACTGACACCGGGACAGCCCCGTGCATGGAAAGTTCAATTTGTTTCTCCAAGGAAATACCGAGCGAAAAAGAAACTTCTGGAGGAAGCAGGCGGTCTGTGAGGGCAGCCTCGCCGCAGCTCCGCCAGGACCCACGTGCCAGCCGGCGCCGATCTCGCCGCAGCCCAACGCCCGGGCAGCCCGGCCTGCACGTACCTCATCGCCGCGGCGCGAGGGCTGCCGACGCCGCCCGTTGTGCCCGCATCCCATCGGGGCCCGGCCGCGCAGCCCCGGCCCGGGGAGGCCCGGAAGGGCCTGAGGGCAGCGGGCGGGAAGCGGCGCCGGGCGGGCCTCAACGCGGCCTGCGCGCCTCGCCTCAGCGCCCTCACGGCGGGCCCCGCTCCCCAACCCAGCGCGACGCGGCCCGACGCAGCCACGCGGGGACGGAGAGAGCGGCCCGTTCCGCCGCCTGGCCCGGTGCCGAGGCTGCCGCCGGCGCCGCGCCCGCTCTCCCACCTACCCGCCGGCGAAGAGATGCACCAGGGTGTCTCTCTGGCTCATCCTCGTCGCCTGCACCCGGACGGCAGGGAGCGGTGCCGGGCGCTTCCGCCCCACGCCCCGCCGGCTCCGGGCAGGCTCCGCACGAACGCGCACCGCGGCTTCCTGCGGCGGGAGGCAGCCGCGCAACCGGGGCGGGACCGCTCGCTCCGCCCTTCGCGCCGAGCTGCTACGGCAGCACCGGGTACGGAAAGGGCTCCCACATGAATATGTAATGCGCTTCAGGGTAAACAGAGGCTTTTATTGGCTGGAGGAGTGTGACGTCACCGCCCCTCCATATATAATACGGCCGCGGAGGCTGTTAGCGGTTATTCTGGGTATGTTGTGTGGTGGCGACCTGACCTGGTGCTCCGTGCCTCCGTCATGCAGCCGCTCTGTGCCTCCGTGCTGTGAGCTCTTTCGAGAACTTTCTGTGTTTTGCTCTTCAGTAGGATTGCTTCTTTGAGAGCTGCTTATGGTTGCTCTGGTGTGTGCTGCTTCAGAGGAGAGGTGGTGTAAGCAGCAGAAAATGAGATGAGGATATCTCCAAGTGTTTGAAGTGCAGCCGGCCGTGGCACTGATAGCAGGGTGTACAGCTGTGCCTTCTTGTTCTGCTCCTTTCTTGTCTTGGGCCTCATATCCTCGGCTGCCACATGGCTGGTTCCTGTCAAAAAGGCAGTTAGGAACTCCCTGGGGTTTTTGTGAAGTGAGTACAGTGAGTTACTCAGGGTTAGAAACACTGTGGTCCTATGTGATAAAAGTAATGCCCCCAGCAGAATTCCTAATGTCACGTGCAAAACTGCTTTCTGAAGTCATGTTTTGAGAGTCAAAGTGTCTGAAAGCCAGCAAGTGTCTGGCATGAGTTACATTTCTTCACAGTGTGAATGTAATGCTGCCTAACCAATGAATACAAGCTTTTTCCTTCAGTATGTGTTTTTACTTTGTTGCAAAAATTTCTTTTGCCATTTACTTCCAAATTGATCATTTTACTTTAGTTAGTGATGTGCACTCTTTACCCTTTAAAGACTTTTATCTTAATGACTGACTGTGGTATGTTAGTATGTTGGTAAAGGTTTTTTGCACCAGTGCTGCAGGCAGACAGGGTGAGTTTGTATCTCTAGATCCTGCTTTTCATTGTCTTGAAGGTGCATTGTATGTTTCCTGCTTTCAAGTGACCCCCTGTGGCCTGCTGTGTCTTGTGATGTTTTCTGTAATTATGTAGTACAAAGTACTGCTGGTTTTACTCCTTTGACATAATCATGTTTTCTGTTTTTTCTTTCTACTGCAGATATGGTGATTGTCATTTCTTTTACTCTTTTTTTTTCCAGTGTCCAGTTTTATATTCACATTTGTTATAAACAAGACAACAGGTTATTAGTTGTTTTAGTGTAGTATATATTAATAGTAGTATGTTTTTGTGCAGCATATTAGTATAAAGCGCAGTTAAAAAAAAATGCAACTAAACAGCATGCATTCTGAAGCAATTATTTTGTAACTGTAGAAAAAAAAAACTTCATGTCAGAAGATGAGCTGCTGTGGGAGACACAAATAAAGCAGAAATGTAGTGTAAAGCTTAGGGGAAGTGGTAATAGCTGAGGAGGAGGCTGGGTGGAAGGAGGCCTGGAGAAGAGATGTGGTAGTGCTCAGGTGGGGGCCAGTAGTAAGAGTGAGTTGGAACAAAAGTAAGGCAGTGAGTTTAGTTTCTGCATTGGTATTTCACATGGTATCTTTTTGAAGCTAGAAAACAGATCAGTGAGAGTTGAAATAACTCACTGAAAATCAACTGTTCCAGAAAACACAGATAAGACTCTTAGAAACCTACAGTAATAGGGGGAGATGATGGTTGTGAATCTTTCATCTAATGCATTCAGAGACATTTGTAATGATTGGAAAAGAGGTTGAGACACAACCACCAAAATCTTAGGGCTGACCTATAAAAAACTTCTTTTTCTGACTTGTGCAGTTCAGAATTCTGTGATAAATGTCCTCATAAATGACTGGCATAGATTTTTTTGCTAGGAGTTGGATGATTATTTGCAGGTCTGGAATCATAGCAGAACCATTACAAGTAATGTATTTCAGTTCATGAAGTGTAATCATGCTGGAAATAAATCAGATGAGGATGTTTGTATTGCTCTCTTGACACAACAGAAGTGAATTTGTTTAACAATGTATATTGCATATTTGGAGGATTTCTGTCCTATCAAAAAGCTGTCTACATTCAGAAATTAAGCAAATGCTCTGATTTTCTTTATATCAATTTCTATTTTGTTTCATCAATTTGTATTAAAGATACATAATTAACATTATTTTGCAAATAATGTAATAAAACAAGTCATGTTTAACCTAGAGGCATTGGACAGGTTGTTGATAGTTTTAGAAACAATCTTTTGATTGATGAAACAAGCATGGAGGCTGTGGTGAAAAAAGTTTTTTTGTACTTTGTGGAGGCTTTATTTTTCTTGTTCCTTGAACACGTGTGCATTTCTATGTCTGTTGCTCACGTGCTTACCTGGTTTATAGCTTACGCAGTGTGGAAATATCCAGAACATACAGTAGAACAGGTCAGAGATGAATAATAGGGAAACAGGAAGAGAGGAGCAGCTTTATCTTAATATAATAATAGAAATAAGGAAATAAAGTGAAAATAAGGAAGAGCACAAAAATGATATGTGTAAAAACATAGAAGAACAGAAGGCAGGATGACAATGATGCAGGAAAATGAAGACCAGACCTGTCACTTCAGTACCTGAGATGCCTGTTGGAGGAAGCATAGGCCCTATTTGATGAAAACTGGTTGTTAGAGTTGGCTACATCCATATACATAAAAGAGAAAAAAAGTAGTTAATTGTATGGCCTCTATGAGAGCTGGAGAGAATACTTGCTGTGACTTAGGCTGTCAGTTTTCATGAGAAGTGCGTTCAAACATCAGTTTTGCAGAAGAATCACTCAGGTTATCTGTACCATGAAAGCCTCATATCAGAAAACAATCAGAAGATTTGGTTTGTTTAAGCTGGATAAATAAAGACTGAGACAAGATGTGTTTGTGCCTACCAATTTGTCAAAAGAATAACAAATATCCAAGCTAAAGGTCAATATTAGCAGAGTGACCAGAGGCCATGAGTAAATTGAGGTTGAGAGAAAGTGAACCTGATATGATTTTTTTTTACAGCACCTGAAGTCTAGAGTAGAATATTAAGATACTGAATACACTCAGTTCTCAGATGGGTCTCTCAAATGTGAATCCATCATGCAGTTCTGTTTCAGATAAACTCTAAACCCTGGCTTTCTGTCTATAGCTTCCTTTAGGAGTGATGGGTAAACAAAGTATGCCATGAATCATATATGTTTCCTGATGTGAAAAGTTTCTAAAGATTTCAGGAGTTCTTTAAGTCACTGAAAGAGAGTCTCTTGGTAATTTTTTCATTGAAAGGTAGAAGGGTGACTGGCTTATTTAGAAAAGGTGAGCATTTGGCTGTGTGGGTTTTGCACAGCTGGATTAAGCAAAAGCAGGAAACTTGAAACTGTTGTCAGTTGTAGCTAGTAACTGCACCTCTATGAGTGTGTGGGTTTGGGGTTTTTTTTTGGTAAGAGACTGGGTATAAGTGGAGAGTAAGGCTCACAGCAGTATATGTTGGTCTTCGTGGTTTCTTGGCCTTTAGGATTTCGTGTAAGCAGACTAATTTGCTCACTTGAGCAAATCCAGCTGTCTTAAATGAGCATAAAGACTACAGAGGTGCATTCAGGACACAAGCAGTTGCCTAGGAAGTCAGTCACCTTGCTTCTCTCAGTTGATAAATGTGGCTTAATTTCCATATGGAGATGTTACTCTAGCTTGTCTAAGTCTAGACAAAGAATTTGCTGATTCTGATATACATTAGGGAGTTAAGCTTCATTACTGCTAACGAACCAATTCAGTATAGGAAGAATAGTTCTTGTTTTCTGAATTGTACTCTGAATGTTATACATATAGACAGTGCTCACAGCCTCAATTTTTGCAATGTAACAGCTGTAACTAACATGAAAACTGGTAGGTAAGCTGCTGCTATGACTGGAGGATGTTGAACATTGTTGTTTATCTGAATAAGGAAAACATGGTTTCAAATTTTATTTTCAATGTATGAATTCTTTGGCCATTTTCAGTAGGCTATGGGAACAGCTTGTCATGTTCCAGATGCATCTGGTAGTCTCTGAAAATGGGAAAAACTTGTTTTTTAAGGGTGATAAAGGTTGTAATTACCTTTTCCCCTCATTCTAAGAACTGTCTATGGAAATGGTACCTTTGGCTAGAAAAGGTACTTAAAAGAAATGGAGTGAACCAACCTGTGTGAGTAATGCCAATCTGAAAAGTGGTTAACAGTGGAAAAGTGGAAACCTACAAGTCAATCTGTTTTATTCAAGACTACACAATACTGATTTAGTTAACCTTTGGAAACATTCACATTATTATGATGACTAATTAATAGCAGCTCAAGTCAATCAAATGAGTTCTCCACCTGCTCTGGGGTGTGTTTAGGGCACAGAGGCTCATCTGAGTTCTGGGGGTGTATCATAGCTCTAAATAAAATGTTCCAATAACTCTTTCCAGAGTGATTAATTCTTCTGTGTAGCATAAACTCACTTCTTTAACTTGTTCTCACATCAGAGACAATGCAATTTAATGAGTTATCTTTCCCTAGGCCTTTGAACATGCTCTGGGAAAACTTTTGTATATTTTTGTAAATTTAGGCACAATGAACCTTTAGGATACTTTGCAAATTCCCTAGCCTTGGTGAAGTTGCAGCTTGGATTAACTTGATCTTATCAACCCTTTGGAAGCAGCAGTGGTGGTGTGGTATAGGTGAGATCTGATGGAGGTTGTTTTGAAAAATTCTTTGGAAGTTACATTGTTAGAAACAGTAGTACAAAGAACTACATATTAATTTTTCTAACATAAACCCAGTGAATCACTGATTTTAATTTTGTGATGAAACATTTTTCTGTTAAGCTGTATTTTCCCTTGAATTTATAGAAGTTCTATGCCTAGCATCACTGGTGACCTACATTCCAGAGATGTTGTTTTAATTGTAATGTAAAATTTTCTATCTGTTAAAAATATTTGAATCTCCATATCTTAAATGACAATTTCTGGCCACTACATTCTTTATTCTTTCCCAAAATATTCATCTAGTTACATATTGATTTTAGTTTCCCATGTGAGAAAGCAGCAATCTGTTGTGTTCACAAAGCCAAGTCTGGCTATGTAATGCCTCAGAGCTCCGAATTTACATGTTCCTGAATCCAGCTGTGCTATACAGTACTGACTTTGTTTCCTGTTGTTCTTCAGGTTCTCAGTACTAAAAGTTTGTTTCCTCATCTGTTACTGTGTTTTGTCCAGACTAGAGTGCAAGGTTAAAGTTCTGAGATATGTGGCTGCACTTTTACATAAGGTGGAGTTTGGTGGAAGGTTTGCTATGTATTTTGAGGCTTATCTCTTCTGTTAGGGTAGATGTTTTGAATTATTTTTGATAAGGAGCAGAATCAAGCTTGTTACTAGTCACAATCTGTCTTTATAGAGAAAGAAAGGAACAGCCATACTGCAGTAACTGTTCATAGTTAACTGGGAGAGTGGAAGGAGCCTCTACTTCGCAACTTTTTCTTTTGTGATTGGAATGAATGTTAGGGTAAAGACTAAAGAAGTACTGGATTCTGCAAAGAATCCAGTATAAGTTTCATTTTTCAGCATTGAGTTCTAGAAGAGATGGCATGGATCCAGTCATAGGGTATAGCAGATACTAATAGTCCCTAGAGTGAGTAGCAGGTGAGAATGCAACAGTACATAACTGAATTTTAAAAGCAGGTACTATTGCTGTGTTACAACGAACAACAACTCAGATCCTGGAAATTCTTGTTATAAAAACTGAAATCATAATGTTTAGAGAAAAAAATTGCTGTCTGTTTTGAAACAGTTGCTTCCAGAGGAGTAAGCTATAGTGAGTTGGATCTAAATTTATGATATCTGCTGCTTCTTTAAGGTAAATATATAATAATATATTGTTCTCTCAGTTTGGTAAGTAATAAGTATTTATGACATTGAGTGTTGTTTGCCTCTAATTTAAGACAAAAATTCACAACAAGCTAACCTTTGTTGCAATCTAGCTCCCCTAGGCTATGATTCTATAAAAGAGTTATTGATGTAGCCCTCAAAGAGCATGTCCAAATCCAAACCACTTCTGAAATGTATTTGTGGAAAGTAGTTCAAAATATTCTAGTGAGAATTAAAGTAAGAAACATGTGATATTTACAAGAAACAGTCATTCCAGGATATGCAGGAGAGTTACTGGCAGCAAGTCATGCTGTGATACACTGCAGTGATACATTTACATTGTTTGGGGTGGGCAGTGGAGGGTGAGAGGAATCTTGAAATCTGAACCTATGGTAAGTGTTAGAAATGAGACTTCCAATTTCACTTGTATTTAATATGAGCAGATGGGATTTTGATTTCCTAATTCTGTAAGTTGCCTTGAAAAATTTTACCCTGGAGCATACCCAAGACATTTTTTTTCCCTGTAACTAACCAGATGTTAGGTAGAATTGGAGATCCATAGATATCCTTATGGTTTTGCTGGGGAAAAAAAAAATCTCCGATGCATGTGGAATTTAAATCCATAAACAAAATGAAAAAATGTAGAAATAAATCAGCAAAACTGTTGGATTACCAATGAATGATGAAAGACCTCACTTCTCATGTTTCTTTTGGAAGACAGCAGATAGAGGAACAAAGTTATGAATATTCACTGTGACATACCAACAGCACTACCTGTTACAGACTGTCCTCTTCTGCTCTTTCTGTATTCTCTTGCTATTATTTGTTAGTGAGATGTTGTTTTTTTTTTTTGAAAAGGAGGACCTACATTTTCAAAATCAGATGACAAATATGTCTTGAAGCTCCCATATAGTTTTCCAGCACTATCTGCTGCTGCTAATATTTCAGAAATGCATGTAAGATTTTTTGTTATATCAGATTAAGCTGCTGTGGAAATCAGTTTTCGATCTCAGCCCAGTTCTGGACAGGAATAAAAGAATAACTTGAAATTACAGATCATTTTTTTCCCCCTATTTTCTTAGAAACAATTTTTTTTTTTGCCTGAACATTATGTTGCTTATATATTTAAACAACACTGCTATATAATGCTTTAACTAAGAGTGTACCAGGATGTTGACAGAAGGCAATTAGGCAGCAGCAAGCATAGGAAAAGAAAAACAACTTTTATGGTGACCAAATGACACATTTGTTTCACAAGACTGGATAAGTAAATCTATTCTGACTACTTTGAGAACTTTAGTAGTTGGGATTTAGGCTGCAGTCTCAGTAGGGCTTTGACTTAATCGACTTCAGTGATCTTTAGCCTGGCACTAAACATCACAGATTTCAAATATGCCAAATGACTTCCCAAATTTGGAGTTAATATAACCAGTTAAGAGTTCAATGCTGGCTAACCTTCATCTGAAATCAATAAATCAGCTTAGACAAGAGGAGATTAGGAAAGTCAGAAACATGTACTGTTATGTTTGCTTTTGTGGTCTTTTTGAGAGGTCAAATAATGGAGACATCAATTAAAAGCAGAATAAATACCAGGCTTCTTCCAGTGAAATCACCTCTTCCTTTCATAAAAGTGTGCATTTAGCGTTAGAGCAAGCTGCCAAATCATTGGTTATGTTTCCATCCGATATCACACTGTGCTATTGTCTGTTCAGGGCTGACTGAATGTGAAGATCAAGTGTTGATTTGTGGAGAGCCTGTTCTCCCATAGATCAATTAGCCAGGAGAAGAAGAGCTGCAGAGGCAGGAAGATAGAGAACACCAGGCAGACTCCTGCTTGTTTAGTGTAGGGTCAAATGGAGAAGAAACTTCATTCAAGTATTCTGATCTCAGTTAGCAACACCTTTAGGTGTTGGTCAAGGCTATAAGCAGGCAGATGAGGAAATGCCAGTATTTCCCAGGACAGCTTGAGGACAATCAGTATCACAGCCAACATGTATAAAAGGAATACAGTCTCAACTGGGAGGGCAAACAAATTTGCTTTTTTGAGTAAGTGTTCTGATTTTTATGCTCTGCTGTAGCTTCCTCCTTTCATCTTTTCTTTGGATATAAAAGGGTTAGTAAGATTTTTCCATGTTACAGCCTTATTAACAGCCTTTTATGGCATGAAGTTAGAGCAGTGCTGGGAACTGTTGAGCTTTCAGAGTGCATATGCTTTAGAAACTGTAAAGAACTGGGTGAATGCTCCAAAGATAGATTGCAGACCGATATCTGAAGCTTTCTAACAAATCACTCCTTTCTGTTACAAAAGGCCAAAGGTACTGAACAGCTGTTTCTTCCCTTTGTAAGTAAGGAAAATGACTGTTGGCATTAAAGCAAGAGCAGAGAACATTACACAAGCAAGAAGACTGTTAAGTTTACAAATCCAAATGTCAGTAATCATAAATGTGAAGCTTCCATTCCTATGCTATTCAGTCATTTCCAGAAAGATTTCTAAAAAGAATAAAACATTTAAGAACATATGTTTTATATCTTTATCAACTTAGAGTAATCACATGCATATAATCTGTGATTTGTTTTTGTTTCTTTATTATGAATCACACTTATTTCCCTGTAGAAATGTTAGTCTTCAGAAATACTAACCTTCAAGTTGAGATGAAATTGTTAAGCTGCAGGTAAAGGACACTGCTAAAATAGCAGCCCTATTGTCTTGGCCAAGCGACCTTTGGAAGAATTTTGGCCTTTGAATATGAAATATACATTTGGGAACTCATATAAAAAATGCTTATGTCATATTTTGGGCTGGCTTAGTAGTCTACCACAAGATCGATTCTGCTGAACATGACTTTGTATGTGCTTATCTGGTATTACTGAAGGATTCTTGCTGCTGTATGGACCCCAGTGTATGAAAATATAAAGCTGCTATATAGCTTAAGTGTCCATCATAACCATTTCTTTATAATTCTTACAGCCTATTAAAAGCAAAACAAAAACCATACCACAATACTGAGGGTTTGATGTTGGACTGAGAATCCAACCAGTTGATGCTCTACTTTATAAAATATCAAAGATTTTACTAAATCTTATACAAGAAAAGAATTACAGCTTTTAACAGGTTCTGCATTTACAAAAAACTCAGATGTGTGGACAGCTAAGCTTAGGCCTCCTTTCTCAACTTTTCTTAGATAAATCCATCTGGATTTGAAAATTGGTTCAGTGCTGAGTGCTTCTATGACCTGGAACTGGAGTTGGCAACAGTTTTATTCCTTCAGTTTGCCCTAATAAGCAAAACCCTTTTCCTTTCAAAGGTGTTTTCAATGTATGTTGTTCTTGTCAATATCAGTGACTTTCTCTGCTGGAGCCCTTTGGACTCTGCACTGCTCCTTATTCACATGATCTTCTTGCAATACCCCTAGAAGCCAAAATGCATGTTCATGCTGCCAGAGAATGAAAACTTAATGACTGTACAGAGGTTGGCAATAGCTCTTGTTCCAGTCTCCTGACAAGAGCAAAGAGGCAGGTTGTATTTTTCTATGTGCTATGCCAATAAAAACTTTCGTATCTCTGCACTGATTATTTCTTCTCTTTATTCTTTTCTCCGAAGTCATGTCAAATATACAAAGCAAGACTTCTTGTTTCCATGCCTAGTCAGTGACACTGAGGCAAGGTTTGGAGCAAATGGTGTCTTGTAATAAATTTCTTAGAGCCTTGTAAGTGTAACTGCCTACAGCAAGTGTGCAGATTGTATTTGATGTCTGGCACATCCATTTATATTAAGATGTTATAACAGAAGATGGAACTGCTCCTGAGGAAAATTCTCCAAATGAATTATCAGTATAAGCTGTCTTTCTAGTGTTTGCAGATCTGTTTTCACTCCAGGTTTTAACTCTATCTGAGCTGCAACCAGTACTGGAGAAAGTTATATAAAGAACATGAAATTGAAGCAGTTCTTCTCTACTATTACAGTTTAATAACTGCATGAGCTATTGTGTTTATAGTAATATTCATTTACTTAAGTTATTGTCTGTAGTAGGAGTGGGTACTTGCATATTGCAAAAGCATTCTGTGGTTATATTGGAAGAGAACAGCATAGGTTATTTTCTCCATTATTTTAAAACATTTCTACAACAGGAAATGTTAAAAATGTTTAAAAACTATTTGCTTTATGGAGTCATGGCTAATTTGAGAGGCAGTATATTAAAGTATTTTTTTTAGGTAAAAACTCTGAGAACAAGTAAAACTTAAAATTGAGAATTCTGCAGTGCAGTGAGAGGCTTGTGGCCTTGTTCTGGTTAGCTTCCCTGATTTCAAAAATGAGCAAAAATGTATGCAGAGCTACAATGCTATGGAGACAGTTGTTAGATTTGCTAATGCTCATGGCATGCTGATATCCTTGAGAGGAAAATCCTTGGTAGCAGTGCAAAACAAGCCCAGTGTTTTCCTCTGAGATGGAAATATCAGTGATGTGAATAGAAGAAGAAAGAAGAAAAATCATTGTATGATCTTCCCAGAAGAATAAGGCATGAAGGAAGCAGTGTTTTGAATCTGATATGCACAAAGCTAAAGTTAAGAATGAGCCCTTGGATTTGATTGCTGTGCAGTTCTCTTAAGCGTTTGATCAGGGAATCTTATGTTTTATTCCAAAGTTAGGATGTGTGTTGCTCATTTCACATTACCTAGAAACAGAACATAGAAGTTATGGAGAATAATCAGTTCTAAAAAAAAAACAAAAAGCAAAATGGGAATTTGAAAATCCTGGGTTAGTCTGGGTCCTTTCCTTTTAGCACATAGCAAGGTTTGGATTTGGCCTTTATGTTGTACCTCCTATCTGACATGCTACAGCTCTGAGGAAATTGTTGTTGATAACTTGTGATAAATTGAAGCAGAACTTGTCTTGAAAAGGTTCTCTTTTTCTAGCCAGAATTTCAGCTTTCCTTCAAAGCAAGCAAATTCACAACAAGTATTGAACATAGTGGTTAATGTGCACTAAATTTGTGTGCTGAAAACACAGTCAGCATAAAGACATGCACTTAAGCTGTTAAGTTGTTGCTGTTATTCAATTGCCATATACTTTTCACCTTCACCTGTTTCACTTTGTGGTCCCCCCATCTTGCATTCACCTTATTCTCTGCTGCATTTCAATGTGTGCTTGCCCAACACCCTTTGAATCCAGTGTTGTTAGCTGGAAAGGGGCACAACCCATGGTAGGATGCACCTAAAAGCAATTTGTTGCAGTAGAGATGTATATGACTAGAAACAGACCAGGACATGCTTTATTAAGTGTTAAGCTTTTATTTTGCCTTCCAGCAAGACAGAACTGAGAACTGCCTTTAAAAAGCAATAATGCAATTACATGTTTTATGAATGCTCTGAAAGTCATTTAGTGAAAAACAGCCAGTTCTGTTCCTAGCAACAATGTTGGGGAAGGCAGCATAAAAGCACGAAGTCCTCAGCAATAGGATGTGTAAGGCAGCCAGAAGCAGAAGAACCACCACTGATATTGGTCTGTAAGGCACAGGCTGGGCAGACATTCACAAAAACATTCTAACATTACCTTTTAGCTTCCTTCTTTGCTTCAGCCGAGGTAACTTTTAAGTGTCTTGAGAACTGTGCTCTCTGAAGTCTGTCTGGAGCCCACGTAGCAGACAGGATTATTTCTAAAATGCAATTTGTGTATTTCATAAGCACTAGATTGAATTAGCTCTGAGAGGAATTTTTTTTTTAAAGTATATGCCTTCTATTAGTCTATTCTAAGTAATTGTTTACGTAAAGATGGAAACAGGTCTCTTTTTAGAAAATGTCACAGTTCATTTCTAAGATTAGTAACAAATTATATAACCCTGTTGTATGAGTCATAAAGAAATCTGGACCAGAGATGCATTTTTACAAATAGCAGCTGCTTATATGAATAACGACTGGTTAGAAAGCTTCCATTCATATGCTGCCTGTGTTTTTCTACAAATTTTTAGTTACAAAATGTGAAGTTATCTGAAAAATCAGATGTCGCAGAGACGTTCAAACATCCAGTAGACTTGATAGAGGTTAAGACTGAGGTGAAACAGTTTGACAAGGAAGAAAAAAGTCTAGGGGAGGGTGCGTCTTTATGGGTGCTTTTTCTGAAGCCTACAGCAGGTTCATATTTCTGGGGTTTGAATTGCTTCATCCACTCTAGTTCCAAACAACTCATTGCACTGTTTGGCCTGACTTTGCCTCAGTGCAGTAGAGAATAGGACAACAGGAGCAGGATAACTTACTGCCAGCCAGGATGCCCAATCCACAGCCACTCAAGCAGCTGTAGCTGTCATTCACTTTAAATAAACCACAGTTTTTGGAGTTGTTCTCAACTGGAAAAGTTTAGAAAAAGAAAACAACAAAACACAACAGTACAGAAAAATAGAACCACCATAGTTTTACTGACCAATTTTTTGAGTTGTTAGCCAGTTTATAAGCTAACTAGACAAATACAAAACTTTATACTGTGTACAGTATTTCCTGTTTGCATGGTTCTTCACCTCTAAAGCTGAAATGTCTCATCTCCTCATGATGTGGGGCATTCACAGAAACTGATCTGTAATGCTGATTTAATGGCTATTCTGTTCTTCCTGTATCAACTTCCCTTTTTTGAAAAGCCTGTATGATAACTTTGTGGGCAGGGATAAATGTGCCTTGGTACCCTGGTCTACTTCATGGTGCAGCTTTACAGGACTCTACATGATGCTATTTCTGAACAAATCAGCCTAGTCATTGTTAAGTGGACCAAGATACTTCAGTATAAAATTAATAATGCTAAACTCAAACTATTCATCCTGTTAGAGGATGATCTAGTGGCTGTCTAAATAGAGTTATTTCTGATTACAAGAATTTAGCTTTTACCCTCCACTTTCTGCAAAACAGGGTAGTCTAGAAGAGACGTTTGAAATCTTTTGTATACATAGGACTAACATTTACAGATTTCTGTCTTAAAAGTTGTCTCAGTGTGAAAGAATCTTCAAACATCTGAAAAAATTAAGCAATACTACATAAATTGTTTGCCTTCACTAGGATTAACACCAGCATTTACAAGACAGATATTTCAGCAAGTGTTTAACTGAAAGAAGGCTCAAATACTTCTCAGAAACCTTTCCTTGACTCATACTAAATTCTGACTTGCTCAGCTCTCAGAACAAGTTAATTGCTGGCAAGGAAAAAGGTCCATTTTGATGATTCAGAGATCAGCAACTGTTGTGCTATTTCCCTTTTGTTTTAGCAGGAGTAGGAAAAGAGGGTTAGATAGTTACCATTTATCTATGGCAGCAGTGAAAGCACCACAAGTGTATGTGGTGGTGCCGTTTGACCAAAGAGGGAAGAAAATGTAATAGTTTAGCTGTCTCTCTTTATAAAGTTAGACTTACGCTTCATCGGTCCCAAGGGCATCTGATGTTGCTCTGGCAATTGCAGATGTGCTTCTAGTGTAATTTTCTCTCCCTGCTACCTACTTCTGTTTGTATCACTAAAGGACTTTGTGCACAAAATGAGCTACTGTGATAGCATCACCTTGCCACCAGATTCAGAAAGAGAGCAGCTTCTGATAGAAGTATTGGCAAGAATGGTATTGTTTCAGTCCTGTTTTGAAGAGGTTTTTTTCATTTAGCTGTGTGCTCAATTCTAGAAATCAGAAAGTATACTCAGTTTTGGAGACAGCTTCTGTTTTCACAAGTCTCATTCCAGAATAGGTGCAGTGGCATAAACAGCATGAATGAAAATTGCCAAGCTCTGAAATAACCAAAATGTTTGCGCAGCTCCTGAACCTTCTTAACTTACAATAATATTCAGTATCCTCAGGTGCTGATAGTGTGATTTTCAGCTACTGTGCTGAAGTTGGTCTGACAAAGAAGAGAAGAACCCGACTTCAAGGATGCAGCCACCTCAGTTTGAATCCCCCAGTACTGTCAAAGAACTGTGATATTGATTATAAAAACCATATATGAGCAGTGTAGATGTAGGAAATGATGTGCATCTAGGAAACAATATTGAAATCCTTATGGTACAGAGGACCATCAGCAAATATTTAACTACCATCAGTAGTACCTGGCTGTCATTATTTTAAGTAGTTTAGTGTATATGTTTACTTTGCTGGAAATTGGAAGCAGTATAATCTAGAGCCATTTTTTCAAGGAATTCTAGAGTTCAGTTCTGAAAGTTGCTGCATGAGGATCACTGAGGACCAGTGATAAATAATCAGTTATGAATTTAAAAATTATTGCAAAATTAGCTTATCTTCACTTCTGTACATGAAAAAGCTGTATGAAACTTCCTTTAATGCATAATTTTGCAGCTTCAAATTAGCAAAGCTACTTTTGATGTATTGAATTTCCAAACTCTTTGACCTAGGAAGAAGAAAATCCAAAGACAGAATTTAAGGTTCTTGGGTATTTTTAAATGCTGTATATTTTGATTGTGTCTCAAAACTTTAAGAAATGTGATAAACCTACACTATTGTCTCATCATCATTGATGTTCAACTGTTCAAAATGCTTAATAACATAAGAACATAAGAAATGCCCTGCTTGATCAGGCTGACAGTCCATGTAGTCCAGTATTTTCTCTCTGTGGAAAAAAGAGAGCACTCCAGCCTCTTCATTTCCTGCAGTTGATGTCCTTGTATGCTTTTAGCATCCACAGTTGCTTTATTAGAGATATCAGTGCATACATCCGTGTTGACTCTCCTAGGAATCCAAACTCCTGCAATGTTTAATTTTCCTTTTTTTTTTTTTTTAATTTGTATTTGTGAATCAGAGACTGGAACTGCACTTTGTACTTAAGGTGTGGGCAAAGCAAGGATCTAAACAATTTACATAGCAGCAAAATAATACTTTTTGAAGTGGTTTCTTTTATAAACAAAACACCTTGCACCTTTTCTCCTTTTATATTCCATTCATAAATCTGTCCCAGAGAAGTTTTTTCCTCTGCACAGTTTTTTCCTCTGATTCAGATAAAGACAGCTAAAATGCACTTCAATGTAGGTAATAATTTGCCCACATTGAATTTGCAGTTATGCCTCTTGTACCATTGGCCTTTATATTAGTAACTGTCAGGAGGAGATGAAATAGCAGCTGTTCTTGAAGTGGCTGGTTCCTCTTAAGGGCATTGGTAACACATTTTCTTATTGTGTTCAGGACAGAACATCTGATGAAGTAACTGGAAAATAATAGGTGTTTTTTGTGAATGTATCCCACATACAGAAATCTACTTTTATGTCTGCTTTGTGGTGTTGAAGTAGCATCAAACACTCAAGGTGAAGAACTGGACCCTGGACAATTAAACTTTAAGTCATTCCTATTTGCACAGTCTGCCTTGATGGAGCTGAGGATCAATTCTCTCTCTAATCAAGGTGTAAGTAAGGAACTTGTTGCCAGCAGTTACTGGGAAATCTGTCACTGAATTATAAAATCAAGTGTTTAATTAGGAGACTGATTCAACCTCATGGCCAAAGAAGCTCAGAATAAGCTGTCTGGATGAATAAGAGCTTGTTAAGACCATTTTGTTCAGAGTACCACACAAAAGCATTGGTAAGAGAATTATTTTAGAAACACTCCTTTTTTAAGGTAAAAAAAAAAAAAAGTAATCCTATTTGTTCTTATCAGTGTAGGATCTTTTGTATAACAGCATCTGAAATCTGTTTAACCCTTTTACAGAGTAGCATTCGTAGAATCATCAAGGTTGGAAAAGACCTCCAAGGTCACCCAGTCCAAATGTCCACCTACCACCAATATTTCCCACTAAACCATGCCCTCAGTATAACATCTAAATGTTTCTTGAACACCTCCAGGGGTGGTGATTCCACCACCTCCCTGAACAGCCGATTCCAGTGCCTGACCACTCTTCCAGAGAAGAAATTTTTCCTAATGTCTGACCTGAATCTTCCCTGTTGTAGCTTGAGGCCATTCCCTCTAATCCTGTCACTAGATATGCAGAAGAGACTGACCCCCACTTTATTGTCTCAGCTGTGTTTCATTTTTTCCCTTATCTCATTGCTAAAGGAAAATAATATGTATGGAAAAATTTAATAAATAGGATTAAATAGGACTTAATCTCAGCCTAATCTTCCTTCTACCTATACTGCCCACACCTAAAACTTTTTGATTCACCAGTAGTGCCTGTGTACTGGAGCTCTGCAGTCTGATTTCTTCAACATTAGATGCGAGAGTATACAGTCTTGGTTGTGCCAGTCTTATGTGAAATATCCTAATATCTCATTCAAACAGAAAGTCAGGAAAAAAATCTTACCTTTATTTATAACTTATCATTTTGTAATCTGTCTCATCTTGTGCCATTGTCGCGTTTGTCTATCTTGTCATATCATAATTTCTCAGAAGTGGAACTTCTTACTGCTTCTATATTAGAATTTGCCTCAAGACCTCAATGTTATATCTGCTGTCTGTACACAGTTCTGTTTGCTCAGTTAGTACCAGTTTTAGGTGAGCAACTCCTGTGGTTGTTCACGTGCGTTCTAAATTGAAAGACTTGATGTAATGCATGAAATGTTTATGTTCTGATTCATTGAACACCCTTCCATTCCCTCTGCCTCAGTTTCACAAAGTCTTAAAACTTCATAGTACTTCATAATTAATATACAGTTCTACCAGACATTTACTGCTTCAAATTTAAACTCCAATGAATGGACTGCATGATAAAGAATCTATTATAATCAAATGGGGAAAACACCTACCTTATAAATTTGACTGCAGAATCTGCACTAGAAGCCAACACTGTTGAGAAAAATAGATTGCCTGCACAGAAGAACAGTCTATGAATTATGTTAGACACCTCTGTTTTATTTTTAAATACTTAAATAAGTTATTTTGAATCAGATTTAGGAAAATTTAGAACCAAACCTTTCCTGTTTTATCTCTAATATGCTGGAAGGCTGAAACAGTACAGGACAACAGATATTTTTATACCTTCTCCTATCACTGTTTGAGAATACTTCTCTCATTTCCTGATCCATTCCAGCATCTTGGTATTCTCACATCATTACTCCTAGCACAAGGCTCCTTTTTGCTCCTCTGCAGCAATGTAGAAAAAATCCTGGTACACCTAAAACCTATCCAGATTCTGAGCCTCAAAGAAACTGATTTGTCCAGCTATAATAAATTCCTGCAATGAAAACTCTTGTTTTTCCTCATCAAAGTGCCATATTTTTCTGATATTTGATTTACCTTTGTTATGGCTAAAAAATATATATATATTAATAATATATTCACTAAACTAAATATTTGACTTTCCTTTCTAGAAAATAGAGGTTGCGCTTCTTGTGAGTCTTTTTATTATTTTCTATCTTCCATTTAATTGTCCTGTTTGAGCACACTGGACTATATTCAAGTAATTTTCAGGATTCTCCTTATCCTTTGTGTCTTACTCTGTATTCTTTGCTATGTGATCTGTCCCTTTCACTTTTAAGGATTACATGGCTTTAAATTAATTCTGAGAAGTTCATGAGAATTATCAGCTCTCTAAGAATAATTAAAAAAAAAGCATCATTCTATAAACTTGTTACAATAAGTAGTGAACTCTCACTAGGATGTGTACTCTTTTACTTATTACAAATGGAGCGTCTGTATTGGTTCTGCACCATGTCTCAATGAGCAGAGATTGGAGCCTATCTCTGTTATAGTCTGGCTTCACTTTCTAATTCTTAACACTAATCCAGAATATCAATCATTTCTTGTTCTACTTCCAAAAGATACTTGTTCCATATGATGATATTAATCATGGCTAACTTAATCTCTCAGGATTTAAGCTATGTCTCCATTCTGTCTACACAGATTCTAGTTATGATTCCACAATTACAGCTCAATGATTCATTCCAATATTTCTGCAGCAGCATTTCCTCTGAAAGGATATTGGAAATTTTTCTTGAAAAACTGGTGGTATAGCTCGATTGAATAAAAGCTGTAGATATTTCCTTACCTTTGGTGCTAAGATAGTCTTTCCAGGGGCTGCTATACATGTTTATTTTTTTCTGTTATGTTTTTACAATCCTAACATGTTTTATTGACACTACATTTATATTGGAGCCTTTCCTGCTGCCCTTTTCACAGCTTTCAGGATAGAGAGTATCAAGAATGGAGAAACACTGGACTTAATCTCTAGCTCTGGACTACTTCTACATATTCTATGTAGAAACATAGAAATATAGACCTATGTAGAAGTTCATGTGTAGGTACATGAGCAACCAAAAGTTAAAGACAGGAAATCCAGAGTAATGACTAAACCCACCATATTGTTTTTGCTCTGGTTATAGAAAAGGAATGAAGAAACTACTCTCAGAAAACTTAAGCCTTAAGACTGTTAAGAAATTTCTAGGCAGCAGTGGATGAAAATGTTTGGTACAGGGGTATGTACTGAGTTACTGACTGTGCCACCAATTTCTCACTTTTATATGTGAGTAATTTTTGGACTATCTTCACCTTGATACATCTCTTTTTCAGGCAAAAATACAGAAGAATTCCCACATTCACACGAGCTTTTGTCTATCTTGATATTGCCAAAATGTCACACATTAACGCCAGTTGCAGTGGATAAAATTTGTCTGCTGAAAATTGGACTGAGAATGTGAATGAGTTCATTCGGCTCTCAGCACCAGATTCCTGAACTCTGATTTTCATTATTTGAGAATGTTATTGCAGCTGTTTTTGTTCTCTCTTCCCTTGTAGCGAAAGGAACTCCGTGAAAGACTGGGCCCTTTAAATATCCCAAATAATATGTATACAAGGACACTACTTTTAATTAACGCAGCAATCTTTTTTTCAAGCAGCTGAGAACTTAACAGACCCTGAAAAGGCCCACCGCCTCACTGTGATGCATTTTAAAAACCTGCTTTGCAGACTGGTGAACTCAAGCATTGCAACTTAAACCGATGCCAGAGTAAAGCACAGCCAGAATAAATCAAAGCTAGAAAGCATGTTATGTTCAGATTGCAAAAACAAATTTTACAAGTCTGGACTCTCGATCTGTCTGTTTGCTGATTACTGTAACACTCTTATTTTTTTTTACTGCATTGAGCTCCTCTATTAGCAGTATTCACAGGAGTGCTCTAAGTTGGCATGAATTCACTCAGCACAACTAAAGGCGAGAAGTGAGCTTCTCTGAGGTACAGTGGCCCATGCCAAGGTTGGTAACTTCAGCCTACTTACATCATCTGTGTGCCGTCAGCAAACCTGGGGCTGGCCTACAAATTTTTCAATATAAACTATGCAATGAGCTCCTGCTATTATCTTTCTGTTCTGAGTCACCCACAGAAAGATTTGGAGCACTGTGATCTTCGGCATGAGATGTTGCCTGGGTATTATTTACTGCACGTACCTTTTACAACTTAAAGCTTGCTTTTAGATAGGCTCTTTTTCACATCTGCATATGATGACATACACATTATAACTTCTTAAACATGTGTAGCCTCTGAGTGGATATAGACTCAATCAAGAAGGTGTTACATACTTCTTTCTTCTCGCTATGAGAACTAAGCTTATGCTAATGAGGTGGGCTTTCTCATTACAAGGGATATGTGCATACAGATTACAGGAAGAGAAGAGCTTTATAAAAGGCATCTTGAGTTTGTGGAGATCCATTTGTAGACAAAACATTTGAAGTATCTGCTTTGTGTGTTCTACAGCAAATTGACTCATTTTTTTGTTTTAAGATAGCCAGACTTTTTTGTTGAGAGGTCTACAAAATTTTGCCATATTTGAGTTTATAAATGTGAGTGTATATTTAAGGCTCTTGTTACGTGAATTCATAAAGAAAAAGTGTTTGAATAATAGATGTTAGCAATCATTTCATTTTCTGCCTTCAGGGATGACAGCTGAACAAATAAAATAGTCTTTCTTTTTCTATGACATAGTATATCTCTGTTATAAGCACTCAGGATCTGAGATTATTTGTGAGTAAGCTAGAAATGACGAATGTTTAATCACCTTGATGGAAGAGAGAAATAACAAGGCTGACATGCTTTGGCTGTGGTATTCTTTTGCATTGTTCCTCATCCAGTTATCACTTCTATCTTCAAGCCTTGTTGCCAACCTCTCAGCTCCACTGTTAATTTCAGCAAAGTGCTGTCACAGGTCAGTGAATGTCAAGGCAGGAGAAACATTCTTTCCACTCCCTGTTTCTATTTACGTCTTTCTGTGTCATTCCTCTAAGCCAGTGTCTGCTCTCAGTTGTACTGTCTATACTAACAGTAAAGCAGTTCCTACATACAAGGCCTATTTGGATTTATTTTTCTATTATATAGATAAGTGAGGCAAGGAGCATGCACTCATATTTTAAACCTTGGTTATCTCCTCAAATGCTTCTGCAAAGTACTGAAATGTTCCTTTGACTCTACTTGGTTACTAAACAGATTATAAAATGTTTGAGGATAGCACTTTCTCAATTATTTCAAATTGTTTTATTTGATAAGTCCCCCTTAGATTATTATACTTTACGTTGCTCTTCAGTTTCTGCTTCAGAATTCATGTTAACTTGTGAATTTAAATGAAATACATAAAGAAATGGTAGGAAACAAATGTTTTGCTTTTTGGTCAAGCAGATGCTGTAGCTAGAAGATAGATTTACTGCTTAAGACTTTTCAGCATAGATTCACTACTTAAGACTTTTCAGCGTTGCCGAAGGCTTCAGGTCTCCCTGTTCTTTTGCAGCTGTTAGATTATGCTCCTTGCAAGGCTCTCTGTAGCCCTGTCATTCTGTGGTAACCAGTCAATTTCTAGGAAATTATTGTAAGGCCCTCGAGAGACAAATATTGTCCTCTTATGATTTCTTTTCTGCTTAGAAACAAATTCAAAATTAGTGCTGGAGGTAATGTGATGTAAAAATGCCACGTTTCACTCATTTATGATTATAGAAGAAATTTTCAAGGATATTGCTGTTGGAACAAATTTTTCTTTGGTTTAAAAAAGTTCTGTGACAGTTTTGAGTGCCATTTAGTATTTACCTGGAATGATCAGAAAACAGATATGAACAGTATGTATGATTCTTAAAAATGAAACAATAATCCTTTGAAAATTTTCTATGTGGGAAGGACCATCGGTGCAATAGAAAGGTTCAGTAACAGAATGCATCCCATAGTGCTAACTGAGCCTCATGACCCCTCGTTCCTCTTAAGGCTTGAGGGGTCTTGAGACCTGTGTGTGACACAGTCCTACTGCCTGCCTTTCTTCTAGAGGTCTGCTGCAACAGTTGTGCTTTACCTTCAGTTTAAAGTGGTATCCCACTCTAAAACGTTATATGGGAAACACCTGAAAGCTTGCTTTCCTCATGCCATCTGTGCCACACAGCAGTAACTGGCTGAAAGCTCCTACAGGAAAGAGACTGCACTGTAGAATGAGCAAGCTGATGCCAGCACAAGTTCATAAAAATGTGCCCAAATATTAGAACCAATATTACATTCACAAGGCGTTAGAATCTTGAAGTGTCCCCTGAAGGGACAGTTTGCAGATTGCACTGGGAGAGAATGCTTCAAGCTGGTGTTTGGTGGAAGTCAGGTTGTCTAAACACTGGGAAAATAGTCTGGAGGGAAGAAAAACCCTTTGTTGATTTAGTCTGGCCTTTGAGCAAAAAAATAATTAAAAAGAATTGGGAAGAAAAATTCTCCTTGTGTCTGTGCAGATCTAATTTAGACCCATCACTCTGCACTTACAGAGGGCTCTGTATATTCACGACCTATTTTAATTTGGGCATTAATTCACTCACAAGAAACAATAAATAGTATATCAACTATCTTTCTGAAGTTCAGATGTGAGTATGCATCGCAGAGGGCATTGTTATTTACCTGTAGTTACAGAACAACTTTGTTCTAATTTGATAACTCTAGAATCATTGAAAAATGCAGCGAGCAGAATCATAGGTAAATAACAGGTTATGTGGTTTCTGAGGATCTTTAAATCTTTGTTGTTGTTTTTTTTTTAGTACTATTTAGTATTGCCTACGTTTTGGGGAAATATTTATATTTTCTTTCTCTTATTTGTATAATCGTCTTAATTTCAGGGAAGCTTATATGCTGGGATACACTTTTTACTCCTTTGTAAAGCAGTTATATGAGAGCATCCTGCCATCTAGTGGTGAAGAGAAGGAGCACTACGCTCAGCTCGTGTAAAATCTGATTTAAAAAATTAAAACCAATCTGCAGTATTTACACAGTAAAAAATCAACAGCATAGAGCACCAGTCTGCACGTGAGATGTGCTTCAAGGGTCAGTGAGCCAACATAAGTAATGAGTTCTTAACGTGCTTTAAGAACTTGCGATTAATTTATACACGTAATAAAATTGTTCTAAAGCATCCAAGCTAAGTGTTTGAATATTAATAATAATTTGGCTAAAGAGCTGTTTGTTGTAAAACAAAGTGAAAGACTAATCATAACGAATGCCCTTAACCTATTCCAGAATGCCAATGTGCGTGCCACGTCACCTTAATCAGGCTTTAGTCTGGAAAAATGAAAGTACAAAAAAACCTTACAAAAGCGGCTTTTGAAAAGTAGTACTTTCTGAGATTAACATGTTCAATTAGAAATAATTTTAATTCTATGAGTCGAATTCAGAGTTCATCTGATTTACGCTAGAATCTGACTTTTCTTGATATTGTTTTATTATCTTTTCATAATCAGGGAGGCCATAGAGAAGCTCTAGGATTACTGACAGTGTCGGCTTGCCACTGGCGATGCTTTTGGCTCCCACAGTGCACAGAAATCTTTTTCTTACTCCAAAACATTTTCAGGCTTAAACAAGTCAGAGCAACCTGCTACAGTGCTGTTGGCCAGGGCAGCACAGAGATGGGAGTTGGATCTGGAGAGCACTGTGCAAAGCAGGTGTGCCTGTTTCTGTTGTTCACAGCCAAGCATTAGCCTAGTGTGTAGAAGAAAAGGTGCGCATGGAGCATTGATGATGCATGAAGAAGTTGTAGAGGACTACATATGCAGTCACATGAGTAATTCCCATTTACAGACCTTGGCAGCATGTTTGCTGGGCTAGGTGTCTGTTTTTTTAAGCAGTGCGCAGGCTGCTCTATAGAAATTCTCTCCTTCTGGCACTGGATCCCATTAAATCTAAGGAGGTTGCACAAACAAATTGTGGGCACTCAGTGCTAGAGAGCCAGCTGCTGCCTTCAGAAGAGCAGTGGGCAGCCTGGCTGGGGGAAAGTTTCAAAATGCCCATTGGTTCTGTGCTTACCATAGCTTAAAACATAAAGGTTGCCCCTGCTCCTTTTTTTTTCTCTATTTTCGAAGCTCAGTAGACTTGAAGCAAACAGCAACACCATGCCTCCCCTCTTGCATCAAACAGACCCTAACTATTTTTAGAAGTTGCAGTTTACAATAGCTTTGCCTTAGCTAAATGAATTATAGTCCTCGTGTTTCTAATTTTAGATTGCTAGCAGACCAAGATGTGCAACACATTCCTCTCATGACAGTATATCAGGTGCCATTTTTGTAGTACATATTTATTTCAAAATTTTCCATGCTGCATCATTTTATTCTAGAAATGCTTCTTTACAGCTACTCTTCCTCAGAGTACTGAGCATAAAGTGGTTGGTTTCTGAACAACATTTTTCTCTGACTGCAATGAAACCATTGTGCATTACAGAAGACCTCAGAAAATATGGGTTTTCCTCACATTTCCTTGTCTGATGAGCATGAATTCTTTTAGGTGCCTGAAGATTTGCCAACCCATGAAGAACAAATAAACAGTTTTTCTACTTCAAAGTAGTGAAATGGTAAAGATAATAGACAGAATTCAACTCTCACTTCCTTTACTGGTTTCCTACCTATGCAAAGTGGTCCTATTAAAGAATAGATCAGCCTACTACTACATTCCCCTTTCATCCATCTCTTTACAGAGTATTCAGAGAACAGATAACAATCAAGTGTAACAAATAATGAGACAGATGCCAGTTTACTTCAATAGCCTTCATTTCAAAGATGCCACCAGGATCTAAGAAATGTCGGTAGTATTAGAAGTATAAGGACTCACAGATGATCTTATAAATGGATCACATCAAGTCTTATTACAGTCCAAGTAAGCACAAGAAACACCAATTAATTAATTGAAGCTTGTTATCTTGTTACAGTGCAGCCTGCACTAGGCAACACATCAAATAAGCTATGAATTCTTTGTAAAAAGCCATCTTCAAGGGACTGATTGAAATGTCTTCCTGAGTAACTGCCTAAGACAGTTGTTTGAGACAGAAATCACCGTTTCACCACAACAAAATTACCGTGCAAAGAGATCTGAGAATCTAAATATGCTATGTTGATTTTTAATTGTATTCATGCACTTCAAATAATAGCAGTAGCCATTGCATTCTTAAACTTCATAACATTCTATAATTTTATTAGCTTTCTCCTTGCTTTAGGGAGCAGGAAAAAGTCCTATATACATAACATTCATAATCTTTTAAACAGAGGCTGCACCTCGTTGCAGTGAGGCATTCATTTCCTGCCTCAAATAAGTGCAAGTTATCCATCTGTCTATTCATTTTCCTTGATGGAAGGGCAATTGTGCTTTTGTGCTTAAAAAAAAATAGTTACCAGTAATGCCCCATCTAATTTATTCTGACATCTCTTTTGTTCACATGTAATACAGCTCATTAAAGCATCTGCAGTGTAGTAGAACATTTCTACAACTGTTTTTCAGTGCCACAAAGACACTATTCCCTCCTTCATCTGGTCTTGAGAAAGAATGTCGTATTCTTATCTTCCTGAGAAACTTTGTTCTTTGTTGAAACTTAAAACCCAGCAGAGAGGTTTGTACTTTTTTTTAGTGAGGTTATCAGACAGCAATTTACCACTTCAGCAGTTTAAGGTGCAGTGGAGAGTGGTACGAGATTGCTCTCTCTGCCTCCACTGAAGGAGACTGAAATTAGCACAGGCCAGAAAAATGATCACTGGCCCTTCTAAGGGAGAGGGGACTTTGGGAAGTGGGCAGATGTCTTTCTTCTCAGCCTCTAGAACAAGATCTGGCTCCTCTTAGGGCAGCGCTAGTGGGGGAGGAGTTGTTCCTTTCTGATCTGGCAATGAAGAGCAAGGACTTAGATCTCATGGAGAAGATATCTTAGTCAAATGTTTCAAAGCCTTCTAGGAAGCTCCCAAATCTTGCTGGTGTGAAAGCTCTCATACTAAATCTCATTGACTGACTCTGCTGTTCACAACTGACCTCAGGCTCCTTCCAGGATTGCAAATGACTCCCTGTAGCACCTTTTCCTCTTAAACCCCTCTGACCATTTTTATTCCACAAAGTACCCCATGGCCTCATCCTTTATTATAGACACCCCCCCACTGCACTGAAGTTTTGCTGCTTGAAGGACTTTGGGGCCAGCATAATTTACTCTAAATTTTCTGGGAAACTTTGAACATACTCTGACCTATCAGAACCAGATACTGTGGGCATCACAGTATCTCTTGGAACAATCCAGCTTTTGGTTAAAAAAAAAAAAAAAAAGGGGTCATCATTTGATGAAGTATGATTTGCATTTATATATGTTATTGTGTTTCAGGAAGGCTTCCTGAGTGTATTTCCCATTCCCTACTCTTTGCACTGCATTCCAGTGCTTGAAACTCTGGTTTGTGTTTTTTGCCATTAGTAGTGTACTAGGGAAATAGGGGAGGCTAGGTGATTCATCCTTTGCATTGCTAGAAATGTGACACATTTTCAGGGCCCTTACTCTCTCAAAGAAAGACATGGTAAACTAGCCAGGGAAATTCACAGGGTTTTTTTCTGCTCACTTTCCACACCCCTACTCTCAGGGCAGTTCTGCTTTAGAAGAGGTATTTAGTCAAATTTTGAGTTCCTGTTTTTTATTCTATTAGTCCTCTGAGGGGCTCCCACACAGAGCAACTTTCATTTATGCTCATTTCCTGCATATTGTATTAGGACCTTTCAGGTTCAATATTCACATTTGCCTAAAGTCATTACTGTATTTACTAAGTAGTGAATAATGAGGCTGCCAATAGAACAGCACTTCATTCGTTTCATGAGGAAAATGTGTATCGACACTTAGCTAGGAGTCTATTTTGAATTTTTCTGACTTATTGATCCATATTCTGAAGTGCATCTCAGACCTTCTGGCTCTTGACTTGATCATAACTTTTAGTTCTTCATTTACCATTTATTAAGGGATCGTTTCCAGTAAAACCAAGTAGACCTCTGGAATGTTGCCTAATTTTCTGGAAAGTACTGTAAATGCTGTTTGCAGAAAGACATTTAGATTTATATCCTTAAAATGGAGGCTTAAGTCCAAATATTGACTTCATTTACACCACTGTAAGTCAAAAGTAATTATTATGCTTGCAGTGCAACCCCCCTCTTTCCATCCCCTTTGTTTGTGATTTGCTGAATGTTTGTCAGGATCAGTAACAATTTCCCGTTAGAATGGGGCCAGAAAATGGTCAGCAAGTGATGAATCTCAAGTGATTTTCTTAGACCAGTCAGTGAAAAATCAAATAAGATATTGCTTGGCCCCTGGTATCCAATGTCTTAAAATCTGTGCTACTACAGCATCTCTCAGAAACTAGGGAAATATCTTCTGGAGCCTGTCTACCTCTGCTTTGAGCAAAGATGCATTTTCCTCATCCTCATTAGATTCATATTTACTAGGAAGAAATTGTCTGTCCAGAGAAAGGGAGAAAAAGGAGAGAGCTGCAGATATACAGTCAGATATTACAAAGCACTGAACCTCAGCTGAACTGTGATGATTTAACACAGATCCTTGATATATTTACAAGTATAAGGTAAATGACTTTGTTTGGAGGGAAATGGGGTGCAAGTGCAGAGGGCACTGAGAAGTCAATGCACACATTAGAATTCAAAGCACTCTTGTGTACTTTCAGTCCCTCGAGACTAGGTCACAGATGGCTTGCAAGATGTACCTCAGTCTTTTGAATATGAACATAGAGCTGCCAGCTGATGCCCCATTCTGCACTGCTGGTTGTAGAGGCTGGCTGGTAGAGATCAGACATTACTGCAACATAAAATTGCCTGGTAGCCTCCACATCATGCATGCTCAGGAAAAAAAAAAAAAAAAAAAAAAAAAAAAACCACCAAAAAGCAACCAAAAACAAACAAAGAAAAAAAAATCTTCAAAATCTCTGATGTAGAAGAGTGATCGGATTCATTAAGCTAAATGATATTAACAAAATGGTTTGTGAATCTGGGTAAGGGAAGCTAATTTCTAGAATTTTGTTTTCCTCATCACAAACACTATTTTAATTATATCTCTCATCGCCAAGAAGCACCTGGGTAATGACCTTAAACAAACACGCCAACTGGGAGTTTAAAAGATTAATGCATACGGGTCCATTTTGGCTCTCTTTCTGGCTTTTAAGCATAGGATTTGCTCTGACAAGGTTTCCGAGTTTTGCTCCAAATCCATGAAAGCTTGAAAAGATTATAAATGCATCACATAGTTGTAGAGTCTGGAGGTCCCAGAAACCAGGAAATCAGCACAACACTGCCCATGGATGAAAGAGTCATCCTCTTTCAGGAAAACAGAGTCTGCAGAATCAGATGTAGAAATTTAGTCTCCCTTACAGCAAGAAGCAGAAACTATGTTAAAAGAGAAAGAAATGGGATTGAAAGAACAAACCAAAGGAAAACAATTTATGTATGGTGACACTGGGCTGAGGGAAGGGGCTTACTCTAGGAGAAGAGCTGCGTCGATGGGGAAAGAAATATCCAGAGGGACAGAAGAGCTTTCATTGTGCCCATCTGTAAAGGGACCAACATGTCTGTTGTTTGTAGTCTTGGCAACAGCACAGAGATAGAAGGATAAAGCTGCCTTGAACATAGCTCTTTTTTAGCTTATCAAACACGGAATGGAAAGAAAAGTATTTGCAATCTCTGCATGTATACAAACAAAGCCGGCTGTCAGGAGAACAGATTTACAAGTTAGAAAGCATTTTGCAGAACACTGACAAAAAAAGTGGCAGAAAAATCCTTCTTCTCCTTCTACAGGCAGTAGAACACGACCCACAAAGCTGCCAATTTCCTCAGAGTGCCTCGTGCTGGCCACAATCAGCATCCATCTGCATCAGACCTGGCTGTGCCTGATTATCTCCCAGATGTTCGCATCAGTATGTAAACACTGGAGCACCTCAAAGGGAGTCCTAGCTACTGTCTGCTCACTCGCTTGGGAAGGGCAGTTGTCCAGTATCGTCCAAACAGATGATATTCTTTAGGTTTGGTTTAAGCATTTTTGATAACTTGGAAAGGGAACAGGAAGGAGGCTATACCAACAGAGTACAAAGACAGCGACTGAACTTAGTACTTTCAGAAAAAGTGACTGACAGATAGGCTTTTAGAAATTCCAAACCTGTGAACAAATCTTGTTTGTTCTTTGTTAGAAATGTCTGATAACCTGCAGTTTTAAGGTTATTGTGTGTGGATCCAGCTACAAATGCCTGTCTCTTCATTCCTGTTTCCTGAAAGACTTGTTTCTGTATGATTACAACCCTTGCACTTTCTTTCTTTATTTCTTCTACCTCCTGCTTCCCAGAGGCATGCAGAATCCCTGCTGAAATGAACAGAACAGGTTTCTAGTTGGGCTGCTATGTGTATTGTGTTGCGGAATACAAGAGCATTAAGGTAATGCAACTAGAGCCTATGCTTGCTGCAGATAACAAAGTGTAACACAGATTAGACAGGCAGTCTTGAGCAGACTGAGCCACATAAACACATCTTCACAGTCGTTATTTTTATAGAAGAAGTAAAATGTGAGGACACAAAACTAAATAACTGTGTTTGGCAATGATGAGAATGGTATGTGTGAGGGTCTGAAAGAAAGTCTGAGTTTGGTCATACTCTTTACTGCTTTCATTCTATTGCTGTTTTGGAAATTAAAGCACAGTTGTGCTTCGTGCTTGCTTACCAACTCAGATGTAGCTGGGAAAATGCTATCAGTGCTTCCATGAATTAAGAGTAAAGTTTCTTCTTTTGGTATACAATCTGTTTGTGGAGCATTGAAATACCCTTGGAGTCATTTTCTGCTTTTCAGGTGAGTTATGCAAGAATTCTGACATCCTTTTGAAGTATTCCTGCAGGAAATGTGACATTTCAAATCTGTTACCTGAACCTTGATCACATCTTGTCTGCTATCAGAATATATGACCCAAAAGTGCTTCTTTGTAAATTAGGCACTTTTCATACATTTTAACCTCCTTGGAGAAAATTATGCAGGCCTGTGTGTTGCCTGAATGAATTATCTTTTATTCATTAGAATCCTAAATGTTATTGAAATGTATTCTTAATTATTCCCTGCTGAAAACAGTAGTGTTCCTGAACAAGTACTTTGCATTTGTTATGTCCTGCTGCTAACACAGTTAATAATGCATATAATAATAAGAACTATAATAATATAGTAAATAACTATCAGTTCAGAACAATAGAACTTATTAACGTGGTTCAATTTAAGAAAGTTTTTATTTCTGACTTTTGCACAACATATTCAGACAACATTGTCTGAATATTTCAGGCATGCAGAATCTTTGCTGTAGGTCTATAGCATAGAAATAATAGCACTGCTGAAAGAGAAGCTGGAAAGACATCATCTGCTATCCTTGTATTCATACCCTCCAAAATCATCTACTGTACTGGTACTTTACTTAGTAGAACAGATACTTCCAGATAATTTTCAAAGGCTATTTTTGGACATATTTCTGGACTGAATGGCCTTTTATTCAGCCCCCCTAAAATTATATTTTTATTTTGATGTTTTCTCTGTCTTCTTTATCCATTGCTCTCTCTCTCTGTTCACACACAATTTTCATTTCCTTTTCTCTGTGTGGGAAATGAAAAAGTTTCTTAAAACTCAAAAGCTGGTTGTGAAAAACTGTTCAATATTGAATGTTTCTCTCTAGTAGGAGATCAAGAAATGTCAAAAGAGTCATTAAAAATTACAGCTTTTTGTACAGTAGTATTTCTTGTGCATGTCCTTAAATATGTGGCTTTTCATGATGTGCAATTAAACATCATCCAGTTTCTATGCTGTTCCCCAAAGGTCTTTCATTTCATTCAGTGATTATTAGGTCACTCTGATTATTAGTAACAGTAATACACAATGAATTCTTAAATCACTGTCACATGAAGGAAACTGAAAGACAAAAAGTAAGAAGTAAAACTGAAAGCAGAGAATATTGCACCATTGTGGACAGTTAAGGAACATTTCAGTTATTTTCACAGACAGAATTAACTGGCTGATGCTGAAATATTTGTTTGCCAGAATAACAAGAACTAGAGTTGTTTTTTTAACTGCATTTTTATATAAGCATTATTGGATTTCAAACTTCTGTTCTGTCACTAGTTTTGACAAAGAAAGCAATTATTAGAGCTGAAATATTTGCCATCACTTGCATTTGAAAAAGCCTTTATGTTAAAAGTCTGCATTGCGCCAGACAAAGTAATGTCTTGAAAGATGTTTGAAAATTGAAGGAGCAAAGTCTGAGTTCAGCTTTTTTCTTGTAATACTCTTTGACCTAAAGAAGAAGGCAATACATAGTATTTCTGCTCTTCATTTGTTCACCAGTTACCTGCAGACAAAACTCTGCAAGAGGATGTAGGTATGGGGAGTTTACTAACCTCATAGATTCTGGATTGACTTAAAATTTCTCAGCTTTGCATGTAACCTGGAACAGAAGAGAAACATATGATGAGAACTGTAAATAACTAGAGGCAAGGCTGAGACACTAGATGTAACACTGCCTTTTTGGAGAGACAATCTGTATAGGACAGCTGGAGTTGGTCCTATAATAACAATAATAGGCTGAGGGAAGGCAGGGGAATCACAGTTCAGAACCTTCATATTTGGTGAACTGAATTTTTCTTCCATTTTGCTTAGGATTTGTTAGAGGGAAGAGACTGGTTTACATTAAATTGTGCAACTTTAAACCCACTTTGCCAGACCTCTGTTCTAGTCTTTATGTGTGCTGCCAATTAACACACAGCAAAGTCTTCCAGGGGATGAAATTAGACATATCACAAGTCTTCATTTCTAATCAAAGCTCCATGGGAAACGCCCCTGGGATCCCTGCTACTTTGCTGCCATTGAAATTGCCTGGGATCATTTGCTATCCTTTTGTGAATTATGGAGGCACCAGTATGACAGATACAATGCAGAGGATTCTGCTTTTCATCTTTGGGGCATTCACTGCAAAGAATAGCGATGTTTTCCTCCAGTCCTGAAAGTCACTTACTTACCCTCCTCCTTTTGTCCAGAACTAAAATGTTTAGCTTTAAAACCGGAGAGGAAAACTGTCATTTTGCATTCATCAAAATTAGGAAAACAAGATATTGCTTGTCTTTTTTAATAAGCTTATTTGTCTAAGCATCCAGGATGTTAAATTAGCTTTCTTATCTCTCTGACAGGTTTAATACCCTGTCCATCTATTGGCTGAGAACAAAACAGGCCCTAGCACAGCACTGCCTGCTGTGACAGTGGTGTAGGTTTTAAAACATGAGAGCCAGTACTACAAGGACTGAAGTCCATTAAACCCTGCACTAACTGGACTATAAACTGCACGTTTTTAATAAGAGTAAGTAATTATGTACATGAGAGAGGGGGAAAATCACGCCCAAGATGGCAGACGCTAGATTTTTACAGAGAAGATCTCTTTGTAAAAATCTCTCTTACTGATTCTGCTACTTAGTTACCATTCTCAATCAGCCATTAGAAGGCTGAAGGCTACTGCATTTAATCAACAAATTATTCATTGTAAGAGTTTGAAGGCTTACTAGAAGTCTACAGATAAGTACTTTCCCATCTGCAGGAGGTTTCTAATTTGCTGGAGTAGAATAATCCACAATAAAGCTTACTTTCAAAGTATTATAAATAGGGTCTTTAAATATTAGAAATAGCACCCTTGGAGAAACACAGATTGTCCTCTAATCTGTTAAAAAACAAGTGTTTGCTCTTCAATAAACAAATGAATACAAACAGTACAGTCTCACTTTATCACAGAAATTTTAACCCATTTACCTGACTGAGACCAATACAGTGGTTTTATTCTCTTTAAGTACAGGCAGCCAGAAAAAAAAGCAAGAGCATGTATGTTTCATACCACATCCTGAATAGACCGGTTTTAGTTGTTGGTTTTACCCCCCTGAAGGGTAACAAAGCCTTAACAGGATTTACCTGAGTAACCTGACATAGTCAGCTCGTCTGTTTGCAACTGTTCCATTGGGATACCTCAGCTCATCTTCATAATTCCCATTTGGCTTGGTTTTGCTTGTCATGCATGGAGGTGTAGTAAATGTGACGCCAGTGTAGCTGAGAGCAGAACTGAGAAGCCAGCTGCCTTTGTACCTGTGCCAATTTAAAGGGAATTTGTTTTGTAAATAATCTTTAAACACATGTCTATCATTAGCAGCAGTTCAGTGGATAAAATGTATTAAATATAAGAATGCTTTCTTCATTCAGAACTTGCACTTGCCTGTGGGATGTATTCATTTCTATCTGACATCTGAAAAGGCCTAATTCTTTTCCCCTTAGTCATGCTGATGTAAACTTGAAATAAATCCTGAGGTCACTGGAGAGAAGGCAGAGTCCTCTTTGTGTACCAGAAATTAGGCTGCAAATTAAGCACAACCAATATATGCTACTTTAGAAGCTCTGAGAATCTGCTAATGTCTGAGACTACTACTGTCATTACATACAGGAAAAAAAATCTCTTAAATGCTGTTTCAACTCCAAATTCAATTTTAGAATATCAGCTTCTGACCAAAAAAAAAAAAAAAAAAGGACAAATTTCAGTGGCAAGCTTCTGTAGAGGAATATCAAACTGTTGGAAATGAGGAAGGGTAATGAAAGTCTCAAAATAGAAAACTATTTACTTGAAGGCTGTCAGAAAAAATAGCCCCCTGGTTTCCTGCAGCTGTGGCACTGAGAGCTCACTTCAATGACTGTCAGTGAGAGTGGCAAGTCACTCTTTTTTCTCTGCAATTGAGCTACACAATACATATAAATGTTTGGTGCTGGGATACAGATCTGAACTCCAACTCTCTCATAGTACAGATGTAGAGGGGAGGTTCCAAATCAGGAGATGTTTGTAGACCTTTGAACTAGTGACAGACTGAGAGTGCCATGCTCTGCCTGTCTGTCTGGTTAGTAAGCTCCATGGCATGCATTCCGTAGAGTGCTATACATACATAAACAGTCTGATGGGTCCCTCGGGCCCTGATCCCTAGGCAGGACCTGTGATCTTCAGGTATGACTCCTAATTCACGTTTAAGGGGGCCTGCAGCTTTTTCTGGATAGCAGCAGTAACATTATTCCTGTCTGTCCTATATCTGAAAATGAAGCTATTAAGACTGCTGCACCTGGGTCACTCTTCATCTGGGACTGTGGGATTAATCAGTTTGTTACTGACAGCTCCATTCACATGAATGTTTGCTTTCAAACACATACTTGAGAAAATAAGCATTTGGGCCACTGCTTGGTTGATTCTTTTCATTATGAGCAATGTGATGCTCATGCATACAATCTGTATTATTTGGCTATTCTCTGAGGTGACTATTATCAAACGGTCTTCTTTTATCATCACACAGCACACAAGTCATTTGTCTGTCTTGTATTCCTAACTCAAACCTTCCCATATTTTCTTGATCTTGTCCTGTCCTTGAGACACGCCAGCTAGCTCTATGCAAAAACTAACAAGACAAAGAAGGCACAGTGTTTCTGAAAATATATGAGTTCCCAGAGTGACAATGACAAATGTTTTGTACTGGCTGGCACTCTCTTCATGCACGCTAAATGCTGACGTACTCTGTATTCATGCTAGATACTGTTGATCTGTAGGGCCACCATTTGGCCTGTTACTAGTTCTTCTAACCCAAAAAAGATGCTGTCTTTAACATATTAAAAATAAAAGTATTCTTTTTTTTTTTTTTTTTTTTTTTTTTTTTTTTTTACTATATATGCAATAAAGGGTAATCTCCAAGTGGCTGCTTTTAGCATCTATCATCTTACAGAGCGGTTCAAAACATATAGTTTTCTTTCAAGCAGATACACCAAAATAGATTTTGTTGCCACTCCATTACAGGTATTGGATCCTCAGCTATGGGAAGACATCATTCTCCTGACATACTATAGCATTTCAGCATATTATCCTGACCCTTTTTGTTTGCCACTCTTCACACATATCTGAACCGATGGCGGTGGAAATCTCATAACAGCTGATTGTTGAGAGCCAGCAATGCTATCTGTAGAATATTAAAAGAGCTGCTGAATACACAACCCAAATCACTGAGAAAGGTACCCTTGTCATGGCCATGGACAAGAAATATTGCCCAAGGTTCACATGGGAAAGAAGCATGGTGTTAGAGCCCTGAGGGCACTGACAGATCTTAATGTTCCTGACCAGCCTCACCTGTTTCACCTACCCAAGTCCCTGCCCATGGGCTGAGGAACCTGTTTCACCTAAGTTTGGGGCCTTTGGTACTAGTGTCAACTCTATTGCTCTTTATAGAAAGAGGCTGTACTGCTCTTTAACTATAGCTCTCTCTCTGCATTACTACAGAGCCTACCTGTCAATTGCAAAGGTACTCGTCTCTAGGATTTTAAAAGAATACAGCAAGTAGTTCTATTTACATGGCTTGAAATCTTCAGAAACTCTACAGAAGACTTGATATAAAGTGCAACCAAATGATTTTCATAGGCAAGAAGGGGAGTGTTTAAAAAGAAGTGTGGAAGCAACTTTTAGGTTGGGAAGAAAGGACACTTAAAGGGTGTGAGGTTGTAGTAACGTTTTACAGATCATTAACAAAACTTAAATGGCAGAAAACTGTAAACACTTTTCCAAATTAGGACTCGAGGACCTACCTAAGCTCTTAAATATTTTAGAAAAAAAAAAAAACAACACAAAACCCAAACAAACCTAACCCGCTCTGTCTAAAGCTTTACTAGCCAGGGCTGAGGCTAGTATTCTTTTTCTGTTAGGGGAAAGTAAGTTAGCAATGGGCTTAGGAATCCATGTGGGGGAGAGGGCCCTGCTTGATAGTTCACGTGTTCCGAGCTGCCTAAGTTGGTGTATCACCTCAATAATTAAGTAAGCTTATTGTGATCTAGATATTATTTGCTGGAATTCAATGCACCTATGTTCATGCTTAGTTTCTGCTGCTATTTATTTCACAATTAGAAATATAAATGTACTGATGGGTCTGGATTAGAATGTTATTATTCTTACCTTGGAGCAATTGTATGTGTTCATTCTGGAACCTCTTCTGATATAGTACTATGTGCATGTATTTGTGTGGGAGAAGCTTTGTGCTGATTCACAGTGTATCAGTCAGTGTTAATTTGAAGCTGTAAAGATTAAATGTTTGGTAAGGCAGATCTTGCAGTACCATTCACATGAACTAGGACAGGTGCAAGCTATACACATCTTTGTTGCATTCTTAGCCAATCGATATGTTTACAGAAACATACAGCTAAAATATTCAGTTTCAGAATTATTTGGTTCATATTTCAAGTAACAGTATCTTAATAATCTTATTTGAAAACTGTTTATACTACACCCATCTCTATTCTCTGGATTTACGTATTCATTCCCTCCTGATGGAGCAGTGTCTCAGTTTGCCAAATGTTGTTGTATCTATGTTACTGATTATATGCTAAGGAGGCTGGCATGTATTCTTAGGTATGAAATTTTCCCTCTATAGTGACAAAAAGTATGGTATGAATAATATTTGTATGTCATCTTGAGCTTGTATGTGTGTGTCTGTTAAGTATTCCATGGCTTAACATTCCATTCCCTACTTTCAGATTTCAGTAAAAATAAACAGTAATGTGGGACACAGGTATTTCCTATTTGGCACCCCTGGTTTTGGTTTTAATAGAAGGACAATGACTTGGAAGGAACAGGCATCCCTCTTCACATCTGGATGGAGCCCCTCATATGCAGGTTTGAAGCATATGAATGGGGTAAAAGAGAAGTCAGTAATGATAATTTCAGTGCTGAAGACATTTTTTTTTCTTTCTTTTTTTCCTGAGTAAACTTCACTAATTAGACTTTTAAAAATAGGCATTTTTCCTGAAAACTAAATACAGCAAAGAAATAATATAATGTGCTTAAAATTCACCTAGCTTAATGGACCAATTCTTTAGTTCTGCCTATCCAAAGGGTCAGAAATCTTCCCCAGCAAGGTGTATGGAATTGTATGTATTATAATTCCTCAGATACAGGGAAGCATTCAGATATGTAAAAACCAGTTTTGCTGGCATCTGGTCCCACTGTATCCAGCAACAGAAAGCTAAAGGCTGTCACTGAATAACTTCACTGCCTACTACTTTGGCAAATCAAGGCCTAAAATCCCATCTTGCAGAAAGAATGTTTGTGAATGGGGAAACTCTCCTGCCAATGTGTAAGGGCAATTTCCTGTATGTTGCACCCCCACCCCTTCCTCCCATCTCCATGCAAACAGTGCAGCAATGCAGCCACCCTGGTTGCCTAGGAAGCCAGTTGCTGCTCCTAATGGATCCGTTTAAAATTCCAATCCAGATTCTAGTCAGGTTTGTGAGACCCTGGGAATGGAGCTCTTGAACTGGTGTGTACTTTCCACTTTTTTTTTCTTTCTTTCTTTTTTTTTTTTTTTTTTTCTTTCCCCATCCCTCTCTTCAGCTCCCTGGACTGAGAGAAGGCAGCTGTGACACTTTGCTAGACAGAGCAGCTGGACTTAGTTACCCTTAGAGCTAATTAAGCGCTGTCAGAATGGCTTGCCTTATTCCAGGGAGACAGAGGGAGCTATTTGGTATCAGAAATAATGCTAGAGAGTAGTTGTGTACATATGCAGTTATTTTAAAGGTTGTTTTTGCAGCTTTTGCTCTATCTATGCACCTGCTGCCTTTTTGTGAGGCATTTGTGCTTTCATCTGAGCTGTTTGAAATGCAAATAAAAGAATGATAGATTTTCAGACAATCCGAGAGACCTGTGTTCTGGAGGACTTTGCTAAACCCTTTGTAGGCTTTCTTTTCAGAAGCTAATCATGGTGGAAAATTACTACATGGGGCTTTAAATGGGTGAAATAATAAGCTAGCCAAATAGCACGGGAAGAGCGGCAAAGGTGTGCACTGCCTCCAAGTCTGCTTCTATCTCATAGCTCTAGACTGCTGGCTACTGTTTGGCAAAGCAGTGCAGCATGACTTAAAGACAAATTTCCTTAATATTTAATTTTGGAGTAAGGCTGTTCTTCACAAAGTTGTTATGAAGTCTCACTGTATGTGCTATTCAAACTTAAGTTGGTGTTCAGAATAACACCCAGGTAGAAATCTATTAAAAGAAAAACTCTTTATCATTGTAATCAATACTTATCAAATGTTATTATTATAAATCTTAGGTATTGACAAAAAAAAAACAAAAACAAAAACCACAGTTTGATTCACTTGTTTTTGCTCTCAAATGCATGTAGGACCTTATTTCAAATTACTTTGAAATGCATTATGAACAGGAGCTGTTTGATCTGAACTCATGTATAACGTGTCATAAGATATGATGCAAAACAAGCAAAAAAACCCTGCCACCCAAAAAGTCAGTTCAGCATCTTTTTTAGTGGCACTGAACAAAATGGGATCTATGGTTCACTTGTTTGTCTTGTGCTTACATGCCCACACTGAAACAATTTGGCTACAAAGATGATAGCTGAGCCTCTTCATAGTGAAAACAAGTGGATGGTTCTTGGGGAGCAGTAACAGTGCATGACAAGAGTATTTTCTTAATGTACTTAGTCTATTTGTATTCACATTCTTTCAGGAGTGTGGTCCCATGCAGACTTCCTCTTTTAAAAACTTTAGCCACAAGTAGAACTTGTGGTTTTGCTGTTTGAAGTAATTTTTCCATAAAGAAATAACTATTTTTTTCTTCAAAACACGGCACCTTGTTTTCATATTTTTTTTTTTTAAAGTGCAATTGGGGTGTCATGTGCAATATTGCACCTCTGTGATGCAGATCCCCACGAATACTCAGAACTATCTCAGGTAGGTGACTCCCTTGTTGTTGAAAGCCTCAGTTAGTGGGTCTCTGTTATTCTGATATGCTCTGACAAACATCTTGTGTCCACACAGAGGTCCTGCTGGGTTAAGATATGGGCCTGCTGGGGTGAGATGCCTATATTTTAATCTCATGATTGATATGTGCCCAGCTGTGTGACTCTGGGGCTTAGAAAAGAAAGGAAGTAATGGGCCAAACAACTGTTCAAGATGTATTTGCCCAGAGGTCCTAATCTATTTTTGAAAATTCTGCAACTAAGTCAGCTGGACTAAGTCCAGTCAGTCACTTACATATATGTTCATACTTCAGGACATTAGATCCATGTGTGAACAACAGAATTTTGTTCTAAAAAAGAACAATAACAAATGCTTTCTTTATTATGCTATCTGGAAGAAAGGAAAATATTTGCAAGTACAGCCAGATAAGGCATCTTCTGCTGTGTCTGCTTAACACCACTGAAAAACAGGGTAGAATCTGTAATTATTATTTGGGATTTAATCAACTAGTAATGAGTAGAAGAAAAAATAATGAAATACATGATATTTTCCTAGTATATGCTTTAATTTCTGGTTGCTTAATTAGTGCTGAAACTGATGAGGCTGAGTGTGATAGCATTATCAGGAAGTTAAGCCCAAGAGGAAAAGATGAAAACATAATGTCTAACATGAGCATAGCATACTACAACCAGCATGTTTGAGAGCTGAATTGAATGACTCTGCAGAGAAAATCTAAACGTTGTAAAACTGTATTTGTAGATATGTAGAAGAATATGTTAACAAAGAAAAGAAAACAGAAGCTGCTCTAGTGCAATAGAACAGTGTATGGTAACTGCTGAGTCGTGGCCTGAACCACTGATTGAGCAACTGGGAAAGGACCCAGTCAGCCCTGGGAGCACAGGTGAAGTCAATTCAGCTGTGTGACCAGAAGGGGTGGAGCCTGGCTGCACCTCTCTTAGACCTCACTTAAGGGCTGACTGCCAGCGGGGAAGGATCTCTGTTTGGAGATCATTTCCTTGTGGAGTTTCCCTTGTGAGCTTCGATCTTCAGGTACAGGTAAGCACCTTTTCCTTGTAACATGTTTGTATTATGCTTGCCCCTTTGTTGTAGCATCTCCTGTATCGCCATTCCATCATGCTGATCTTTCTGTTTGTTACAGACAGTTACAGAAATATCAGTGAGTTGCTTTTGCACCGTACCCAGACCAATGATTTTGACGTTACTGAAAGATTCCTAAAGATATGATGAGACTCAGGCTGGGGAAATGCAATGCTTAACACTAAATAGCATTCCAGGAGGTTGAGGAATTTAATTTAAAATACACATGAGTCATCAAGGCATTCCAAACCGTAAAACCGAAGATAACTTTGTTCAGGCCTTGGATAGATATGTCATGTGACACTTGGAATGGGGCAGAAGCACACACAGACAAACTGAAAGAAATGACATCAGATTTCAGATATGCGGTGGCAAAAAGCAGGCATAAATAACTGTTTTCAAATGTTTTCCTTCCAGAACTGTCACCAGTTTCTTAATATACTTAAAGGTAGTAGGAATGAGACACAAAGCATGTCAGTCTGTAATTAGCAAGCTGAAAATATGATTGCTAATGAACAGAGTACTGTCAGACGTGACCTTTTGTTAGATGGAGAGCAAGGACTCTGTAAAGCATTCAGGAATGTAGCTGAGAAACACAGCTACAGTCAGGGTTTGGACTGCTGAAACTTTTGTGTTTGTTCTTTTTTGTAGGGTTTTATTTTGCTTTTTTTTTTTTTTTTTTGGTAAGTATGAGACCTCAAACCAGTGCAGTGCAGAAGTAGCACTAGGATTTTCTATTCAAATATAACTTCAGATAAAATACTCTCCTGCAGATCAAACGTACAATAGCTTAGAAGTGCCAAAAGCCCTCCTTTATCGGCAAAGCTGACAGGAAACTTGTCAATAGAACCACGGCATGCCTCTCTCTTTTCAATTTCTGGCTTCAGACAGCATCGGTGGATGAGGGAAAGGCAACCAATGTCATTTACCTGGACTTGAGCAAGGCCTTTGACATGGTCCCCCCCACATCCTTATCTCCAAACTGGAGGGATGTGGATTTGATGGGTGGACCACTTGATATATAAGAAACTGGTTGAAAGGCTGCAGACAGAGGGTGGTCATCAATGGCTCCATGTCCAGGTGGAGGCCGGTAATGAGCGGCGTCCCCCAGGGGTCTGTCTTGGGACCGGTGCTCTGTAACATCTTTATCAATGACATTGATGAGGAATCGAGTGCACCCTCAGCAAGTTTGCTGACGACACCAAGCTGAGTGGTGTGGTCGACACAGTTGAAGGAAGGGATGCCATTCAGAGGGACCTTGAGAGGCTAGAAAGGTCGGCCCAGGTGAACCTGATGAGGTTCAACACAAAGTGCAAAGTGCAGAGTTTTGCACTTGGGCCAGAGGAATCCCAGGCATCCATACAGACTGAAAGGAGAGGTCCTTGAGAGCAGCCCTGTGGAGAAGGACCTGGGGGTCTTGATAGATGAAAACCTTAATGTCAGCCAGCAGTGTGCCCTTGCGGCTCGGAAGGCAAATGGGATCCTGGGCTCCATCAGAAGAGGGGTGGCCAGCAGGGATGGGGAGGTGATTGTTCCCCTCTACTCTGCTCTTGTGAGGCCCCATCTGGAGTACTGTGTCCAAGTCTGGAGCCCCAGTACAAAAAAGACAGGGAGCTGTTGGAGAGGGTCCAGAGGAGGGCCACAAAGATGATCAGGGGACTGGAGCACCTCCCCTATGAAGACAGGCTGAGGGAGCTGGGCTTGTTCAGCCTGGAGAAAAGAAGGCTGCAGGGTGACCTCATTGCAGCATTTCAATACCTAAAGGGAGCCTACAGAGGGGAGTGGAGTCAACTCTTTGAAAGGATTGATAACTGCAGGATGTGGGGAAGTGGTTTTAAGTTGAGGGAGGGGAGATTTAGGTTGGATGTCAGGGGGGAATTCTTTACGGAGAGAGAGGTGAGGTGCTGGAACAGCTGCCCAGAGAGGTTGTGGATGCCCCGACCCTGGACGTGTTCAAGGCCAGATTGGATGGGGCCCTGGGCAGCCTGGTCTAGCATTAAATGGGGAGGTTGGTGGCCCTGCGTGTGGCAGGGGGGTTGGAGATTCATGATCCTTGGGGCCCCTTCCAACCCTGGCCATTCTGTGATTTCTTGCACTGATATGAGACTAAAACTTAAGTTTTAACACACTTAATGTGGTAGATATTACCCACTGAATTTTGTTATACCAGACTTGTAAGTAAAGCTCTAGAAGATGCAACGTTATGGTAGGAAGCACTGAGGACACAAGCTGGGTTCCTAATACCATATCACACCAACAGTATTTAGACTGGGAGAATGGGGGTATCTGTAGTGAGGAGGAATCTGGTTCCAAGAGGTAATGCTAGCTTTGCTGTGAACTGTGTAAATAATACCCAGATAATAATGACTATTAACTTGATGGTTGATAGAATAGAAATGCAAAGGACTAAATCAGGGAAGAAATGATAAATGATTAGAAACTACAAATTGCAAAGCTCCTAGTCCAATGAGACTTCAAGTATTTTGCTTTGCAACTATTGTTAGTAGAACAGACAGTGTTAGCATGTCAAAGAGACAGTTTTCCTCCATTTCATTCCTTTATTAGTTAGTTTACCTGGTTTCTGTATTAGAAGTAAGCACTGGATATCTGCAAGCTCCATCTCAGATTTCTCGCTAATTGTCACGAAAAGGCACACGCAGACTTAAAATGAGTGGCACACAAACTGAAAGTTTGGGATGAGTACAATTACTTGACTGATTTCTAATAACAAGCCAACTTCTTGTTCATGATTTTAGTTGGATCAGTGTCATGAATAAGTCTTTTCTCATTAAACATTGTTATTTAATTTGCAGTGTTCTTTGCATCATTCAAGGAAAGCTAAAACCCTAATCTTGGATATGAAGTGTATAAAAAGAACACAGTTATGGTAAAATTATCCAGAAATGAATACCAGTTATGTTGACACTTTCTTCTTTAAATAGCATGAAATTCAACATTGCAGTTTAAAAATGTTACTCATTTATATACTGCTAAGAATCAAATACACTGTAGTTACTCTGTATTAATATGCTCAAATGTTCTCTACAGGGGCACCGTTCCTAAGGAGAGCTAAGATGAAGCTTGTAGAGGCCAGATCGCTGTCTGTGGTGCAGCCATTAGCTTTCTCTTCATCTGTTCTTTTGGATCCCTACTGAAAATTAGCATTGCAACAGGAGGCCCAGCAGTGTAGGAATCCTTACTTATCTCCCCTTTTGAAGCCCTCCCTAAAACACAAAAGAGATTTTTCAACAGAGTTAACAAGAAGCTGTTTCTACAGGAGTTTCACCTTGGGAAGAGGCCAGTAACTCCTGACATCAATATAAATTTGGGGGGCTGGAAAATGTTTTCTTTTTCTCCCTAACAGTCTTCCTCTTAATTTTTGTATGCGTTGTTTAATTCTTTATAAGCAATGCCTTCTTCACAATTATATTGATATCTGTGAAAAAGGGGTCTGTTTTTCTGTGCCTGTTTCTAGCCCTCATTTTTGGTGGTAACTGGGACAAAGAGGAGCTCGAGCAATAGAGAATAAGGGAATACAACCCATAGACAAATACAACAGTTGGAATAAACTTGATTCTGCTTTATTTTTAGGAGAATAAGAATCAGGATCTCCTAAGTAAACCATAAAATTAGTGCTACCTCCCTTGGATGATGGGGCTGAATTTCACAGTCAGTTGTCCTTTGAATTCAGACTGTCAATTTACCTCTTGGGATAGAGGTCACTCAGAGGACTGCTGCCATGTTCTGACCACAGGCAGTTGGGAGTTGTCTCAACATCAACTCTTGGGTGTTACCTAACTCACTGTGAGTCCAGCTGCAGTTTGGCCAATGCACCAAAATATTTGTTAATTCATGGTTAATTCACTGAATCGTAAGGGTACCTTAAAAAGATATTGCCAGATATGATGATATGATATCTGATGATATGAAATAATATGCATGCTATTTGGAGATTTATGGATTTATGCAGGAGAAAGTAGGTCTGGATGACCAGAATACCAAGTGAAGTGATGTGGAAGCACTGCACATCACTCCAAGTTTGCTCCAAAGATAGCAGCTGTAGTTGCTCTGTCCTTTGTGTATTCAGTTTCTCCTCTGATTTCATCCTTGTAGAACCCAAGTGTCTGGTGTTCTGCAGAGAAATTCTTAAGACGTTAACAACTTTTAAGTTCATGTAGTCTTATATGTGATGGGTATAAAAAATGACCATCTCTAGCAGAGTTATATTCTTTTGTATATCCAGACAACTCTATTTTAGGCTGCAAATTGAAAGCATTTAGTAAAAGAAGTGAAATCTGTTCGTTGCAAGGAGAACAGATCAGCAGTTCCCAAATTCCAAATCCTAATGTGAACTGTACTTTGTTCTGATTGAGGTGGAAATGTAATTGTGCTGGCAAGCATTTGCTGCCATCATAAATCATTGTTTCCATATGGAGATGGTTTTTCAGTAAAGCATGTGTTCTGCTTTCTGTGTTGAGAAAGGCTGAAATTCTTTGTGTGTTTGTGGGCATTTTGCAATCCTGCAACGCCCTGAAGTGGGCCAGTGAACAGCAGTCAGAAGTGTCACAGCTCTGCATCTAGAGCCCCAGAATTTCTCTTCTTCCATAAAGCATTCTTTCTTGTTTTTTTTATTTTTTTTTAGATGGTTGGCATTAGTTTTCTAAAAAGAAAAAAAAAAGTCATGATGATAGATGAGCTCTAATCGGATGTGCTGCTGCTAGCTGGGAGGAACAGCAGCTTCTGTGTGTGCTGTGCAGCTGTTGGCTGGCAGAGGTTCCGCTGTGCTGCTCAGCAGCTCTAGATGTAGTTTTTAGACAGCAGCAGTAGGGAAAGGCACCGGGCTCGTTGGCTGCTCAGCCATAGGGCAGCTTCCACACTGCTGCACAGTCTGTCAGTCAAAAGTACTCAAATATGCACTGCTTTTCCTAGAAGGTGAAAGACAAAAGAATCTCGGGGCACATCCAGCTGAAATCCTATCAGCCCGGCCGGCTGTACAGCACGCTCGGACTCTTAGCTAGGTGCGGTGACCGTGTGGTTGTGCAGTGCCAGAGCACAACTGGCTTCCTGCCTCCACGTGCAGGGCAGTGACTGCCGGTCGCTGTGACCCTGCGTGGCACCAGGCAGCTGTGTGACCTGCCCGTGGCCAGCACAGTGGTGACAGGGTGCTGGCACTGCTGCGAGCTGCCTGCTGCTGGCTCTGCTTGTGTGGGTTCAGCATAAATGTGTCCAGCCGGGGCCATTTTGGTGCTCCTCCAGTCTGTAGTAGTAGTTACAGAATCTTTTTCAGGGATAGATGAAAAATCGCTGTTTGAAGCAGAGCCTTTATGTAGGATGAAACCAGCCCCCCTGGAGTTGGCTTCTGTGAGGGGAAGAAGCAATAAGGCGGGAGCTGTCTTTGTTAGCAATGAATCCTGGCAGACTTCTGGGGAGTTATGAAATGGCTTCACTTGAATTAACAGACCCGGGGGATGTATTGAAATTCATGGAATTCCCCTCTGACGAGAGCTTGGAGCTGGCACTTCACGTTTGGACGGGATGGTTTTAGAGGTCTTGGTGATTCTGTGATAGTTTTGAAGGGTGCTCGTGAGTGACATACAGCTTCTAGCTGCGCTAGCTGAGAGACGAACTGTCTGCACGGACCCTAACAGCAACCGCTCGGCCCGGCTCCGTGCAGCAGCAGCAGGGCGCTCCATGCCACCCGCTCGGATCGTGCGTGGGGCGGGAAGTCGGGGAACCGCACAGCGCGGGGAGGGGGAAGGGAACAGCCGCCGGCGGTCGCGGGCGCCACATCCGTGTCCCGCACTGCGCGGTGACGGGGCGGGCGGGACGTGACGGCTGGAACGGTCACCGCCGCTCGCACCGTCTCGCGCCCAGCTGCGCAGCTCGCTGCCCGGCCGCCCCTTCCGACTCCGTGCCGGCTCCGTCGCGCCGACGGTCCGCGGAGGCGGCGCGAGACCAAGCCGGCAGGCCTCGTGGCGCGGGCAGCCCCGCCCCGTCGGGGGAGTCGCGGCGAGGGCGGGGCGAGGCCTTCCCGTGGCGGGCGGCAGGGGGCGCAGGCGGGCGGGGTGGGGGCGGCGCTCGCCCGAGTCGGGGCGCTGGGCGGGCTGCCAGCCGGAGCGGCGGCGGGAGCGGCTGTGGCTCCGAGCACGGGAAGACGCGAGAGCGCCGGGCAGGTATGGAGGTACCGCGGGCGGGGTGTCCTGGGTGGCTCCGTCCTGCCGCCGCCGCCGAGGTGCGGTCCGTGTCTTGCCGTCCCGGCCGCGCAGGTGAGACGGCGCAACGGAGCGCCGCCCGGGAGCGCTCGGGCTGCTCCCCGACACGACCCGGCTGTGGCTGCGCCGCCGCTGGCCCGCGCCCCCCGCCCGGGATAATCGGCGGCCGCGGAGGGCGGGAGCGGGGGAGGGATGGGGCGTCACCGGAGCCGCTGCCGGTGGCGCGGCTGCCCCGCGCTCGGCCGGGCTGTTCCCGGGGTGAGGGCCGGGAAGAGTCCGTCCGTCCGTCCCGCCGGAGCCGCTGCCGCACGCGGGCGGTGAGCCCGGCACGGGCTGCGCTCCCCGGGCGGGGGCTCTGCCGGCAGCGCGCTGCCCCGGGGCGGTCGGGCCGCCTACGATGGGCCACGGCCGCTGAACTTTACTTCCGAGCCGCGCTCCGCAGGAGGCGCACGGGGCTCTGCGCGCGGCCGGAGCGGCGTAGGCTTAACCTGGGCGCTTAACGAGACGGAGGTGAATCCGTCCGGTTTAGTGACTTTACGCTGTGCGCAGAGGTATACGTACAGGCAAGCCCGTGAGATGCACTCGAGAGTTCATCGGAATACGTGTGATAACAGCCTTCGTACTTAGCGCTCTGCTAGATAGAATGCGTTGTTACAGATCTGCTGTGCTTCTTCAGTGCACTGGTAACGTAGTCGTCTGTGGCTGGCGTGGGGTAACTAGCATGGGTTTATCTTTTCTTTCCTTGCCTGTTGTCTTTAACGTACTTGACAGCAGTCCCTTCCCTCTTATGTACTTAAACCTAAATATTATTATAGCCTTGAAAAAATTCCTAGTGTATTTCTGCACTGCAAATCCTGAAGAGTAATCCTGAGCATATTGACACAAATGGGCTTAATATCCCAATTGTGTTCTGAGCTGGAGATCTTCTTGGCCTTCAAGCAGAATGCTGCACTCAAATAAATAAAAATCAGTGAAAGTGTAGCTTAAAAGGGTAGAAACAGTTAAACAGCGTGTTTGTAAATTCTGTGACCTGAATTTCTGGTTCGATCACTGCGCATAAAGGCTGGGACAATAGAAATGACAGGACAGGAAGTGTGTGACCTTATGAGCCTTCTGTTTTGTCTGGCATTCGTCTGAGATGCGCATCTCGTTCAGACCTTTAATTTTCTCCTTTATAAATGTTATGAATATACTTTTAGGTGGGTGAAAAAACGACAGAGTAAGTGGATCTGTATTTGAGTAACAGCATAAGCTGTCATATATAATAAGTTATTGTACCCGTATTACGATAATAATGGGATATTAAGCCAACATATTTTGGCAGTGATCCTTGTAATACGTATGCCCTGTTTTGACGTCTGTAGAAGGAGGATTATCTCAGACAGACTTTGTAGTGGGAGGGTGTGAGTGGGATGAAAGCAAAAGCTGCTTAATTTTAATCTTCTCAAAAAGGTAACTAAAAGTAGTGCACATGGCTAAGATACGCTTGCTTTTCTTACTAATGCCTTTTAATTGTAGTCTCTTAAATTTTTAATATAAACTCAGCAGTACTGAAACATTAATTTTTATAAGGTCAGTATGTACTGAAGCAGCTCCCTGTCCTACAAATAATATATAGCCGGCTCTTGTGTGAAGATCTGACAAGGGCCAAAACAAGTCACTGTGTGTTTGTGCAGCAGTCACAATCTGTTCAGTCTTCTGGCACTTGGTTACATTGTTTCAGTGTTGTAATTGTGAACTTGCTTTTCAGAAACGCGTTCTTCTGTCTTTTGTGCTTTTTTAGTTCAAAAATTGGCATCTTGGAATAAGCACACACAAAACTCAGTGTTTCAGGATGTACAGAATGACTGACCTCTGTGCAGTTTGCGTTCTCCAGTGGTTTTATATTCTTACCTACTCCTCCCTCATGATCTTCTTAGACAAAAGAAACTTTGAGCATCCTATGAGATTTCTTATGTAGGTCTTTCCTCCTTTTTATAATCTCATATGAGACCTTTGAAACCAGATTTTGTTTGAATGTTTCTGGGCGCTTTTCCTGCTGAAGTTGCAGGGTTTTTGGTTGTTTTTTTTGTTTGTTTTTTTTTTTTGTTTTTTTTTGAACTTAATAAAAGGCTTTGCTAAATTTATGAGAGGTTCATATCTTACCTGCATGTTATTGCTCAGAAGATGGATGGCAAATTCATGCAATCCTAAGACTGGCTTTTAACTGGATTGATGTTCAGTATGGTTGCATGTCTTCTGTCTCCAAGGTTTTTATTCTAACAATACAAAAGCTACTGGCAATTGGTACACAAAGAACCACCACTGTGAGATGCACATTGCAAATAAATGTACATCAAGCAGGCACAGGAATGACATGTTATTAACCACCTACTAACATACACTTCGTGATTTAGATACGGTTAGATTTCTGGTTTATGACGGGTGCTACAGAGGAGGTGGTGGTACCTTAGTTTGTTCAGGGAGGTGGGGAGCAACGTAAAAGCTGAACTGCGCAGACATGCACTTGAGTGGTACCAGACATGCTGGCAGACAACAGCCTCAGTGGTGAGGAAGGATTTGTTTTAAACAAATGAGAATGTCAGCAGTTCAGATGTTGAACAAACAGTGTAGGTCGGTCCTAAACTGCTCAGGCAGAAGGTGGGATTCGAACAGTGTTTGAACATAGCCTTTAGTCTTGACTTGCTGTGAGAAGAAGAGGAGTCAGTAAGTAAGTGATGTGTTGATTCATGTCAGCTGTATTTAAAAGTACTCTAGCTTGGGTGGGAAACTGCATTTGGATATAAAATCTTAAACTGCGTAGAAAAATGAGGAGAAATGCTTAAGTGCCTGGGAGAAGACTTTGAGTGTAAGTTCCATGCAAGATGTCTACTTGTCTGGTTTTTAGATTCAAAGTCATTATACTGGAATTGTATTAAAATATTATAGTACAGATACACAGGCTGTGCTGTACTGTAAAATACACTTTTTTTTGGAAATGCTTTTCAGAATGTCTTCTGTGATAAATGCAGGCCAATATATGGTATAAATCACACAGGTATAAATATAAATTAAAATTCTAGGTGGTAACGCTTCCTGGTGGAAGGTGGGTGGCTGTTGTGTCTGTGCAGGAGCGTGTGGGCTTTGACCATGTAGCTTGCTTTGTGGCTTTGGTTTTATTTCAGAATTGAAAAGGAATGCTCATGTTTTTCTGAGAAGTATTGGGTGGGCACTGATGGCAGCTGGGTGAGAGATTTTCTCTTACTCAGAGAAGAAATAGAGTGGGATGGGGTATTGTTATAACCACTGGGTCTCTGATTTTATTTTATTTTTAAATGAGATGACATCATTTTATTGTGCCCAGGCAGGGCCTGAGTCATTAATGTAATGATTAATCCTAAGTAGCCAAAAAAAAAAAAAAAAGAGCATTGTTGCAGTGTGTGGAGCTGTAATGAAATAGGAGCGTTTTTTAGGAAAGCTGCAGTGGTGGATGATAAATGTGTGATTATCACTGAATGGTTCTGATGATTTAGAGCAAGATTGACAGGCTGCTTCATATTGTTTAAAAGGATGTAAGATGGGCACTGAAAAACTGGAGAGCTGATGTTTCATGAACATAACAAGTTTTTGGAAGCTGAAATAATTAGGCTTATTTGTTCATGCTGCCCAATAAAGATATCAATTAGAAATACTGTTCAGATGTGGTATTCAATAACTGTATGCCAGGTGTTTCATCTACAGTTTTTATGGCACCCTTAAAAAAGTCGATTTCCCCCAGAAAGTTGTCACATGATGAATGTCTTCCATTGTGGAGAAGAGAACAAAACACCATGACTTTGTCTCCACATCCACTGTGATAAGTTCCTCAATTGTTTATCCAATGAGAGGAACTATACTGTGTTCTCTTCAGGTGATATTCTCAGATGATTAAAAAAGAGACCCTGTGAATATCCTCATATATTGTGTTGCTAAAGGTTGTTCTAAAAGGACAAATTAATGCTGACACCATATTTTGCATTTTTCTGTATTTGTTACGCTTTGTTCACCTTCTTCACATCTCTGGCTATTGTGTTGGCTAACTAATTGCTCATGAGTTAGAAGTCTGAACACAAGGCTTGCATTTCTCTCTGTTGATTCTTCTGGTTACCGTCATGGGGAGCTTCAGAAGGGCCAATATCTTCTGGAAAAAAAAACCTTCCTGAAACTAAGCAACAAAAATGTATGCAGTAAGCCTTTTGGATGAGGCGTCATGTTTAAGGCCAGCACCTTTGACCTAAACCTGTTTCCTTTTAAAGAAATAGTCAGCCTGCCTGCAACTTTGTGCTTGCATAGTCTCTAATTTGATGATAACACCTTTCTGGAGGTTAGTTTGTGCTGCTGCCATGATGGTCAGGGTTAAAAAACAGGTGTTGCTTTTGCAAAGGGGCATAGCAGCACTTCTAGTATGCTCCCTGTGTTATTCCTCATTCATCTGTTCAGCAGCCAGACAAACTGACGGTTGTATGAAGTGCTGTGGGAAACAAAGGGGAGCAGAAAATACTGACTGTCCACTAATGGATTTGTCTAATGCCTTTCTGGAGTTAGACTGCTGGAAAATTGACAAAGTTGCCTCCCTCAGTATGAGCTGAAACATGAAACAGACCCAGGTCGCAAACAGCCCAGTGTAAGATCATCTGGAATTAAAAGAATAAGGATAGCCTTGGGAGCTCAGATCCTATTCTCAGATCCACCTAACTTGAGTGGAAGGGCAGGTATGTATGGAAAATGATTTCCTTTGTTCTAACATCCTCAAATGCTGGAGAGGATAAATTGGACCTGGTGTGGGAAAATCTGTTTCTTCCACTTGTGAGATTTCCAGCCTAAACCTCTGACGTGGTCTGTTTGTTCAACTTGACCTCGCTGACTGATTTCAATTAGTTTTAAGTGAATCCCCACAACATTTACTTGAAAAGTTAAGGCTGAGAAAAGTGTTTTTCAGCATCGTACGGCCTCTAACAGTGAAGCAGAGGGAGGTGGATTTGTGTCCAGAAATGTGTTCAAAGGCTAATATTGCAAGTGCCTGCAGAAGAGAACCTTGCAGCAGGCAGGAGATCTGTTCAGACAGTTAAAGCTGTTAACTAGAAAATCTTAACTTAAAAAAAAAAAAAAAAAAAGTGTAACAGCTTTGCCTTTGCATGCTTTTTGGAGCTGTGATGTTATCTGATCAGTCTTTGACCACGATCTGTGTGTGATTAAGATCTCTGCTTGCACAATTACGAACATATGGTATGCAATTTTAAAATTGTAAGCTTAAAATAAGTAAATTCTGGTGCTTTTTAAAGAGTTATTTAATTGAGTATGTTCTGGAATGGTTTTGCTGCCAATTAGGATTCAGTTCTGGCTCTGAGCCATCACAAATCATAAGGTTTCTTTCAAGTTTTATAATAACGTTGAAATAGAATTGCTCAGTTTCCTTTTAGGAAGCACAAGCACTTCCTTTGTTTTTGTTTTTACTTTCTCTGCAGCTCAGCAAAGTGGAAGTGTGTGTCCTGCCTTTGGATAAGGAAAGGATTGGGAATATGGTGATATTTATGAAGTGGATGAAGAAGAAGACTTGGGCTTATGAAAGATTTTCTTAGCTATTAAATTTTTGTTTCTGCAGAGCCCTCACAGTGACAGTACTGACCAGGTAAGTTCTCTTTGACTTTTATTTGCTTATTTATTTAGTTTCAAAGTTCTGCAGAGTAACATATGCAGCTGTTAAGCTGTATAGTGCTGGCTATATGAGCACCAGAAAGAGCAAAGCACTGAAAGAGAATTTTGCCTGGATGGAAGGATCTGCCTAAATTTAAATGGATCAGAAGAAATGGAAGTGAAGGATAAGTCCTCCTTGAAATACTTCCTGCTTTCATATGCTTGCTATTGAAATACGTAAGTCAAGTGAAATCTAATTGAAAACCAAACCAAAGAAGCTTTTAACAATTCCTGAAAGGAATGAGAAAGTGAGAGAAGTGATATTAAGCTAGCAGAGGAATCACTGTCATCTTTTCAACACTTATAGCACACCCAAACCAAACATCTGTATTTTTTTTTTTTTGAAGGAGGAACGGTTTATGTTCTTAAGTTATTTAAATACTGCTTAAAGCTTTGTAATTTGACAAATTTCATGTGATTATTTTGATAGCTTTTTTTTAACATAACAGTGAAGCTTCTCTGGTGTTTGAAAAAAAGCAGACTATGCTACATCATTTTCTATTCAAAATGTAGTTCCAAATTCGCATCTTAAATTTGAAATCGCATCCGTTTTCATATCAGATGCTGTTCTCTGAGACGTGGTAGATAAGTGTTTTTTCCTGTTGAATGAGGTAATCTCTCTGTCATCATTATAGTAATCTAAAATGTGTAGACTCCTTGGAAATGAGAGCTTTAAAAAAATTATTATTTTTAATACAAATGGACAGATTAATAGCTGGCATGGCATAAAAATGCATGGTCCTGATAAGCTGGTGATGAGAGAGAGAGTTTAGGAACGGAATGGTGAGAGAAATTCTTGTTATTTGAAGTGTTACGGAAATACACGTGGCAGCATCAGCATGTGTTTGCTTTAATGCTGTTAGTAGTAGAATTCTTTTTCCTTATGATTTAATGCAAGGAGTGTGTTATATTAAAAAAATGTTATATCTATAGCAGAGAATCTATCTGCTGCAAATAAGTTTGTGTGTAAAACCTGTCCGCAAAACAGTGGTCCAGGGAAGACCAGTGTGACTTGGAGAATGTGAAGTTTTGTACTTGTGTGCAGTTTTTCTATAAAGCTGGATAGAAAACCATTTGTTTTCCAGAGTGTTTTTGATTTGCTATGGCAGGATACACCATTAGTGAGCTTTCAGTGATGTTATTTGGTGGGCTTTTTACCATCTTTTACTTAACAGGAGTATAACAAATCTTTGTGTTCATAATTAAAACAAAAACAAAAACAACCTAAACAATATGATTTATTTAGTTTAGATTTGTATTTCTATTGATGTGCATAGTTTCTAAAACTCAAGGCTGTGTGAAGGTTTTGCTTGCACGTTAATAGGAATTGATGGTGCAGTCATTAAAAAAAAAGAAAACAAACAAAACCAACTAACCAAACAAAAATCACAACACAAAACTGGTAATATAACTGAATTGTGAGAAGGGCTGTGATGAGAATATTATTTGGCTTTGGCACTTGGCCTTGTAAACTGTGAAGCAGGAAACACCTGGTAGAAATCTCCAGTGTCTTTTTGTCACTTTGTCTTGAAGTCTTCCTTGGTAGTGTAATGGTTTAGCAGCAAGCCCAGCAAGATAACCTGCATGAGTCGTGTGTCACTGTAGTATCTGTCACTGCTCCTTTATTTTGGATTCATTCTGTGAATGCAAACCTAAGGATCCTATGATAGATGTAACCAACAGTAGCCTGAATCATATCTGGTGCTTGCAGAGAACACCAAAAATAGTAACTTAAACTCTTATGGCTAGCAAAATATTTATTAAGTCATCTCTAATCTTGTAAGATCTGTTTCCAGCTTTGCATCTATAACTTTTTTTTTGTTGAATAACCAGGGGAAGAGAAATGCTGTAAGAAGTATGTTATATATATCTTTGGTTTAGGGACACACGGTATTTATGAACTATGGTGGGTATTTGTTTTTGAATATACATATACTGACAGACTTAAGATCATCTAAAACCTGCTAGGAAGTGTGAGACTTCTGGCACAAACTAGGACACGGGCTGGTTACATCAAACATTCCATAATTGTTTGTGTGCAATCCTGTTTTTTTCCTTTGTTTACTGTCAGCGCTAATTTGGACTCCTGTGCATTCGTCCCAGCAGGGGCATGTCATCTGTTTGTCATGGGTGATGGGAACAATTGATGTTCTTTATAAATAACATAGCAAAGCTGATAGGAGGAAAAGTTCCTGCCATCAGTGTGCTGCTACAGACTGGGCATGAAGGCAGCAAGCTGCCTCCTGTTGAACTGTTAAAAGGGAAAGCACTCAGGGCAGAGGGGGTGAAGAGGGGCGCAAGGCAAGAGACTAACTTACTTAAAATTGATTATTATTATTTTTTTAAGAGCTGAATGTGCTGGATTTAGAAGTGGTATTTGAATTGCAGCTCTTCAGAACTGTTCTGGTGTATTTTCTTAAAAAAATAATTGTCTTTTTTTTCTTCCCTGTCTTGTTCTCTACATCCCACTCCCCAGTCTGCTGCTTCCATCTTCCAGCCCTAACTGAAAGGAACAGAGAATTTATCCATTATGGTAAATAACTTGCTCTGAGCCCCAGCTGTACAACTGGGTTTACCCTGACACAGAAAACTCTGAGGGAGGAGCTTGTGAGGAAATGCTTTGGTGTGATTGTAGACTGACAAACATTAAACTCGTGTAGGACCGGCCATGTGGAGCACAGTAATCCCATCTTAAAATATTGCTTCTTTAGTCTACAGTTTCTTTTTTTGACTTGGGTCAGCTTGGTGATGATAGATTGATTGTTTTTAAATTACTTAATCTTACATCCTCCCTTCTCACCTTCCTCACTTTTTAATGGTTAAAAAAAAACCAACCAGGTTGTAGCCAAGTAATTGTTTTTCTAAACAATTCTGTGCATGAAGATTGCTATGTCTGTTTTCAAACAGAATACTTTTTCCCCCTTAAAAGAATGTCATTCCTATCTCTCTCCCCACCCCTTGAGCTTTTCCTTCAATAGTCAGTACTGAGAAAGAGGCCTTCAAAACAGTATTTTCAGGCTCATTAAGTGTAGTTGTGGCAGTCTCAGCCTTCTTCTATCTTTCAACCTTTGAATCTGAGCAGTGGAAGTGGTTTATCACACCTAGGATTTTGGAAATTTAAAATCTCCATTCCTTGGGGAGATTTGGAGATCTCCTGCCCACTTCTCAGTTTAAGATGTTTGCTACTGCACTCTGTCCTTTCTAAATCTCTTCCAGCTGAGTTTTAAGATGCTTGCACTGATGGAGTTTGTCAGTGGACCACCTGTGTCTGGGCTCTCCGTAGCAACGAGGAGTCTTTGAAACTTATGTAAATGTACTGCACACTGAAAATAATGAGTGCTGTATAGAAGGACCAGACTTGTTTGAGTAAGAGATCTATTTGATCTCTTAGCTTTAAGGAAGTAAGAGCTTGTGTTGGCGGCTTAGACAGGCTGGACAGTGCTGCTGTGCCATTTTCAATAGCTTTTGAATGTCTCAAGAAGACCAGCTGTGCCAACCTGAGGGTTTAGAACTGAGAAGATAAGGAAGATACTTGGAATTGGAGAAAAGGGAAATTTAGATGTAGATATTTAAATGTTCTAAATACCAAAGTAGGTTAAACTTGAATGACTGAAATGGCTGTTTGTGTTTTTTTTTATCAGATGCTTGCTACTGAAATGTTATGTAACTTGAAAATAAATTTTTTAGAACATTTTATAGCTAGCTGTTATGTTTTACATATGTTAATATGTAATTCTGCTCTAGTAGATATTAACTTCTTGCTGTTGTGGCGTGATACATACTAAGGTTTTTTTTAATCATGTCTTTGCTTATCTCTTCTTTTCTGTTAAGGCTCAACAAGCTGCTGACCTGTGTGTGCTTTCTGTCAATTTCTGTGTTTTCCATGGTAGCTAACTTCCAGCTTAACTCATGGAGGGTGGACTAATGTACGTAGTGTTACTGTGTAGGTTTTGTTTAATTTTATCCATTATAAGATGTATTTGTCATTAATGCTTTTAAAAATTGAATATGTTTTCTTCCTGACAGGAAAATAAAGAATTCTGATTAGCAATTTTGCAGGTGCTATCTTTGTTGCTTTTCGACATTGTGCAAAATACAACATCAGTGGTGCAGGAAAAGCATGCTCAGCTTAAGTTCCTGAAATTATAGTCAACTGTAGGAATTCTGTGAGGGTTTCCTCCATGTGAAAATTACAAGCGTGAAAAATTAAGCAGCAGGTTGTGCTGACCTCAGCATTGTCTGAGTGATCCTGAGTGATCCTGTTTCCTCTCTTCTTTAATTCTTTCCTTAAATGCTTGTAGCAGTGGTGGGTTTGGTCATAACCACAATATACTAGCCACTGTTTTTCACTCCTATTGGAGGGGTACAACAAACTCAAAATAAAGAAAGAAACTCACTGCCACGTCCTTTGAAATATCAAAGAAAAGGTTTGGCTTGTGCTACTTGCTTACAGAGATACTTTCTGCAGCTTCTGGTTTAGGAGTATGAAGTTCTTCAGCTGTGTGAAAATGCCTGGATGCTGGACTTCTGGGTGTTACTAGGGGGAAAATATACTGCCAGGTAGTCTGCTGCCAAATGACTGGGGAATAGCTGATGGAGCATCATTCCTTAGTGTTTTGAAAGTAAAGGCAGAATTCTTCATTACAGTCGTATTAGGAGCTGTCACCTTCGTTTCAGGCACATTCAAAACAGAGCTTCTGTTGGAAAATAAACCTGCAGATGTAGAGGAAAGATAAAAGTTGCATGAAAAAGCAAGTACAATAAGAAATTATCAAGTCGCTTATTCTGCATGGAAGAAACATCACTTTATTAGTATATCCCTGTGTTCTTTCATGATGTTTTTTCTGAAACTATCTACAAATGTTATTCCAAATGAATTTCATAATGTCTACAGGCTTTCTGTTCTCCCTTGTAAGCAGTATAAGTTTGCAAGAAAATAAAGTTGTCTGGCATACAGGTAATTTCAGGCTTAATGCTGTCTTTCTGTTTTGAAGCTGCTTTTTTTTTTTTTTTTGCTATCTCATTGTGACTACTTTAGCTTGTATTTCAGCAGTCTGTGTCATTTTGGTGTGCCACATCAGATAATAGAGTGACTCTACTGAAGCAGGCTTTGATGAGTACTATTGATTATTTATGGAGACATGCTATTTTAATCAAGTAAATTCATTTAAGCTGTCATGGTGATTCAGTGTAATAATGTGCTTATGCTTCATGCTAGCTAGTAGGTTTGCATTCTGTGTGGTTACAGATAATTTAGAGGATGTAACAGTTTCAGTAGATTGGTATAGAAGTTTAGTTGTGGTTTAGTGTCACGTAAGACTTCATATAATCTTTAAAAGCATTGATCCAATTACATTTTCAAGGCCTGACTTAAAATGTTCCGAAGAAATAGCTCAACTATTCAACTCAGCATCTCTGTGCTTTGCACATAAGGAGAAGGGTGCAAGGGCAGGAGGCTGCTCGTGGAGTGCTACATAGCAACACTCAGGCAGTGCTGAACAAAAAGTAGGTTAGTTACAGCAGCTGCTCTGCTGGGAGCTGCATGCTTAGCCCGGGCTCCTGGCAGCCTCCTGTGCGTGCTCACAGACATGCTGCCCTCCCAGCATTTCTAGGGAATCATTAACTTTTTCAGTTGAAGTGGCCTAAAACAGATAATGCGATGAGCCTAGCTGAGGTGTGGGTAATATTCTGACTCCCTGGCCTGGTCTTTAATTGCAAGACTGTTTTTACCCTTGTGTGAGCGTGCAGTGTCCTACATTAGCACAGGTTTGGCGTAGTCTTGTGAAAGTAGGTGAGAATTGGAGGGGCTCTAAATGCTGTAAGTTGCTCTGGTGATAAGTTTAGATGTGGAATAAATTTTAAAGAAAAAAAAAATTCTGCGAGTAGGTACTTATACCACATAGGGTGGCTCTGAAGTAGCCTTTTAATTATCTTTATTTAGATATAGAATGCTTTATTAGCTATCCTTCAGAATATCTAAACTGCTTATGCGTATCATGCTTGTAATTAGCATTGTCTAAATAAGTTTTGGGCTGTGTAGGTCGTCTTAATCCAGTTTTGTGTTCTCTCTTGGCTGAAAGTGAACATGAATCAATGCTTTCCTGGCACACCTCAGAAGCAACTGCCAGAGTGCTTAGTATTTAAAATGATGAACTCTGTTTGTTCGCAGCAGTACAAAGGTGCATAGTCACCTTTGAAAGCAATTACTGCTTACCTGTCTCTGAGGAAAAGAGCCAAGGCCCATGCCTGGTGAGCAGCAATGCAGCATTGCCAGTTGGTGACCTTTGAGTACTAAGAGCTTCGGAGTGGACGTGGTGAGACTGGGGCATGACCTGCACTCTGCCCTGTGTGCAGAGCAAATAGGTAAAGATCAATATTCTCTAAATGTCACGTTAGCAGCAGGTCTGCTGCAGCCTCTTGTTGTGTTTGGTTATGTGTTAGTATATTCTGAAGACCAGAATGTGTTCTGCTCTGCTCTGTGGCTTGTTTTGTCTGCATAGGAAAATACGTTTCATGGGGAGGTAAGGTTGTTTCATTTTTCCTCCTTCCTGAGGCTCTTATGTTAAGTTTTTAGCTCCTGTCTTATGATGTGCTTCCAAATGCTCCTGTCCGTGAATGCTCACAATGCTTATTGCACTGTCTTCACTTTGTGTTTGCTAGGTGCTGCTTTTCTCTGGCAGTACCTCACATGCCAGTACTGCTGGATGGAGACTCTGGGTTCAGTGTTAGGTAACACATCTGATTCCTGGCTCTGTGATACCACGTGGCAGTTGACGATGGGTTGTATTGATGGGCTCTTAGTTAAGTCATTCAACAACAACTTTTCCCATTCCTGATCAGTTGTAACACAGAGACTTAGCAGTACAAATATATTTAAATGAAAAATTGTTCTGCTTTGTTTATCATATCTTAACTAGAGCATTTAAAATGAACTGCTTTAAAATTTCTGGTCTTGCAACTAAGATTTAAAGCTAGTTAAACTTCTGCTCTAAACTATTTCGGAAGTGTGAGATGTTACCCCCCTTTTCTCCTGTCTTGTCATCTTTCCTTTCTTGTGGCAGCTTTTATATGTGCAGTGATTGTATTAATAAGTGTACACTGTGCACAAGAGCTTTTGCTCCTGAGACTTTTTAACGTGCTTTACCTTCTCCTGTCTGAATCTAATTTTGCTTTTTCCTGTGACTCCCCTTCTGTTCTTCCATCTGCTTGGTTTAACTGCTTCATTCTCTCCTGGTATTCTGTACTCACTAATCCTTTTACCTTCTTCCCATCACAACTTTGTATAGTTTCTTTGGCTTAAGTTCATTTTGGTTTCAGCATACCTTTCACTGAGATGTTCCAGGATGAGCTATGATTTTGTGAAACTGGAACTGCTAAAATTGTTCCTTCTTTCTCTCTCTCTCTCTCTCTCTCTTTTTTTTTTTTCTTTTTTTTTTTTTTAACTTTTTATTACTGCTTGCATGTGTCATTTGTGGTGCTCCTGGTATTTGGAAAAATATTGTAACAGATCTGGTTTCCTGCTTCTCAGAATCTACATTTTTTTTTTTTTTTTTTCCATTTGCCACAGTTTCTAAAAGCTGTGACAGTAGCCCTCCAAGTAAAATGAGAGAGGCATCAGTCAAGCAAAATATGAATGCATAATACATTTCATTGCAAGTCTCAGTGATTTTGTTTTTGAAGCATCACTCCTGATGCTCTTGATCCCTTTGCTTGATCCTAAATAAATCACATTGGTCCAGTTCAATGATCACCACTCCTTAAGACCAATCACAACAAGATAAAACAAGAAAAGAAATTCAGTGATTCATAAGACATTTTCAAATGTTAATAAGAAATTTGATAAGGGAAAAAGTATGAGGAATTCAGAATTGGATTCTAGTTGACTTATTAGTGCTCAGAGCCTGGCATCAAGGTCTTGGTAAGATGATTCGTTTTTTGAGTGCAGAACAGCTAATAGGAACTCTGTGATTTTGTAACTAATCCATCTTGCTTCATGAAAAGGTAGATAAAAGAGTATTAATTACATTATACAGTATTAATGTATTAATTACATGCTTTATATGTAAGTAATTTCATTCTCAAAGGCAGGAAAGAAGCAAGGGAAGTCTCTTTCCATGAGCAAATAAATGCCAGAGCATTAAGAAACACTGCTGTTTTTTCTGTCAACATATTTGGATGCACTGTTGTAAACAGAACTTGATTCGAAGAATCAGAGAATCTTAGAAGATTCCCTGCAATGCACAGTTAGTGCTGGGAAAATTCATCTCTTACACATGAAAGCAGCTTCTTTTTTTTTTCTTTTTTTTTCTTTTCCCTTAAGAAAAGAAGGAAGGGGAGAACCCCAGCCTCCCCCATACTGTTCCTTATTTGGGCATCTGTCAAAACAGAGCCTCAGTTCAGCAATTTCTATGCACTTTACTTATTTGGGCATTTTCAGGAGACTGTTGGTTTTGTTTTGTTTTTTTCAATGTTGTCTTTTAACTTTTGCAGCAAGTTGACACTGTCTAAAGGCTCTTTGAATTTTCTTAGGTATAGCTGATACTTCCACCTCTGAAATACACTTACCAATGTTTTGTTGTTTGCAGAAACCATTGATGCGTGAAGATGAAACCATGAAGAGAAAGCAGAACGAATAATAATGCTTTTCCGAAACCGGTTTCTGTTCTTGCTGGCTTTGGCAGCCTTACTTGCCTTTTTGAGCCTCAGTCTACAGTTCTGTAAGTGCATCTTCCTTGTGTTTTCTGAGAAAGGTGATCCCTAGATGTTCTAAGAATGCCCGTGCTTACGTGTTGCTTAAGCATTCTTTTTGTATTTAAATATTTGTAATTTTTTTCAATAATAGGGAACTAAGTATAAGAATAAAAACAGTTTAGTGTGTTATATAGGAATCCATACAATTTAGAATCATTTCAAATAAGATTATTTCAGAAAAAGTCCTTAGTTTTGCAATGTAATTAAGTAATTGAATATGATTTAGTCCTCCCATGAATTTAAATCAAATGCATATGAGTAAGAACTGCTGCAATCTGTATTTTACATTGCATCAGACCAGACAGGATTGAGAAAGCTGCTGTGAAAGTATTGAGTGTTGGAACTTACTTATACCCTTCCATTAGGAAAATGTAACTGCTGAATTAGCTCATCATAAGTGGTTGATTTGTTTAAGAAAAATAAATAATATTGTGCTTCAGATCAATTAATTCTCAGTCAATCCAGAGGGTGGTCGTTTTCTGCTGACTAGTAGGAAAATGGTCCTGAATGCATGCTTGTTTATGTTGACAGATGAGCATTGTGCCAAATGACTGCTTATCACCCAATTTATAAATGGTATCACTTGCAAGATAAAGTTGTGTTACATGCATAGAATACATGCCAATGTAATTATTTGCTGACAGAAGGTAGGCAAGGAAGAAGACATACCTGTAGTGTAGGGTAAATGTTCTTTATTGTTGTTCTTGCTGTCTTGAGTCATGGGCTGCATCAAATGAAGCATAGCTAGTAGGTCAAAAGAGGCAAGTCTCCCCCTCTGTTCCCCTCTCTGAGACTCCACCTGCAGTGCTGCATTCAGTTCTAGGGCCCCCAGTGCAAGAAATTCATGAGTCTGAACAGAGGTCTGGAGCACTTTTAATGTGAAGTCAGATTAAGAGAGCTGGGGTTGTTCAGCCTCAAGAAGAGAAGGCGGCAAGGAGACCTGTCATAAACTTCCAGTATTAAAGGGAGATTATAAACAGGAATGAGATGACTTTTTACATGGGCAGATAGTGACAGGACAAGAGGGGATGGCTTTAAATGAAAAGAGGAGAAATTTAAAGTAGATGTTAGGAGGAAAGTTTTTATTCAGAGAATGGTGAGACGTTGGAACAGATTGCCCAGAGAAGTTGTGGTGCCTATCCCTGGAGGTGTTCAAGGCCAGGCTGGATGAGACTTTAGGCAACGTGGTCTACTGCATGGTGTTCTTACCTATGACATGGAGATTGGAACTAGATGATCCTAAAAATCCATTCCAACTCAAACCATTCAATGATATGATTGTAATGTAAAACTGGTTTAAAGCTCTATTATTCTTCTGCTGGTATGTACATTTATATATAGGTATAACTTTGCATAGAGTGAGTAATTTCCTGCCTTGTGGCTAAAAAAAAATAATATTAGAGGATTGCTTTGTATTTCATGTCTTCTGCATATTGAAGAGTTTCCTTCTTTTGCACTGTTAAAAAAAACATCAGCAAAAAAAAAAAAAACCAAAAAAACAAACTCAAAGTATTTGATTCTGTGGTATGATCTTTAAACTCATTTGCATGTAGTAGACAAATCTGTGGCTCCAAATTCCTTTTTCAGCTTCCTGTGAGTATGAAACCGAATTGTTCACGAAAATGAGTTTCATTTAGAAAAGGGAGAGGAGGTAGGTATATGGAAGGATGAGTCTTCATCAAAAGAGCAAGTTAATTTTCCACTTAATTAAGAGAGAACACTTGTGCAAGAGGGAATCCAGGAGATTAATAAGTTTGAGGAGTACTTTAAAAAGCACCTGACAAAAAGCAGCCATCAGGAAGGTTAGTGTCAATACCTAAATGCATATAGGTACTTTTACAAAATGAGAACTGCTATACAAGCCAGCAGGGACCAAGTAGCTTAGGATAAGCTGTAAGTAAATAGTCTGATATTTTAACTTCTACCAGCTTCAGCTTGTAGAGAGATTAATCTAAACTTGGAACAAATGCCATCTCCAAAGCAAAGGCAAAACTCTTCTATCACCATATGGAACTATTATGGACACCACCTGGAGCTTGGAGAGCTTAAAAACCAAACTGGGGTCTTTAGGCCGGAATTACATTTTCACTTGCACCCTAGAACAACCAGCAAAGTTGTTTTAGAGTCTACAAGAGGTTGGTGAGCTGCTTTCAAATTAAACATAGCTGGAATGGGGATGTGAGCTGCACCAATAGCCCATCAGCCATAGAATGCTGAGAGAATGCCCATCAGCCAGAGAATGGGACACTGGGAAGAGCTGGGGTGTGCAAAGGTTGTGACTAAATGTGTGACTTGGGTTTTTCCAACATGTAAGTTTTGAAGAAAAGAATGGAGAGGGTCCCTTACACTCAAGGTGTTGACCAAGAAGCCTCTGTCAGTTTCTAGATGGAATACATATCCAGAAGTGAATTCATTACAATCTCTTTCCTTTCCTTAACACTTCCTTACCAACAGTAATTAACGATGTTGCATATTTTAAGAATGTAGCTTGTCGTACTCTTTCTTACATTGATCTAAAAAGCTCCAACTTTGCAATCTTTTCTTGATGCTGACAACTTGCTTTTGACACGTCATGCTAAATTAAAAGGAGAGCAGTGTCTTCCCTCCTGAGTTCTGCTTTCAAGATCATAAGCATGGTAGGTTTTCCACTAATAAGAAGTCTCTTTGTTTCCTTTTTTTTTCCTCCGATGTACTAACTTAACCTATATTTAAGGGAAAGAACAAATCCACAAATATTATATTGAAGGCTGTGTACTTCAAGCGGTGAATGAAGAAAGCTAATTGTAAATTAAAGATTTTTTTGGTCAGAAATGGCTTTTATTTTTTAATAGGAGATTTTAATAAGATGTGGGTTTTTTTTGTGTGATTTTTAAAAGTGGTGATATAATGTACCATCCTGAAAGCAGAATGCATGTTTACTTTATATAGAAATTCTCACTTGAAGACAGAGGAGATATGGTGAATACTTCAGAATGATATTATGGGATAGTTTTACTTTCTCCCACAAAAATGGAGCAATCGTTTTAAAATATCTGCTTTAAAAATAGATGGGGTTAAGTTGCTTCAGACAGGATCTGACCAGTAGAAGTTACTTGGCAGGCTACAGAACTTCATAAATCTTCTTTAAATACATGTTTTGGCTCCATCCATCATGGTAAGTTGAGCTGTATTTAAACAGTTTAATGTGAGCTTTGAAAGCATACAGTTGGAGGCTTTTGTAAATAAAGCCTAATACCTCTCAAAAATGAACTGCAGGTCATTAGTTAGGCATTAGCAAGTCCTAACTACAGTCATGGGTTAAATATAGAGGGAAGGAGATGAAGATAGAAAATCATCATCATTTCTCTTGAAACCCAACTCAGATAATTCTTCTTATACCCACAGGAAAGTTTCGAAGAATTCAAAATGCGGAATTACATCTTTTAATAATTATATTACTATAATATGCAGTTTTTGGTGTTTGTTTTTTTTTTTTTTAATTAACCCAGAAGGTAACCAGCTTCTTAAGGACTGTCTCATAGTTATGTTCTTTTATTTAATTATTTGAATTTTGTTTGAATGGTAAAAGAGCAAGGGAAAATGGACATTAGAATAGGATAAAAATGTTCTGAATTACTTGTGGTAATTATTATTATTAGTCTTTACATTGATTAATGTATTGGTCTTATTTCCCTGTCTGTATATTTGACATGGGAGTGCTGCTAGTTGTTAAGCCATTTTTGTTGAAGTACTGTGCTTTCATCGAATCATTTCTATCAAATTGGACTCTTGGACTAATTGCAAATAAAACACAAATAGGTACCACTAGCAAATGATTTCTGTTATCTCTACTCGTATGTTATTTAAACAAACTTGACTTGTACCTCTTCCAAGGGCATGGGTGATAACTTTATCTTTCTGCATCCAATGGAGCCCTGCTATCTAGAGATACTTGGATTTATCACCAGATTGTGGCTTTAAAACTAAATGGGTTTAAAATATGATGTGAGGAAGGTTATAAATTTTTATTCACTGTGGCTGTGTGAAACAAATCTATAGTTTTATTCCATGAAAGTGTGAATTAGACCTTCGTTTTTCCTGAAGCACTCTTTAGACAATAGCCCTTCTGCAGTCTGTTGCTATTTTTCAGGCACAAAATGTGGAATTATCTCTAGTCCAGGAAAGTCCCTGAGGTGTGCATTTATTCTTTAGTGAATTGGACTACTCATTTTTTTCCACATCAGTGTTGTGCCAATGTAAATGCTGTAAGCTGTATTGCCTTTGAACTCCTATGGCATATTCTAAAGCAACCGTGTCCATAGCTCATTTCTGTGTACACTTTCACATGGAGGTGTGCTAGTCTTTTGGGAAAGCAGGGACAGGATGATTGCATGGAATTTTCTTGTGTTGATTCACAAACTTTTTTTTCCAAACTCTTTTGATATCATTATTCTGTAATAATGATATAGTTCTGTACATAGTTCTGTAAGCTTGATTAGTGTAGTCTGTTATGAATATGGTAGGGTTTTTGGAAACAGATTGCATGGGACTCTAATGGCATTGTTGCACTTGCAGACAATTTGAGAGATAGTGAACAGAGAAAATCTGAGCTATTTATTCTGTGGCTTAAAGACCTATTCTTTCTGTTTTTTATTTTTTCTATATACAGAATGTATTTTTTGCTCTTAAACTACTTCTAAAATGTCTCTTTCTTCTATAAACCAATACTTGCCTTTGTAAGTGAACTGTATCATTTTTCAGAAGAGGGCAACTTCTATTTAAATTTGTATATTAATTTCAATTTGATGAGGACCGATTTCAGATAAGACATGAGACAGCAAGGAATGTTGGACTTGCATCTTACATCATCGTTACTTAGTCATAAGCAAGTTGTATGGACAACTGCCTGCCATTGTTCTCAGTGACAGAAGGCTTTAGCCTACTTGTGTAACTTTTGAGCCATTTATAGCTGAGCTCATCTGGACAGTGCTCAGAATAACCTGATTTGACTTAGTGCTGCTTTGAGTAGGCCAGTTGACTTTCCAGAGGTCCATTAAAGCAAATTCTTCGTTTATAGAGGTTAATTTATTAAAGTTGGTTTTTTTTTCCCCATGTATTCTTCTTTTTTGTTGTTTGTAGTTCTAGGAGTGTCACCCTAATCAACTCAAGAAAAGCTTGTCAGTCCAATTGTCTGTTCTTCCTTTATTATACCTCTTGGATTCTGAGTTGGGTGCTGTGCTGGTAACTGCAGATGCGCTTTGGATCAGGATGTCTGCCTGTGTTAGAGCCAAAGATAATATTCCTATGTATTACTTGTATATTGAGCTAAGCTATGTTTTAACAGCTGTGACAAGTTTGTTTTTTTTTTTTTTAATTCTGAAAATCACCTTATTTTGTTGGCAGAAATAGTAAGGAGGGATAATTTTGTTTCCATTTGCAGCTGTTAGATTCTTTAAGTTTGGTTTGGTGATTCAGGTTTAGTTCAAGTAAGTTTAAGTCTGTTTTAAATAACCCCTCGCATCTCCTAAGAGCATAGTCCCCTCTGTGCAGGGTTTGGATTCAAGGGCTTGGGATTTTCACAGTTAGATATGTCAGTATTGTAGGGGACACAGTGTGGATGCAGTTCCCACAGCTGCTGCCTGTTCCACACTGTCTGGGAGAAGTGCTTTGTACACATTTTTGGTCTTTGCTCACCTCTGGGCATACTGGGAAATACAGAGATTGTCGTGCTTGATTCTGCTGCTCTCTGCTTCTCTCCCTGGTGAGCTTTTTTGTTCTTGCTGGCTGGGCAATGGTAAGTGATTCTCATCCCTGAAGGCATTTTCTTTTGCAGGTGCAGTTCATTCCCTTGCTATATGCTGCCTTCCTTTGTACTTCTCTCCTCAGTGTTTTGCAGGAATAATATGATCAAAACAAAACCTGAATGTCTTAAGCTAAGAAGGTAATGACAGCTTTGTCATGCCACTTTGTTTTAGTATACAAGCCCTTTGCTAATTTTTGCTGACCACTGTGATGTGAGAGCAGTTTTCTGAGAATTCACAATCAATTCAGAGTGCATTAGCATTATCCCTCCTACTTACTTTCATCAGAGCTTTTAATACAGCAGTGCCTATTAATTGCAGATGGATTTCTCATGCAGTAATTGCTCACTGCCCTTTGTTGGAGATTTGCCTTTTGCATCTTTATTAGAGGAATATTCTGACCCAAATGGCCCTTCCTTCTTTGTTTAGAGTGCAGACATGGAGCCTCAATTGGCAAAACTTAATGTCATTGGCAATAATGCAGTCTCTTACATTCAGCCTTCCCACTTTTAGGAAAGCATGAGCAACTTTTTAAACTGCAGAATTGACAACAGGTCTATTTTACTGAGCAGTGCTTGGAGCCTGCGTTAATTCCCACTATGCTTCTGCAAACAGAATTAAAAACTATTTTTAGTTGTATTTTATGAATATGCTAGTTTTCACTGAATGTATCTGTTTCAGATAAACATAATGTTTTTAGATAGTTTGTTTTTCTTCTTACTCATCTTAATTTTTCTCTTGCAACTTATCCTTCAGCTGTTTTTGCTCATTTGTGCTTTTGCTAGGCTTTCATTTTTGAAATGATGTAATGGCTTACTCGATCAAAAGCATCTCATCATTTGACTATGAAGATTTTAGAAAACCATGTAATCTCTGTCCTGAAGTTACTTCCTATGCAACGTTTTAAAGCTTACTCACTGAGGGGAAAGCAGTGCTTACGCATACTAAATGGCATTGTGGTTGGTTGTTAATGAGGTGGGATATTTAAAAGGCAGAGGCTTTTGTGGACTTCCTGCAGTGAAATATTAACTCCTGGAAAATGTAAGTGATCTCCCTTTATGATTTTTGAGAGCTGGCTGGATTAAAAAAGATGGAAGCCCTTGGTCCATGGTGTTATTTGGGCTTACCAACTATGCACATTAGTACTGGATGAAGACAAGAAATATGATTCATTAGCTTCCTCTAAGTTCTGTAAGTTGCTTGGAAAGTAATGCCTTCTATTTATTTCCATGGAAACTACAACAGATATGGAGAGCACAGTAACACTGTTTGATAGAGAGGGTTCATAATAATCTTTGCCAGTGGAGGTGTCTCAAGGTCTGCCTTGCCATGGCTGAAACGCACCAGTCACTGCCACTCTGTGCTCACCACATCTGCGGTTTGGTCTCCAGAAATGTTCAACAAGCATTCATTAATGCATTTTTTCTGCATGGAGAAAGTTAATTCCACATCTTTGCTTCATATGCACTTCCATGTTAGATGCCGTTTTGTCAGACCACCCCTCTGCTGCCATCTGTCACAGAGCAACAAAATATAATGGAATATTGGTGGGAAGGTTTAACCTCTACTGCAGCATCAGTCTCTGACACTGTGAGCCAATGTAAGAAAATAGGAGGCGTTATTTTTGGAGCAGCCCTCATAGTTTGCAAGGCATCTATAATGCTATTCCAGAGAAGTTTGGAGTTCTTGACACTATAACTATATCTTCTGGTACAAACGTCACCAGCACAAACATCTATAAAGCACTACTGTGTTAATTGTGCATTTCTGTGCTTGCTGCTGGCAGATCTGTGGCTGCTATGTTGGCCTTTACAAGGACAAACAAGTGAGCTGGTGTGGATATGCAGTGGCATATGGTGTTGAGATCAGTTTCTTGATCAGATCAGGTTGTGGACAGAAAACAGTTGAGATTAGATGTGAAACAGAAAGGTGCTAATTTAGTGCAGTAGTTAAAATATTGATTTGCATTTCTAAGGGTTTGTGTCTTTGAAGGACACTGATGTAGGGAAGTGCCAGATGTCTGTGGATTGTGTTTGACACTAATGTATTAAACAGTTTGCATCCTCTGCAATGGCTAATGGCTGAACTCTATAGGCTTTCTGTTGTATCCTGACCAAGGTGTGAAGTAAAGGATATAAATAATGCTGAGAACTGCAGTGAGCAGCTTTGTTGAGAGGTGACAAAGATTCATTTACTTGTAAGCTGGTGTAAAGGACTCGCTGACTTGCTGCTATGAAACCAAGAAAGCAATGTGTGCAGAGATGTAGAGTGCAGGGCAAAGACATGTCCTTTCATTTCGTTGTTCTTTTTAATCTGTGTGGTTTTTGTTTTCTGTTTTAATATCTGGATATTGCTTTAATAAATATACTTTAATAAATGTTATTTCAAGTTTCAGAAGCCATTCTGGGTATTTTGGGATGTCGTTTAAGGAAGGCACTAAAGAGAAGTGGCAGCCCGGGTGCACTCAGAGCTCTGGATGACTGTGCTCCTATTGTTTCAGGTCTTCCAAAGGGAGGAAATGACATTTTATCTGGGGTGATAGAAAGCAATACTGCACACTTTCTCTTCATACCCGTTACAAAAGTAAAAGCTTAGTAGCAAGAGTTAGTGAGTCCCTTAAGGAATAAACAGAGGTGTAAGTGTGTACGAATAGCAGAGGGACACTGTCACAGTGCTGAAGCATTACCAGTGTTATTAATGCCAGGTATCAGAACAGGAGCAGCCACTGAAGTGTCCTGAACTCTTCTGCATGTGCCATATTTTTATATTGCATTCAGCTGCTGTGATTGAAAAGAATGCTTAAGACTGATTTTCAATTTATGTTCTTGAGGACAATACGTACTTTATTCCGCTACCCTTAGTACTTTGTGATTAGCCTCTCTGTTCAGTTTACATGCAAAGTCTGCTAAGCATCTTCTATTCAGTCTGAGGTAGTCAGTACTGCACAGCTTCCCACTGTAGTATTTTTGAGATCCGTAAGATGTACAGGACAAAAAGAAGTGTCTTTCACTTAAAACAAAGGTCACCACCCACAGGCAAATTATGGTAACCATGTTCAGTGTTTTATGCCCTGGAGCTACCTTTTCGTGCTGACCTTTATTCTGAGACAATAATACAAAAATGGGAACAGCTGACAACATTCTCTGAATCTGAATACAGCTGATAAAAGCTGTTCTGAAAATCCGTTCCAGGATAATTCAACTAGATTAGTTTGTGTACCAGTTCCTGAATTCTGTAGACAGAAGCAGGGCAGAGCTTTAAAATCCTATTGTGCTCACGAATCTTTTTAGATAAGTAACAATGGCTGGATCAGCTGTATTTATAAAATCACGCTTTCAGGTCATTAAACCTCCTTAGCCTCTGTTTACTTAAATCAGTAGTCTTCAGAACACTGATTTCATAGAGACATCTCTCAGGCTGATGAGGCATGGCAACTGTGCAGATGTGTTGTGGCAACGACTTCATTTGCAGCACTGTGTTTATGTAACACTTCCCATGTGTGAATCCTAAATGAGCCTGTGGTGGGTTAGGGACTCACAGAAGTCTTTAATTGTAAGCAGCAGTGGGGCTTTTTTTTAATCTTGCTACTAAGTAACCTGGAGCATGGGAAATATCTGGCCAGTGTAATGTGCTTAAAGGGCAGGAAATGTGTCTAGCTTGTCTAGATGTCTGGTAGGAACCTCCTCCCAGCCCTTGGACTGGACTGGGCAGGCAAGCAGTGAGGTAATTAGTGAGAAGCTTTATGATCTGTGTGTATATATACACACATATATCTGCACTCCTTTCTTAAATATATAATTGATGCTGATGTAGATCTTTTCCATGTTAAAAACTTCAGCAGTTCAGTATAGTAGGAAAATAAAATGTTCGGAGGAGTTTTTTACTTTGGTAGGAGAAATGGAAAATGACTGTCGTCTCTTGAATTTGAAAAGGCTAGAGCTTGCAGTCAGCACTGCTGTTTTATTGCTGTCAAGCTGAAAATCCTGGATGCTATTTAAGTAATGCCATATGCCCTCCTGAATTGTCAGTGGAAAAACAAATGGGAGGTGGGAGACCCAAAACTCTAAAGCTCTTTTCAGAACCACATCTGGATTGAATAAATGCAAGCAGCCATTGTATAATTTAATGTCTGTTTGAATTTGCTCTCAAAAAACATAATGGTAGGCCTACCATTGTTGAAACACAACCGGGCTGTGTTTCAAAGCAAGAACGAGTTTCTTAGCATATTTATTTTCCTTGTGTAGGTCAGATAGGGACTCTGTAGAAAACAAACAAACAAAAAACACACAAAAAAACCACACACACACACAAAAAGCCAGCAAAACATGCAATCTAATGCAGCTGGAAATAAGAAACTTTTCCTCAAGAATACTGGAGTGAGTTCTTTAGAGCTGGCAGAGCTGTTATACATGGTGGCTGTGCATAGTTGTGTAGCTTTGAACTGGAATACGTGGACAAGGCAAGCTGGGCTTTTGCACTGGGTCTAAAAGGGACAAGAACCTGAGTCAGTACCTGCCTCGCTCCCTGGGCAGGAACCTGATTTTGGCAATTTTCCTAAGAGAGGAAAAAAGCTTTAAGGAAACTTCTAAATTTTGATCCAGGATCAGTTTGGGTGGTTGCTGTGCTGAGCAGGTCTGTGAAAAGCATCAAAGAAAAGCAGCCAATTTACAGTAGTTTGTATTGTCCATAGGGAGATTTTGCGTCTCAGTGGAAAACTTCAGGGATCTGACAACCAAACAGGCTGACAACTCATCTGATGAATAAACATACAGTTACATGGCATACATACTAATCAATATTGATTAGTAAAGTTGAGATGCACTTAAAAGTTGTAGCTACAACAATATTATTGCTGTTACAAGGGAGAGAGAAAGAACTGTGTTGTAAAGCTCATACATATGTGCCTATGTGTAGATGTCCATTTTGTTCAACTGAAGTTTACCTTGTCTTGTATTTGAGCTTGTGTAAGGTGGGAGATCATTGTGAACTCTTCTGGTTCTTTTTTTTTCTCCCCTTAAAAATGAATGCATTAAAACAAACCAACCAAACCACTTAACATCTCACGTTTTTTTCCCCCTTCAATCAGTTCTGACTTCCACCAGGCTAGCCAGGGTGCCCCTGCAGCCGTCTAACACCGTTAAGTTTCCATTTCCTGTCAGTAAGCATGTGACATACAGGGTGCTTCTGAAAACTGATTTTTCCTCCTAACTTTAAGAGAAAGCAGTGTTTTTACTTACTTGCACAATGACAAGTGGTTCCGGCTTCTAGGGAGAAAATTGCTGTGTGGTACAGACAAGTTACTGCAGAACAAAATAAAAATAACCAAAGATTAAGGAACTATCCTACTTCTTAAAAATAACGAAGAAAAACAAGTAAAACTTGAAGTAGCTTTTTGTTAAATCTCATCTTTGCAGTAGATGTGTTCATCTCAGCCTTTGGCAGGTGATAGTTTTGAAGTTGCGTAGAATGTCAGAGAAAATGCATCAGAGAAACCCAAATACATTTGTTTTACTTTTACTGTGAGCTGAAAAATAGTTGCTATACCTCTTCATTGCGTACGTTGTTTTTTTTGTAATTTTTCTTCTGATTTCTTTGACCTTCTTTAAAAGATAGCTGAAACATCTTTACTTTTTAGTATTTATTGCCAGCAAATGTGTCTTTAGTTCATGCTTTCTAGCAGTCAACTTGATGATAATTTAATGTTGAAACTGAGTAATGGAAGTGCAGTGGTGTGGTAGCTCTGATGGGCAGCACAGAGCTGTGCAAGCTGCCATCAGGGTTTTTGCTGTTCTTGGGGTGTGTACTTTGTGATTTCTGTGGGTCTCTACCCAAGGGGTGCTGCTTGGCAGCTTCTTGTCTTCTGGGTAATTGAATTCAGTTGAAGCTGTGGGAAACAGTCAAGCACCTTAATTTGAATGTCACTGCTCCTTTCTCAGATAAGTGCTTGGTGTACCAATATGTGACAGCTGTTAAAGCTGTGTTGTGCAGTGTGTGTCAGTGGCTGATCTCTGTCAGGCACTGCTCAGTGCTTTGTTTGCTAAAGATCAGTTGAAGCAGTGCTGAACTTTTCTCACTGGCTATGGAGAAAAAAAAAATGCAAAAAATTAATCTGCTTATCCTATATATTAATTCTAATTTTCCATTAATATTTTTTTCCAGTTGAAAGAGAATGACTCACTCGTGCATACCTCTCTGCTCCCATCCCCACTGTGTATTGAGTTGAAGTCTAAGCTCTCCAGGGGCGAGAACTGGGGGGAACTGGGATTTTCAGCTCTGGTGGCTGGTCCTGCAAGAGTGAAAGTAAGGGGCACCCACCTCATCTTCATTAAATCACAGGAAGTAATTTTGGAAGAACAAAGGAAACCTCTGTTGTTACATTGAAACAAAAGATGCAGTTTGAGGAACACGAGGAAAGGAATGTATTTCTAATATTCTCTCATATAATGTAGGAATTTACCCTACAAGGATCAGCCCGTTGAAATGGGGAAGCTTGAGACGAATTTCTATATGTAAGAATTCAGAATATGATTTTCTGTTCCGCAAGTTTGCTCTAGCATTCCTCATTGCCTTCAAAAGCTGAAAAGGGTATTTTTGCTCTAGGAAGGGATATGCATGTGTTTACGTCACTGTAGGTTTTAACTTCTGGTATTAGCATATGGTAGAGGAAGGGCCATTGCAGAAGTCCGTGTTTCTGCAGTATGAACTGCGTGTATTCAAAATTGCTGCACCAAATGTTTTTTTTCAGCACTTCTGATTGGAAGCAACGACTTGATAAGAATGTTCAGTAAAACCTAGATTCCTACTGATTGGTTGCTACACTTTCAAATATTTGTCCTGAATATTTTTGGCACCGTCTTCCTTTGAAGATGAAATGTAGGTTGTTGACTGCAAATAAGATTGTGCTGTAGATCAGCAGACTCCATGAAAATTGCCAGAATTACTGTGATCTCTCGTATAGAAGGAAGAACAGCAGAAAGTCAGAAGCTGACTGTACATTAAGTAGGTGTGTGTGTATGTGCACATCCCAGTCCAAAATTAACTCAGCACCACTAGCACTGAATGCTTGCAAATTTTTGGGATCTTGGAGAGACAAATCTGTCATCTGTTTGCTCCCATCTGATTCTTCTGCGTATACCACGAGGTTAGGAATTACTGCCTGCATCTGTGATGAGGTTGATGAGTTTGTACTTTGGGTTCTCTGGTTTCAGATTTTCGTAGTCTTTTTAAGCATGTTAAAAGAGAAGTGCTTACCTCTGTTGCCCAGCTGCCGTTGCAATCTGAAAGTTGTGCATATGGGACAGTGAGATCCATACTGTTACTAGGTGGAATTACTGTGAAGAAAATACACTCCAAGGAATCTTCAAGGGTTTGCTACAGAAGAGCTTTTTGTTATTCCTGGGTTAGAATTTTAGACTCTCCACCTCCCTGCTGTTCTTCTTTCTGCTGCCCACCTCCCCCATAGCTTCCTTCATTTTTGTCCTTTCAGTAGCACACAGAGCCGTTAGCAGCACTGTGGGAAGAAAGCCTTGAAGCTCAGTGCCCACACTGTAGTAGAAAGGGCAGCAATTGCATAGAGGGCTTTCTGCAGAGAAACATCTGTGCTTCTGGGGCCTTTTGCTCCACTTGTTCCTGAACAGGCAGAAGACTGCAGAAATGGAGAAAATAGAAGGATTATTGCTAAAGGAACCAGACACATGAAGAAAGAAGTAGGTTGAGATGTGGGCGGTTAAGGGACAGACAATGATGGGACTGTCACCTCTTCAGAGGTTCAGTGTAGGCATATATATTGTTTTCTGCTTCTCAGCTGTGTGTTCACAAGATTAGGAAGCTTTTTGAAGATCTTTGTCTGTTTTTCTTAATGATATCTGATATCTTAATGATATCTGATTCTTAATGATGTCTTCATCTGCTGTGAAGGTAATATGCCTTGGTGCATTCACTCAGCATTTAAGTATGATATATTTGTGTTTGTGCCTTTGTATATTGTGAATAAAATGACACTGATTGTTAGTACAGTGTTACATCAGAGGTGCAAATCTCTTTTTATTCTTCTGTACAGTTAAATACTTAATACAATTGGGGATTGTGTCACACAAGTGTGTTCAAACTTCACTGATGTTCAGACATGTTTGTAGTCACAGGCTGTAAAAGTGACCCTAGGGGTGCATCCTCAGGTGTGAGCTGGATGGCAGGAGTCAGCCCTGGGGTGGCAGAATGTCAGAGCTCCTGCAGTGCTGTTCCCAGGCATTTCTAAACCGATGGCTGTATGCCTTCAGTCTTGTCTTACTTCATTCAGCCCGTGTGTGTCTCATCTGTTTTTCCAGCTTGTTTGTATTGCTGTACGTATTTTCTTCTTTTCTCCGCCTAATTTGTTCTGAAGAATTCCTGACTGATCTTTACAACAATCTTTTCATATCTTCTTTTTATTTCTGGGGGGGGAGGATGGGGTGGAGGGCCAACTTTGCATTCATCATCAGAGTTCCAGAAGCTGGTGTTCTCCTCTCTGCCTTGCAGCCTTCTTAGTGCCCTTTTAGGAGCCAAAAGAAGGGGAAGAAAAAAAGTTATAAGATGAATAAGTAACTTTTTGTGTTCTCTGACATGCGTGTTTACTTTTCCTTATCCCTTAGCATAAGGTTTACTACAGTGGGTTGTTTTTGCATTTCTGCTGTGTGGCTTCATTTTCATGTGACTGTTTTAAATAGCCTGCTTGCATGGACCTGAAAGAACCTTCTGTCTTACGACAGATGAAAACCTCAGGTTCCTGGTTAGTTGCTTACTTGAAGCTAACATGGCTACTTGTGCTGCTTCTCAGACAGGCTGGAGTTACAAAGGGGAACAGAAGCGGAGAATGATTTTATTGCCTATCTTGCTGTATTTTGGTAAATGTTAGAGTTTTTTTCCTTCTCATGGATAAGTTTCTTTTGGATAAACAGTGGTGATACCTTGTTTCTTCCATGGTTTAACTAGTACTGCAGGAGGGAGAGAAATTGGTAATGAATTTAATTTAGTGTTTCTTCTACATGAACTGCTCTTTGTGTTTAGTTTTCTGCTGTACTAAATTCTGTTAAATTGATGTCAGCTTGCTAGTCTAATTTGTGTCAGACTGGCTTCCTGCTTGGAAGTGTGAATACAATAGTTGATTTGATAAACTTGACGTTTTTCAGAAGGACTGATTGCTATGTAGGAGTTACGATCATTACACTGAAATTACCTTTGAGTGATTCTCCTTCTTACTTAGAAACAACTTTTCTAATATTGATCTTATTTTGGTGTATTTTCTAGTGTGCAGGAATTGGGTGGTTATCAGACTAATGAGCTGCTTACTCTTTAAAGAAGTTGTGCTTACAGTTTCTATGTTGTAATAGTTGAGACACCACTGGCTTGGTTCACAAAGACATTTCTTAGTCAAGCATTTATCTTTAAAATTGTGTTTTCACGTTCTATGGGGTAAGTTGTTTGTTTTGAAATAAATAACTCAACATATTCTCTTTAATTCAACTGCCCATTTTTAATTGATTAATAGAGTGGAAAAGAGCAATTTATATAAAAGCTTGATAGCACCACTGACTTTGTGTTTATTTCCTCTTGTTTTTGACTTTGAAAAAGGAAATGCTGTTTGAATTTGGGGTTGTAAAAATTCCTGAAGGAGTGAGTGTACAGCAGTAGCTGGCTGTCCTACCACACGAGTAGTGCGTGTCTGTCTCTCACAGGACTGCATTTTGTCCTATCAAGGCTTACTTCTGTCTGATACCAGTCTGTGTGTTCAGTTTATTTCATGCTTTAAACAATTTTAATTTGGCACACCAGAGTTGCATTGAGGTTGCTTCCATTTTATTGTTTCTGCAAGCCTTTTAATTTCTCTCTTAGATATAGCTTTTTCAAAATGAATATTTCCAACTCTTTTTTATGTAGAGTCTTTAGGTTTTGTTAAAAATAAGATCATAAAGGTAGGGAAATAAACTATGTTTTCCTTTTTTTCTTCTTGTTTTTTTCCCCCTTTTTTTGGTCAAACTATCTCCATAATATGTACATATTCTTTATAGCTTCAGTGTTGGTGAAGTTTCCAGATAGATAATTAAATGTCTTTCAAATCTATTTCAGGAACTGCTGGAGGTGTGGGAGAAGCATGTAGATCAAACCGCATGTGTTTAGTCTGTTTTACATTGTTATATTCCTGTTGTAAAGCATGACTTTTGAAAGGTACAGCAGTGTAGAGATCTTGTTCAAAAGCTGTTTTAATCGAAGACTTAAGTATGATTATATTTGCGTTGTCAGACTTCTGCTTTGAGGAAGTACATATTGAACCAATAGAACAAGTCACATAAAATAGCACTAAGCTATACAAAGCCATATGAAAAAGGCATAATCGAATTCTGATCTTATAATGATTCACAGCTGGAAGAACAGAGCTTGGAACAAGATAATATTCAATTCCATACGAGTGGTATTTTTTTCTACTCTGAGCTGTGTCAGTCCAATATTACTTATGGATGCGTAGACGTGTTGTTACATATGGACCAAAAACCCCTGTTGGGAGACAGAGGTGAGATTGATGCAGCAGAAAAGTACAGGGAGACCATCTGATCTTCAGAGACCTTTGAGTAGCTGCTCTATGTGATGCAAGTGCTACCAGAATGAAAGCACAAACTGAGCTTCCAGTGCAACAGGAGGAACAAGTCTTACTGGGTGGGCTCCTTGAATCACAGTGTTGAAGCTGAGCAGATACAAAGCGTCTTTCCGGCTGGAATTCATCTGTCTATAGTCTAGTTTTTCCTGCCTTCTGAAATAATTATATATATATATATTTTTTTCTTTTGAGATTTCCAGTGGACTGGATGAACTGGTATCCAGATCTTATATATATATATATATATATATATATATATATATATATATATAAAAGATATATATATATATATATATATATATATATAAGATATACATATATAAGAATATATATATATAACAATATATATATTGTTGCGGTTTAACATAGTTAAATAGAAGACCCAGATATCTATAGATGGTTTTGTTAATTTCTTCTGATATGCATTATTCCCCCTGTGTTGAAAGTAAATACTGTATGCAGTTTAGGTGTCTAGAACTTTTTGATCTTCTTGATGATGAAACCTGTAAACAATTTGAGTCATTTAAGACGAATACCTTCAGAAATGAAGATAATATGGTTGTGCCACAGTTAAATTCAAATTTAGAAGCTTGAACTCCAGCCCTCTCTGATGTGCTTGGAAGAGGACAAGCTGGTCGCAGTTTCGGTTAGAATTTCTTTCCTTTCTTTCTCCCTGGTATAATCCAAGCTTATTCACTAAACTATGAGGGTAATACTTACCAGCTATTATGAAGTAATCAATAATTATTGTTAGCAGCAGCATTTAGAAATTTAGGGCAGTTTTTATCAACTTTTTGAACTATGTTAAGTATTATTCTTCCTAATCTGTGATTCAGTTTCTGGTCCACAAGTATTATTTTGCACCCATAACTGCTGCGGTGACTTAATAGAGTCCTTTTACAGTGTGTTGTCAGTGGGTTTTGTAAACTGAACATATTGTCATATTCCTGGATGTGCAATTTTTACTTGTAATTTAACTTGTAATATTTTTAGTAGTTTCTTTTCTGCAAGATTAAGTGCTTCCTGTTCTTAAATTTTTTGGTAGTGTGAAAGTACTTTGACTAGGTAGATGAGAAATGAGACTTTGCTGTCTGTAAATTAAATGTTTAATCTCATGAACACTGGGCAGTTGATCTCAAGGAGAAAATATGGACGTCTGTGTCATAGCTAGTAACATCAATGCAAAGATGTGATCTGTTGTGTTTGCGTTGGATCAAAAATTAGGCTCCTTATTTTGCTTTTGAATCTCCTAACCAAATTTTAACATAAGAGTTCTGAGCTCTTGCTATTGGTGTATGTTTTTTTCCTGTCATCCAAAACACTGATGCTCAGCTGTAATAAATCCATGAATACTAAAGCCAGCTCTACATTTTCATGATGTTAAACAAGCAGTAGCAGTGTTGTGGGTTGCTATAGAGAAAATTGTTAACACAAAGCAGAAAGCTCTTGCTCCTAATGTTTTCTACATAGAAAACTTGATCAATATAACATAACTACTGTAATTTCCCATTTATACTCTTTAGGCCATCTATTGTAATGCTGTTTATTTGCAGAGGGCAGCAGCTCCTGTAATGCTTTCATATGTTTGGGATTTATATTCCAAACACAAATTTGCTGCAAGTACCCTTTAAAACACAGTCATCAACCTCTAACAAATACCACCAAGGCTCTGAGTTACTAATAGTTTATTTCATCAGTGGTTTGCAATGTCTTCCATTAACATACAACAGTCCTAGCATAGAAAGAGCTAATTTTTTTTTTTTTTTCCGAAGATAAATTAAAAAATGAATGTTGGAATTGCAGCTGAGCCCTGCAGCTTAAAGGGCCAAAGTCAAAATTATAGTTTAATGTTCTCACCAAGACCAGTCCTGTGGGCAATTATGCAGAATGTGAAACAGCTGAAGGAAAGGATTGACGTCACTGTGCCTTGTGGATATTAGCTTTGTCAACAACACTAGCTAGGCCGTGGAAAATGCTTGAATTCTGGTTTTGATGTGCAAGGAGAGATTACAATAAAACGTCTAAAGTAGCACGTAGCGTAAGAATGAGGAGTCTGTGCTACATTAACAGCTGTGTGTTCTTAGAATTTGTGTGTGTTTCAATGTTTTTTTTATGTAAACAACTCTATATTGTAGAATAAATTCACCTGTAAAATTAGGTCTGGCAGTCAAGGTGCTCTGAATTGTTTCTTATGTTTTCTTCTACTTCTCCCTTCCCATTTTCCCCTTTCCCACAAAGATAAATTGTAGCAAAAATACTAGCAGTTTTCTTCCTGGTTTTCACCTCCAAATCTGATCCTCTTCAAATACTAGAAAAAGCTGGTGGGAGGGAGTGGAGGGGAAGAACATTTGTTATTACAAGTGTAGTCTTGAAAAGCTTGTAAATTCTCTAGTGCTTTCACATCAGAACAACCCAAAAAGGCTTTGTCAGTGAAACTCTGGCCTGAAATTCAAACCTTATAGAGGCGTGCTTCTACATGTCTGAAGTGCATAATCTGCATTTCTTTCTAATTCTTTTTTTTGTCATAACTATCACAGTTGCATTTTACTAAATGTATTTTGTATATATTTTCTTTAAGTAAATCAGATTATTTAAGACTGGCAATGTAGCCAGGTAGGGGGGAAGAAATTGTGAGGAAAATGATGAACAGTCCAGTTTCTTCAGTCTCAGTCATAGAATCTCCATTTCTCTGTTTACCAAATGGTTTGTCATATCATCAGAAATGCGCTGTCTTTTGCCTGATGTCCTTCAGCATAAGTTTTTATGTCAGAGTGATGAGGGACGGCTGGACCTGTAATGGATCTTTTCTTTCCAGTTCATGCTCGTAGTGCTTCTTGGAAGACTGACAAAATAAGCCAGCTTCAAGAGTGCAAAAAGCAAAGTTGTTCTTCATTGAGATGGATTTCTGTGGTCTTAGCCAACCACTGAAGTCGCTAAATTCTGGACTTGTCTTCTTGACTCTGGAAAAATGTGAAAAATTTACAACGAAAATCAGCTTTCTCTTTATATATTTTTTAAGGCTTAGTTAGGTATGTCATTAAATTCTCCTAAAGGTATACTGTGCATGTTTTGTGTCTTTCAGTGCATTTAATCCCAGTGAACCCTATCAAGGAAGATGGGTTGAATCCTAAGAGCCGAAAGAGAATAATGCCTGATTTGCTGACAGAACCTCCTGCAATAGATCCTGTTTACGAAGCTCAGGTTTACTGCAATATTCCTACCATTGCTGAACGCAGCATGGAAGGTAACCTTGATGCTTGCAAATGGTGATTTAGTGGAAATAATGACTTTGTGCATTGCTGGTTCTTTATTGCTTGGAGCAAGGTACAGCAAATGTCAACTGGTTGCTGAATTCTGTTAAACTGTTCAAAATGCACTGTTCTTCTCTCTTTTGTATTTTCTTTGATTTCTTCACTTTTGGAAGTGGTTCTGATATCACTCAGTGCTCAATTGGAATTCCTTAATTAAAAGAGTGGGAGTCTTTAGAGATAATTAATATTTTATGCTGTTTATTACAAGTGAACTGGAAGACACGTGTACCTTGTAGCAGCTGCAGCAGTTAGTTTGAATTAACTCTCCGATGTACGTATCCCATTAACAAATGTAAAATCACAAGCTAATATATCAATAAACTCTGAATTAAGCATGCTGCATGATGCTTGTTAAAATAGGGGTCTGGAAGAGGCATGATGTAGGTGGAGTTATGTTTCTGTGTTGGCAGAGACCAGTGCTTGAACAATGTCGTATATGGCTGTTGAACTTTGGATGTACTTTTTCCATTGCACTTTTTTCTTAACATTCACTTTTTATGTTTTCTTTTTTTCATTATAGGCTATGCACCCCATTATTTTAAGCTAGTGTCAGTTCAGGTGTTGATTCGGCATGGAGACAGATATCCACTATATGCCATTCCCAAAACAAAAAGACCTGATATTGACTGTACGTTGCTGCCTAACAGGTAAAATTTTTCTGCTTTTGCTGTTACTACATGCATGTTTTGCTTTCTAATTATTTTGTTCCTCTTCAGGAAACAATTTATGCAGCTTAAAGTATGGTGTAGCTCCTGATGTTGTTGAATTATGATGATTGAAGGAGATGGGAGAAAAAAAGCTATTTGAATGGTGTACAGCATATCCTGTGAAACAGGAGCTGTTAACTGTTATGTATTCAGACCAGAATAAATTCTGTATGTTTCTATTAAAAAAAAAAGAAAGAAAGAAAGAAAGAAAAGCAAAAGCTATTTAATTACTCAGTTATGTTTCTTTAGGTAAACTTCTTGGTAAGTTCAAAATGTAGGTGCAATGTTTGAGAATCAATTCTCTTTCAGTTAGCCATGTTTTCTTTGTGTGAGCACAAATAAGTCTCTGTCACTACCGCAGGAAAACTGATGATTGTGTTTTCTGAAAAGTGAAATGATACAATTTATCAGAGATTTCCCTGAAATTAATGATCTGCCTCAAACTTCTCGGGGTGGTGGAGGAGTGTTATACATTAAATTATTAAAATACAAGCTAAAGAAAGAATGCTATTTGCTATTTGAAAACAACATGTACTGTAGTTACCACTCACTGTTGCAAACTGTCAGATATTTGTCTGTCATTTAAATGTGGGTGATTTCAGTGACCTGGGAGTTGCATCTGCTTTGTGTACGTGTATGCTTTACAAAGGGAAAAGGCTTAACAGGCTTCTTGATCCACCAGTCTACAAAGTGGTGCTGATATACCGAAATACCTTTTTTCCAGAATAGTCTGCAATGTGTTTCCATAAAGAAATAACATTCTTGCTTTTCTGGTGTAGGATTATTCAGGAGTGGCTCTATTTGTCATACTGGAAATATAATGGCATGCTGAAAATGCATTTCTGAGTATCAAATACACCAAATGTATGTTTCTTATTTTGATAGATTCATGAGCCAAGTTCCTTAGAATTTTAGTAGCTTGCTGTGATCAGGAGTATTTATGATTTTTATCTTTATAAAGGTAAAGATAAAAAAAAAAAAATTGCCCTTGTGATCAATGTCCTGAAATTTGCAAGACTTGCAGTGTTGTCTTCAATTGCAGCCTGTGTGCTAATGTTATGCTGGCACAAGTAATTGCAAAATAACTGTATCTTTGTCCAAACTGTAGTTATTACAGTGGGTGACCCTACAAAAGTTTGAAAGCATGAGCAGTTTTAGCCCATCTGTGCACATACATGAAAGTATAATAATTTAAGTCTTTTGAAGATCTGGGCTTGTTTTAAGAAAAAAAAAATGTTAATAGGCTTTGTTCATTTTTAATCATATACAATATTCCATATATATATTTGCATATATATATATATGCATAAGGATACTTTTATTTAAAAGAGTAGAATGAGATGGAAAAATAGATGAACCTGCTTTTTTTGTAGGGAACGTGGCACTGGAATTTAGAAGACAAGTAGTTTCTAATTTCACTATGCTTAGATTGTATGTATGTATCCTTTTCTTAGCTGCTAGATGCATGTATCAAAATAAAAAATTGAGAAAAACCAAATACTCAATATTTGAAAGGGTACTGCATTTATTTTGCAGTGCCTATAGTGAACGCAAACCTAAATATCTTCACACACACAATCACACACACACAGAATGGCCAGGTTTGGAAGGGACCTCAAGGATCCTGAATCTCCAACCCCCCTGCCACATGCAGGGCCTCCAACCTCCCCGTTTAATACTAGACCAGGCTGCCCAGGGCCCAAACTTCTTGAACTCTATTGAAAAACTTATAAATGTTCCACTGGCATGGGACATTTTACACAGTGCAATTTTTTTTTTGAAAAAAGCCTTTCATCTGCTTTCATGTTGATTTCTTCTGTATTCATACTGCAGTTTCCACAAAGGTGTTCTGTTATGTAATGGCATTCCCTGGTGTTCTCTAACATTTCTCAAGAGAAGTTTCAATTATTTGAGAGGTATCCAATCCTAACAGTGTTCTGCACCCGCTGCAAGCTAACTATTTGTCTTATATTTGGTATGCAAAATAGACTGAAGACAAGACACCGAACTTGAGATATCTCTGCCTTAGTGTAGCCATTTAATTTCTTTAACAAGATGGAAAGAGGAACATTTTGCTGATAACTGTGATAACATTTTTAACCACCCTTGAAGAGGTGAGATTATATTCAGAATAATATACCAAGTAAAGGAATGTGATACAGATTCCTGCTGGAGTCCTTCCAGATCTGATACTCTGAGCTTACTCAATATATCACGTTAGAACGTGAGAAATCTCTGTTGCAAAGATGTTAAGTGCAAGTGACAATATTGGATGAGTTGCTGTATTTCTCAGTATTACAGTGCCGCGTGATACCTTAATTCTGTATTTGTTAGAAAAGCTTTTGTATCTATTTCTACAGTTTCAGGCAAAGAATACAATGCGAAGGCTGTGAAATCGGGATAACTACCCATAAAAAGCAAGGAAGCAGTGCATCTTCTGACACTGCCAACAGAGTGACCAAGTCATGTAGTTAAGAGGGCATAAATTCAGGATGTGAGGCCAATAGTTTAGATACCCCTGGCTGTTACCAATTTATGAAGCATTAGAACATCAGTTTACAAGTGATATATCCACCACCATTCATCACCGCATGAATGAAGAGTAACAACAATTGGTTTCTTGAGTACAAAGCTTATGGATCTTCTGGCTGACTTCAGAAGGGCAGCAGATTAAAGGAGTTGGCTCCGTACTGTTGTGACCCAATATGTTACAGCTGACATTTCTGGATAAAGCTAGAATTGTTAATGTTTCTATCATTGTTTCAAATGGAATATTTATTATTTTAACATCAGGAATCTATTTGCTGTGTTTGGCTTTCAGGCTTATACTCCTTTATGATGTAAATTTTCTACTTGATTGCAAATGTACCTATTTAGAGAGTATTACAAGGTATATAATTGCTACCTTTGAACTGAAGGTTTCTTTATGCTGTGTAATTAAGTTGAGATGTCTGATTAAAAGTCTGGCTTGTTTAAGCTTTCTGGACATTAGTTTTAGATAAGTATGCTGCTCATACTCAATCTGTTCTTTATTCGACTTGGCATTCAGCTGATGGAATTCATTAATTAAGCAGATTATGCTGCAGCCCCTTGGACTTCTAATGGATATGCAGAATAGCCTCGAAGTTGCACTTGGGTTTTAGGAATTATGGATTGTGACATCTAAGCGTGGAATGAATGTAAGCAAATGGATTAAATGCTTTGGAGATTTCTTTCATCCAAGCCTTAAATTAATATTATTATTATTTTCATTGTTCTGGATGCAAAATTCCAAGGGGAACTGAATAATACGTATACTTTTGTCCCCGAGAAAATTAACTGTATGGTGCTAGTAAAAATCTGTTTGTTGTAGTGTTTGATTTTGGGGAGAATAAATTAACCACCCACTTCTCTTCCCTTTGTGCCTTATATGTCAGGTGTCAAAAGCAACACGTATGCAATGTGTCGTCTTTGCATTTTTATCTGAGAGGGAGAAGAAACGCTTTTTTAGAAAATCCTTAAAATGATTTCAGAAGACTGTTATAAGTTAATAGCACTCTTGGTTAATTGCCATATGTTTCAAGGCACTCTGAGAGCTGTTGGTGTTAATTATAAAAAGCTTTGCAACGAGTGCCTGAATTTTAGGTTTGATATGAAGAATTTTAGGTTTGGTTGCCAGAAAAATGAAAAAGTGGGGTAGAGGCAAGTACTATATTGTGAGCTAAAGGAGGGGTGTGGATTTTCCTTGTAGTGAGGTTACAGCATAAGCCAGACCACAATTAGGTGAAGAAAGATCTGAGTCTCTTCTGATTTCACTGAAGACTCAGAAGAGAAGCTGACTGGGTCAGTGTAGAGTTTAAGAATGTACAGACTGCAAGACTTCTATGAACAAATACACTCTAGAAGTACTAATACTGTCTCAAGGATCTCTTTTGTAAGACTACTGTAATCCATTGTTGTTTTTGCGGCTCTTCTGTTTGCTTGCATTCTGAAAAGGAAACAGTATAGGCCTTTCACCTAACACTTATTTTGGCGACTTGAACTTTGCAGAAAAATTGTGTTGGGAACAATAAATAATTTGCCTTTAGTGTGGTTAGGAGACAGTATCTGATGTGATAGGATTGCAAGATGTTCATTTATCTGATGCTCGGCACGTGCCTGGCATGGCTGCATTTGCTTAGCCAGTGACACACGGGTTTCTGGAGCTCCTTGTCAGAAGGTCTTCTTGGCTCCTGCAAATTCTCTATTGCTAACAGAAGTTACATTTGCATAGTTAAATGTGGTTGGGGGGGAATCCATCTCAGTCGTATTCTTCTACGGGTTCTTTGCTGAGGCATATAGGTCTCCTGCAGACTTCAAAGTGCACTGCTGTGAGAGGGCAGCACAGTGCATAACAGAGGTGAGAAGAATGAGAAGTTCACCTCTCCTCAGTTCTGCTAAGCATCAGTACCTGCCAATTAGTTGTTTTCCGTTAACAATCAAGTTTTAACTTTTAAATAAATGGATGCTTATTAATTGGTCTCAATACTTAGTTTTTTTTTCTTTTCAATTTCTCTTGTAATCATAATCCTTGACCAATGTATTTTGTCTCTCTGTAGCATCTCGTGGTGGTGAAGCTATGTTATTTATGCTTCTCTTGAATTCTTATGAGTCTGGAAATTATTAAAAATAAATAAACAGTAGCTGCAGATAGTCCTGTCAGTGTAGTGCCTTTCCACATCTGTTTCTTAAATATACTTCATTTTAATGAGATTAACCTTGTAATTTTCACAAATCTGTTGTCTCAAATTTGTAGCTGATTTAACAGCATGTTCAGTTTCTTGAGTAAGGACAGATTGAATGCTGTGGTTTGTTGAACATCACTCTTAAAAAACAAAAACAAAAAAAGGTACTTCATTTTACAGTATACGTAGTAGAAATAAGACTACAATTGGTTTAGTGCTCTAATAGCTTTGGTAGGAAAGAATGTTAAACTAATCACAGGAAAAGAAAATCTTTCACAAATAGATAATACAAATGAACAGCACTATTTTTCTTAGTGGTCCCGAGACAAATAGCCCTGAGAAACATGGACTGTTTTCTTCTTACTTGGTGAATAACTGTCCAGTCTGGCAGGGATGATGGAATATTAGACATTTGTCTTCATGCTGTGACTTATATTTTAAAATATTTATTTATTAAGCAAAGGTACTGAGCTCAGAGAGCTAATTTTCTACTAAAAGAGGCTTCCGTGCACTCAGTCTGAGCTCCTCTTTATCTAGGAGTGGAAATTCTCACCATCTTCCATAACACTGAAGTCTTGAATGGGGATAGGTTGGCAAAAATATCTTGTAACAAAGTTTCTCTGCTGCTATACAAGAAATTAGGCTTTGCTGTGTACTGACTGGGAACCTAATGTTGAGCTGCTTGAGTTCAGTTTTCATACCTCTGCGTATATATAACACGTGAAAGTAGATATATTACATCTATGTTTCTAAGACAATGTTGTGCCATAATGGCAGTCACCCGTAATCCCTTAGCAGACTTTCTAAGGTGTTACATGCACATGCTCACTGTGGTACTCTATCTCTGACTTTGCTGTGCTAATTCAGAACAGCCAACAAATTAATGTTTGCTTCTCAGCAGAAAAAGAAATTATTTCTGCTTTGGTATCTAAACCTTGAAAGGAAGTTTCTTATTGAGAGATGTCAGCTCTGTTGCTGGCAGAAATAAACGTATGCTTCAAGTTGCTGTGAGGTATGGTTTTCTTTCATTGTACACTAATAACAGTGTAGCAGTAATGCTGGAATATATCTCTTTAAAGCTTGTTAAGACCTTTGTAAAATATTTAAATATTGAACAAGCAATCTAAATGTTGGTCCATATTAATGGATAAAAACTACACTATTAATTCTGAGATCTATTATCCCAGTGCTTATTTGAAAATAACAAAAAGGTATGTTGAGTGTATTATTCAAGCAAAAAGAAGCATCGCATTTTTGTTAGGTAAAAAAAAATAAAAAGTATTTTGCAACAATAAAATAATTAGAAGCTAATTTAATAGTTTTGAAACATAGGAAAGAAATGTTCAAAATTAGAGAAAGGTATGGCTATTGCTAGTGATGTTAAATAATATTTTCCCCTTCTAACAATTTGGAAATATTTATTATGTTAATACATTCCTAAATACGATATACGTCACTGTCATTATGTCCAGCAAATTACAGTAGATGTCTTTTTATTCCACTTTTATTTTCTGCTGGCTTCAATGGAAATGCAATTTTAAGGATATTTTGGTCTTCTCAACTATACAAATGTGTAATTTTCTTTGCTTCCAGCTCCAGCAGTCCCAGCAGTCTTAGCTGTGTTGCCTAGATACTCCATCTCCTGCGGCATCTGTAAATTGGCCAATTCTACAGGAGGATTCATATTCTAAATAAGAGAAATCTTGGGGTGGGGAAGGGAATCATTTGTTAGCTAGTAGCTGGAGTAGTGCTGTAAAGCAAACAAGCATATAAAAACCAAAAACTTACTTTACTTAACAGCAAAATTTGTTTTCTCATTTGTGTGGGATTAATTGGGAGAACTGCTGGTATTTTCACAATTGTGTTATATGTGTGAGGACTACATTAGGTACAGAAGTGTGTTATATCCCGACATGTCTGTCCCCTTCAGGCAGAATGGCTTTTCTGTTGTCTGATCCCCTCCCCTTGAGATACATTTAACAAGTAGCAAGCTCGTATTTTATGTTCAAAATACGTCTGCAGTCATGTTTCATTGTGTGCTTCTTCGAGGAGATGCTTAACTTGTGCTTACTTGAAAATAAATAAATCTGAAGTTAAGAAACTTACATTTACATACATAGATGAAAAGATAAATGAATACACTGAAAAATGCACCTTGTCGAGTGATTGTTGACTCCTTCTCTGGTTTGGTTCCAATAGAATGCAGCAAAAGAAACAGAAGGGTTGTGCAAGTTTTTGGTTTTTTTTTCTTTAGCTTTCTGATACATGTGTTTGCAGGACTTACTAATTAAGTAAAAAAGATTTAAGGAAAATTGTGGCTGATGGTTTCTTCATGTCTAGAGCTTTTTGAATGCAAAGTGTAGAATTTGCCTGCTACGTCTGTAATAAGCTTAAAAAGCTATTGCCTAATGACCTTCATTTAATTTTCTCAGTTTTTCCATTTAGTGCTACTGGGTTGTGAAAATAGCAAAATGTGCAAGAAGTTGTTTTGGAACTCACATCTGGAGCTGGATTAAGCTCCATAGTGTGTAATGGTGCAACAGAAAATCTCAACTGATTTACTAAGGAAGAAAACCTTTTATGTTCCTCTGCTTTTGCTCAAATGTTAATTGTTGAGATACTAAAATTATAATATACAGAAGTAGTTGTGGGTTTAAAATATAAGTTGACTGCTTTTTCTTTTCATTTGAAGTTAAAAATGAAAAAAAAAAACTTTTTTTTTTCTCTCATTTTGCTTGTTTAATGCTTTTCTGATTGGCAGTTGTACTGTAATTTATATAATGTTTTCTTCCCAAGAAGTTTGCACATTCATTTGTCATCTTTTTTTTTTCCTTTTTCTTTACTCTGAAGTTAAATCAAATACTTGTGCTGTTTTATAAAGTGATTTGGCAATGTAATTTCCAAGACCTACTTTTATATTGGATGAAGGGCTGTTTCATACGAGACATCCTGTGCATACATGCTGTGAGCATAGCTCTGCAGTAAGTGCTTTCTCATTTAAGAGAGTTTCTCTTCTGCCTTTTCCTTGTAAGCATGAAAATGTTTGTCCTGGTAAATTTTGATTCCAGGCACTTATTGATACTTTAGCAGTTCTGTTGCTCCCTCTTGTGGTTTCTGCCTGTAATTAAGGAAGTTTTTCTAGATCCTGAGGGTTTTCAATCAAAACAATATATTCATCTGGCAAAGTTTGAACACTTACAGAAGTCTGAGCTTAATATTTATTGTAAGAGTTCTCTGATGAAATGTATCTTTTTCAGTTTTATTTTTAAATAGTTTTATTGTGTGAGGAACATCCACAAAATAGGCTGCTTAGGCTGGAAGTCCCATTAGAATAACAACCATCTGGGGCAGAAATGGGTTGCTGAACAGTTTCTGATTTAGTTCTGCACAAAAATAAAGAGGTGACTGTGAATCATTGCTTGTACGTTGATAATTGCACAAACATTTTATGGAGGTGAAAAATAAAATGATGTTTAAAAGGTAGCCTTGAAGTGCAGTTTATGTAATGCTGCCTGGGAACTTAAGCCATGGGTTTTCAAATTATTTATCACATTAAGTGTTGATGTTTAAGAAGGGAAATAGTACTTATGTAAAGTTCTGTTGCGAAAATTTGGTCAGTTTTTTGTTGCTGTTTGTTTTAAAAATTTAAATGTCTTTCAGTTGCATTGTTTTGGGTCTTTTTTAGTATATGTTCTTTTCAGCACATCCATACAACAGTGAACTGAGTCTAAACGTTCATTGACTTGAATTCTGTTTCACTAAGTTAACTTCAACTTTTTTGCTTATATTTTTTTTCCATTTATATTCTTTCCTTGCATCGTGGGGATTTTTACAGTCAGTTGTTATTACTTACACATTAAAATCAGTAAACTCAAATAGGGAGGAAAAAAATCCAGTCTTCTCAGGGGATGACTATGAAACTCTGCAATAGTCCATTCCTCCAAATCTCTATTAACTTGAGTTGGGCTGGCCAGCTTTTTGTCTTGAGTCTCTGTATGTGCACGAAAAAGGCAAAGTGGTCACATTGCTGTAATGCACTGCCAGAAGTGTTGTGATTACATGCCGTGCTCCTCTGGGGCACTTGCAAAGGCACAGAGGTTTCTGGGCTCTTTGTGTTCCCAGGTTCCTCGGGTCATTGCTGAAGTGTCAAATTAGCGAAGACCCCAGAGATTCTAGAATTAGAGGTATGCATCTTGTATAGTGTGAAGGAAGCATTTTCAAAGAGGCAAATATTTGTTTTTCTCCTAACGTTCTTCTAGCAAATACTGTATTTGTGGGACAATGCAGAGATTACTTGTGCCGTGTGAGAAGTCTGTGCGGAGCGGTGGTTCTGCCTAAGCTGTGCTTTGCTCACAGACAACTTTGACAGCAGAAGAAAGGAGCTAGATGTAACAGTGCTTGTACAATAATTTGCAGTGTATTTTGATTTTAAAATGTATCGCCATTCGTGTAATGATATTCACATCTGTAACTCAGGACTTACATCTGTATAATGCAGTCTGATCATGCGGGCCGTTTTAGTTATTGCTTTTGGTACAAGTATACATTCAGCAAGGTGGAATAAAATGGACAATTTTGTATTGATAGTTCCTCAGATTAATTTCTGTGTATAATCTCTTTTTTTCCAATGTTTTCTCAGCTGTAGAGCCTGCAAGAATTAGATATGTTAAGTATTGTTTAAATATTTTTTTCCTTAAGTAGGACACAATGCAGTTTGCTTAGTTTTATCCAGGTAAGGTGTCTGGCAGCATTGGACTCTTTTTACCTGAGTAATTGTACAATATCCAAAACAATGGGCTCTGATTTCAGTGGGATCATTGAGTACTGCCTTGCAGATGCCATCAGCTACCTGTGTTATTTGATTTGCAGCCTGAAGAAATTTAAAGTTAAGTCCAAGACTGTAGACAGCATGGTATCTAACATAGCGGTTAGCTGATCTCTTTTAGATTCTTAGTGCCTTTGACAGTGTTGTTTAAGTGCAGTAGGACTGCAGAAGTTAGAGAGATTTGTTCTTTTTTGAAAGGATTTAATTTAAAAAAAAAAATCGCACCAGTACCAGCATTAAAAAACAAAAACAAACAAAAACAAAGCAAGCAAACAAACAAAAAAAACCTTGGAAATTATTTTATGAAAGATATCATAATTTTATCACGCCTAGACATCAGTCTCCTCTAGCTTTCTGGTATTAAATAAGTAGGATTTCTTTTGCGTGCCTGCAGAAATCTTGAATGAGAACAGATGTCAGTGGGAAGTAACGTCACCATGAAATTTTGAGCTGACAGATTATTTGATTTTCTTGGGAAGCTTTCACATTTTGTTTTGCCTCTCTAGGAAACCTTCTCATCCTCAGCTGGAAGCTTTCATTAAACACATGTCCAAAGGGTCTGCAGCCCAAATGGATGGTACCCTAAGCAGCCTGCCTCGTTACCCTAGTCATTCTCTTTGTGAAATGGGAGAGCTTACACAGACTGGTAAGTTTCCATGGCAGCTTTACATTTTCTTCTACTCTCTTAACGCAATCTGCTTGAAAACATATGCTCTATTTTTCTTAATAAGTGCTTTTCTTTGGGAAAATCATAATATTGGTCATAGGTTGGTTTTGCTAGGATAGGAGTCAAGTATTGAACTCTCTGCCACAAAAGTGGTATCCATCCAAGAAACTGAGCATTTTTCTATAGCCTGCTTGCGTTCTGTTAGAGGTCAGTCACCCTTGGCATCTCTTTCAACTTTATTTTTAAGAATTTAGAACAACTTTGATGTTGTTCCAAACCACAAAATTGCTTTGTCACCCTTATGAAAAATGACATGGTGGAAAATTACAGTCTTTCAGAGGAAGGTTTGGTACTCTCTAATTGGTTAGTTTGTGATTCAGAAAGGTCCTGGAACTGAAGAGCAATCAGTTGCCAGTTTTCACCTGTGAAGGAACTGCTGAGTCTACTTCAAGAAGATTCAGATGTAACAAATTTGTTTGTATTATCAAAATAGAACATCTTTGAAATATCTGATGTTTTTTAAAGTTTTTCTTTGTCCCCTGGTTGTGGCTCTGGGCAGCCTGGTCTGGTGGTTGCTGACCCTGCAGAAAGCAGGGGAGTTGAAACTAGGTGATCATTGTGGTCCTTTTCAGCCCAGGCCATTCTGTGATTCTCGTCTTCAAGAATAGGTGAGGCTCAATTTTGCTGTTCATAGTTTTTAACAGAGCTTTAAACTGCTAGCTGTATTTTTTTTCCTTCAAAACTAAGAAGATTATAATCATGTGTTGTACCTTCTTAAAAAACTAAAAAGCAAAAAATCTCTTTCAGGTGTTGTACAGCACTTGCGAAATGGACAACTATTGCGAGAAATTTATATAAACAAACATAAACTGCTTCTGAATGACTGGACGGCAAAGCAGCTCTACTTGGAGACAACAGGAAAAAGCCGAACCCTGCAGAGTGCACTGGCGCTGCTTTACACCTTTTTGCCAGATTTTGACTGGAAAAAAATTAACATGAGGCATCAGTGGAGCACCATTTTTTGTTCTGGAAGCTGCGACTGTCCTATGCGGAACCACTACCTGGAAGAGGAACAGCGCAGGCAGTACAGCTTACGGGTGAAGAACGGTGATTTGGAGAAAATATATGTGGATATGGCAAAGATTGTTGGCATTCCTACCAGGCAGTTGAGAGCCTCTAACCCAATAGATTCTCTCTTGTGCTATTTTTGCCACAATGTCAGTTTCCCCTGTACCAAAACTGGCTGCATCGGTATGGAACACTTCAAAGTAATCAAAAGACATCAGTTGGAGGATGAGAGAGAAAGACAGGAAAAGAAACTTTATTTCCTGTATGCCCTGTTGGCTACTCACCCTCTCCTCAACCAGACTGTTAATCGGCTTCAGCGAATTGCAGAAGGCAAGAAAGAAGAAATATTCGTTCTTCACTCTGCACATGATGTCACACTGTCACCTGTTCTTAGTGCCTTGGGCATTACAGAGGCCAGATTTCCACGATTTGCTGCCAGATTAGTTTTTGAGCTGTGGCAGGATGGGAAGAGACCCAAAGAACACTTTATCCGCATCCTGTATAATGGTGCTGATGTCACATTCCAGACCTCATTCTGCAAGGATTACTATAAACGTTCCAGCAAGCCAATGTGCCCGCTAGAAAAATTTGTTAGCTTTGTTAAGAGGGATATGTTCTTAGTTTTTAACAGCACTAGTTATTATGATGCATGTCGTAGAAGACCACTGTAGGGAAGGAAAGTGAAACTGTTAACTTCTGTGTAGGTGAAAGTCTGTATTCTGGTTGAGGCACATTTCAGTTCTGTTGTTTCTTGACAAATGATATTGCTTGGAACATTCTTCAGTTTCATTTTCATTCAAACTGTAGATGGTGTCCAGTAGAAGAACAGATCTGAGAAAGTGTTTTGTCTGTGTTAACTATCATGAATTGATAAACCACATGAGCTACTGTAATGCTGGACTTTGCTTGATAGAGTGAGAGAGCACAGATTTCATTTCCCTATATTCCAGAGCAATACTTGCACACCACGAGTTTAAAAACAAAGCATTCTTTTTTCACCATCATCTTGTAATCACGTAAGCAGCTGTATCAGGATATTTATAAAAGGTCGGACGTCTGTTTGTAGGATATTCTGGGTGTTCCCTACTCAGAAAGCATTTTAATGTTTAGGAACAGGACTTTAAAGCGAAGTGCTTCATTATACCTGAGCATGTACAAATGAGTGTGTGCCTTTCTGACCTCACAGACCTACAGATACTTACTTATGTTGCCTGTGCCAGAGAAGGGTGTACTGGAAAATGTGTGTAAAACTCTGTTCTCTGACTGCACTTTTAGCACTTTGAACAATACAAACACAATCTACAAAAATGTAATGGTCTTGTTATATAAAAATAGGTAACAAACACTAATATTACCACTAAATCTGAATGGGAAATTAGGATTATAAATCAGTTTTACAGTGAGGTGTGGGCTTTTTCCCATTGTGAACATGCTCAAGCTGCCATGCTATAAACAAGTCAGTGTTTTTGGAATTTGATATAGTGGCTGCTTGAGACAGCTTGACTAAACACTAAGAATTTTGTAGCTGATTTTAGTATTTTTATGGGCTAGGAAGCTCTTATTTTGTATGATCAGACTTGTGTACCTACTGCACTGTGTAAATTTCTGACACAGTAGATCTTTCATACTTCAGTTTGTAAAGAGTTGTGAAAGGCTGACTTTCGGACATTTTTTCCCTTGATCAGGATGTACAGACTTAAGAATAAACTGTCTTTTATTGGTAACTTGAGCAATGTGTAGGTATGAGAACTTGTATCCAAACTGTTTTCATCTCTTTAGGAATAGTAAATTGAGAAATAGTTTTTAATAGAAGCTGTAGAAATTTTATAATTCTGGAGGGTGGGTTTTTTACACATCTAGAAATTACGTAGTCTGTGACTCGTGACTTGGTGCTAGTTTATTAAAAAAAAAAACCACCACATAATTAAGCATAGGTCTCTAACTGATGATATTTCACTCTGTTTTCAGTGCTGCATTTGAATGTATTTCTTTAAATAAAAATGTAGGGACTCTTTGTGAATTTGTGTGTTACATTTATTTTTACTTCCTTAGTTGTTAGCAGTAACAAGCCTAAGTGTATTTTGTTAAGCTGCTTGTTGCTTTAATAACTTCTGCATTGGCTCACTTCATGTGTTCCTGTTCCAGATCTGAGAGGGGGCAGGTAAACACTTCATCAATATCAGATTAGAGTGTGTAACTGCTGAAAAAGTTTTCTTTCCTAAGCCCAAATGGATGCACTCTATTAGTCATCATATGCGTTTGCCTGCTGGAGGGCAATCAGGAAGACAAAATGTGAAAGCTGAGCTCAATTTTATAAATTATGTGAACTGGACCATTTCTCTAAAATAAGTGCCAAATAGTCCAAGCAGTTCTTCAATAGTTTGCTCTGCAGAGTGATATCTGTTGGAGTTTTAATGATCTTTGGTGACCATTTACAGGAATCATGCAGAAGTGCAGAAAACATTACTGTGTGCCTATTATTGGTGTTTTATATCTGTCTGGTTTTTTTATTCATGTGTGTGGGAAGAAAAAGGAAAGCAAGCTAATTAGTCTTCTGTATCTGCACAGTTTCTGACTATAAGCTCTTCTGAAACACTTGGTACAGCTCTAATGCTACTGGAAGATCTAAGAGAAAGAGCTGCGAGGCTGAGGTCCTGTATGCAACTTCCTGAGTTAGTTATGGAAACAGAATGGTGAGCCAACTGCATTATCAAACTCAATGGCAAGGTTTTAAAATTTGACTTAGTTTATGATTAAATTGGTACCTGAGAGTGAATTTGAATTTGAGTCTTAGATCTACCTGGGCAATGGAGAAAGGCATATCCTAGGTCTCATGAATACACTTCTGGGATGGATGGATGAATTAGACCTTTTAAACAGGAAACCTTGATCTGAGCAATTGCAGGGTTTTATCAAACAGAACAGAAATAAATGCCGTTGCTTCAAGGAGTGCTGTTCGAGATCCTGTTGTTGCCTTAAAATTGGTGTAGGACTGGGACATTTTGTGCATTGTGTGCAGTATTTAGAAACTAGTGTTTAAACATGTTGAGTACTTGTGGCTGGGTTGAAATGTGTCATGTTTTTCCTTATAAAATTCAGCTTACATATATCTCAGTGAGTGCTGAAGTGAAGTCTCGTTTTTTGCCCTCTACTTGTTTCAGTTCTGGTAGGTATAACAGCCTTAGTTTCAAATGCTCTTTGAACATTGGGAATGTCATATAGTTTTGTTTGAGCTGTTTATTTTATGTTTGTATTTAGGAGTGCCCAAGAAGGCAGTTAAATGCAAAACATTTGCATGTAAAATAGCACAGAAAGAAGATTCTCTTTGAAAAACGCATTATGACAGCTAGGAAAGATAAAGAAATCGGTGCCCTCTCGTGGTGACACACAAATGATTTAGTGTGAATTAACTGGGGAAAAAAAATCATGCCTTTGCTTTGGAATTGCAGCATTGTGGAAAAGCAATGTTAACAAGTATCCCGTTAATAACTTCCATCCTGCAGACTGAAAAGGAGACCTCATTTTCCACAGTGTAAGTGAATTACTGTTAATTTATAACAGGTGCTCAAAATCTTGTGAGGTGAAGTGGGGATAATGATAACTGTGAAACCTGTTTTGAAGGAGTTCATGTTGCTGAGCATAAGTGTATTCTCCAGGTCACTGCAGCTTTGCTGTCCTATGTATCAAGTTCAGCCCTACTCTTTTCAGCAGAGCAAGTTTTGAAGTTAATAAAGCTGATAGTATATGGAATTATAAAGCAGAATTGACAGTTTGCTGGCTCTGTCTCTAGGGGTTTGCTGGCCTTGTGGTTTGATTTCTTCCCCTTTTCCACATGAAAGGAGCCATGCTATGTGTGTATACTGTCAGTTTTTCAAGTAGCTGAGATGTGACAGGCTTTGAATCGCACAGTCAATATCAGTTCAGCTATTGCCTTGGAAGCACAACTGATCTTGACAGTATTTGGACTCTTCCTGTAGAGAACTAAAATTTAAAACCATTTAAAAAAAAGAAAAAAAAGAAAAACCTTGCAAAGAGCAGTTAGATTTTCTCTGATCTTCTTGAATGAAACAGTATTGTGGATTTAGGCTCAGTAACGAGTATTGCTGCTGAACACTAGAAATTACTGTGGCAATTTCTGTTAAAAGGCAACAACAACAACAGCAAGCAACAGCAGCTAACATCTTGTAAACATGTGATGGGATGCAGCAAATCAGAAAATATCCCAGGTAAATTAATTTTGCATTCTTTTAAATTTCCAAGGTGATAAACTGCTTAATGACTTTACTGAGTGACAGAACTTTTCAATTCCTTCCGTGTAGTTCAAGAAGCAAGCATGCAAATACCTCAATTTCCCCTCTCATTTCTCACCATCACAGCGAACATTATAATGATAAGTTAAGCATTACACTTACTTGGTTGTCCTCTGTGCCTGATCACCACAGTCTGTCCTGTAAACACATTAAAGTTTATTAATGTTTAATAATGAATGAGAACAAATCAAAATGAAGTAGTCTGTGTTTCTCTGATAAGCTTGAAGACATCATACAACTGAAATGCAGTCTGTTCTGCATATGGCCAATTAATGGCTGTGTGTGCTACTGTGATTTTTCTCCCTTGAAGGCTGGCACAGCCCCTTGCAAGGGCTGCTGGTTTACCCAGAGCTCCACTCACAGCACAGGAACTGAGGTTTGCTTATGCTGTTGTTCCTTCAAACTGAAAACAGAAATGGGTGAGGCCTTTGTTTCCAAAATCCTGGACAGCCATATTCAAAAGTGACTTTGCTCTACTTTTAAGCTATACATTTGGATTGCCCTGACAAAAAATCATTGTTAAAAGCACTGAAAATTTTACTAAAATTCAGAAAAAAAGGGGGAAAAAAAGTCACGTCATTTGAAATGTAAAGCATTCCACTTCATTTGAAGACAGTTATTTTTGTAGAGGGAAAAAATAATATGTATATGTTTCAGTCTGTAAGATGGCATTCAAAAGTGGTCGCTGGGGAACCTGTGGGGTGAGGGGGATGGGGAGGGAGTTGAAGTGCTGAAGGTGTTGCTGTGGAAGTCCCTTGCAAAATGGGACAAACAGGACAAAAAAAGGAATAGTTGATATAGAAAATATGTCCTCCATCTCTTTTGCTTATTCTCTCATGAATCTGCCCTGCAGCAGGTAGAACAGGAGGCTGCTTTAAGTATACCAAAACCTTGTCTTGGTACAAGGCTATGTAGATATTGCCTTCATTCTGTAGTGTTCACATCTGTGTTGGCAAAGAAGCAGGGTCTGCCAGTGAAAAGAGAAAGGGAAGGAATGTGAAAGAGAAGACAGCAGGTGTGATTCAAGTTACAGATTCCAGTTGCATGTTGTGCCAAGGTCTCTGAATGCAACCCCTTTCTCACTGTAGTCAGGATCTTTGTTAGGTTATGTAATAAAGGGCTCATTTCCATGAACACAAAAGATCACAGAGCAACAATGATGGATGAGGAACCCCATCTTGGAGAAGCAGAGCTCCAGTTACTCATAAGGAGTGACACAGGAGAAGGACCAGCCCAGTTGTCCAGGTGGGAAACTGTAAGTCAATGGAAGAGGCTCTCTGGGTTACCTTGCTCCCTAAGGGGTGTTATTGTCTACTTGAGTTATGGGATTCATTATAGGGTGCAGGGGAGGAGCGCCTTTGGATTGTACAAGGCTTGTGGGATGCACCAAAAAGGAGGAATCAAGGTTGTTTGAGGAAGAACAAGCATAAGAAAATGGGGTGTTAATGGAAAAAAAGGGTTAGCTGCCTGAGAAGAGGTTGCTAAGCGTTACACTTATTTGGTTGTCCTCTGTGCCTGATCACCACAGTCTGTCCTGTAAACATATTAAACTGCATTTCTAACCATTTTCCTGGATGGATGGGATTGTTCTGTGTGCGTATGTGGAGCTCCCTATGATCCAGAGTCACAGGGGCCTGCATGCCTCAGATGTCATCGGTTGGAGGGATGTATCCTGTACGTATATATGGCAGTGTGTATCATAAATCCAGGTTGGTATAGTCACAGCCCAAGGATCCAGGACCAGCTATGGGACAGACAACATCCAAGGCCTGTTAAGGAGGTAACATGATGCATATGTGTGGGTGCACGTCTGCATGCATGGGTGGGAGGTCACTGAAACGTTAAAGGTTCCAGGCCAGCTGCCGGATTTGTCCCACTTCTACAGGGCTGCTGGACTTGGCAACTCCACACACTTTTGTAATCAGAGTGGTGTGAGAAGGGGATCTGCAGATTGAAAAGCTGGGAAAGTTGGCACTGACAATTATATATATAAAGTTATTTCTTCCTTGAGGAAACCTGACTGCCTCAAAAGTGATGAGCAACAGAGAGGAAGCCAAGCCTGGTTTCTGATGAGCTGATGCTGGTCCCCTGGTTTCTAATTTCAGTCTTCTTTTCAAACTGGTCATACATTTGATAATTTCACGATGCTGAAGCTGAGAATTTGTGAGGGGTGCAGTAAGATGTGCGATCCTGTCAGCACTTCAGTCCTGTGTGCTTCTGCTCACTCACTGCTGGTGTGAGCAGCATCTGAGCAGCAGTGATTGTGGATTGCATCGCAGGCAGCATCACGCACTGCCTGTGTGCAAAGGAGATGTCAACCTCCCATCCCTGTACTGAGGGCGGGGTGGCCAACCCGTGAGCCACTCAGCAGTCACTGGGATTACTTGCAGCTTGCCTGAGTTGATACCTGTCACTGACAACTGTTACCCTGCCAGAAATCAGTCCATGAAATTCTGTTCATGTTGACATGAACAAGACTCTTGTCTTGTTGGTGAATAGGAAGCTCTTAACTTCAGTAAGATTTTCAATAGGTTCATAGCAATGGAGAAAAAGCTAGGGAAAGATATTTATTCTAGACTGTAGCCAGCCTCCTTCTTTCAAAATCCAAAAGGAGAAGAAAGAGTAAAGAGATACTCAGAATGCAATCAAATATGGCCAGGGTTTTTTTTGTTTTTGTTTTTTTAATTTCTGCCTGATAGTAAGGGATCTTGGTGTATTGATGAACCGTTGGCTGAACACGAGCCAGCAGTGTGCCCAGGAGGCCAAGAAGGCCAACGGCATCCTGGCTTGTATCGGGAACGGCGTGGTGAGCAGGACTAGGGAAGTGATCCTGCCCCTGTATCAGCACCGGTGTGTGAGGAGCAGTCCCAGCTCTCTCTCGTAGCAGAGATGCTTCTGTCCTCCCAAGAGCTTGGCTGCTGTTCGCGGGGCCTGGCACGCGGTGCCGCGCGCGGTCCCCGGAGCCGCACTGCTGCTCTCAGACCTCTCTCAGCCGTCCGGCGAACTCGGTGTCCGGCCGCGCCCGTTCAGCTCCCACTGCCAGGAGAGGCTGTGGATGATGTTTTGCTGTTTGTTTGCCAGAGTCCATCCACAGGCTTTCACAGGGGCTGTTTCACAAATCTTGAACATTAAATGATTGTTTGAAGTATCAGGTGTAACAGATTTTGGGTTGCTGTTGATAAATGCACCAGCTGGAATAGCTCTGGTACAGGGTATGAAATCAACGCTATTCTAAGTATTACTCACTGAGAAGTAAGGGGACAGTGCTTACTTTCCCTTCTCCTAACCTTACTTGTTCCTCTCTCAGTGGTGACTGACTTTTAACATGACTTGGGTGGAGAGTCAAGCACTATGGTAAAACCATAGATTGGCTTGGGTTGGAAGGGGTCCCAAAGACCATCTAGTTCCCACAATTCTGTTGTGGGCAGGGTTGCCAACTGCTGAATCAGGCAGCAAAAATCAGGTTGCCCAACTCCCCATCCAAACTGGTCGGGAACACCTCCAGGAATGGGGCATCCACAGTCTCTCTGGGCTGTATTTGCTGGTACTTCATCACCCTGTCAGTGAAAAGTTTCATCGTAATGTCTAACCTAAATCTCCTTTCAAATCTCCCCTCTTTATTTTAAAACTGTTCCCTCTCATTCTATCGCTATCCAACAGTTTTAAAAGTTCATTTTCCTCCTGTTTATCTGTGTTAGAAGTGCACTATCAGGTCTCTCCTTAGCCTTCTTTTCTCCAGGCTGAACATGCCCAGCTCCCTCAAACTGCTGTTTTGCTCCAATTAATAGGAGGGAGAGGAGGTTCTTTGATACCTGCATACCCGGCGTGAGATTAAGAAACAACGGTTCAAATGTTGGTCTGACCAGTTTATTGACCAGTTTATTACAAATGTTAACAAGGGAGATGGGGAAGGGGAGGATGGACACTATTATGAATTAGGGTAATGGGGAAGAGAAGGAGGGTGATAGAACAGATAGGAAAGAAGATGCAAGGAGTCTTTGTGGGAAGCAAGAGGGAGATGGTCACCACCATGGATCCAGCGTGGTTTGTAGTTCAGTCAGTGATCTTCAGTAGCGGTGGGTCATCAGGTGTTGTTCCATTGAGGACTACGGTGACCACGGCGATGATGGCGACTACTTTCCAATGGTAGCGCGAACTTATAAATAAATCCAGAGTGGCTGAGTCAGCTCTTTTGGAACGACAGCTACCGGCTTTTGGATCTCTGCAGGAACTCCTTTTGTTCCCATCTTCCGGGCCTTGTCAGCAGATACGAGGGAGCAGGGAGGCGTCCACTTGTATCTTGCCTTCACAGGATACAAAGGTGTCATCCCCCGATCTCCCATAGCAAGCTGGAGTTATTTGGTCACAGGCTAAGTCTTCTGCCAGTCCTGAGCACTCTCTCCCAAAGGCAAACAGCTAAAATTGTGCACACAGTGATGTTGATTGCTACACGGCAACACCCATCACTCATCTCCTAGACAAGTCAGTCTTATCACAAGAAACACCTCAGGAAGGAAGCTTTGAGCCAAAGAAAAACAACCAAAGAAGGATTCTCACAACTGTCTTCCTAGCAGAGGAGCTCTGGCCTTTTGATCATCCTCGTGGCCCTCTTTTGCACCTGCTCCAAAAGCCCCACATCTTCCTTGTGCTGGGAGTCCCAGGCCTGGATGCTGTACTCCAGATGGGGACTCACAAGGGCAGAGTAGAGGAGAGTTTTAGTTCTGTGCCTGTATAGTGAGTAAAGCAGCACTGGCACACTGTGACAGGAAGACATCAGCTATTGTACAAATGTGTATTTCATTATAAATAAATATATATATTTCTTCTGGTTTTGGCTATCATAAAGGTACTTCGGTAGATGTATGGAGGCCTTTGAAAACTGTCTGATCAGGGAACTAAAATATTACCGATAGCATGTGAATGAGATGAGACAGCTACAAAATGTCAAATATTGAGAGCTGGAAATAGCAGGGTTGGGGAACAGTTTGCATGAAAGCTCAAAACTGAAGTGTGTCACGAAATCCGTTTCAATACTTTTGGATGTTGCACTTAAAAATTTTAAAGCTGAAGTTCATTTTGTGGTTAATTTGTGGATGGAAAAATGGGCTTTATGAATAACTGGTTCATTATGAATACTTGTAGCTCTATAATATGAGTAATTTACATGTTACTCTGGAATGGGAGACGTGGTGTTTCTTTAATTTCTTTTCAAAGTTACAATCTGTTTTACCAGTGCAGAATCCACGTCATATTTTTTCAGTCCTCTGCGCTTTTAAATAATGAATGTACTTATGATGAGACGTGGCCATAATTTTACTCTTTTGCTTTCTATTTGCCATGGAAACAGTGAAAATTTCACTTTTACAGCTCTTGAGCACTTTTAAACATTTTAAACATGTTTATCAATATGAAATGGTGTTAAATGAGGAAATCAAAATAACTGATGTAATCTTTGAAGATTTCTCTCCTATCTGTATTTATTAGAAATGACTTTAAGGATGACTCAGAGTGCTATGTGGATGATATTAACTAACAAACAGTCCCCAGTAACTCTACTAAGGATTAAATAAGCAGCCAACGAATAAACACATTTCTATGTGATTATTCCACTTCCTATGCCAAGGGAAATGTTTTCAGACTGTCTGATGAAATAAAGTAGGTGAAACAGAATGTGACCCCAAGATACAGTTTTAAATAAACAACGTAGATCAGTGGTCTTTTGTGAATTCAGTAAATATGGGCAACTCTAGAAACTCTCTTCTATCTCTCCTCTTGAGATTTTCTGGCTGAAAAGCATTCCTTTTTAGGGTGTGATAGCACAGGGTAACTTCTGATGCTGGCTTTCCAAATTGTTGGGTTAGGATGATTGGCTGACTCCTGGTAGAGGTGGGTAAGAGCAAAGGAGGGAGAAAAAACAAAGGGAAATAGAACTGCAGTGGTGTTACTGTCTGTGGGCTGCAGGAGGGAGCCAGAGGGAGATAAAGGTGGCACACTGAAGAGTTGTTATGGCCTGTAAAATGCGTGGAGCAATCCTTTCACTTCTCCCAGCATTGCTGAGATATTGCCTCAAGTTGCATGTTCCATTGGGCAATGGGAATGCTCAGAAATGTGATTGAGCAACCTGGAGCAAAATAGACTCCTGAACAGAAAACTGGTGTAGGGGTGTAGGATTTAGTTAAAAAAAAGGCAGGAGGAAGGAACATGGTGGAATGGGCTGGTGGTACAGGGTCTGTGATCTTGTTTGACAACTAGGAGATAAATAGGTGATTTGAATCACTTTCATCCTTTTTACTCCATCCTTTTATTTTTCCTTGATTCTATGAAAATATGTTCCTAATATGCATTGCATAAAATACTGCTGGAATATATTAGTGATATTTGCCTGACAAACTACTTGGGAATTCGGAAGTTGTATGCTCCTTCAGAGTTTTCAAGTCATGTACAGCTGGCTATATGATGACTTCTCATCCATCAGAAAGAAGCCACAGGATTTGGCAGGGCTGGGGTTTTCTCTGTTCCCTCAGGAGTGTGCAAATATAGATTTCTTTCCTGGGTTTCTGCCAGAAGCCTCCTTGGGGAAAAAATCTATACTGTCTCAACCTGCTACCTTTCATTACTTCCCTCCCCCCCCCCCCCCCCCCCCTCCTTATTTTCTCTCTTTCTAAAGAAATTGAAATATTTTTTCAGTTAAATCAGCAACAGCTCAGGCAACATCAATATGCTTGCCTGTGTATGGGGCCTTCTTTTACTGACACAGAATTTAGTAGGGCTTGCTGCATATCTGCTCTGCCATTTTCAGACATTGGTATTTATATTTTAAATTTCTTATTTAAATTGGTTGCAAATGTGGCTTTCCCAGAATCCAAAGGCTACCTGTGAGTTTGTGCACACTTCTATGTTTCTGAATATAAATAGAGCTTTTTGCAAGGGTTTCTTATATAGTGGAGTATAACAGTACGTCTGGTTCTCAAATCTGTTAAAGTAGATTCATGTTTGAATGGCACTGTCCTCTTTGCTCAAGCCCTCCTGTCTGTGAATTCCAAAGATTTCTGGATGCATTTTTTTCCCCTGTGTAACCTGTAGGAAAACCAGTTTTGTAATGAAAACACTTGCCTACCAGAGATGAGTCTGCCCTGTTAAATGTTGATCTAAAATTTCAAACTGTTCCAGCATTCATTAGTTCAGTTGCCATCAAAATCACCGGAAAGCTTGTTGTTTATCTGCACAAAGCTAGACGAAGATAATGCTCTTTGCCTTCTTGAGATGCTGGGAACAGAGAATGACTTTTGCAAAGTTGAGTTGGGTGTCTTTTATCAAACACTTTAACAGCTCTCTTTGCTATTGGGAGGGTTTTTCTCAGTCTGATGCATTGCCGACGTGCTGTTCTTACCCTGGCAGGCCAGCTCTGCACACTGCCTCTTTATTGGATGCGTGCAAGAAAAAAAACATTTTTTTTTTTTTTTTACTTTCCTCTGGTTATTGGCTGAGTCTAGTCTGTTGGTAATATTTTAATATGTTAAGTGAGGTTTTTGGAATCACGCTCTGCAATGGTTTGGGGAGAGGTCTGCCTGTGGTAGCGTTGGAACCTGGACTGATTTCAGCAACGTTTGGCAGAAAATAAAGTCTCTAAGTTTCAGAAATTTTCTGAAAATATGTGACCAAGGTGTAAGGAGAACCTCCAATTGCCTCCTCTGCAGGGAATGTTAGAGTGTGCTTTGAGGGGCACTGCAATTGGTCAGAGATGGGATAAAAATGCACAGATATCAGGCTTCTAAAATCTTACAGCTACTTGTTTCTTGATCTCCATCAGTAGATATTTTCCCCTAAGGGTAGTGCAGCTGAGCTCTTAACAATTTGTGCCCATAGTGTCAGCTGGCTGACCTTCTCTGAAGGGTGGCTGTAGGAAGAGCAGGTGGGTAAATTCCAAGTGACTTTTTGACATGAGACTGTCCTTCGCTGGCATCAAATAAAGAAGCAGCTTCCAGAAAGATTCATGGAAGCACTAGCACAGTACTTGCATTAAAAAGTGCAACGTGCTATCTGCATGGTGGAAGCTAACAATGTAGGTGAAGGAGCATGGCCCCTTCACTGCTGTGATCCAAGCTCTGAAAAGGTTCACCTGCACCTCTGTTCAAACCCTGAACACATTCCAAGGTGCAGTGTCTGTTGGAAAGCTCGAACTGGGAATGGAATTTCTCTGTGATCTTGCTGATCAAAGGCATTGCCAGATGAGTGAAGAAATGTCAACTCAAGGTAAGAGTGACTAAAGGGAAAGTTCTTTATTAATTCATGTTCTACAGATGTTTACAAGAAATAGTGAAAGGAATTTTAACCCTCGTGTTCTGCTGAAATTCCAGGCTCTGTAATTACATTGGCTCTGAGGTCCACTTGCAGTTTCAGTATAAAAGCTCTGCTGCTTTGGGCTGTGAACTGCAACGTGGTTATGCTGCTCAGCTTCAAACAGGTGCTGGAGTTCATCTGAGAGTTAAATGATTAAATGATGTATCCAGTTTTACACAGTGGTTTGTTACATTTTTCAAAGCCTTTTCAGGATTGTTCAGCATAAAATAATCAGGAGAAATAATCAACAGAAATGAGATCCTATTTGAAAGGTTACTTTTTATCAGCCTGATTGATTTTTGTGGTTACTTGTACGTTTTGGTTAAGCTTAGAACATAAATGCTGAATGCATATGCAGCATCCTGAAACTTAGGTCAGTTATTCTTACAAAGATCAACAATGATTCAACCACATATTTAGTGAACTTTAAATCTCATTTCTACTTATTTAGGAGCAATTTCTGAGTTCAGTTTACTTTGGATTATTTTCTTTTAAAATAAGTTTTCACTGTTTTGTGGATAATGATTTATAAATTGAATACTACAGCAGTGCACAGGGTTTCTGGTATCTCTAGCCTGGTTTGGGGCTTTATACTGAATAGATAATGTTACAATAACTTCTGTGTCTAACTTAAAAATTTTGCCATTGTTCTAGACTGATAGTGGTTTATTCTGTTGATTCTTCTTTATTAATTCAGCTCACGTGACAATCTGAATGATAATTTGGGTACTCTACACATTGTCATCTTTCAAAGTAAGTATCTGTGGTTTTGGTCATGAGGCGGCCAAGTGAGCTTAGTTCTACAGGCATCATGTCAGTGCATGTGCTCCGTGAGAATGAGCCTGTCACCAGAAGTAGGCAGTCAAAATGCTTTAAGTGGTCAGTCACAGAAAAAAAGTCTTACTTCCCTAGCGCCCATCTGAGGCTGTCAGCTCTACAGTACAGGATTGTCTTTGAGGTGGTTGTATTTAGCTTGCTTTTTGCCTCTGTGGTTTCTGCACCAGCAGAATCTGACTGTTAAGCTCCATTCTTACTGTTTATACGCCAAACCACATATACTTAGCTTAACACTCATACAAGGAAACGCTGGGAGTTTTTTTATAAACACCAAACTATAACTGAATATAGAAGTGTTCTAACTGACTGGAAGGCAACTGCTGTATTTAATCAGACATTTAATACATGCTATATATTCAAATAACTTTCTCTCCTTCCTATTAACCCTCTGTAAGAAAGGGGGGCAAGAACCCTCTGTGTGTGCAGTGGTGGTGGAGAGTTTAGTTTAAAATGGTTTAAGTAGAGTTATGCTGCAAGATGCTGAGCAGTTCAAAAAGACAGGTTCAACCTGCATGTGGCTATTTTCTATTCAAGTAACTTGAGGGAGGGAATATTTTCTGGTTTGCCTTGGACAGTGAGAACCTCTGCACTTAATGCAAGTTAGAAGTTTTCTCTACAGACTTCATACAGGCTTCAAGAACTCTCTGGGAGCTGCAGTACCATGCTCTTGCTATTCCTTCCTGCCTTCAGGTAAACAGTGACTGCTTAAGCCAAGAGGAATCATCTCTCTTTGATCAGAAGTAGTCTGAGCAGTGTGCTACAGCTCTGTGCCTCTGCTGTTTCTAAACTGGGCTGCAAATGGAAGTATTTGGAGTTAAATCATTTGTGTTTTATTATAAACATGTGATAGCACAGAAAGACTGGTTAGAAGCTGTCCAAATGAGGGGGCTGTATTGCCAGTTTCAAAAGAAATTCACACTGATGACCACACTGAGCTGTGACTTTTCTTTTTTCTTCCCTTCCCAGCCCTGTTGATTTCTTACATTTTTGAATGCTACAATCACTGAGGCACTTACATTGTGGCACACAGTCCTGCTTACTGGCACTAGAAATCCCTGCTCTCTGTGCCTTCTCTTAAAAGGTGATTCACCCACAAGGGAGTTGCATGTTGATTATTATTTTCAAGCCCTTCCCTTGAGAAATTTTGCAACTTTAACTTTTGTAAATTTTGCATATAACATTCCAAGGAAATATGAATGTATAAATAAGAATTATCATAATTCATAAAGATGTGTGCCTATGTAATCTTAAAGAAATGAGAAGAGTTCTAGCTAAATAAAGTGACCCTGTCTTTCAGTCTGAGCTATTTTGATTATTATTTCTTTGATAATTATTTGATAATTATAGCTTTAGAAGCTAACCAGCTGAAAAGTGATGCTGTAAGGTTCAAAGTGACATAGTGTAAAATGCAGGGACTTGATCAACCAGTGAGGTCAACCAGGAAAAATCTGAATTCGAGTCAATTCATTTTTTGATTGGTCGCATCTTAGATATTATTCTTTTATACTTTTTTTTTTTTTTTTTTTTTTTTTTTTTAATGCGTTTGAATATTATTTCTGAAGGCTGCTGGTTCTAACTTTGTCTTTGCTGGATGGTGGGAAGAATGGTGTGTAGCAAGGGGGAAAATGCTGAGTTATTTGTTATTTTCATTGTAACAAGATTTGTTGCAGCTGTCTGGCTCCAGATCCCAGGAATATCAATGATTTCCTGTTCTCAAACTGGAGGAGCAGGGAAAATGTGTCTGTTTCTCCAGGAGAGGGTGTCCCATCACTGCTAGCCAGAAAGATCTTATGCTCTCAGGACTAGCACATACTTTAGGCTGCTTTTCCTTATGCTACCACTAAGCAGAAAACAGCTTTGAGAAATGCAAAGGCAACAAATTGTAGTGAAAGGATGAGTTTGAAAAGGTTGGTGAAAATGCTACAAGTATAACTCCTTCCCTTACCTTTTGAGACTATCTATGCTTACAAGGCCTGTTAATGAAAACAGGATCTAGCTTTAATGCACTGCACTTACGTAACAAACAGTCCCATCTGATACATTTATTAATTCATTTCTCAAATAAAACACCTGATTTGTGAGCTTTTCTATTTCTGTCCTTTTCTATTTTTACTTTCGTAAGCAAAGTGTGATCTTCATGGCAACTAATATGTTGCATAGGCATGTGTCACAAAGTACCTTTATTTAATTTTATCTACTCTTCTTTTTAAACAGTGATTCATTATTCAAATGCATGGCAGCTCTAATGACAATTTGCATGAGGTTGTAGAAGTCAGTCTAACTGATGACAGTTGAACAAATATGTGCAAAATTTACGTGGGTCCTCAATTCCTTTGTTATAGTTTGTTGTTATTGCTATTCCTAATCCTGCTGGCTGGAGATAGAGAAAAAGAAAAGCCAGAGAGAGAATCAATACCAGGGAAATTAAATTCTAATACAAAATGACAGTTTGACAGTGAACATATTTGGCACGAATTGCAAATGCAGCAAAGAGTGGAAACCATAATCTGATTTCTTCTGATTTTTTTCATCCGTATATAGAATGTATATATATTTTTTGTATGAACACTGTTTGAGTCATAGAAGCCTTAATGTAATCAATTTATGTCAGAAATGAATTTAAAATTATTTTTTATGGTAGTAAGTGTTAATTTTAGAAGAATCCACACTAGTTCAAAGTCAAAGAAGTATTCTGTGCTGGATTGAGTCACTTCAAAAGAACAGATAATCTCAGTAATTCTGTTCTTTTGTGCTGGAATGTCATGGAAGTAACTGAAGTTGGTATTATTAGATGTGAATCAAAGCACTAACCTTGACTTGGTCGTGAATTTTAGCTGCCATCAAACCCAGTCCCAAACCTCTTGATTTGAAGGGGTAGCTGATGGCACCATATGTGTATCATGTACTATTTCTGCATTAGTGTACTTGGCAATTTTTTTCAGTTGTATCTCCAAGTGTTGTATGTAGCATTGGAGTTTTTCTCCAGCTAATTCTAGTTCCATTTGCTAGAGCTGATCTTTGCTCTCCCTTTCTCCTGGAATAGCCAAAACACCTTAAGTCATATGTGAGCTTGAATGTAGCCCCTTGTGGATTTTTTCTTAGCAGCAGAGGCTGATGCTGGTGGGATGGCAGCAGAGGTTGGACCTTCCCACCAACACTGTTACATTCTGCTGTGACAAATGGCAGCAGAGGGACAGTCTGACAAAACAGCATCTGACACAGAAGTGTGTATGAAGCAAAGGTGTGTTATTGAATTCCTCCATATGGAAAAAATGGTACCCACTGACATTATGAATGTTTCTGGAAACCAAACAGTGGATGTGAGCACAGTAAGGTGGTGGGTGGTGCATCTTAGCAGTGATGACAGTGGGTCATCTCTGCTGGTGCAGACTGTTACAAGTGTGACATGCAGACTCTTCTTCATTGCTGGCAAAAATTCATAGCTAATGATGGTGTCTGTGTTGCAAAATAGTGTTTTGTAGCTGAGAATTTGATCTATCATACAACGTTGTCGTGCAATTTGTATCTGTTGTAGTTTCCATGGAAATAAATGGAGTCATTACATTTGGAGTTTACTACATGATAAAATGCCTGACCAAATGGTTTGCTTCACTGTGGTACTGAACCCATCCGTACGGTTGTGCATGCCCAATGGAAAAGATGACATCAAGGAAACAAATGTTTGGCTTATGCTCACTGAAGTTTCCTAATGAGGTTTAGTACCAGTTTGCTGAGAACAACTTTAACTTTGAAATGCTATGTGTTATTACAGTGATTCAGATTTTCGTTCACAGCTAAAAACAGGTCCATCAATTATAATGTTACATCTTAAGAAAATTCTACATTCCCTCTGCCTTGCTTGACTCTTTGGATGTGGATCACAGCTTCTGTACTTGGACTCATTTTAATGTTTTTGATTGGTGGAACTGAAGGATCATCAGCCGACTTGTAATGAGAATCATAATGCTGTCTCTTCCAGGGGTTCATTAGTGCCTGCCTACTCATCAAGGCCCCCCCAGCTATGGCTGTACTCTTTGGAAGCAGCAAGCAGATTCCATGTAGGTGTGTAGTAAGTGTCTGTCAGCAGCATGAATCAGTCTTTTGTGATTGGTCTGTTGAGTAAGAGATTCTTTTGCTGCTTTATGTCACCCACACTTTATAGCACTAACAGCCCTTGCTGCACATAAGGAGTATACATAGGCTCTTCTACTTGCTTAAACAGCCTGAAATGAGATGGCTTAAGTGTGCTTTCTTGCTTCCAAATTTATGCTGGTTATTCTGCCAAGCTGAAACATGAATGTCAAGCCATTCCACAAGTCTAGAAAGGATAATAAAAATATTTATGAATGTTACGGTTTTAACTGTTACGTTTTTTAAGACCTCCACATCTTGGACTGATTTATGGCTGTTCATCTCTTTATTGGAAAAAAAAAAATCAAAACATATTACATACAAAAGAAATTAAGGAAGCCAGAAGCTATGCTTTGAAAGATCTATCTAAAAATAAGAGGTAAAGCTATAAAATTTAATATCCCACTGAGCGAAGAAGGTTTTTCTTGTCAAGCTACGGAGTGTGTGCAGTTTTGCTGAAATGTAGTTCTCATTTTGCCTCATACAGTCTCTGTGGTGGTGACTGCTATTTTTAGTTTAGACATGGGCTTTTTAATTGCCTTATTTATGTTTTCATTCTCATCGTAAGAGATGTATTGTAACTGTTCCCTACATTCTGCATGTTTAATTCTGAACTCTGACATGCAACAGCATTGGTTTGAGCTGTGGCAGATGGAAATTCAGCACGACTGACCTGCAATCCCCAGGTCTGAAAGGGAAGTTGAGTCACAAAAATAAAAATTCCACAGCAGAACAAATGACAAAAAACATTCTTACAGACCGGCTGGTGTTGTGTTATGCACGCACTGTGACTGTGCTACATCATTGTCTGTATACTTTGTGCTTCTTCCTATAATTTTAGCTTATATTTTTAGTTGGTGTGGCAAGGATGTGATGTTACAGCAGAGGCAGCCAGTTGTGAAGGCTTGTTTCTCTTGATGGCTGTAAGGTGTAGACAAATAGTGCTGCCCTTCAGAAATGCAAGACGTGTGTAACTTGCACCCTTTCAGCAGCTTAACAGAATGATTCTGGAAGTCAATTAGAAGAGTGAAGATGCAAAGTGAGAAACTGTTTGTTCCTTTCAAATAGACAGTGTTTTTGCTGATTCTCCTGAAGGAATTCCCATATTGGGAAGATGTTCTTTCTGTTCCATTAAAAGTCTCTACCAGTGGTGTCAGCAACTGGTAGACACTTTTAATGGAACAGAAAATGATGAAAGTTGTGTTTCTTTTCAGAAGTGCACTCTGTTAAATTACTCCTTTGATTTGCCATGCTGACAGCCATGTAAGCAGTGGCCTGTATGAGGAGAGATGTGAATTTTAATATTAATGTTCTTGGATGAAGAGTATAGAAAACTGAGGATTTTGTCCGGCCAAGATGTTTTGTCACCTTTGAGAGAGCTCTGGCTTTCAGGAAGTAGCAACCATCCCCCAAAGAATAAAAAATAAGTTTGTTAGCTATTGCTGAAAATTAGCATTGTCAGATGCAGTGAACTGTACGTGCACCACTTCATGTTCAAATTCAGATCATAATCCAGCAGTTTTAGCCTAATGTGAGTTAAATAACATGTATATTTTAAAAAGTTGTATTGAGAATTGTAGGAGACTGAATTATTCTGATTATCCAGAGAAAATATAGCTCTCAGAAAATATCTTTTTTTTAATATACCTTCTTTCCAAGGTGTTATGAATTGCCTCAAAAAAGTTGTTAGATAAAAAGAGCCTCAGATATCAATAGATTTATGTTACTATATGCCTGTATGCCTGCTTAACTATGCAGTGTGACAACATCGTGCTAACTTATGAATTGCTTCCTGGAAATACTTTGGAGCTCTATTTGTCACTGCTTGATTTCAGCCATTGGTCGGGGAAGACGGTGGGAAGCAGAGGCTTAAAACACCAGCTTCTCATTAGACATGTTGAAGTTTTACTTCTAGCATTGTTTTGTACTTGCTGCGTGTCCCAGAAAGCATGCAGGTTTCTTGGAAAGAGATGTAACCAATGCTCTGCAGTACTGTGATGGAACTCCAGAGGAAATGACAGAACAGTGTTTTGTTTCTCTTCAGAAGCACAGGCCAAACTCCATACCTAGAACATTTCCTTGTGCAAGGTGTGCATATATAAATAAAGTGAGATATACATTAGAAAAAGAAAGGCAAAGTGCTCAGGTACTGCTCTAGTAAGTCCTATATAAAAACTTCTAAGCACAGCTAGGAGAGAACACAAGTTAATACATAGAATTGGTGCTTTAAGGTATTTCCAAAAGCTAACTGCATTTCTTGTCCTCATTAGTAAAAATTTCCAAAGTGTTCTCTCGTCCCTGTTATTTCATATGTCATATGAAGCAGTGGAAATCTGAGACTGGTTTTCAAACATAATTTTGGAAAACTGTCCCTTCCCTTTAGCCTCTGCCATGAAATACAGCACAAAAGAGCACTTACGAGACATAAACTACAGAATATTTGCAAAAAATGAAATGCCATAGACTCTGTGGTGTGGGCTTGCAGGCATCTGTTTCTGTTGTAAAGGGAATTGAGAGGATCCCAGGCTTGCAGGAACATGACAGGACCTTCTCTCACAAGCTTCTCTTCCCAAAGAAAAACAAAGGCTTTAGGCTTAACAACAAGCAAGAGAGATATATTACAACATAAGCTAGGATACTTAACATATTAAATAAACAAAATCCATCCTGTCTAAGACAGCCAGAATGTAAATAGTTTTTCTTTTTTTCTAAACAACTCCCCCACCATGTGGTGGTGCATTTAAATCGTTGCTTCTGTGCTCAGTTCAACACGTTTCAGTGGTTTTGTGAAGTGCAAAAAACTCTCTAGCAGTTCCCCTTGATCCCTCAGAATGGCGTGGTGGTTTTTTTTCGCTCTCACATTTCTTTCAGCATGCAGGTGTTTGCACCCTATTTGATTTTAAGTTTCCTGTCTGGATGCTGTCTTTCATTCCGTAATCTCCAAGTCAGTGTTGGCTGAGTGGTGTATTGTGCTGTGTGATGAATTGGAGGTGGTAGGGTGCTCATGGAGCAGTGACTCCTGGCAGTGCGGTAGGGAATGGCTCAGCTGGAGGAATGGGTGCAGGTAACTCGACCTTTGATTTTAGAAGCCTATTTGTGTCTCTAGTTATGTCCATCACTGTATGTGCAAAATTTCTATTTCTGATTATTGCATAGGGCAATTAAAACATAATTTAGTATTTCACAGGAAAAAATTAATGGTAACTGATGTAATTTGTAGTAATTTTAGTATTTCTATACATTCATTAGCCAGCCTCAGGTTTGCTTCTTCAAATACTCACACACATTGCACAGATCTATCCATTGATACTTAGGTTGTTTGTTTTTGTTTTGTTTTCCTTCCTGAATGGTTACACTTAACTTAAAATTCAGACATTTCAGTTGTTCAGATGTTGAACTGCATTAGGCAAGTGCATGCTTACAAAACATTCAGTCCAGAAAACTACTCCCCAGAAATGTAAATGATACCCTTAACCCCTCTCTTACCTCACAGGAACTATATTGGTAGTTCTCTGAAGAAAGCAACGTGATCAGAACCATATGAATGGTCTGACGAGGGTGAAGGCGGTCAGCCACCCAGAACTGAATGTAAAGCATCATTATGGGCTCATTCAAACTGCTGGTTATCATTGAAAGCTGAGCCTTGTACCAACTTGCCAAAGGTACTTTTAACCCATTAACACATCATCATAATTCTACAGTAATCTGAAAAGGAGAAAATAAACCACAAAAAATAGTTTTCCTTGCCTGTAACTTGATCTAGTAAATGACGGTATGTTATGAATACTGTTTGTGTAGCTCTCATTATGATTGTGGCCTTAGATAATTAGTTAATTAACGAGGCTATGGCAAGGGTAGTGTCACCACTTTTATCATAAATTGCTGGTACTTCAGAGGTCAAGAATGAATGGCAGAGTCAATGAGGTCTCTTTGAACTCCTTTGCCCCTTTACTGCTTCCATGATCTTTAAATCTGTATTCCATTACCTCCAGAGCTTTTCCTTAATATGTCTGTTTCTCAGTTAAGCCTCCTATTCCTAGGTTCAAATAACCTCTGTTGCCCTCTCTTCCTCTCTCATTGGCCTCCATTGGGTTCCACTTAAATGCATTTCAAGCTCTCCAAGATGTGGTAGCTATTTGTGGAAGCAAAATCATGCTATTTCTTTTTTTCTTATAATGGCTGGCTCCGTGAGCAAATCCTGTCAGGTCTTTGAATTTGTCTGTGGTTTTGATTTTGCTTGCTCGGTTTTCCTTTTACTGAGGCATTTTTTTTTTTCTATTCATTATATTAAGAAATATTCCCCCTAGATCTTTCTCTTTTTTTCCCATGACCACATGATATTTTCTGTGATGCTTCCTTTTTTTTTTTTTTTTTCCTTCTTTTTTTTTAGAAGAGAAATCTAGTAGTCTGAAGGAATTTCTTCTTTTCTAACATAAGAAATTGGAACTAAATGAGTTCTCAGTCACACATTGTCCTTTGGTCATTCTTCTTAGACTGATATATGTTGTGCTTTCCATATCTCAGTCCTTCTGAATGTAATTACCCTATGGGGGTAGGCACTGCATTCTCCTCTTCCCCGGATTTTCATTTGTCCTCAGTCCCATTCATGCTACTTTGTCTTTGACAGTTCTTTTCTTGCACTCCTTCTACATCTCCTGCTGTCCTTCCTCCAACTGTCTGTGAGGATGACACACAGAAACCTGTCTTTTCTTTGCATGTCTTCAGTGATAATTTTTTTCCTGGTTAATTTTATTGGTATAACTGTATTTCAGTGACTATTGGGACTGCTAGACTGACCCATTTCATTCATTTATTCCTTCCATCCAAATTAAAACTTCATCTGGTCTCTTAGATCTTTTGGATGCCTTGTCCATCAAATCAGTTTCAAGAGCTCTTATGTGAGCTTTATATGTAGGAAGAATCTGCCTTTTCATGCCTTGCTTGATTGCTAGCAGTGCAAGGCCTCTGCAGGTTACTAAAGCTGTCTACATTCATTTTTTTCCACCATTATTATTATGGATTCTCACATTTGTTTGTTGCAAGTCCTATTCCTGTCTGTTAGTTCCATTAGCCAAGGTGCTTGTGTGTGAACCTTGAGAGGGGTCCCTGTGGAGTGGATTGTATTTATACTCAGTTTTGTACAAAATTTTAATGTGTTTTTCTCATGCCTTTTCTACTCAGTGAGACATATCCCATTCTATTACAGACTCTGGAATTAAATAACAGCTCAGGGAGTGTTTCTCTATGACGCTTCTGCTAAGACAAAACAATGGTTCTCCAATTTTTCAGGATTTCTTTCTTTCATTCTGGATTTTGGCTTACCCAGTTTCCTTTTTAACCTTTTAAAACTGATGTTTTTAGTGTAAAATAGAAAGTTCTTATTCATCTTACTTGCACTAATTTTACATTTGTACATTGCTCAGCATTGCTTTAATTTGCTATGATAGAATGAAATCAGAATTAGGAGCACTGAATGTATAAAACATACTTGGGTTTGCAGGTATGATTAGCTGTGAAATGTTTTGTGGTAATTCTGAGTGCATGATGGTATCCAATGACACGGTGTTTGATAATCTGGGAGAACCGGAGTTGCAGAACCCACAGATTAAGACAAGCAGCAGAGATCTGCAGAAAATAAGGGGGGTGACCAAACAGCAAGTGAGAAGAGAGGGAGAGAGAATGTGAGAACAGATAGAAGAATGTGGAGATGGTTTTAATGAATGATGAGAGCTGAATTGAGTGTGAAAATGGTTAGCTGAAAGATTGAGAAAGCAAGCAGCTTTACCGATTTACTTTAGGATACTTGTAAATAGTTCCAATAGAAAGAGAGAGAAGGGAGATAAAAGCAATCAAAAGACAAAGGTATTCACAAGTAGGCTGGTAAACATTACAGTGAGATAACCCTTTCTAGGAGAAAGTTATGGAACAACTAAAGAAAGGAGAAAAGACAGGAACAGTTTATATGAAAAGGCTTGAAGGGAGCTTCTAATTGAAACCAATGTGACAGGACAGGCAAATCTCCTACTAGAGTTTTGACTCATCCTCTAGAGAAACTGTCCTTTCTTCTAGAACTGACCAGGATGGCTTTTCAGGCCATATATTTTCTGTCTTGTGCATGTTAACTTATACAAATGTGTGTGCATATTCCTTAGAACTCTTACCTTGGGGCCTGAGTTATACCTATTCTATATAAATGGTGAATCTCCAGACCTCTTTGGCGTGCTTACGCATTAATGTCACCTGAAATACATTTTGAGGTTTAATCAACAGCTTATCGGTTTTAAACTCTAAATATTGACACTAGAACTAGTTACCTTAGATTAAACAATATAAGCTCCTCAGATCATGACATGCAGCATCCTCAGAGCAGGGAGCTGGTGGTAATCCCTTCTGTACAACCTTACAACTTGGGTTCCGTACGGGGCACTTGGACTGCTGTAATGAACAGTGAGAATCAGATTGGGATTTTTTTTTTCCTGTTAGTTACCTACATCCTTCTCTCTAGAAAGTTTTTGCTCATGAGAAATGCTTTTAAATAACTGTTTTTGTCTTTTTTTTTTTTTTTTTTTTGGTATGTTTTGAGTATGTCTGAGCTAGTTTGGCAGGGAATTATCCTGGTATCCTGGGCTGTATCAAATGAGAGGTTGCCAGAAGGGGTAGATGAAAAAAGAGAAATTTTTTGCTCAGAAGGTAATGGGGCAGTGGAACAGGTTGCCCGGAGAGGTTGTGGATGCCCCATCTCTGGAGGCATTCAAGACCAAGTTGGATGGGACTCAGGGCAACCTGATCTAGCAATTGGCAACCCTGCCCACAACAGGGGGCTTGGAAATAGAGCCATTCCAACCTAAGTCATTCTATTATTTTGACTAGGAGAACACTATGGCTGCCATTTCATCTGTGCTCTTAGCTGGAATTTACTAACACTGACTAATCTAAGTTAAAATTGTTACACAGTTCATTTTTCCTTGTTGCTTTTGTTGGATGAGAAATGGGGTGGTGAAGGACAGGAAGAAGCAGCTGTCAAATAGCACTACTTTTTGTGAGGGTAGCACTGCCTTAAAGTAAGTACATGTGAATCTGTAGCCATTTCTTACTGATGCTGTAGTAACAGAGTCCACTACTGGAGCAGAGAAGAGGGCTAGGCTCTTAGTCTGAAACTGCCATCATGCAGCCTCTCCTGTGTGACTGTAAAGACTAGCAAGGACAAGGGCTGTATGCTGATGAGTGGCTGCTTTCTGATTTCATTATCTGTATGATTGGTACAAGGTATAACCCAGTTTTCCTATTTGATCCCCAAAAAGAATAATGTTACTCATTCATCTTCAGATGATCATCATTAGATCAGGATGGGAGAAATTAATTATAACACAATGCATCCACAGTACATTAAGATTTGTAACCAATGTATGCTTATTTCTCTTTATAATTTGTGAAAATTGTATTTTGCCAGAGTGTATGGGAACTGTTGATCATGGCCTGAACCTCTGATTGACCACCTGAGGCAAACAATGAGTCAGCTGCAGGAGCACAGGTGAAGGCAATTCACCTGTAATAGGGAAAGGGTGGAGCCTGGCTGCACCTCTCCTAAATCCCATTTAAGGACTGACTGCCACTGAAGAAGGATCTCTTTCTGGAGATTGCTCTTTGTGGAGTTTGCTGTGAGCTTACGACACTGGTGGGTGTTTCCATTTATTTTTATTATCTTTCCACTATGATAATCTTACTAAACCTAACCTCTGTGTAACTATTGATTGTACACCTATTGACTGTACACCAGAGTAAATGATCTTTTTCTAGATCCATAGCCATGTTACCTGATTGTTGAATCTAATCAATATCATTAAGAAAATGAACATATGATAGTGATTGTTCATAAAGACCTATTTCCTGCATATATTTTGCCTGTAGGTAGTAGACCTATAAAGGTTGTTATGTTTCTAAAGCAGGCTTTAGGGATGAATATAAAAGAAGCAATAAACTCAAGCTCTACTATGAGAATTTTCTTCTGAAAGAATGGTTTCTGAAATATGTTCCTAAAAATTCTCTTTATCCTTTTTTTGTGTGAACTTATCTGCATTGTCTGTTAAGGGCTTTCTGACACAGGTCTACTTCTTTGTTTGTGCACCAGTACTCACATCCACATAGGCACACATAGGGGAGTGAGGCTGTGCTATTGAATGTCTCCGTTAAAGACTCATTGAAGCTTTCTGAACTTGTTTTTCTGAGACGTGATATTTCAGTCTATTTTAATTTTCCTGTTTTGACTGTGTTCAAAAGGATCTCTGTCAATTAAAAAATAAAAAAGGCACAAAAAACCCTTTTTCATTACAGTTTTCTCACTGTCTGGGTGTTAAGTAGTAGGTGTTGATCTTTTTATCTAGGAGCTGAAGCTGGTGATCAACAAATGTATGATCTTGGTTCTGATTAAGGATGGTGAACAAATTGTGCTCCAGAGAGATGCATGACTTGAATTATGGAAGTATAGTAGAGTTTAGAAATTAGATATTTTAGTGAAGGAAATTTCTTTTGATACAGATCTTGTTACTAGGTTCACTAACAAGTATGTATAGTCTTTTTATTTCAATATACTGTCTTCTTTCCAACTTAAAAATAATAATAATAATAATAATTTGGGAGACCTTCTCTGACTTCTGAAAAATGTCTGGAAAACAACTGAAGTAGACTAGAAAAAATCTATACTGAGAAGCTGTCCTTGCTCATCTGATGTGGGGAGAAAAAAGACTTCAGAGGTTCTCTGACTAATTTTCTGTACATCTTCACTATGCATGCTAACCTCTGTGGTCATGAAAGACTGAAGATGCTGGCAAGGTTAATAAGAGTCTGGTGTGCTTTCACAAGTTTTACCCCATCTGTTGACTGAGAATGGTTCTTAAAGAGTACATGGGCAAAACTGCAGGTCAGTATGTCACTGAACTTCAGATTTAAGTGATTGGGAAAAACAGCATGAACTCAAACACTTCAAACCTTTTATATCCTTTTTTTTTTTTTTCCCCTCAAAAAGAGGAAGCCAGTGCTGTCTGTCAGACCTACGTTAGAATTTAATATAAAATAAAATGTCAGAGATGGATCTTTTTGTTCTTATTAATTCTTTTCTATATATTTTCCTCTTACTCTTTTATTGGGGCTGGCCTTTTATGCTTAGCAGTATTAGTTACTGAGAACTTTTGAATGTCCTGATGAAACTATTACTCTCCTATTCTGATCACTTAAAACTGGTTAAGCTGCTATTCCATCCACAGTTGCAAGTTTTAATGGCTGGTGGTGTGCCTAGTAAAATGTTCCATAAAAGACCACAGGATAACTATCTGAGAAACTCATTTCGTGTCTTAATCACAAGAAATACTGGGATGCTATTATGTCAGAGCAAAGCTGAGAAACTTTATAGGTCAGAAAATAATCTAAGGAAACCAATAACTCAAGGCTGATCTCGTGTTTTAACTTTCACATTGTGGCTATACTGTGTCTCACATTGCAAAACAAATGTTAGAAACCTCAGTCAGAAGAATCACTGAAAAGGAAATGGACTCAATGCAAACTAGGACATTGCTTATAGATGGAAATACACAACATATGGCTGGGAGCAGCCAGCTCAGTAGACATCTCTGTTTTCAGAGGCTGAGGTAGGCTCATCGTTACCTCTACCATCTCCAGACTTTGTGTTCAGGACTGTACAGTCTTGTAGCTGTACGCTACAGATCTGTATCCTCTGTCCTGTCTCTGTTCCTCCTCCACAGCTGTAAAAACTCAGCCTTATGGGCAGATACAATTATTCTGCATTTGCTGTGAATCCTTAAGTCAGCTCTAGAGGTTGGATAATTAATCAGAACACAGCATCATGTTGACAGAGATAGACTGCTGTTGGGAGCAAAAATGAAATCTTGACATTACGCTACAGATACTTAGAACTCTTAGAACTAGCAAGTTTATCCCTGAAGTGGAGTAGGATTATGCTGTGCTGTAGTTCCATCAAGCACTGTGCTTGAGCTTTGGGTTAGCACAGTTCCAGCCAGACGGCAGTTAAATAAATTTAATTATAATGCAAACAGCTTAATTCTCTGGTAGGATGTATTTCTCTTCAGAACTCTGCAATACTATGGTCATCTTTGTTATGTTTGATTTTGCCAGTAAAGCTTCCTTTAAGTTGACATTAAAGACTAGCTGTACTTCTCCCCACCAAGATAGATGCAAAACCAACTCATTTGCTAGGCCTGTGTTTCATCTACACACCTGCAAAGCAGGGCAGTAGTCAGTAGCTAAAAAAAAATTATGATGGATAGCAGCAATTATAAACCAATAATATACGGGAAACAGAAAAGATTGCGAAGAATTTCCTGCCATATGCATTTAGGAGGCATCTGGACTACATCTGGGAAAGCATACACTCAGGGAGCTGCAGCTTGCTGGAGGTGCATGTCTGTGCTATCAAGAATAATGATAAAATGGTGCGATTCATGTTTACTTCTTTGTGCATTAAGGGGAGGGAAGAGATACTCAATATGAAACATTTCTCCAAACAGATGGAGTACAATACAACATTAATTGACTGAGAAGTAGGGGAGATCACCTTGTGAGCTGTTTTCTCATTTTATTGCTTAATCATATTCAAGATGATTGATAACTTTTCTTAAAGAGAGCATTGCTGGGATTGCAATTAGCATAAGTGGTGACATGTAAATATGACCGACCTTAACATTTACATTTTGGCTTATTGGCCATAGGGACAAGCTGATGTTTAGGAATGCATTTTGCTAATGAGTCATTAAAAAGAGGAGGAATGGAAGCCATCTGAAAGGTGTGCCTGCTGATACACCAGAGCAGAGTAATTTCTGAAATAGATTTGGCTGTCTGCTGGGAAAATTGCGGAAGGAAGGAAAGAATGATTTCTTACAGAGTATTTGCTAATGTGTGGAAAGTTGTGTGCGTTTCCCCTCCATACCTCAATGTAATACAAGCTGTTCCTTACTGATCTGGTTTTCTTAAGGGCTACTGAAAGATTTTGGTCAACCTGTCTCTTTAGTTTTTATGCTTTTCACATAAAGACTGAAATAGCTAATTTTTGTGTGTGTGTACATATTATTTAAAAAAAAAAAAAAAAAGAGAGAGAGAGAAATGCCAAGGATCCTAATCCTACTTTTCATTAATGGATGACGATGTTTTACCCTGACTCATTTGTACTGTCTATCAAAGAGGAATCTTGAAATTCACTTGAAGCTAAACAGGCAGTTAGATTTTCAAAAGTTTCAGTGAATCTGACTGAGGGTCATGGTAAGGTGCTTCTCTTACAGGCTTTGAAGTTCTGACTTTCAGCTAATAAATGTAACGTCAAGCTACAACTGGGGGGACAATCATGACTTGGCTTGTGTCTTTTTTATGGGCCCTAGGCTGTTTGTTCCATCAAAAGCTTCTCTGGACTGAATGTTACCATGAAATACATGACTGTTTGATCTTCCAAGGCTTGTTATTACTGTCATATTTTCTTTGTATACGTATGTGTAGTAACTGCGTGACTGATACATGTGAAAAAGAAAATGACTGTTTGAAAGCAGATTTGTTTTTCTGGAGATCAGCAATCCTGTGTGTTTGATGGATGTGTTGCACAATGGCATTCTGTTACAGTTAAATCTTGCTAATGTTTAAAGCATCAGAACTTATCAAAGAAATTATATTTTTCAACTTTTGGTTAGCTTTGCTTTTTCTAATTTGATGGTGCTACAGATGGAACCTTGTGTGGTGATAAATGAATTTTCATATGCTTTTCATAGCAAGTAGAAGATGGTTTAGTATTACAGCATGCATAGTTTGTTTCTTGGTGGTTTCCTAGTTATCAATCCAGTGCTGTGTTTTGGGTTGTACAGAGTCCTTTCAGGTGGAGGCAAGCCTTCAGAAAGTGACTTTGAACTACAAGGGCTGCTCTAGAAAGTGTGCCTCCTATTTTATTATGTTGTCTCGTGGCATCAGACGTGAATGTTGGTGTTATGGCAGTAGAGGTTGAACCTTCCCACCAATACTCCATTTCATTTTGTTGCTGTGTGACAGATGGCAGCTGAGGGGCAGTCTGACAAAATGGCGCCTGACACAGAAGTTCATATGAAGCAAAGATGTACCCTGGAATTCCTCCCTGCAGAAAAAAAATTGCACCCATTAACATTTTTTTTAAGAGAAAAAGGATCTATTTCTGCTGCCATTTGCCAGGTGCTGTGAGAAGCCCTGTTCTAACCTGAAGAGCATAATCACTCCTATAAGCAAACCTAGTGACATGTTTTCAGGCAAGGAAGGGCATATGATGCATTGTTATGCTTTATTTTGTAAAATCTGCTGCTGTTAAATCTTCTGTGGCATTGACTTGTTTCCTATAGCATATCTTTTTGAGTTGTTGAACAAAAGTAAAGCTGTCCATGAAAGCCTGGCCTTCTTGAAGTTAGTGATCACTCAGAGGATCTAGGCTATTTTTTAAGATTAAATACTATTAGAATGTGCATTTTCAAATCACGTACATTTGCAATCCTGTATTGTGCTGTTGGCTTTCCAGTCCTGCCAATCCTTTCTGCTAATATGAGAAGGAGCTCTTTAGAGAACTGTGCTGGGTTTGCTGTCTCTGCAGGGGGATGCCAGCCACACCTTCTAGCAACACAACCAGCAGAGCAGACTGTAGCTGTTATGCATTTTTAAAAGAATGTGTAAACAGAACCAGTGGGTAGCTATGCAGTGTTTTTTGTGGTCTGTCATGAAATCATAAAGAGCTTTACTGCTTTGTCCTGACCCTGCAAAAGTCTCAGAGCCTGGGCCAAGAAGCTGTCCAAAGCTATGGTTAATGTGGTAATGTAAGGGTTTTAAACAAAACAAAGCTAAAGATACAATCAGTGGAGAATGTTCAGTGTGGATACTGACTTGCAACTGATGAGATTAAGAAGGGGCTAATGTCTGTCTCTCTCTCTCTTTTTTTTTTTTATTTAAAAAGAGCTGTTTAGGAAACGATATATCCTTCAGATACATGTTGCTGCACAGCAAACATGAGGAATGTTGTGGATTTTATAACTTTAAAACTACTCCTTTCTTCAAAAGCACCACTAAAATTATTTATGTCGGCTTCTGAAATAATACACTAAGGCAGAATGTGCACCACTGTTTTCTTTTGAGGCTCATGTTTTGATTGTTTCCCTCAAGCCAAAATATTTAGGGGAAGAGTTGTCAGCTTTTACACTGTTCGGTTTATCCTAAGTGCTATCAATTTCCCTGCATGAAGAAGCCTCTCTGTGCAGGGCTCTCTCTATTCGTTGTTGTTGCAGATTGCTGATTGAATTGCTACTTGAATTTCTTTGAACTTGTGACCATCGCTTCAGGAGGAGTTGTTCTGGAGCACCAGTTGCAAGCTCAAATATTTTTCAAAATGCATTTGAATATGTACATGGTTCAGGAAGTCATCTGTATAATTCCTTTCTGGGCCAGCTAACACTGTGTAAATTGCATTGTAGAAGAAATCTCTGCTGTGTGGTTCAACCACTGAGTACACCAAAGTCTGCTTCCCGCAGTTTGAATTCTGCTGTGCTTTCCTTGGTTTTATTGTAAAGCCAAAGGGATTTTCTTAAGCTTTTCTTTTGACCAAGGGAAAAAAAGAATAAGGAAAGAAGTGTGGACATCTACAAGCGCAAGATCCTAATCAAATTTAACTAGGCTCAGTGCAAGGGGTCGAGGCAATCCCAGATAGGAACACTGGGAGAAAAACTCATCCAGAGCAGCCCTGTGGTGGAGAGGTTGGAGGTCCTGATGGATGAAAAACTAGACATGAGCCATCAGTGTGCTCTTGCAGCCCAGAAGGCCACCAGTATGCTGGGCTGCATCAAAAGAGAGGTGGCCAGCAGGGAGGAAGGGATTGTCCTCCTTTACTCTGCCCTTGTAAGGCCTCATCTGGAGTACTGTGTCCAGGCGTGGGGCCTCCAGTATAGTAGGATGTGCAGCAGTTGGAGCAGCTCCAGAGGAGGGCCACAAAGATGATCAAAATACTGGAGCATCTCTCCTATGGAGGAAGGTTGAGGCAGTTGGGCTTGTTTAGCCTGGAGATGAGAAGGTTCCAAGGAGATCTCAGTGCTTCCACTACTTAAAGGGAGCTTACAAGCAGGGGGAGAACTGTCTTTTTACATGGACTGATAGTGATAGGACAAGGTGGATTGGCTTTAAGCTAAAAGAGTAGATTTAGATTAGATGTTGGGAAGAAATTATTTTACTCTGAAGGTGATGAGGCGCTGGAACAGGTTGCCCAGATATATTGTGGGTGCCCCATCTCTGGAGGCATTCAAGACCGGGTCGGATGGGGGCCTTGGGCAGCCTGGTCTAGCAATTGACAGCTCTGCCCACAACAGGGGAGCTGGAACTTAATGATGTTTAAGGTCCCTTCCAATCTAAGCCATTTTATTTTTCTATGAATCTGTGATTTTTCAAGAGTTGTTTTCCTGTTGCTCATTATGATGATGGTGGTAGAAAAAAAACCTCAGTAAATCTGGATATTCTGGTCCTACTTATAAAACTTCTCAATATTTTCCAAGTTACCTGGAACAATTCAATATAAAGAAGTGAAAGGCAATAAGAATATAATGTATGCAACAGATAATACATAATGTGTACCAGAGCCCTTTTGACTTTTGGATTAGCATATCGAATGAGAAAATTTATTGTGATTTTTAGAAGTATTGCATAATTATAGTAAATTTTAACTTGCCATGGTGCTGACCTTACATTATGTAATTTTTGGAGAACACAGAAGATAAACATTATTTCTCTCTCACCATCTTTCCAGTTTCCTTCTCTCCCTCTTTCATTTTTTTCCCACTTCCAGGTTGAGAATTTAGTAAATTGGATACTGACCAGAATTTAGGAATGAATCATAATACTTTATCAGAAATAGGAATTTATGTTTTAGTACAATCAGAAATTTTATATAGCTAAGAGGTGTGAACTTTTTTTTTTTTTGGGCACCACTGAAACCGTGGAGGGACATCTGCTGAAAGTAAATGGACAACATCTGCTTAAAGTGAATAGAGAGTAGTAAAATGAATACATCCTTTTTCAATCTGATGAGGGAATTCAAGCAAAGTATGGACTTTCCACATTTATTGAATCCCTGTGTAGAAAATTTGGTCAGAAATTTGCATATACCCCAAATTTTTTTTCAGTTTGATGAAAGGTATTTACGGATTTATTTTTCCTGTCAATATGCCTTTCTTTACTTGTTTGGTAGTTTCCCCTGTCCAGTAGAAGTACGAAGGATTTTTCTTAGTGAATTCAGTAAAAACAAAGTTTTCTTTGAGTTTCATAAACTTGAAGGAATTAACGGCACTCTTGGAGGCTTTTTCTCCCAAGAGCAGTAGTCCTCTCTCTTCTCATTCCAGCTTTTATTTATTTATTTATTTATTTTTAATGTAGTTTTAGGAAAATAATTTTATTTGGAGATTCCTACCTCTTTATGCAATGTTAAACTGGCCAGTAAATTCAACACTTGTAAATTCAACACTTACTGTTGGAGAGATAGGTAGGCAAGCATGCCTAGAATGTGATCTTAGAAACCTTGTTTCTTCAGGAAATTAGGTTAAGAATAATTTGTGCTCGAATGAACCAGAACTGTTTGATGCAGGAAAATTTGCAGTGTGATCTGACTTGGATTTCATTAATAATGAATGTGTCCAGTGAATATCATAGAGTCTTTTGAGATGGAAGGGATCCTTAAGGGCCATCCCTGCAATGAACAGGGACATCTACAGCTAGAAGTGTTCCAGAGCCTGGTCCTGTGTTAGAATTTGCTTTAAGCTGCATGTTGACCATGCTGTCTGTGAGTGATGATCTTATTCATAGGGTTTTAATTCTAATCTAATCCTAACACATGCCTGAGCAACACTTCTTTGGATAATAGCTGCTGCCTGCTTTCTCCTACATGATTCTTTTTGCTTATGTCTTAATTTTCAATTAACTATTCTTTAGAGAAGAAAGCCCTGGACTAAAGCCAGTTTAAAGCCATTGCAAGTCTTTTCATTGACTGACTGCAATGGTCTTTGGATCAGGCTGGAAGTGTATGAAGAAATATTTAATAGTAGGTTGTATTTATTGTACAGACATCTTACACATTAGAATCTAGCAACAACAAAAGCCTGCTATTCTATATGAGACCAAAGTCTGCAGTACTAATCAAAAGGAAACTCAGTTGGTTGCAGGAGATACTTCTGCTTTTTTGATATATTCTTGTGAGCAGAAAAAGCTTTTATTGTTAACATCAATGTAAGATGGTAAATATCAAAATGTTATATCAGTAGTTTAATTATCTTGGCACAACAGAACCTTTAGCCACAAGGACCCATCACAGGAATGTACCTTCTGAATGGAGACACTTGTGTCTGCATCAAACCATTTGCTATAATACATTGGTAGATAATACTTAATTACTACCTGTCACATGATGATACCTGTTAAACTTCTTGTTAATCAAACAGTAAATTACAATAATCGGTTTAGCTGTTTAGGGAGAAAACACATTAATCTACAACATGGTGGAACCTTTTATTTATAGCATTTATAAAAGAACAGACGTATAAGAGCCAATGCTTTTAAGGGAACCAGACATTGTCAGATGTCTCTTGCTGCTTGGTAAGAAGCTTGTTGTTCTGCCCTTGATTCACTAGATGGCAGGACAAGATCATCCTGCTCGTGTAGGTAGAAAGGGGTAAAGTAATTTGCAGGGAGTGGAAAAAAATCTAAGGTTACAGTGAAATTGTATAATTTGGGATAAAAAGAATAAGAAACTGATGAAGAGGCAGAAAATTTGTTTCCCCTTGATTAAGCAACAATAACAAAACAAATTTAGATACTTAAACTGCCATTCCCACAAGTACAATACAATAATGGCTAAATTGCAGATGCCAGAGTGTGGAAAAGTGGAGTCTTTATTTCTGAGAGACAATGGAGCACATTATAAAGCAAATAACTTGACAGTAATTTCTCGTCTTTTTTTCAGTGAAGACCCTTATGTTTGAATAGGAACCTTCTTCATTATCTCAGCTTTTCTTTCAGATAACACTGTATTCACAACGTAAAAGCTCCGTTGCAAGGAAATGGATCATGAAGAAGGGAGGTAGAAATGGCCCTCGGGGCCATATTTTCATCTCAGCAACAGTAGTGTTAATCTTAAGTGCAAGCAGAATCTACTCCATTATGTAATGTAGCTCATTTCCTTGTCAACAGAGAATCATTTCTTGAAGTGAATTTTCTAGCTATTTTTGTAACATAGCTTTAAATGTCAGTTAACAACTAGATTTCTGGCACTTCCTCTAGAAGACTAGATTCCAGACAGAGAAAATGTCTGTGATGTGTGTGACTTAAATCTAGGATCAAGCAGTAGCAAAACTTGCTTTTGCAAAGCACGTTTTCCCCCTCAGTCTGTGTACATACCACTGCATCTGTATCCCACTGTTTACTGTGTTATCATATCTGTTAATAGGAACACAACTGATGTAAAGAGGGCATTGAGAAGACACCAGCGGTACAAACAGTGAGATATGAAGTTATACCTGTCAAACTGCTTTTATGTTCTGTGAAGTTCATGGGCCAGTAACTTACATTCAGTGACTTTGGTGTCCTGGAAACATCTGTATTTACAGTGGAATTTGTAAAGCTGCATAGGAGACTCGAATTCTTGATTCCCACAGAAATGATAGATAAGCCAAAGATCATCATTCTTTCCCAATGATTTAAAAAAATAAACAAATTACCTTTAATGTTGAGTTTCACTTAATTTCACTTGAATTCTGTATTCTAGCTGTGTGATATTTACAGTTTAGACATATTTATTTTTAGAAGTAAATAATATGGGAAGAAAAGAAAAAAAAGGTATCTGTAGATGAAATTGTGCTATCAAATTCTCTTCAGTTTTTATGATCTCCTTTGTCTTTATATACCAACACTATCACATAATGTTCATGGATACAGCAGCAGATTTGTATATACGTTGCTGTCCTTTATAATACGTTCAGCCATTCAGGGTTGCACAATAGACTAGGATTTAGATCAAGTGTGTCCAGTCTGCATCCCATGGGTCACATGCAGCCCTGGACAGCTGGTAATGTGAGCTTGTACACTTTAACGTAATTATGTTATTTTTAGCAATATTTTTCATGAGTTGATTGCAAGTAGCTTCAGTGTGGACTGCACAGTCAACAACAGAGTGCTGTGGAGGGGAGGGCACATTGCAGTGCTTGCAGTGCTGACTCTGCCTCTTGCATTTCTCACTCACGCTCAGTCAAATTGAAACCCATGTGTATCACATGCCACATGTACCTGAGTCTTTTGGTGTGTAAAATGCATTGATTCCTGGTAATTGTATTTCAGTCTACCTATGTGTGTGCATGAAGATGTGTTTTTTGTTTCTAAGTGGACGTGTAAGTTTTCTTATTTCATTGACGAACTCGGGATTGTGTTATTTCATAAAATAACAAGTTAACATCTTCACTGTGGAAGAAATATCCAGAATACTTGCGTGGTACTGACATTTTTTTTTTAATTTTCAACATCTCAAAAAACTCACAAAAATATAAAAGTTTTAGTTGACATAAATACATTATCTGTGAATTTTCAAATGGCATGTATAGAGTTGTAATCAAGCATTCAACTCAAGTTAAAAGGTGGTCATATCTCTTTGCCAAACATTTATAAGACCCATTTTACCCGAGAAAAATATCCCTTGCTCCACAATCGTGCCTTATTCATGTCAGCACTTTTTGGGAATATATACATTTGTGAACAACTGCTTTCAAGGATGAAGTACAGGAAAAATAAGATTACATCAAAAATCTCTGACAAACACCTTGAGAACTCACTAAGAATTGCAGCCACATTCTATTAAACCATAATGATGCATTAGTTTCATAAAAACAAGGTCAAATATCCCACTCATTTTATGTTTTTGTTGCTCTTTTTTATGTCTTAATAAAAATATTAAAAACTAACTTTTGTTACCTATATGCATTAAATCTGTTATATATTACAACGTGGCTCAAGACAATTCCTCTTCACTCAGTGTGGATCAGGAAAGCCAAAATGTGGGACACTCGTGATTTAGATCATAGGTAGGAAAAGAAATGTTTCAGAGACAAAGATTCTACAGTCTGAAAAAGGCAACATGATTTGAAAATAACAGTGAAGTTATTACACAGCAACCAAAGTAAATATTGTTGGAGACATTTTCTGCCAAACTGACTTGCATCTGTTCTTATAGACAAATGTAGTAGAAATAGTTTACTTCTTCGATAGCAATTCAGAATAAAACTTGTGAAATTTTGGTAGGAAGTTGTCTTGTAATTAATAGTAAAAGCTTTAAAATTATCTTTCTTTGAAAATCTGACCAATTAATTATTTTTATTTGAGTAATTAGATATAAAATAACGAATACAAAGTCTAGCTAATAACCATTGTTTTTTACTGCTACATGCCTACATGGATTTCAGCATGCTTCAAAAAATCAGTTGTGATCTGAGAACCTGCTGCACGTTTAGATGGGCTGTCACTGTTCTAACTGCCCATAAACAGGAATGCAAATTCTCACACATTGTAAGAAACAAGAAATTGGCAAGTAATGAACTCAGTAAAATAGATCTTATATTTTTTTTCTTTTATCTTGTGTGACTCTTGTTTTGTATTTCTTGTGTTTCCTGTGTTCAGGATCCACATAGATGTGGTACCGAGGGATGTGGTTTAGTGGGAGATATTGGTGGTAACTGAACAGTTGGACTAGATGATCTTGGAGGCCTTTTCCAACCTTTATGATTCTGTGATTCTTGCTTTTGCCATATCTGGCAGTGGTTGAGTGGTGGCTCTAGTCTGATTCCAACTCTTCCCTATCTAGTAACATTTCTTAAGATCTGTGGGAATGTAATTACCTTTGAAAATTCCACACCTTTTCTGTATTTGGTTTAAATTAGCTAGCAGGAATAGACAGGCAGCACAATCACACAAACTGTTTCTTAAAGAAATCAAGCTCAAAAAAAGTTAACTCATTGACTCAAATCAGTTTCAGGACACAACGAACAGCAACAACAAAACAACTTTAAAGTCTTTAAAGTCAGATGATAAAAGTTCTTAATCTTCACTTGCTCTATTTATCCAACGTTTTTCCTAACAGAAATTCCCTATGCCTTTCCCCAGATAACAAAATGTTTCCTCTCCTAGCATGTATTTGTTGACAGTCTAGCAGGAGTACAGCATATTTGGCTCCAGTTCCCTTCTGCTATGACAGTCACTTTACCTCAATTTGTCCTCTTGTAAAGTGGTGACAACAGTTGTGACATCCACTGTAAATATTTTATATATGAATGGTCCTTAATGAGTCAAATATTACTGTATTGTTCCTAGAGAAGGGTATGGATCTCCATCCTACAGTAATTATTGTTTCTGAGTGGTTGGGAGACATTTTGTATTACTATGGGCACTGGGAAAATCTTGAAGCTCTTTCTAAATTTCCAATACATGATTTTGTGATTTGATGGAGAACAAAATGTACCTGGAAAGTGATGGAACAAATCTGATAATACAAACATCTGGCAAGCTGGGGCTGATAGGCTCAGATTCTCTTGTTTTGTCTAGATAAAGAATCAACTGCCTTATTTTTTTGTCTTAAAAACTAGAAAACCACAATCTGTCACTCATGTCCAAGAGCTATGCTATTTGATGTCATAAAAAAAGGAATAGTTCTCTTCATCATCTTATTCATTGTGTTTGCTCACATTTCCATGTTAGATTTCTGTTTCTCCACCAGGGCTTTGCAATGTAAGATTCCCTTAGACACATTGGCCTCCAGGTTGGGAAAGAAGTAGGACACTAACTATTTCCATCTTTCCAGTCATTCAGTATCTTCTGATTCCTTTTTTGTTCACTGTCCAGAAGGTCACACAGTTGGAAAGAGAGGAGAGTTTGCTTCACAGCTCTATTTAGATGTAAGCTAGGTTAGTAGAAATAGCATTCTTCACAGTTGCAGGATAATGTAACATCATAAATTGAGCTATCAAGATTGTCAGGAAGCCTTTGTGGTTGTCAGAGCAGTGATGTTATAAGAAAAGAATTTTTTAGCTTTTTTTTCCTTCTTTTTTCTTTTTTTCCCCTTAAATAGTTTCCCTCAGACTGTCAAGAGAGTGTCTGGTGAAATGAAGCCTTGCCTTTGCTGTGTAGCTTTTGTTCTCAGGGATGGTTTAAGTAATGAATACGATGAAATAATTACATAGAAAAATAACAACTTCGTTTCCATCAGAACACTAAGGGTTGATTGTGATTCTCTGAAATATCTTGAGTATATGAGAAAATAATTGCAGGTGGGTTACAACTGAGATATTCTACACAGTATCTCAGTGTCTGTGGGTAGTGGAGGCTGCGTAGTACCTGAAAAAGCAGGGAAGATAAGGGTTTGATGCTCATACTACTTCCTCTGGAAGTGGTTGATTGGTAATGAATCACCTCTCATCTGTTTAGCATTCAGCTGCACAACTGCTGGATAAAAAGAAAACAAACACTTGGAATTGCAAGGAGAGCCAAAAAGGGACGGTTTTTCTGGTAATGTAAATCAAGGTGCATTTACAAGAAATTCACTGGAGCTTAGAATGATTTATGTCTGCTGAGGACCTAATCTTAAGAAAGCAGCTGGAACAAAAGTTAGTTCTTAAGGGGACCAGAAGCTCACTTTGGAATGTTTGCAATGGGTTTCTGGCTGCCAGAGGCCTACTCACGTTTGTGTGTGATTTATCAGTAAATAGATCATTTGGTTATCGTTTTCTGCAAATGTGATGGATGGATGGATGTGGGGCTATAAGATATATGTCATTTGCTGTGGGCCTTACTGTTAAGTTTCCAAACCTAACTCCAGGTATTTGTTCTTAATTCTCCCTGCAGGAGGTGGTTTTGGCTAAAGAAATAAGGGTAGGAAAATGGTGCTTAATATAATCACTAATTACAGCTACTTTGTGTTTTATTGTTTCTCCCACAGGTTTTACATAACATGAGGTTGACTCACTCCCTCCAGCCTTCTATATTACATCCTTCCTGGAGGCCACAGAGTATTTTGGGAATGGAAACCTGCCATGGTGAGTGGGAAGTTAAAGATTGATATTAGAGCTGCTCTGATACCTCTGGAATAAAGATGCAGAAAACATTGTGACAAGTCTGAATCTTTACAGTGCAGTTGCCTGCTGATAAAACAGATTTCCCTATAATGCAGATGCTAGCTGTTAAAGTAGAATCCCAGTAGTGGGTACCATTTTGTCCTATCTCCCCTGTACATGTAAAGAGGGGAGGAAAAATGACTCTTGCTTTGCATTTGGAACTTGTGCCTGCTATCATGAATAACAATGAATGAACTAATCCCTAAGTCCTGTGGAAGCCCTCTCAATAAGTGTCTCAATCTTGTGTATTATCCAAAGAATTTGTAATCTGTCAGAAGCCATACAAATTTCAACTGTTTCTTTTTAATGATGTTCAGGAATATTCCTCCATTTATTTTAAACTGACTCAACAGTGAAACCCTCTGGAAATATGTTTTGGGTGACTTGAAGTAGCTTTGCAGTTCCCTGACAGCTATATTTTCCTCAATATGCTAAAGACTAATACCAAACATTGGTAGGTATTTTACACCATGGAGTGTTGCTGTTGGTGTGGGATAGACCAGTGGCATAAATCTGGTTTACAGTATAAAAGGTTGCAGCAAAGGACAATAAGTAAAACAAGCCTTATTACTGATACAGAAGTTGTCTCTGCAAAATTTATGGTGGAAAAGGTTTTGTTAGCAAAACACAAAGCGCTTATTATACTAGGGTTAGATAATGAATTTTTATGAATGTTTTCTTGCGGGAGAGTGAGGTATGATATATGTATGTTTCTGGAAGAATGGTCTTTTCATTTCATGAGCTCCAGATACTTTGTGTGTGGCTAGCAGAAGAAACAATTCAGCTCTTTTTTATGCATCATCTATGAAAAAGCCAAGAACGATTCACACTCTCGGTTCTCAAATACGCCATGTAGACCAGCTGCTAATCTCTACAGAGGGCAGTAGCCCACAGGATAATGGGTTACAAGGTAGGTAAAGCCCGCTACTGAAGACAGCTAATGTTGAGCCCAAATGCTTTTTGTGTTGTCTTATTTTCCCTACAGTTTAAAAATAAGACTTATGCTTGCTGCCCCTTCCCACAAAGTCATCCTTCCTTTAAAATTTATAGCTAGTACCGCTAAGCATTGGAGACTTGCAGAGTTAGCAGCACTGTTGGAGGCAAACACAAAGGTGTCAGCAATTCAGTAGCAGACTTGTAAGTGATATGATTCCTACAACAAACACTAAGACCACTGAAAAGCAGAGCAATATGCTAAATAGAAGTCACTTAATTAGAAGAAAGATAAATTAAATGAATTCAAGTATCAACTAATATTCCTGTTTTATGCTGTTTAGTTTGTATGAAAAGCAAATAGCTTTAATTTAATATAATGTACTGGAGTGAAAGTAATAAGGTACAAAGGCTTCTTTCCCATCGCTGCAACATCTGTCGTTCTCTAGTCAGAAAGACTAGTGGATTTGTAATTATAGAAGGGAGATATAGAAGTGAAAAAATGTTGCCTTTATAATATTTTGTTACTAATTAGATGAATGAAAACTTTCTTAAAGAGAAGGAAATCCTTATGGGGGTATATACATTCCTAATACACCAAAAGTTTTGGGGTGTTCTCCTCTTTCTTCTCATTCCTTTCCTCTTCTCCTTTTATCTCCCGTGCAAAGTTCTTTCATGCTTTTATTTTGTTTGAAAGTGGCTTCCTCCTCATTCAGAATACTTCTTTTTCCAAATAAAACCATGGTTTTATATGACCTTGATTTCCACTATTTGCAGAAATTTAATTTTATTTTAGAGGTGCATTTGCATGAAGACCATTTCTTTCCTTAGAATGATATTTTTGTTTCATTTTATCTCTTGTCTGGGTATGTATGTTTGTGGAGAGGTGAAGTGACTAGCATAACTGGAGAATGGTTCTGGCATACTTGGATGTGTTTGTGCATATGTCATGCAAACCTGAAGCAAAACTTAGGTAACCAATTGAATATCACATATGTATAAGCAATCTGTGTGACAATACAGAATGTGAGAATTCAGAAAATGGGTCATTCTGTCCATAACAAGAGCAACTGCTTGAGTAAAGTGGCTGAAAATGTCCGACAACTTGTTCACTGTAAATATTTTTTCTACTCTAGAGTTCTTTCCTTGAGTATGTAACTCCCTTAATGAATATTTATGAGAACTCAGTGCAGAAATGAGCATACTCCTTGAACCTGGGGGCTGTATCCTTCAGCAGAATGCAGCTGAAGGCAGAAGGCATGTCAGTCCTGGCCAGTTAACTCTGCCCAATTCTTTCCATAGGTAGATAATATTCCCTTCACTCTTTTATTTAATAAGCTGCACGTTTCATGCTAGTAAAAAAAACTGTCACTCACTCAACAATGGGAAAGAGGAGAGGAAAAGTTTTGACTGCAAATTGTGTTATTATATTGACAAAGAAGCAGCACCTCATACTCCAAACCCTTGCCTTTTTTTTGTCCCCCTTGCGGCTACATGCAACATCTGCTACTCCTTTCTCCTTAAAGCCCTGCAGGGGAAATGATGGATATGGAATTCACACTGGATACAGAGAGGGTCGTGAAATGAGAGAATGATTGGGGTGTGATGAATTGGACATCAGGGTGAAAGCAGGGAGACTGAAAGGGATTGGTGGTCTTTTGAGCCTACATAAGTGCATACTGTAATCAGTAAGGTTTAGAATCTCAGACTTTTTAGATACTATTTTCTTACAGAGCAGACAACTGTTTTAGCTGTGGTATACAATGTAGAGGTCTGAGTGCTGACACCAGGAATTAGCAGATCAGTACCTGGTCAGTTGGGTGTTTCTGGTCTGGTCAGTAGACACTAAGTTAGTAAAGTAATTACACACTTACTGCTTATATAATATGCAGCAGAGGAATCTCAGTCTGTCACCTGTGTGCATCTGCATTACAAATAATGTGTAAAGCACATAACTTTTTTTTTTTAAGGAATGTTAAGATTCAATCTGCAAAGTTATTTACAAAATTACAGTATTTTGCTTGCCCTGTGGAAAATCAGAAACACTTGGAACATTTTACAACTTGTGTAATTCTGGACCAACTCAGTATTCACTGCTCATGGATTTTGCAGAGCTTGTCAAACATAAAGAAGTATTTAATACCTTAATGGTAAAACAGCTGGAAATTGCTAGGCAGCAGGATAGTTTCAAACATACAGTGTCACATCACTTCAGTGGTTTTCTTATCTGAGATCTCTTTTGAGTGTCCACCAAACCAATTTTGACGCTCCACATACAAACCTAAATCTGGCACAGTCATCATATGCTGATCAGTTTCCAAAGAATGTTTCTTTGTTTGTTTTGAATTAGTACTGTGTACAATTAGCAAATATGTTACTGGGTATCCTTCTTGTTTTTCCATTAAAATGGGAAAATAAATGACTACCTTTTATGTATATATATAAAATATATATATATGTCTAGGATGTTTTTTGTTGTTGTTTGCTTTGTTTGGCAGGGGGTGCTAATAAAACTTGACTCCATACGTTTTATGTGAGAGGATATAAATTAGGCACTGAATTTAGCAAATGTTATGCTTCACTTGAAGAAACATTCAATGACTCTTGAGAAGGATGTGAAATGAAGCATGGTCAGATGGTTAGCTCAAAGAACTGAGTCAGGACTCTTCAGCTTCTATTTCATAGTGACCGTGGCTTTTTTTGACCTTGGGCCACTCACTTAGGTAAGTGAAATTAGGTACTCAGAGACACTACTTCAAGTTCATGCAAATTGGTTGATTCCTGTAACCACACAGCCCCACAAAAATTAGTTCTCATGACATAGATGTGCAGAAGGTTGTGTATTTTGTGATGTGTACTGCATGATAAACTACTATGACTTGGAGCTATCCATGTCTACATTATACTTTCAGCAGCAAGCAGTGAAATAAGCAAACATCATTGGAGAGAAAAGATAGAAAGCATTAATACTGAGATACAATATATTCAATGTCCCATAATCTAAATACTTACAAGTGTGTAATATATGCATGCATTGTTTATGTTCTGTATTTTCTGGGTTGGACTAAAAACTACTGGACCAAATTTAGAAGATAAAATTTCTTATATCAGCTTTGGAAGGCTTCACACAGATGACACCTTTAATAGCTGTATTTCTGATTTGCATTCCTAGTTTGTTTTTTATTTTAAAAGAATTCAGTCTTTCCATCCCACACGCAGGCTGGGATGCATCTTGTGCAGATGAAACAGTATCAAGCTCCTGAATCCTAGTCTCCTTTCACCATAAAATTAAATCTTGTAGACCTTTCTGTATGGGAGAAAACAGTGTAGCAACAATAAATGGGCTTCTCTGAGCTTCATGAGCTCCTTGTTTTACAGCAGTGGATCCAAGACTTAAAGTTAAACCTGTAATTTCAGAGAAGTATGAGAAATAGGCCAAAGGTAGGTGTCGAAGAAGACAGATTCTGTTGTAGAATGACTACAGGCTACCATTAGAAAACAGCAAATTGCAGGGCTGCTAGCTTCACAATCTAATTTAAAGGTATTAATATTGTTATGACGCCTAATTACCAAGATACACTGTGTGTGTGCTGGGGATGTAATATGGAAGAAAGTGAGAGAAAAGGGACTGCTGATAATTGCTATTTTAGAGAAGGTACTGCATTTTTATTCTCCTTGTAGGGCATTCAGATACAAGGTTAAAGCCTACCAAAGATCAAGGGTATAGACAGTAACTTGTAACACCACCACCACTCAACTATATCCTGACTCATATGTTTTTGTCACTGATGATCTTCCTGAATCATAAGAAATGCATAAAATTATATGCATGAAAGGCCAGCAACTGAAAACACGTAGAGAGCACCACAATTATCAGAGGATAAAATGCTGGTGGTTGTGATGGAGAATTTTAGGTATATGGAATTCCTGAAGTGACAAGATTATGTTGCAGATTCCTTTTACAGGAGCATAAATTGTAAATGACTGTCCAAGCCTACATATCCAGGATTTTATTACTTCAGAGCTGTGCTCTAAGATTTCCTAGGAAGACACATGATTAAACTTTTGTTCTGGGATGAAATATGAAGCACTATCATCACCTCTTTAAAAGGTTTCACAAATCTTGGGACTTTAGCATAAAGCTAAACTTAGAATGTCTGGATGTCAGTGAAGGCAGTTCATATTTTCTATAGACAGTGACAAACAGTAGATTCTCAATCACTCACTCAGGTCAGAGTTCATCTTTCATCCTCATTCCTCTGGTCAGAGGCTGGATGATATCCCGAACAACTGGCCCCCTGTGGTTTATGATGCCAAGTGACAGTGGGATAGTTTATAATATGATCTACAGCTGTTAATTGTCTGGAGAGACATGGAGTTGACAATATTTGATAAGGCATTCATGGTGAAGGAAAAAATGCTGCAGAGAAACTTAGCTGGAGAGGTGTCAACACAGGATCTTAACACATGTTTTTGTTATGGAGTGCTGCAACTTTTCTTTTAAATTCTGATCTGGAATTCAGAAAAAATAGCAATGTTACTGCCACTATATAGGTCTATATCAAAAGGAAATTGAATACATAGAGTATTATCTTATAAATTAACATTTCTAGTCTGAAAAAGCATGTATGTTTATGTATATATATTGATAAAGAGACACAGTATTTGCGTAGTATACTACAACAGTGAACTAAATATAATAGCTCCATAAAGTGAAAAGTAAAGTGAAGTTGTTAATTGTCTACTTATTTACACTAAGGTCATACTCTTGTCCCAGGAGTATTGATGTCAAAACTAGTGCCAAACAACTTGTTTTCAGTCTCCTTTATAGTGTCCTTGACTTTCTTATTATTCAGTTTGCCCTCTTTATTAGCAAGAGGCTATGCTGACTGCTCAGGAGATGAACTAAAGATCCATAGGCCAGCAAAATCTTGTGGTAATTGTGACAGCCACAGCAGTCCCTGAAACACTTTTGCTGCACTTGTCACAATCTGGACTTCATCTGCACCAAAACTGAGTCTTCAACCATTTGTTTGATAAACTCAGAGGGCAACTGTATAAGCAGAAGGACTTTTAACTATCAAAGAAAGAATTCTCAAACTTCTTGCTGTTCTAGGTTAATCTTCAGTTTTGTAGGGGAATATCTAAGAATATTATTTAAAAATCAAATACTACCAGTAAAATTAAAATATCTCTGTAAGTTGACAAATGAATGCAATGATAGGAAGCCAGGTTTTTTTTTTTTTTTTCCTTTCTGCTTGAGAGGAGTTAGATTTTTGTTAATAAATAGGTTACTTCACTTCTTAATTGTAAATCCTCCACAAGTGGCTCAGATGCTTTTGCCCACTGTGAAGAATTACCCAATGACTTTCACCCCTCATAGAAAGCTCTGGCTACAAAGCAGAGAGACACAGAATGACATCTGGTAGCAATTCTGATTTATCACTTGTCCACATTAACAGTGCTTTAGGCAGGCAGGATCATTAAAAAAAGAGAATGATACCATTGAGTGTGGGTACTGCTGAAGAATATTTCTGAGTGAAGAGAGTACATTTTGCAAAGATTTTCTATGTCAGAGTAGCAAGACTTAATAGAATGTCATTGCCAAATGTGGTCCTGAATGTGGTTTCTTTCTTTTAAATGAGGGCTTGAGTTGGATGAAAATTATTATGCAGAAGAGTAGGTAAGCAGAATTGAAAAACTGTGATTGAAGCTATTTAGTGGGAGTGAGATTCAGAATGAGCTATATCATTTCATCTGGAGTGGAACTCCTGCTGAATGCTGCGGAACAAAAATTCAGAATATAATCACCAAAATAAATAAGTGTAATGAAACAAGGCTCTTAAATTCTCTACTTGTATATTTGAGTGCTTGCTCTAGATATGTAAGTATACACACTTGAACTCAAATCAAAACTCAAAGATCTTTCAAAGTACTATGTGCTGTGGAACAAGGAGAATCATCACTTAAATTTTATCATAGCTGTTAAGAAAGAAGAGCTCTGTAAACCTCAGTGCTGCAGAGCATAACTTAGCAGCGTACAAAGAGCTGCCTTGCCTTGCTCAGTGTGCAGGTGTGGTGAAAGAGACTGTACTTCAAAAAATATAACATTGACAGTAGTGATGTTGTGATTCTTGCAAATCCTCCTTTCCTGAACATCCAAAAGAAGCTGCTGTAACTGAGGGCTGCAAGAGTCTCTCCACCTTCTGTATCAACCAACAGGCAGTACTAAAGCATATGTCTGCACAATCATCTCCAAACAGATGCAAGCTTACTCAGCCAAGAAGCCATATAACTACATCAGCCTGGGCCTGATCTCAGTCTAAAAAGGGAGACTGCTGAGAGGTTGCTTTATTAATGAGCGGTTTAGTAGAAAAACACTTCATAACTTCCAGCAGGCTCAGAGATGGGTGAAACAAGACTATAGCCAAGATCTTCAGATCCTAAATTGTTGCTATGGGGAAACCTCAGAAGAAGGTTTGGAAGGGCCACTTTTTGCATGCTTATACTTCTGGAAAAGTAAGAGAAGCAGAACAAAACCAATTGGAATTCAGAGTAAAATGAAAAACAAAGACACCCTACTCTGAGAGTATGTGCACTAAACTTAAAACAGTGTGATGTGCAGGTCAGGATGATGGCAAAAACGTAGCACCTTAGCAAACATTTTTATGCAGTGTTTGAACTAGCACTCATTTTCCTATGGGGGAATATTTTAAAAGATAAAAATGATTCCCATTTTGTACCTGGGTAAGCTGTTGGGGAGAGCTATTTCTGGTATTTCTCTTACTGGGATGTCCAATAGAAGATCTTCTGGGGAGCTGTAAATATTCAGCATCCTGTCAGATTGCTTCAGCTGATGTTTGAACCAAAGACCTTGCTTAAGCATGAGAGCAGACGGTGCTTGATAAATTGCCAGTGGAATAATTTGCTTGAAGTTTTGCCATTCCAATTTGACCAACTTTTTCAGAAAGCGTCATTCATTTCCTAGCAATGGTAAAGTATTGCTGTTATTGAACTAACAAAGGCCATGTATGCCAAGAGACTTAAAAAGTCAGTAAAATGGAAGATACTTACATTAATGAAAATCACCTGGCAGCAATTAAAACAATACTTTCTAAGCAGAATAGCTGAACATACTATTGATTTAATGATCCTTGGCAGTTACTGTTTAGCTGGATTTACAGGAAGCTTCACATGACATTTCATTAGTATCACAGTGAATTAACTTTATAGTGGTGTAGTACTTAATCCAATTTAGGCTTGGTATTATTAATGATACTGCTAGGGAAATAGTTTTTAAGGCAATTAAACAGCAGTATGTAATGTTGCCGAGCATCACTGCTGATATCCGATGGCATCACAAAATAACACATTTTAAAAGAGAATTAGAAACGGAAAGATAGCACTTCCTGGTGATTTAATCCTTTTCGCTTGGAATTCTACCAAGTTACATAAAAATCCACTCTAGAAGATCTACTTTTGAGAGGCTGTAAGTAAATACATTTATCCTTCCAATTGTTAGCAGCTTGAGCCTCATGCAGAGCATGTGTTAACTCCAGCAAATGTTTCTTTGTTTAAAAAAGAAAAAAAAAAAGTTAGATTAGGAGAAATAAAAGTTGTGTGAACTGACGTTGTTAAATATTAGAAGATTTAGGTGCAAATGCACTCTGGTATAGACTACTGCTATCTCACAATATTTGTGTAATGACTGCATATCTGTAGATAACACAAGCCCCCAAATGATTCAGTGCAAGGAGAAATAAAACTTAATCAGCAGGGAGCATGGAGCTCAGGCTCACAATTCAAGAGTAACCCTGCAAGAATTCAAGAAGTTACAGCTTATGGCTGTATGTCCCTTCCCTTTCATGAGCTCTCTAAACAAAAAAAGATAGCTGTAAGGATATGGTCTCTGTTTGGCTTCCACTGTTAGGTGCCTGTGTTAAAATAAGCTGAACTGACACTGAATTCAGTTGATAGACACATTTTGTTGTCTGTCACTTTCACAACAATGGTGGTAACTGAAAGTAGCTGGGTTGGGCAATAGTTAGGACCAAGAGATTGTTTAACTGTATATGAACCAAGAAATGAAGACCACACACACACACACACATATACATATACATAATTTTACCTTCCATTGTTTTTGACTTACTCAGTCTTTTTTTTTTTTTTTTCCAAATGATTCAACATTGAATTAATACAGTTTGACTGTATTAAACCAGCCCACTGACAGTCTAAGCATAGTGTATGGGAACTGCTGAGTCATTGTGGATAGGGCTTCCCTGGGAGGTGATGGAGTCACTCACCCTGGAGGTGTTCAAGGAACATTTAGACGTTGTATTGAGGAACATGCTTTAGTGAGAACTACTGGTGATGGCTGGATGATCTTGTAGGTCTCCTCCAACCTTGGTGATTCTATGTATAGAGATCCAGTACAAAACTCACTGGAACCAATTGGAAATCTTGCTGCCAATGTGACTTTTCTGGGATTAGGAACAGAAAAGGGCTTTTAATTTTTTTGTTTGTTTGTTTTTTCTTTTGAAATAATTCTAGTGTTGATATATCTGAGGTAAAACAGGACGTGAAACTACAGGGTTCCTTTAATCAGAATACCTACTCACATCAATTGCAATTTTGCCTGATGTATGACAGCACCCACAATTACCCATAACAGCAAGGAGCAATGAATTGGTCCAACTGAAGTGACAAGTGCATTTTAAGTGATCATAAAAATTCAATTTCCAGGCATCATTGTGTTAATGCTGCATGACCAATAACCCACAGTAGACAGAAGTATTATTAAACTATAATTTACAAGGTGGGCTGCATTATATCAGGGGCTAGCTAAGGTCCCTTGCATTTCTGTGTTGTTCTGATTGTGGTATTTCAGTTTTACTCACTTCTGCGCTACTTTATTTGTGTTAAAAAAATATAAAGCAAAAAACAATACCCAAACAGCCCTAAAATGTGTTGGGTAAATATGTGAGATGCTTTAAAGTCACATTTTGGAGCCAGGGGTTGTGGGTTCTCTTTAAATCTTTTATGATCTTGATGGATTTAGGTTTGATTCAAGTCCTATTTCTCTGTTACTGTTTGGCATAAGACATGCTACAGATGTGTTTAAATAAGTGAGGTGTAATTTCCAAGGTTATTATGTTGATCCTATTGATTGTTTCTCTCCTTGTTATTTATAGTAATGATAAAGTACTTTTTCTCCTACATCCTGGTATCAAAACTCAGTAGCAAAAAGCAAAGGAAGTGCCTCTGATTGGAGGATTCTTGCTGCACAAATCACTACAAGAGAGTTAGAGGACATTTCAGACAGATGTCTTCCCCTTTTTTCTTTGTTTATTAGGCATCCACTGTACTTTGGTCTGACCTAGTATGTAAGCTCATATGCTCTTATTACAGTTTTTATGATGTAGCTTGACTGAAGAAGGAAAATGTGCTTAAGAAAAATGTACCAAATTTTCTACTAAAGATTAATGAATGACAATTCTTTCTACTTCGAAGGACCTCTAAAATCTGATACAGGCTTCTGTTACCCCTGTTATGCATACCACTGTGCAGGCAAATATGAAAAGCAGTTATCTGAAGATTGCTGTGATCTGTGCTCACTTGCATTAATGTGATCAATGACATAATATCCTCAGGGCTTTATTATTAACGTCTGGATCTTAAGCTAAGGACTTTGGGTAGAGTTTCTGCTCATGAAATAATATTAAGGAGAGCGGAATTGCATATGGACACCTTGGGAAGGGCTTTTAGGAGTGCCACATTCAAGTCTGGACCCTACAGATGCTCTCTTCTACCCACAACATACGAAGTTTGTTGCAAAGGGGTTATACTGGAGAGAGAACAGAGCAAATATGTAACCTAAGAAAGCCATATCACCAAAGCAGCTTATGAGCAAGTGAGTTATGCTAAGCTCCTACTCACATCAATTGCAACTGCTAACCTCACATCAATTGCAAATGCTAACCTCCTATAATGCATTAGAATAGTGGGTAGACTTCTGCTGCATAAAAACAGAGAATTTGGTCATCTGATGCCCTTTTCCATGAATAAGCAGAAGTTTGTGTACCCACAGCATTACTACATATGTTGCTTAGAAAATAATGCCGCCTACTTATTTCTATGGAAACTACAACAGATACAAAGCACACAATAGCACTTTGACAGCAAATTCTCAGTTACAGACCACTTTTCAACATTGTCACTATCTTTGCAATGCATTTTTTGTCAGCAGTGAACGAGAGCTCATAAAACTCTGCACCAGCAGAGGTGGCCAGCTGCTCCACATCTACTACGACAGCATTGTTGCTTGGAAAATATTGCCCACACAGTCTATCTTTCATCAGTCCAAGTAGGTGGAAGTCAGAAAATGCCAAATCTGGACTTTACAGAGAGTGTGGTAGGAATTATGGAAATATAAACAAAAATGAGGAATCCCCACCTGAAGGGTTTTAATTTTTGAAATAAGACTTTGGAATCTAATGGTGATATTTCAGCATTTAAGCCCAAGTCTGTGACAAAAAGAAGTACAGAGTGTTTGGGAATGTTTTGGCAGAAGTGCTCCTGGGAGCAACCTGTAGTTGTGGGTGGAAGCTGTGAAAAACTGTCGAGGGCCAGTGTTACCAGAATGGGTATGGTTACTCATTCTTCTCATGAGAATGCTGTGGGGCTCCTTCCATCACAGATCTGCTGGCTGCCTGAGTGCTGCAGATGCTTTAGAGCCTCACTCTCTTCTGGATTTAGTGAGGTTGCTGTTGCTGGTTGTGCTGGACTTATTTAGACTTTTAACTGTATGTCTTCATTACAGCAGTATCCAAGTATGGGCAGTGTGCTGTAAGGCTGTGAAATCTTTCCTTCTTCTCATACCTTTTCATGCCAGTGCAAGGCATGCCTCAGTCTTCACTGTCAGATGCTCTTCACGCAGCCCTTGAGTGGATGGGTCAGAAGGCAAGGTCCAAAGGAGCAATGTCCCCCCCCATTGTAAGTGAAGATCAGGTTCGTGACCACCTGAGGAACCTGAACATCCATCTGAAAGTCTGTGGGTCCCAGGGAGGTGCATCCCAGAGACTTGAGGCTGATGTAGTCACCAAGCCACTCTCAATAATATTTGAAAAGTCTTGGTGAAGTCAGAGAGTCAGCTGACGTCCCCATTGACTGGAAAAGAGAAGGGTATGAAAGGCAATCCAGGAAAAAAATGACCTGTCAACCTCACCTCTGCTGGTGACGATCATGGAAAAAAATTTCCAGGAAGCTATTCTAAGGTACTTGGAGGCGATATGGGATAACCAGAATGGCTTCATTAAGGCCAAGTCTTGCCTGAACAGCCTGGTGGCTTTCTGTAATGACATAACTGTATAAGTGGATATGAGAAGATCCACTGCTGTTACCCAGCTTGACTTCGTTAAGACCTTTGACTTTGTCCCCAAAATGTCCTTCTCTCCACATTGGAAAGATATGGAATTGATAATGGACTGTTCAATGAATGAAGAATGAGTTGTGAGTTTGTACCCAGAAAGTGGTGGTCAGTGGCTCAATGTCTGAATGGAGATCAGTGACTAGTGGTGTCCCTCAGGAGTTAGTACTGAGACTGGTACAATATCTTCATCAATTACATCGACAGGAGGATTGAATGTACACTTAAGTTCACAAATGACATCAAGCTGTGTGGTGTGGTTGGCACATCTGAGGAACAGGATGTCATCCAGAGAGACCTAGACTGGCTCAAGCAGTGGGTCTAGACTCAACAAATCTGCATGAAAGGTCTTGCACCTGGGTCACAGCAACCCCCACTCTCAATAGAAGCCAGAAGATGGAAGGATAGAGCACAGCCCTGCTGAAAAGGACTTGGGGATAATAATGATGACAACCTGGTCTAGTGGTTGGCAACCCTGCACATAGCAGAGGGGTTGAAACTAGATAATCATTGCGGTCCTTTTCAACCCAGGCCATTCTAGTAACTCTAATTCTAATAACCTGGATATGAGTCAGCAATGTGCCTTTGCAGCCCAGAAAGCCAGCTATAAAGTGGGCTACATCAAGAAAAGTGAGACCAGCAGGTCAGGGAGGTGATCCTACCCCTCAACTCTGTGCTGCTGAGAACTCACCTGAAGTACTGAGTCCAGACGTGGAGTGCTCAATACAGGAGAGACATGGACCTGTTGGAGCGCATCCAGAGGAGGGCCACAAAAATGATTCAAGGGATAGAGGACTTCTCTTGTAAGGACAGGCTGAGAGAACTGAGGCTGCTCAACCTGGAGAAGAGAAGGCTCTGGGGAGACCTGATAGCAGTTTTTCAGTCTAAAAGGAGGCAAAGAAAGGACAGACTCTTTAGGAGACATACTTAAAAAAAAAAATAGGAGTTGTGGTAGAACAAGGTAATGGGTTCAAACTAAAAGAGTAGATATTTAGGATATAAGGAATAAGTTTATTACAGTAATGTTAGTGAAGCACTGGAACAGGTTGCCAAAGATGTGGTGGATGCCCCATCCCTGGAGACACTCTAGGACCAGACACTGGGCAATGTGGTCTAGCTGTAGTTGTCCCTATACATTGCAGGGAAGCTGGACTACATGACCTCTAAAGGCCCCTTCCAACTCAAATGATTCTATGGTTCTAAGGAAAGACAAAGTATAGCTCTACCCTTGTTTCAATCTCTGTGGAGGTAAAAAGAAAACAAAACAAAAATAAACAACAGCAACAGAACTACAGACAGGACCATAGAACATGTAGGTTCTAAACCAAAATGAAAGTCTGGTAATTTTGTTTTTCAAGAAAATTCATTTTTTGTTCACAGCTACTCTTGCTACTTGGTATAGGGAACCACAGGGAACACTTGCAATGCACTATTTGGTTCCTTCATGTAAAAAGTTTAAATCACAAATATACTGGAATGAGAGGACTGCACATTAGCCATCACATCCATCTTTGAATAAAACACCAGATACATGGAAGCAAAATCCTTTTTTCAGCCTGTAAAGTTTATAAAGCTTGTACATTCCACTGGTCTAGCCACAGAGACTGAAGAACCCACATCCAATCATTGCCTTACAGTCATCAGCAGAACCTCCAGTTTCACTGCAGATGGGAGCAGAAAATGAAAAACAGTTTCTCTAACTGAGGCTTATTTTAATGCACAACTGGTGCTGAAACTATGTTCTACTTACACCAAGTTTCCTTTAGAAGACAGATCTAAAATAGATTTTGGCTTAAAAAAATGTGTTAGAGTTTGTAGCGTTTTAGTAGTGTTTTAGAAGTCCTGCATGAAGGTCAATCACCTGGATCGTCTAATCCCTTTCTATGACTGGCTGAAGTGTTTTCATTATCAATAAATGCATTATATTGCAAAATAACTTCTGGACAAGACAGGAAATCACAAAAAACAGCTGCATCATGTGTTTAATTTGGATAGATGTACTGCAAAGCTCTGTTTTTCTCCCTGTACTGTTTTTAGACCTATATATGGTATCCTTATAGGAAAATGAGATATCCCTTTTCATCTTTTTCTAAAAGACTAATATCTTACCTTTGTAATTTCTCTTGCTACCATCCAATATGAATTCTACTTGCTTCATTGCTTTAGCTTCCACATGAGTCAGCCCAGTACATCACCTGGAAAGTGCCAACATTGTTAGGGCTTTTAAATGATAGCCAGACTGTTAGAGATGTTGTGGCCAACTATCTTTCTGGGTGATTTTTAGGGGGAATTCACTCTGTGAAATGGCAGTCAAGAAAGGACTGTGGCCACAGACCTTAGTTCCAAATATGACTATTTTCTTGTCTTTCTGCATTAAAACTCAGAACATCGTCTCATGAGGACCCTGAAAGTAAAAGACCTGTAAGCAACACAGTACAAGAAGAGAGGAAAACTCTCACTAGTTGAACCTCTTTTGAATGACCAATGGGTTGGGAGCAGTGTGATCACTCTAAAATGGGTCTACAGATGAATGGCCATCCGTGTTTATTCTGGGAGTATTTTTGGAAAATGAGATTCCTTTTCAGCTAACTAATGTTTTGCCACCCAGGTGGAAGCACTGTATTTTGCTTTTTCTTATATTTGACCTTACCAATAAACTCAGCGTCATTTTATGTTTCTATTTTCCAGAGTACACTGCCAGAGTGGTAAGAAAATATGCCTGTCTGTTGTGCCAGAGGTGACAGGTTATGTTGAACCCTTGTTTCTTCCATTTGTCTTAGACTGTGACTTGTGGTCGAAGTTTTCCCTCACTGGATCTTGTTATCTTTCGTGAATTGAACTCTTAGACTGAGCTGCAATTTTGTTCTAAAGTCTAAAATGATACACACAATGCTTGCACGTTAGCAATTCTTCTTAAATTACTTTATATAATATGTAAGAAATAATTAGTAATAACACTATTTTCTCCCTTTACTATTGATTTTAAAGGACTTCTATAAAAGATAAACAATTATTACACCAGATGAAACTTGATATAGATATTTGATAAATAGGTAAATACAGATATTTTAAAAGCTTGTGCTGATCTCTGTGAGCTACTCTTCTAACTGTCATTATCTGCAGCCCACATGAGTACTTTGAAGTGTCACAGTCATTTGTGGTGGCCAGTCTGTTACTTTTTCTTTCTTCAGAAGAATTATAACAAGGATTAGAGTACAAGTGCTACTTACTCTTTACTATAAAGTCAGGCTCTGATTGTTGCCTAATCTTTAATTTTTGCTGAACAATGTAAAGGAATTGTCTCCAGAATACAGTTAAGGGATAAGAAATTTAATTGTTCTAACTCCAAAGAAGAAAACAACAGCAATCAAGCAGTCTTTCAGATCCATCCCCTCAAAATACCTGCTCATACTTATAGTCTTGACAGTTATCTACAAGCAGGCATAATTGTCTGTGGTGATGTACCATTTGATGCAAGTTTCTAGAATTACAGAGGATAGAATGCCCAGTTAATGGAATTACATTTAGTTCATATTGTCTGAGGACATGATTATATTCAAGTGTTCTCTGTTTTTTTCAGATGTATCGTTCTGCACTTTCTTCCACATCTAGTAATGGGGAAGGCAGGATGGTCTGAACACAATTTCTGATCATCCAAGAGTCTGAAAATGTTGGTCCAAGCCATCATCTGCCCCACTGTAGCCAAAAGAGTCAGAGGCTTAGGAGACCAAGCAGATCATTGTAGTATGTTCTGTGGATCCAAACAAGTGATTCTGCTGACCCTTCCACTTGAAAGATATGGGTTATCTTGTGGAGAGGAAACAAGGAAGTCTGATGACAGGTTTCAGGAAGTCATGGAGGAAAAGAAAGCTCTCTTAAACTTATAACTATAATTTGAGGGCACAAAAGTATCAGTGAGTTTATTTTCTGGTTCTTTGCCTATCTCCTTTTTTATAATATCTTTGTGTAGAGTAGGCTGGATGGTAGATTTGTGACTACCCAAAAATTGCTTTTGCTTGCTGCAAGTCCTATAAAAGTTATCCTTTGAGTTTTCAATGCAACTTAGCTGGTCATCAACCCCAGACATATATGTACCCACACAGATGAATTAGCTATATGTGACTCTTTACTATAATGATTTTTAAAAGTTATGCAGGAAACACATCTGTAATATTCAGTAAATTAATTCTTTTTAAATCAACAGCTGTATTTGAACATTTTTAACCATATAATCTCAGTTCTATGAGTCATTAAAGAAGAGAATATCTTTGGTTTGACTGGCAGCAGCAGGCCTCCAGATAACATTAATAACATCTGGAGTTGAGTATAGTCAATATTTCCACTGTGATGAGGTATTTTTGGCAGCATTTTGTTAATCACAATCTGATGCTTGCTAAGCTTGGAGAGCTTTCATATTTGTAACCTTGCCATTTGATAAATTGCATTAATTTAGTCAACCTAAGCACTTTCATTTTAAGAATTCTGATAATTCTGGGGAGAAACATGGATGCTTGGTTCCTAAATAACCTACTGCACTCTTTTTTTATGGCTATGTATGTATGTATATATGCGTTCCACCTGCTACAGTCAAACTCTTTGAGCAATTCAGTAGATTGAGTGTCTTCAGGTATGCTTTTTCTCCGATGTTGCCAGTAGGAAATGTATGCCTTCAGACAACAAAGCCATGCAAAAAGAATAGTGTTATGAGTTTGGCACTCATGCTCTCTAAACATAATACATTTACTGTAATCCAGCTAAAGGGGAAATGATAGAACACAGACAACTGGAGATACACACTGAGGAAAACTAAACTGCTGTAGCCTAAAGCAAAAAAATTGATTGTCATATTAAGATGGGAAAATGTCAGATTTCCTTGATTTGTGTGGCATAAGTGAAGTATTTAAGAAGGTTTAGAGGTATTTATTGTTTTTGGCTGGCTGCAATTTCAGGCAAGCTTTGTTGTGCTGCTTAATCCTAACTTCTGAGAAGCGGATGGGACAATTGCATTTTCCTTGAAACTTACTCTTCACATTTTACCTGTGTGATTACGTCTGTCCGTTTTAGAGCATTTTCTAACAGTCAGAGTCAAATCCCTAAGAAAGGGTTTTTTTTCAATGCTAGCTATTTAAATAAAATGAAAAAAACAAAAACAAAAAACCAAAAACCAACACCCCTTTGAGCAGGAATGAAAGCAGTGATACCTTGCTTATTTTATTTTAGCATTATTCTGCATTTATTTACTGAGTGTTTGTGTGTTACTGTCCTCTGGACTCAGAGAAACTGGCTTTGGGACTTTCCCTTTGTTCCTGAAATATACTTGCCTTCTGGCAGAAATGCTTGTGAGGGATGAAGATGCTTTGAGAAATGTCTTCACAAAGGTTCACTGCCATGATAAGTTTAGTCTCCTTTGCTTGTCATAGTTTTGGTGATTGTTTACTTTTTAAAAGCTAAGTCATTACAGACCTAGATTATACCTTTTGCATACAGAATCTTTTATAGTTAATTCATTATTCCAGCTTGGGAATCTTGCCTTCAACAAACATACTTAATACACATAACAATGTCTTTTGGCTGTGTGCACTCATGGCCCATCTGCTTGAATGGCATGGTGCCTGCTCCTTTGGGCCCAGAGTCTAAGTGATGATGGGTTTAATTTGGCATGGTATATGAACTGCATAAATGCCATCACCTCTTCAGGAGGTGCCTTCTGTTAGTTGTACCATCTCTCAGGTCATTGAAGCCACTTTAAAAGTTACTACACCCATTGATACCTCATTCAGATACTTGCAATGTGACTAGGAGACAGAAGTTAAAGCCATTTATTTAGGTTGGTGGTAATATAATTTATTTTTGTTGATGTCAGTGAAATAAAGTTCTCAGAATATGAAAATGACAGACACTCAATGTGACAATAACATCCACATGTGATAATGATCTCATGGGATAGAACTGCCTTGAAGAAATCCAACAGTCTTCTTCATCACAAAACATGTGATGTACTTGCCTGTTACAGCCATGGCTTAGTGACTGAATTTCTTTTGTCAGCACTAGGGAGAATGTTATAACTGTCTGCATTTTGAAAGGATACGGAGTATGCTTGATAACATCTTTGTGGCATCTCTGAAGGCACGATTGAGGAACAGTAGTCAACTACATGGATTTACATAGCCAAAAATTCTAATTAGTATTTTGTAGATAAAAAAGCGTCTAGCTGAGTAGTTGTGTCCTTTCCCATTTTTTTTCATAGTTAGGAATGATATTCCAGCTAAGGTATTGCTAAAAGCATAAATAATGCCCCATGTAGTTGGTGACAGTATTTAGGAGGTGTTAGAAGCAGGCTTAGGAACTGACTGAGCTGGAACTCATGGTACATGCATCCATGCTTTGATTGTTTAGACTTTCTATGTGACTTCAGAAATTTCACTGATGAGCTCTAGGAACATGAAATATAGGCTTTCTGATTTAGTTACGGTGCACTGGGTTGTCCTCTGTAATTAAGGGACAGTAACTCTTCCCTTACGGTACTGATACTCCGTCCAGCATGTAAGATCCCTAAGTATATCAGATTGTGTTCAGTGTCCTAAATAAAGTAGGCATGGTTACACAGTTCCCTGTACACAAGTAATAAGCACAACTGCTATGAACTAGGGATATTAATTCCTATGATAACTATGTATATTCCATCTGTGACATCTGATAAGTGACAAGGTATGTATGTTTTATTTTCTCACAGTTTTATTTAATCTTGGCCAAGGGAGGAGTACTGTCTGTCTGGTGATGTACTTTGGGTTTGTATATATTCCCCTTAGGGGAAAGAGGGGAAGGACTGTGCCTTGATAGTGACCAACTAGGTGCACTCAGAGAAGGAACCCACTGAAGCACACACTGGGGAGCTGAGAGCCATTATTGGGTGGGAGGACAGTGAAAAGTCTGTAGTTTAAAAATTACTGATCTGCCATAAGAGGCAACAGTGGTTATTAGGGGGGATTTATCTGCAAACCATTTTTCTGAGTATCGTTCAGCAGAACCATATTTTTTGTTTTAAAAGTGACTTTATTGCAGGAGAGCATCAAGCTCCCTTGTGGGTGTGGCGAAAGAGGTGTGGACTCCTTCGCTGCTGCAGAACAAAGGACCTTTATTGTAGGTGCTCAGAGCCTTTTATACCCGTGCAACATAACAGTTTTCCCGTGCAACCAAGACTGGTTACGTGTAAGGGCAAGGTGCCTTGTGGGTGTTTATGTCCGGCTCAAGTTATTGTTGAGGTTTACCACTCATTAGCAATACAGTGACCTTTATCCCATACATTATCATATCATAGAATCATAGAATGGCCTGGGTTGAAAAGGACCTCAAAGATCATCTAGTTTCAACCTCCCTTTGCCAACTACTAAACCAGGCTGCCCAGAGCCACATCCAGCCTGGCCTTGAATGCCTCCAGGGATGGGGCATCCATAACCTCCTTGGGCAGCCTGTTCCAGTGCTTCACCACCCTCTGAGTGAAAATATCAATTTGCATCTGAATAAAGTAGAGCTTTTGACATTGGAAAAACTGTGGTGTGTTTCTGATGTAGCTACTTCCATGGTGTGGTGGAAATGCTGAGCCACAGCTTGAAGCAGTGATTGAGCACCTGGTGGGAAGGCAGGGCCAACCCAGGGAAGCTCAGGTGCATGCAATGTACCTGAGTGACAGGAAGCAATGGAGCCAGGATCCACCCCTTCCCAGACCTGATTAAAGGGTTAGTGGTGGAGGTGAGGCTGTTTTTCTGGAGATCCTTGCTTACTGGAGAACTTCCAAAGGCAAGCAGTTTTTTTTCCTTCGTTTTTGTGTCCACAGCTCCTGCATTTGTGTGTGTCCTCACTTGCTGTAGACTTTGCTACTATGCTATTACTGCTGTGCTTTCCACTGTGTTACAGATGGAAAAGTGCAGGCAAATCTGAAAGCCTTTAGGTTCTTTAGGAAAGAACCTAATTTGGTCTATGTATTCTTACATTATGCAGAAAATTGTGAACTCATTGAGTTTTTTGTGTTGTTGGTTAGGGGTTTTTTTAGTTAATTTTTTGAAAAATTTAAAAATCTTCATAAAAGGTATCCATCTAAAGGTGAAGCAATAACATCTGAGACAGTCAATCAGTTTATTTCCTAAGGATTTTATATTAGTAGTTTATCAACACTATGGTGTTTCTACCTCTTCTCATTGCTCCTAAATAACTTTTAGGAAATTGATAACATTTTAATGTATGAGGGCTGCTCTGGAAGCAATGCCTCCTATTTTATTATGTTAGCACACAGCATCAAAGGCGATGCTGGTGGTATGGCAATAGAGGTGGAACCTTCCTGCCAGCATTCCTTCACATTTTGTTGCTGTGTGACAGATGGCAGTAGAGGGGCAGTCTGACAAAATGGTGTCTGACATGGAAGTGCATGTGAATCAAAGGTGTGTCACTGAATTCCTCCATGCAGAAGAAATTGCATCCATTGACATTCATTGCGACTCCCTGAACATATCTGGAGACCAAGCTGTGAATGTGAGCACAGAGAGGCAGTGGGTCTTGTAGTTCAGTAGTGGCAATGGCGATGGTGGGTCACCTCTGCTGGTGTAGATTTTGATGAGTGCAGCATGCAGTCACTTGTTCATTGCTGGAGAACATGCATAGCTAATGGTGGTGTCTATGTTTGATGGAGTGTTTTGTAGTTGAGTATTTTCTCTATTAGGTGGTATTATTGTGCTTTTTATATCTGTTTTAATTTCCACAGAAATAAATAGGAGGTATTACATTCAGAGCAACCTATACAATTTTGACTACGTTATTCTGGTGGTCAGTCTAACATGTATTTTGTTATGCCCGAATTACTCTTCTCACAGTTAGTGGATATAAATAAAAGTTCAAGCACTCTTGTTTTGATTAAGGGAGCTGAAAAGTTTTCTTTTTACTATGGAAAAATTGAGTTTTATAGAAATAACTTTAGATTTTAGTTATGCTGCTGCTTAACCTCTTCTTTACCGTTGAAATTTTTTATCTGTGACTACTTGGAATAAAAATGGTTTTAGCAGTCTAGATACACATGCTGTTTCAGCTGGAGACCTTTCTTGGTATTGGAAATGTCTTGATCCAAGGTACAGTGAATTCTGTAGGATTCAACTGAATGCCAATCATGTAGGGGCTCTACTTCTGACTCTGACAGAGTTAGGCAATTAGCTCATCATTCCTATCTGTAGTAATGCAGTAATTTTGCGCAGTTGAAATTGTACTGAAATATACCGACAGAGGAACAAGGAGGTTTGATTATTCCTATGAAGATGTAGTTCCCCAACACGTGACTTTTTCTGTTCATTGTTATGTTTCTCAAACAGTAGTAATGAACATTTGGTCAATGTCAAAGCAGAACTTTACTCTCCCAAGCCTCGTGCTACTCAAACACTGCTAATTGGTATCTCTGCCATGTGCAATTAGTCCCAGCCCTTCAAGTCTGCAATTGCAAGAGAATCTCAACTTTCAGTTAAAAAGTAAAATAAAAGGAAAAAAAAAACTTTTTTGCTGATATTGCCCAAAGGGTAAAGTAGTTTGAAATGTGATCCAAGTGGCCTAAGTACACATAAGGAAATAACAGGAACTCCATGCTATTTCAATTTTGTAAAATTCATGGTTCTTAAGCCATGTTTAGAATTCCTAAGGATCTGGCTCATGATCTGTGACTGTGTCAAGCTGGCAGTCCTATGCTGTTACAAGTAAATCAGATCTCATGTACTCACAGAATGCAGTTGCATGTCACAGAGAGCTGTTTTCTTGTTCTGTTTTCTTCTGAGTTCTGATCTGGAGCTGGATTTTAATCTCATACTTCCTAGTGAAGTTAGCACTCCACATTTTGGGATGAAAAACTTAATCTGGTGTGGAGAACTTACTAGTAAGAGACATATTAAATGCCAAAAAATAAAGGCTAAATTTTCTTCTGCATATACTTATGAGTGCTGTGATAAAAATGCTTGCAGTTCCATGGCATACAATATCCTGTGTCACAGGTTGGCGTGTAATAAATTTGGCAGTTAGAATAATATTTGTAATTACAGGAGATATTTGAGCTGTTTCACATCATCTCATTTCTAGCACCGCGTTTGATTTGGGATCCTTTGGCTAAGGCTATCAGGCTCAGTAATTTTTTCCTCTCACAGATGATTGTTTTCCCATGCAGCAGAGAGATATCCTGCCATTAAACAGCAATTGATGAGACCAGCATGGGGAAACTCCAATTCCTTTCTATCTCTCTCTGTACAAGGAGGTGCTGCTTCTGCTTCTTCTGGATGGATTCCCTAGACTCAGCAGCTTTGAGTGTTTGTTGGTCTCTTAGCATGCAGGGCTGTGGGGCATGTCAGACTGCCAAGCAGTAGGAAATTAGTTAGGTCAGTTAACATCTCTGAACTGGGCTTTGAAGGTCAAAAAAGACTTTAGAACACTTTCCTGGGTGCTGAAATAGTACAGTCTGCTTTGCTGCTGAAGCAGGTTGGAGGAGAGCCAAAAAAATCCCTCTGGCTCTGGATTGTATATGAATTGAGTTCAGATGAGAGATCGCTTGTTCTTGTGGACTGACAGGTATTTTCAATATTTTACAGCACGATTTCATTACTCATAGTTAGCCAGATTTATTTTGTCCTGCTGCAGGCACTTATTGGGCACAGAGGTAGATTTAATTTTAATAGAGGTTTGGACCTGGTTGTAGTTATAATACTATTAGTCTGGAGTGGAGAAGGGAAATCAAACTTGGATTGTTGATTTGCTTCTTGGCTGAAATCTTATCAAGAGGGAAATAAATCTGCAGTAATAAAGTTGTTCTTGACATTTCCTTATGCGGAGGACACAAAGATGATGATTAAATGGAGGTTACACATTAAAACTTCATAGCCAGAGAAGGGGAGAAAGGACAGAGTAGGTTACTTACCTGTCTCATTGTATGCTGGGAGATGCTGGTCTTTGCTTTATTGTAGGTAGACTATATTGTGCCAATTTAAATTATTGATGTTTTTTTATGATTTGTTTACATGGGGGATTATGAAGGCATCCATGGTTAGCCATTACAGTGTGACTGGGACTTCTTTCCAGTCTGGTTAAACAAGACAGGAGAGTCAGATAAAGATATGTGCTGGAATGGAGTGGTTTTCCCACTAATTCCTATGCTGAAGATAAGATTTGCTGAAGACCATTTTAATTCGTATTCAGAATTTTTCTTCCTTCTCTCAAATTTCTCTATGATAATGAATGCAAACCTATACTGGTTTAAGTTGAAAAGCATTGGAGATAAATGTGCAATTTCTGGGTAGCTCTCATTATTTTACTAGAGTGCTACACATGTGAGATACAACTGGCCTGAAAGGGAAGTGGCTGGAAGTCTTATTTTGGTAATGGCCCTGAAGAGAAAACAAGGTTGTGGTCCTTCACACTCAAGAGTGAATTTGTGTACACAGAAACTTCAACTTTTGGTCTGCATAGAGGGATTCTATATCTTTTGTTTTACAAGGCTGTGCTTTACTGTGCTTTTTGCGTCCAAGTTTTGTGCGCCTCTTTGTCCATTAAACATAAATTGATTAGGGCTGGATCTTGCTGTATGGCTTTTATAGGACTGTAACTGAAAAGATGGAATCTCAGGAAATCATGTAGCCCAAGAAGGTGCCAGTTGGACTCTGTGCTACTTTAGTTATTTCTCTAACCTATCTTTAAAGATTATCCATGATGGAGATTTCATAACTTCAGAAATAATGTGGTGCTGTTACATTTAGAAATATTTGCCTTATGTCTAATCCTTTTACCTGCTGTTTTATACACAAGACGTGTGGAAAGTAGTGTACTCCCTTTTGTTTGCTCTTCTTTTTCTGTATCTAGAAGTTATTATCACGAAGCCATTTCAGTGTCCCCTCTGGAATAAACAACATTGGTCTTTCAATAATCCCTTGGAAATAATGTTTTCTAGAAGTTAAAAGACTATCTGCTATATATGAGAGGACAAGGTTGCTGTGTGAAATTCTGTGGGAAGCTATCCATATTCCAAGATGTGCTAATGAAATATTTCATAACTTCATTAATATGAACTAGAGCACTATCATTTAGATTCATGAGATTTTGCATTCCTAGAGTGTGGTTGTTAATGTAGATATTACTTCAACTGAGAACAAGCATTTTAGCATAAAATAAAAGAAACAGAAAGATGTAGCCATAACTGTGGCATCACACAGCATTACAGTGGCAAAGGTTTGGTGTTTAGTTTAGCAGGATGCCTTGATTGGAGAGTTGTAGAATATCAAGGTACTGCTGATGCTAGAAATGTCAGTCTTCGCTTTTATCTTCATCCAAAACTTGTATTTCCCATTACACCCCTCATAATGCCCTAGGTGATGCTGGATTTTAGTTGTTAACTGCCCGTTTAGAATGCAAATGTGACTACTTGAAAAGCTCAGAGACATCTAGGCACTTTTACTACTTTTGTATGATCAGCTTGACTTAGATGTGTTTTTTCCACTATTATCTTATCAGTTATTTTAATGATGCAGTGTATCCATAAGTTCTTTTTATTCTTGCTTCAGAACAGTATAGCAAGATCGAGGCTTTTCAGCAGAGCATTAAAATCAGTAGTATTCTCTTTATTTCCATCTACTGTCTTCTCATTGCTTTCTTTTGCTTTTTTTTCTTTTCCCCCTATTTCTTTTGTTAATCACTCATTGATACTATACAGCCTTCTGAGATTACCTGGGGTTTGAGAGGGATCTGATGGAGCCTTTTCATCACAAGACCTGCCAGAAATGTATCAAGGCCTCTTTTTCACCCCTTGAGACAGACACAAGGGCCGACAGGAATAAAAGTTGATCTCTCTTCAGTGAAGTGGATGAGCTGTTCCTGTATGAACCTCCTTTCCTTCTTTCTTTTTATTTCCTCATCCCACATTCCATATGTAGCTGGTAGGTAGAGCAAGGCCTCAGTACTTTGTCAGCCAAGAAGCAGCTGTCTCTGTAATTCATTTCTTAACTACTTTAATACTCTTACAGAAGGAGAGTCTGAGAAAGGCATGGAGATATTCTCTTCTGATAAAAGCAAGAGGAAGTGCTGCTCACTGTTGTGCTCTTCTAGTGTTGGGCTAAGTGGCTGGTCTGTTAGCAGATGCTCATGACATGAGCATCTAACTCTAATTTCTTCATTTCTCTGTCTAAAAGACTTTTGTATTAACATATGTCCCTGTAGCTGGTATATCTGGCAGGAACCTGCAAAACAAGCTTCATAGACAGAAGTCTAGTGTTTGTGGTTGCTCTCACCCCCTCTTTATCAGGTGGTCTGCACTTATTCTGCATAACAAAAGTACATTTATTGCTTTTGATGACAGAGTAGTCTGGTTTCATTTTAGAAAGAGATTTGCTATTCTGTGTGAAGGCTTTTGGTAAAATTGTGGGTGTAAAATTTGAGCCTGGCACAGGTGTTCTGACACTGCACATGGTGCAGGTTTCTCCTATGTAGAAATAATGCAGCTGACCCAGCCATCCCAAACAGTGAAGCCTGAAGCTGTGTTTCATAGTCACTGCTGTCACTTACACAAAAATGATGGGTTTGTCTTACTCCTCACAGGGTAGCAAAGAGAATTCAGAGTAAGAAAAACAGTCCAAACTACTGGAATCTGACTCCCAGTGGGATATATTTTTCTATGTTAATTCCTATTAAACTATCAACAGGCAATAGACAAAAGGCTTAGAAGCACATAAGAGATTGATGTAGAGCTACATTGCTATTCCTGTTACAATTGATTTAGAATAATTGAATCATTTTCCTTTAGAAATCTCTTCTTCTATGGAACGCTGTAATATTCTGCAATACCTTTTGTTCCTTTAGCTAATAGACCTTTATGATAAATGTATATCTGCACTGGCAGATGCAGACCATTTGAACTCTAAAATATTAATTTTAAATGTACCTATGGCTATTTTTAATAGTAATTTAAAATGATCCTAAAAAGCACATGTTGAGATAATGAGATCCATAAATATTGGTTGGCATTATTGATTCACATGTATTGCTTCCGTAGATTACTTCCATTTTCCACAATTCTCTTCATGTCCACACTAATTAGAGGGGCGGATTTTAGAAGTATTTATTTATACTGATTCTTGCACAAATACAAAGAAATGAAATTCTCCAGTGGGAGCAGAATTAAGCCAGGGTTTACCACTGTGGAAAAATTCAATCCTTAGTTTTTTTTAAAGATCAAGGGGAAGTGTTTAACTATAAGCAGTGAGGGAATAACTGTCCCTTATCTAAAAAACCCGGGACAGCTTTCCTTATTTCTGCAGTCTCAGCATAAGAATCTTTCTCTGGGGAATGAAGAGGCAGGTATGTGCTGTAGGAATGAAAAATCATTTTCAGTGGAAACAAAAGAAAACAATTCAGACTTGTCCAAGACAATGTCTCTGTGAGTCTCTTTGAGTGAGCAGCAGTTCCTACAGCAGCTACTGTCTGTGGTTAGGACAGAGGAATTAATGTTATTGGGATTTAGTGTGATATTCTGCGTTCTCTCCTTCCTCACGTAATTTATCCAAGCAAAACTAAGGTTTTGTCAAATCAAGAAAAGAAAGATGGAACTGATCTGCTCTGTGAACCTAAAATGGTTAAATTATACCTGTTCATATTTATGAGATGTACCTTTTCATGCTGGGGTTTTTTGGTTATGTATGAACCTATCTCAAAATGATTTTGAGGTAATCAAAATAAGCCACATCAAAAGATAGCTCAGAAAACTTTAAAGCATAAGTTGGTTGTGGCACTTGTCCTCCATTAACAAAGAGCAACCTTGTTATAAAAAGTATTTTCTTACAACATAGTTGTTAATAACTTGTCTTTTAATACTGGATAAGTACTAGTGAAGAGAAAGTAGGCTGTACAGGGGTTGTAAATGATGGTCTTCACTGGATTTAAGAGCTGTCTAAAGTGCCACTATACTTGCTATCACTCCCATCGTTTATCAGTACGTACCATGAACTTCATGCACTTGGAAGTGACTGAAAAAATGGAACTAGTATGTTGAATAGTGGGATGTATTATTTGAATTATACTGCAGCTTTTGAATGTTTAAGTTCTTAATGTAAGGAGTGTAATTTTCATATGGAACTAGTTTTCTTTGTGTTTGTCATCTGCTTTGAGATTGTGAGACTGAAATATTTGCAGTGCATATTTTCCATTCATAAAGCTTCTTTCCAACAAGGTACAAGGAAAACATAGTGACAAATCTAATGTGGAAGAGATGACATGTCAGCATTTTATTTTATTGGACATTGACAATACAGTATATCACTAAAAGCAGTTTTAGAGCCTAGGAAACAGCACTATTGATCTCCTGGAATCCTGTTGCCAGAAATTGTATTAAAAACTTAACTCTATGATGTGTAGCCTCATGGTAGCAGCATAGCCCGGAATGAACTTTCCCAGAGATAAGGAAGCTAAGAGTTCCAGTTATGTGATAAATTTACTAAGGGAAGTATGTTGCCTGTTTGTTGGGCTTAAGTAAACTGAATTGCTCAGTACCAAGAGGAAGACTGATACTTCCAGGATTTCAGTTTCAAAGGAATTATTTAGAAGTAGAACAATTGATGTGCTATTGGATGCCTCTTCTACCCCAATCTCCCTCTGTTTTCAGCTAAACACAAATTATATTTTTCCATTTATCATCCATTTTTAAAGGGCAAAGCTAAAAAAGGTGAACTGAGGTAAATGTATACTAAGTTTTCATGTAAGTAATGGATGGATCTTCTGCATCAGAAAAAAAAAAAAGGTTTACTGTACTTTTTCCATAATAAAAGTTATCTGGGAAAATTTGCTGTTATGTGCCTAGGGATGCAAAATTAATCTATACCAGTGAAATGAATTGTTATAGATTGATACTTGTTAGTTGAAATCATAATTTGAACCTCTGGTAAAATGGAATAAACTCCTATTTAAGGATGGCTTCTTGTTTAGTTTGAGTTTAAAAAGAAATATTGCACTTAAACCTGCATTTAAACAATACTTTAAGATTTAATACTGCATAAGATTTTAACTGTTAACATATAACATGCTGCATTCTAAAATACTGCAGTACAAACAAGTCCATAAATGCATACAGGTTTGGAGGAGTATGAGTAAATTTATAATTCAAGTTCTGGTTATAAAAAGTGAATGAGTAACTTTGTTTCCTGAAAACGTTGCTCAGTTCACTTCTAAATGGACTTGGAGTTTTTTAGGAGTTTAGGGCAGATTATCCAGATGTGATTACCTGGAGAAAAAGTATAGTGATATTCATTATGGCTTTCTGAAGATATCTGGAGACCAAACCATGGATATGAGCACAGTGAGGTGATGAGTGGTGCTTTTCAGCTTTATTCCCAATAACAATTGTGATTTGTACTTATAAGTCACTGACTAAAGCTAGAATTATTGTTCTATAGATTTCAACACTTCATGTTTCTATCTTTCATTTCATTCTACATTGGTTATGGAAAAAAGTATTTCTACTCAAAAAATGAAAGTCTTCATGATCCACTTTTAATCATTGGGGAAGTTGGAACATGTTGACACCATTAATAATATTTGCGTGTGCCTTAGGATTTTGTCAGCAGTGATCTGTTTTATTTAGATGACCAAGTGCTGTGTTTTAACCAGGTATTCAGCACGCTTTATTAGTTTTTGCTCAGAAAACAGTATGGAATAGTCTTAAGAAAATTGCTTTTCTAACCCCTCAACAAAATATCAACAAAGAAACCAACCACCCCTCTGCCCTGAAAAGGGAGTGCAAGGATGCCTTTCACGATGAGATACATTCATGAAGTACAGAAAGCTAGTATTTCAGCTTTCCATGTAGAAAGGCACACATTCATATTTCTGTGGACACCATTCCATCCATTCCCTTCTCTGTCTCCAAGTGTCATATAAGCTGTAGAATTTGTATTTTTTGAGTTACAAAACTGAGGTATTGTTTCTGCTATGAGAACATTAACGTTTTTTCTCTGTTGAAATGCAATGATAGATTGTGCTGTAAGTAGTCTAAATCCTTAGATATGGAGACTTTAGCCATATGGAACACAGACATGGCCTTTCATTTATGTGGGGAAGTAAGAAAGACTTCAGCATGGGAAGAAAAAAGAGCCATGGGATAGATGGAACCATAGCTGCGCTCTGTATTCATGCTGTGTTCTATATCCTCCTCTGTCTGTCCTACAAACTGAAAACATGTGGTAATTATGTCTATGGATTTTGTTCTTGGTGTATCCTCTAATTCTGTTTTATTTGTAATTTTAGATGGACTCAAAGCTTTAGTCCCAGATTTACTGCAACGTGGTGTGCTGTTGATTTCTCACAAAAGTTACCAGAAGCGGAGCTCTGAGAAACTTTTGCTCCAAAAGAAATGACGTGATTACAGCTCAGAAGCTAAGGAAGCTGCCAAAAACCATAAGGTAACAATTTAAATGAAAACATGCCGTTCTTCTTCTGAAGCATGGTTGTATTTTGGGCAGGCATTGAGTGAGAAAGCTTAGGGGAGAGTGGGAAAAGACAGCTACTAACTCAGAGCATTTTTATCCAAATTGAGTCAACAGTTTTCACTTGTTAAATCTACTTATAACTTGGGGAGTGAGGAGTGTTTTTTTCAGTTATTCTCAAGAGGTGGAAAACCAGTGGGAAGAGTTCAATACATTATTTCAAGAAGGAATAGAGTTAAAGGTATTCTTAAAAAATGGGACATGTATACAGCCAAATGGAAGAGACATATGTAATTTTGTCTACAGTCATCAGAGTAATGAAGAAAGATGTCTGAGTGTGGAGTACCACCTATTATATGAACACTTATGTTTCCTGGAATGGAAATGGGACAGAGAAATAGCCAATTTCACTGTGCCTTGTAGGCTATACATGCCATAGCTACGTTAAAAATGTCAGTTTAGGACTTCCATTAGAAAAGGTAGGAGGAAATACTAAGAAGTGTAGGTATTATTCCTTTGGCTGTAGGTGCTTGTGCGTGGGGAGAGTGTGTGCCAACGGAAGCATGTATGGAAATTCTTCCTTCAAAGGAGATGTTTTTCACGTGCTTAGTGCAGGAGGAAGATGCAGGGAAGTTATCTTGGTGTACTGGGCTTGTTCACAGGTCAGTGTAGCAGGAGGTTAGACTCTGGCCACCTCATGAGCCCAGGTTATTTTGTGAGCTGAAAACTCACTGAGGGAAGTACAGCAGTTAATATTGAGCCTCCTCACTTTTATATCACTCTAGTATGGATCACGTTTTAAAATGACCTGTTTTCTGTATGTTCTTTGAATAACCTTTGTTTACACGTAAACACTTTCCTGTCTCAAAACATTTCCCTCAATATGAAGCACGTTGTTTTATGCAGTGCTTTCCTTATGCTTACAGCGATTGTGGAGTTCTATTTATTCTTTCCACTGTAGGCAACAACTTCTCATGAGAGACCATAAAGGACAGCCTGTTAATCAATAGTCTAATGACACTTTGTGGCAAAGTGGAGGGAGCAGAGCTGAGACTACAACTTAAAATGTTCCTGTACTTTGTTGTTCACTATTTCTATGTTGATTGTTAGAATTTGCTGTTAGCTACATCTCTTGGTCCAACTTTTGCATAGCATGTTTTTGTCAGGGTGATATGCTCACTTGATAACAGGGCTTTTTCCTCCATGGTAGGCAGGGTTGAATATTGTGGTTGAGAAACAGCATGCAGACAGTGTGGCTGAAGAACAGTTAACTCTTTAACCAGCCTCAATGCATTTAGAAAGGTACTTCTGGTTGAGACAGAACTCTTCTGACTGCTGTCTTAGCCAGTGTTGTGTTTAGTTATGATCTTCATTCAGAAGATACTTCCTTCAGGAAAGAAGCTTAAGATGTAACAATCATGGGTAGTCATTATCTTTCTGCAGGTAACAGATTAACATGGTGATAGTAACATTACAAAGAATCTGAAATAATTGCTTGCAGTGATTAAAAGGACTTTTTTTGACAGTTTCCCCCCTTAGTTTTCCGTGTGATAAAACATTTTACAATTACAGTTTCTGGTCCGACACTTTTGCTGTGACAATTAACTGACTGTAATTAATAAGGCAGCATGAGAATTATATAGACCACACAAATAAGGCAGTTACTGCGTTAGCTGCTAAAATAAATCTTTGATAAGTGACATGAATACAAAAATTCAGAGAGAAGTACTTTTGTTTCCTGGCTCTCTTTGCTATGCTTTTTTGTTCCTTCTCTTGTTCTTCCTCCTCCTTCCAAGACAAAAACATAGATGTAAAGCTTGTCTGAAGCATGGATGAGCACTTAACTTAAAAATTAGTTAAAAAAAAAAAAAAAAAAAAAAGCCAGACATTCTGCTTAATTTATTGCAGCCTTTATGCGTAAGCAAGATGTTATGCTTCGTGCCACTTGGTATGATCACTAATCCCTGAGGACTTCACACCTTGTGTGTTCTTCCTTTTCAAACTGCTCATGTTTTACCAGACCTAAGTGAATGTGTAAATCTCTGGAATGTGCTTTGAGTGTGTTTTGACTTGAGTGATTTTTTTTTTTCAGTATGTGGAAAAAGAAATCTCTTTGCTTTCTGAGTGAAGTACTGAGATCCAGATATTTACAGAAGTAGTAATTTTGTGGATATTTCTATTTCAGCTTAATTCTCTTTGAGGTGTATTTTGTAAGAAGGAAAACTCATACTGATTCATACTTTTCAAAATGGAATGGTGTCGCTATCTCCATGTATTTCCACGTTCCTTATGTCATCTTAAAGTTTTGCTACTTGTTATGTGACATAATGGTGTCCTTGATTTATGAGGGAAGAATTAATTGCTGTTTAGTGATATGCCTCAGAGGTGTATTTTTCATTCCTTTTATTGACTATTGAACTGCAAAGAGAAGTGACTCGTGCTGGAGATGTCAACCTCTTATACAGCAGACAACTATATAATAAAGTTCTGGTGCAGGTTTGTACTGATAATTAGTCTGAGAGCTAATCTTTCCTTTAAAAAGCATGTAGTGCTTAACTCTTGTATTACTAAATGCATCTTGTAGTGCCTCTTGTAAAAGTCACGTCTCCATTCCAGTAGAGTGTTGGTGTTTCAGGAAGCATGTTTTGCTGGTGTATGACTTCAGCTGAAAGTGCTTTGAGCCTGGCTTTCAGCAAGGGATGCAAGGCAGTCTGATTTCTAACCAACAGCCCCTCTCTCTTTTTTTTTTTTTTTAAGTAATTCCTTGCTGTGCTGAGTCTCATATGTTTCTTTCCTCTGGAAGCATCTGAAGTTTAGGTATATGTAAATCAGACGCCATGCTGTGTTTCTCAGTTATTGTGATTACAAGTCTTGCTTTCAATCCTCTTAAACTTTCACAAACAAAACAAAAAGTGGGTACTATAGATTTGGGAGTGGAGAACAATAATCTCTGAACAAAGAGCAAATATATCTTAAGGGATTTTATTTAATTAAAAAAAAAAATTAGTTTTAGATCGCCTTTTTCATCAGTAGTTCTCAAAACACTTTTTAAGCGAGTTTGACATTACTGTACTGTTTTTGCAGTATGAAAACATACAAACACCATAATATGTGGTACCAAGATCACTTAATAACTGGGTGGCTATTCTAGTGTTCAGCACTCTCTTCAAGGCTGAAATATTTCTTTTCTTTCTTTGAGTAGCTTTGGGTTGTGAGTGAATTTCCTTAGGAGATGGTAACCTGACTTCACTGATGTTAGCCTTCTGATTGTCAGTGAAGGGCAAGATGTTCTGCTTGGAATGCTTATCTCCTGAGATTCCAAGACTTTTGTAGGCAAAAGTGTTCATATGACCATTTGGTGCAAATATGGCTTTATGCAGTATTGTGAAAATTATCTGCATTTCTCTTGTGAGCTGAAACTGCTTATTGCTACCTTCTAAAGAGTTCACTTTTAAGCATCTGAGACATTCTGCAGGGACCTGTGCTTTAGAAAACTTGGTCTGGCATAATAAATATTTAAGTATTAAGAGTGAGGGTGAGGAAACTGATAGAGGTGGATCTAGCATAATTGCTTTCATAAAAAAATGGAGTAAAGAAGTCTGTTTAATCCAATTACTTACTCAGTAGATGGATGGTATCTATAATTATTTAGACAACTTTCATAGTCAGTCTTAACTGATTCCAAACAATGTTTTGATTCCTGCCTACCTCTCTTACGTCTGGGTAAAATACCTTTCTGTTAACATTGAGGGCTCTCCAAATTTAACCAGTACTGTTTTGTCATGATTCAGACAATTGCAATTGCCTGTAACTGTGTGAAACATCAATACTGTTGGTTGACACAGGTGCCTCACTGAACTTCTCCACTCAGAAAAATTGCACCCAGTGATATTCATTGTGGCTTTCTGAAGATATCTGGAGACCAAAGCATGGATATGAGCACAGTGAGGTGGTGGGTGGTACTTTTCAACTGTTGTGACAGTGATGGCAATTCATCTCTGCTGGTACATGATCTATCTATTTTCATGAGCGTGATACTCAGTCTCTAGTTCATTGCTGGAGAGCATGCATAGCTAATAGTGGTGTCTACACTGCAAAGAAGTGTTTTATAGCTGAGAGTTTACTCTACCAAATAGTATTATTGTGCTCTTTGTAGCCATTGTAGTTTCCATGGAAATAAGTGGTATTACTTTTGGAGCAACCTACAGATGTTAGCATTATATACATAATCTCTTGCAAGGAAAGATCTGCAAAAGTCTCCAGCATTAATTTGTCAGATGTTTGTCAAGCAATGGATGCTTGCTGTTGTATAACTAACTGATTTGGTATTGTTTCCAAACCCAAAGACCAAATCTGACATCAATGACAATGACATTGCCAATGTTGTATATACAACGTTATATATATAAAAACCAACAATAATATATTTAAAATTGATCCCAAATCAAATGACTGTCACATAAGCAACAATGAATGGTTTGAAGCATTTTTAATGTGAGTGAAATTTTAGTGACTATATGCATTATTTTAACATAGCTTAAAACTATTAATGTGAGAAATAGAGTTTCAGATTCCACTGTGACTAACAACTTAAAGTTCTTGGACTAGCACTCAAAATAATACTTTATAAAGTGTAAACTGAAGAAAACTTTTTTTTTCTGTTACTTGTAAAAGGAGCTTTAGATAAATTATAATTACTGTATAACATATCATACAATATTGAGTGATGGATATATGGGTGTCAGAGCTTCTAGGGACTTCTGTTTTCTTTTTAGGATAAATAAGTTCCTCAAGGCTCTTCACAGAAATATCATTAACATAATCCTGGTCTTTAACTTGTGATAACATTTCTTTTCACATCAAACAGATCACAATGAAAGGGAAAGATTAACCACCTGCTTCCCAAGATCAATTTACTACTAAATGCTGATAACTGCAAATCAATGTGAAAGGCATTTTGCACTTCAGCACGGTGTGTTACAACAATGACTTCACTTACCAGATATGTCCATTTTCACCTTAATCCTCGGTAGATTGTGAGTATGAGAAAACTTGTTTAATCCAGAATTAAGTGGTGATGATAGTTACCATATTTTCTTGTTGCAGTAGATATGTTTTCATTAACATTCTAGATTGATTTTTTTCATTCTGTCTGTTCTTCTTTAATGACATCAACTTTGTTACTTCTCAGAAGATGGGTTTTATTGAAGTAAACAACTTATCCCATCAAATGGGTTCCTTTCTTCTTTTGTGTTACAAGTTTTTGAAAGCTGATGTTTTATTTCTACAGTGTTTTTTGAGGCTTGAATCATTAAGACCCAGCAATATGATTACATGATTCAAGTAACAGCAGGATGGTCTCTTAAGAAAAACTGGGGGGGGAATTGAAAGTTATCTGTAATCCTCCATGACTAATGTTTGTCAGACCAAAGAAAGGGAAAATTTAGCAAATATAATTTTTAATGCCTGAAGGAGAGGAAGGGGGATATTTAATAAAGATCAGGAAATTCAGACGAGCTTGGAAAAATTTTTTTTTTCAGTTGCTGTAATGTGAGGAGGCCACATAGAGGAATTTCTGCAAATAAGCTTACTCACTTGATTCCTGCGTCTTGGAGAGAATTTGCTTTGTTTGTTTCTTGACTTAAATGTTTTACATAAATTAACTGCAAATGTGTTGAGACAATAATAAAGTAAAGCTCGTTCTGGGAAGTAAACTTCCAATGTTGAATTAAACATGATGTATTGTCCTTCTGTTCTGTCCTCTTGTGGAAGTGGGCACATGCTCTTGAAGATTCTGGTCTTGATTGGGCTTGTGTGGGTAAAATGAGAGGAGGGGCTGAGTCTTAAGGTGAATCTTCCCAGGACTTGCCTGGAGCAGAGGGGACCATTCTTTGTTCTGGTGCAGAAAGCAGGATACCTATCCTGGCCTTCTGGGGATTTGTGCCTGTTGCCACTTGTTCTATTTCTGCATGCCACCAAATAGAGTCTGCCTCCATTGCCATGACACCTGCACTTTAGATATTTATAAATAATTATGAGATTCCCTTTCAGCTTTCTCTTCTCCAGATTGATGAGTCCCAGTTCTTCCAGCCTTTCCTTGTTTGGGAGATACTCCAGTCCCCTAATCAATCAAATGTTATGACATAGCAAAATTAAACAAAAGATAATTTCTAAAAATTGATTTTTGTGTTAAGATGCATGCTATGTTTTTAATAACTTTTCTGTAAGAATCTCATTTTTACATCATATTAATTATCATAATAATCTATTTTTATTAGAGTAAATATCTTACATGATCTCTTCTCTCAAGTGCTAATTTCAATATTTTAATCAACAATCACACGGAGATCTTATTTTCAACTAGCAGTATAGCCACTTTCATTTAAAATTCAGAGCCATCTTTGCTGGTGACTGTCAAAAGGCTGAAGATTTTCACCCTTATACCTTTTTATGTTTAATCTGTAGTTTAAAAACTTGTTCTTTTTGTTTCCCCAGCATCTCTAATGAATTCAGTTTGTCTAGATGAAGTAGCATAGTACTCAGTAGTCAATGTGCTTTTATCGAAGGACCTATAAAAACACAGGTCACATTCTATTTGAATAATATTTGAAAATATTGAATTATTATTCAATAATTTGAATAATATTTGATTATAGAAATAAAATGTATGTGCTCAGCTTTTGGTTTCTGAGGAATTGTTTGAATTTCTTGGAGCTTTAATTCTTTATTTGTAGAATTGTATTTTAAAAAAATATTTTTTTCTAAGAAAAATTGAGAAAACCTGAGGCAGATTTTCCAGCATGTTCGATAGTACGTACCTCACAGTTTTTTCTCTCTGGCCTTTACGCAGTTTTGTGATGATCTCAGCTCTGTGCTGGTAGAGCAAAAGCAGTGCTAAATGGTCACTATTCTTTCTGTCCTCTGCCAATGTAGCTTGTGTTTTCTAGCCAGGCCAATTCCCCAACTACTCTCCTACTGAATGATTCAGTAACTTGTCAAAGGTCTCTTGTGTAGGCAGGAGCTGAGCCAAGTTCTGCATGCTAGCGCAGTGTATTAAATTCCCAGCAATTTCTCTTCTGTTCCTGTTTGTCATTCATTGTACTCTGTGTGTCTGATCCATCTAAGTTGTATCACATTGTCTGTATGCTCTGAAATTCACAGTAAAATTAATAGTGTTCATTAATTCCATTATTTTTTTCCCCAGAAGTACATACAGACAAAATTCAAGCATTCTTGTACAACTGATAATTCCATGCACACCTGTGAAATTAGTGTGTCCCTGAAAACTCAATGCTTTTCTGTATTAATAGGCATTTTCATTACCTAAATGGAGTACTGAACTTGGCAAATCTAAACTACAGAGTTCAATCACAAAGCAGCCATACTTAAATAGGAGATGAGTCTTAAAGTGCTTTCATCTTATCAGTACTTCTCAGTAGAACTCATACTGTCACTGTTTGCTCGTTTTAAATAAGAAACCTTTCTAAATGCTAAGATTTGAATAAGCTAATATTAAATTCCAAAGTAGAATGACAAACTGTTGAAGACTTTGTATATACCTGAGGTTAATCACTGGTTACTACACTGCTAAAAGTTCACTGTGAACCAGATTAATCTACTGAGCATTTATTTAAATATGGTGTGCCATATAGTTTCGTTAGGCAGCTGATGGTCTGGATTTAGATGTCCTCAGCTTCTGCTTGAAATAATACAGCTGGGGACAGCTGTATTTGACACCTCAGTTGTTTTGCAGTTGAAATGTAGCTGTCTTGTGTTTCTTCTATGTACTCAGGCAAAAACAATAGGTACAGACTATGGAGTAAAAAATTCTATTTGGAATTACTGTAAGAATTTGTTTAGGGGGAAAAAAGATGTTATCTATGTCACTTTTAGCTAACCCATCAGAATATCTTCCGTAAGCCAGATTTTGAACACATCTTTCTTAAATAGTATACTGGTTATACCTTTCTAACAGCTACTGCTTCTCTACTGCCTTTTTCTGTGTGCTTTTTTTTAGATAAAATGACACAATTCAATAAAGACTAGAGCAATGCTATACTTTTCATTTGTTCAGCTGGTCAGTGTGAATTTTAAAGCTTTTTTTCCAGTTGAAACATTGCTTTGTTTTTTAATACAGTGTTCTTCAAGGAATGTAGATAATGCTTCTTCAAAATGCTTACAAAAACATTTGGTAACCGCAATCTCTAATTTTCTATTCAAGGTGATGATGTTCATATTATCTATTATCTACTGGTATTAATTTTATACCGCTAATGGGAGGCATCTCAGAGATGGAGGGTTGGTGTTTAATAAATAGAAATATTTATTTCAAATGGTTATGTTTACAAATGGATGAGGGCTTATCTTTTCATCAGTTCATATTTCATGTTCGTATCATTTGTTCAGTGCAATATAGGCACAGATTTTATTGTAGTATTTACTTTCAAATTTAGGGTAATCTTTCAGTGGGCTTGGTTACTTTGTATAATTTAAGTGTTCTATTCCAAACCTAAGTTTTACCTCTAGGTGAATATTATTTTGGCACTGTGAAGCAGCCCTGCTGGTGGGGGATTAAATCTTTTCCATGAGAAATGGTACACGCAATCTTTTTAGAATAGAGAGGGAAAAAAATGTTTAGTTGCTAAATGAATCTTTTGTGGTTTCTATTTGCTATGCAAAATAAGATAATTACAACTCCACCTATTTCCTGATTAAACTGGTATAATCATTTGATTTAAAATGTTACTTTTCTATTTATTTTGTCTACATTTTTAATTAATCTGTAAATGAAACATCATTTTTGAAACAAAAGCTCCAAGGTGCGTGTTTTGAAATTATCCACACTGGGATTGTCACTTTTTTTAAAGAATGTTTCTGAGTAAGAACTGGCACTGATTGACTCATTGCTTAGATCCTTGAAGTACTTTTTCTGCAAAGTTAGTGTAAAAAGGAATGAAAAGGAATGCTCATTTTCCCCCAGGTGTTTTGGTTGTGTACAAAGCATGTAATCTTACGTGGTACCTTATGTAGATTTTGAATTGTAAGGCCCTTTATCCTGTGAAGGATGAACAGCTCCTGTGCGCTGCTGGAATAGGGCTCAGGGCTAAGCGGTATGAAAACCCTTTCCTAATTTTATTTATATAGTGAGACTTAATGTCACTTACTTCAGAAATCTTTTCATTTCACTCCTCAACTTCTGCCACTCAGGTGGTGCAGATGAAGGTTTTACTCTGGTTTTGTTTCATTGTATGGGCAGTGAGGGTGGCACAGAAGCAGTGTAATCAGCAGAACTGGTCTGAGAGGTAAATCTCCTGCAAGGACTGGTGTTTGTGCTGTCACTGCTTCTTGGTGAGATTACAGGAGAATGATGTTTTAGATGATCAATCAACCTTGACAGATGAGTGGCAGAGCTGGTTACAGAATCTATTTCAGAAAGCGGGCGTTTTTAAGTCTAAGCATGGAGACAAACCAGAGATACTCTATAAGAAACTTGATTTTAACTTGATATGCTTTCATGCACATGTCAATATTCTGACTGCAATGGTCATCAATAACTGAAGGAAAAGGTAAATGTGCATGAAAAAAATATTTTTTCAAAATGCTTGTTGTACAAATTGGTATTTCCTTCACTTGCATCCTCACATTATATTTATCAGCTTTAATTGGATTTGAGTACACACTGCATTGCATTAGAACATTTTTCTACTATCTCCCTCTGTATTTACTTTTCAGATTGAATTTTCTATATGAGAGAGAGTGAGAAGGCTCTTTGAAACAATGTTTATTCAGAATACTAAATCTGTAGCATTCTCTATCCTTTCCCCTTTTAGAAACATTCAGTTTCCTGACAAACAAGGTCAGTAATAATAATCCCAAAATGTAAGTGGCCTGCTCCAGAAGTAATGCCTGCTGTTTTTTATCATCTTGGCCCACAATGTCAGAGATGAATATTGGTGGGAAGGTTCAGTCTCCACTGCCACACCATCAATATTCCATTACATTTTGTTGCTGTGTGACAGATGGCAGCAGAGGGGCAGTCTGACAAAATGGTGTCTGACATGGAAGTGTGTATGAAGCAAAGAGGTGGCATTTAGTTCCACCATGTAGAAAAAATGGTGCTCACTGACATTCATTGATGGTTGCGGAATGTTTTTGGAGGCCAAACAGTGAATGTAGCACAGTGAGGCAGTGGGCGTTGTTTCAGCAGTGGCAACAGTGACATGAAAGATAAGCCACGTCCTGGATGGCCGTACACAGCTGTCATACCACAAAATGAAAAGTGTCTTAAATAATTCATTTGTGTGAATCAGCTAATGGCGGTGACTGTTGAAAAATGTTTTGGATCTGAGAACTTGCTTTATCAAAGTGCTATTGTGCTTTTTCTATCTTTTATAGTTTCCGTGGAAATATACAGGAGGCATTATTTTCCCAGTGACCTACATATTAGACAGCTGATAGATTTCATATATGGGAAAACTGTCATCTTTAAGGATAAAGATATAGAAACAAGAAACAAGTAAAATAATCCTGTGTTTTTTTCCTTAGACAAAATTTCTCCTTACATGACTTTATTTAGTTATGTTATCGCTATAAATAAAATGCATTACATGATGTAAATAGCATATTCATTGATGTTAACAGGGAGAAACTTTATCACATAGTTCACGCTATGGTACCAAATTAACATCTATCCTCTAGCTACGGAATTTGTTGGTATGCTGTTATACACTCAAATATTAGTTGCTACTTCAATTACAAACACTGCAATGGGAATGAAAGAGGTTCCACATTTTTCATTCCCTGCTTTTCTAAGCAAAATTCTTTTCTAGCTACAGTAACAATTTAACATCAGCAGGAAAATGCAGTTAAAAAGTAGGATGCCTGTAGAAAGTATGATTTCCCATTTATGCTGACATTGTGCTTTACAGTGGACAGTGCCATAAGAAACTAAGATTCACTCAATTGTGTCTAACAGCTAGTTTTGAGTGCTGCCAAAATGGTAGGGTGAGGGAGAAATAGACAACAGCAGAAAAACTTATCCAGTCCTGTCCTAAACAACTTCATGAAAAAGTTTTTTTCCTTCTGTCTTTTTCACAATATCTTTACATACCTTCTTGTATTGTACCTCATAGGCTTGTAGCAAATTTGCTGCTCTCACAGAGTTTCAAGTTACATTTGGATTGTTTCCTCCATATTTTATAGAAGGGAAATACAATCCATTGCAATGCTTTTGGCATTGGGCAAGAGAATTTCTGTGTAGCCTCCTCCAAACAGGAGGCCTGTGCCTGTGTAAAAGTCTAATGTTGACCAGCTAGGATCCTCTCACGCTCTGAAGAGAGATCCAGCTGTATCTGCTGTTCTCCTAGCTCCATACAGCTATATGCTTCAAAGTTCAGTGTTGCTCCGGATAATTTACTGTTTGAGAGATTGTTACGTTGGAAAACTGAAGCATTGGAAATTTCAGGAGATTCTCTACAAGTGAATAATGGCCTGCTCTGGCAAGCATTTGCCTATTAAAAGCAAAATTAAGCGCTTTTTGAGATGAGTCCTATTGGTGAGGGAAAGGTAACTGCTTCCAGCACTCACTGCTGTACATTTCTTGATGCACAGTCATGATTTCTCAAACTTCAGTTTTCACTGCTCCTTGTGTTGCTCCGAACTACGGAAAGTGCAAATTCCTATCTTACTAGCAGGACACTGCCAGGTTTATTTATGCAGATTTTTGGTGTGGTCATTTGGTTACAAAGTAGGTTGTAGCTGAACATCCAATACCTCTGTTTTTACTTGAGTGAAATTCATTATTTGGAAAAAGAACATTTATGCTGTCAAAGACTGTGTTTATATATGTACCTTTAGTCTAGAAGTTAATGTTGCTTTATGTCATTCTGTATTTCCCGGTGGTGATATAACACAGATTTAGTATGGTTCCTACAGGGAAAATAAAGTAACTATTATTTTATGATCTCTTTTCAAATTGTTATATGTTTATTTTCTATGGTTTTCTGGATAGTGTAGTCCTACTCTTTTTTTGTGAAATTATTGTATAATGAAAAAAACTAGCAAATTTTCAAATTTTGACCCTTATGACTGAATTGCCATATATATTGTTTTGATTTCAAGCTCTCCATGGTATGGAGGGAGTGTGAAACGGGTGGGAAAACTGGTGCAAAATGAGCTTGACAGTTTAATAATTTTCAGGAGGTGTCTTCAGATTCTGATGTGTGTTTTTGTTCTGTTGTTTCATTATAACACTAGAAAAAGTGTACAGTATGTTGAATGCTGTATTTTGCAGTATAAGTATGTGTATTTGGTCACAGTAGCTTGATGTTGAAGAGGAACTCCTAAAAAGTAAAACAGAGGATACCTGCATTGTATCTTGTCATAAAAAAAAATCCAAATTTGTTTAAAACTTGACAATGAATTTCTCTAAAATGTGAACACCATGTAATAGTTTCTCACTGCAGAGTTGCAGCATAGTCTTACTTAGTGTTTTTTCTAGCTGCGTGTTTATAGAAAGATTTCAAGCATCCTCATGCAGTATTATGTCTTATAATAGGAATGTACTGTTTCTCACTCCTGTGGATTTATTGCACAGAATCTAACAGCAAACTAAAATATCTGTACTGAATATACATTTTACAAATTATTCACTGTCCTTATGCTTAATAAGTACAACTTGACAGGAAAAAATAAATGAATCGGATGATTCAGTCCCTGGTGCAGGAGTTAAGACAGGAAGGATATTTGAAAGAAGAATGTCAAATACTCTTTTTAACTATTTACTGTCCAACAACTTATAAAGGAGGATTTGAACAAAAGACTCACCTGCTAAAGGTCATGTAACAATGAGTTTGGACAGAAGCATGTTGTTTAATACAAAATGTATCTATCCAAACTAATCGTGTGGATAACACCTTTAGGATTCTCACTGACAGGAGGTCATGTGCCATCTGTGTTTGACTGAATAATACTGTATCAAAGTCAGCATGCACAGGGCCTACCAGAAGTTATCAGAATTATCATTTCAATTAAGCAGATGGCTGAGGAATCAAATGAAGAGCCTTTGAGAGATGGCTACAGAATCAATAATGTGTTTCTGAGCTTTATTGATTTATCTTTGTCCAGGCAGTAGAATTGATTTATGTCTCCAGCTTTATTTTGATAAGTCAATGATAGCTCAACTATTCCTAAATTAATGTCTTCTTTTTATGGCGCTTACATTTTTTTTTTCTCCTGGTGAAGAGACATTTTACATCAATCCAAACTTATTTTGCTAAGTAATTCTGTGGCTAGCAGGGTATCATAAATCAAGCAAAAGGATGGTCTACGTAGTTTCACATGGGATGGATGATTTAGAATTGTGGAAAGGGCATTTATTTATTTAACCAGTCAGATGGAATTGCATTTTTCCTCTTTGTGCTAACAAACCAGTTGACATTTGTAAGCAGACAGGATTCTTGCTGTGAGGAGTGCAGTAGTGTGAGGACTGTAATGTCTTTCCATAAATAACAGCTGAAAAAGAGGATAAAAATGTGTTTGTATGTGAAAGAAGAAAAGGGCAGTCCAACTCCACAAATAAGCTTCTACCATATGGTGTGTTCCAATTGTATGTGAAACAACATAACAACATGTGGAAATCATAGTTCTGTGTGTTGTGGTTAACAGAGCCTGGTGTGGTACTAACTTGCTTGTTACAAACCTAGATCCTAGTTATGTCAGCAGTTGGTTTTCCTGCTGTTCAGATGTCCATATTAATAAAAAATATTTTGTTTTCCAGGTCAATGAAATGCTTGTATTGGCTCTATGAACAATGTAAAGTATATTCACAGTTGCTTGCTTGCATTTTTCTTTTCAAGTGTGTATCCTTTGAAGTTTCTTGGAATGGTTATGTTTTTCTTTTTTTTAATTAGTAACAAATAACGACTTTTCTGCCACCATGATGTCATCTTCCATTTTCCAGTACAAAACCCATGTAAATTGCTCTGTAAAACTTGAGTAAATGGAACCTCTGGCTGGACCTAATAGTAGATGAATTTAGGAGCTACTGAGACAAGGGATTATGCATGAGAGGCTGATCTTTTTTATTTTTAAATTAAATTTTTTAATTGGTCTAACTGCTCTTGTAGTAACTCTGAGAGAACATAGACAAACTATACTTCCCTTCTAAGTGAAGTTTTAGAAGACTTGGTGCAGCTTCTTACAGTTTAATAGATCATGTAAACTCTTTGATTTATCCTTTCAGGAAACTTCAAATATTGAGCAGCTGTGAGTTTCTAAGTATTTTGATTTAAGTTTTTTTTAATTAAGAGGAGGAAAAAGTAGTTCTTAAGTGCATTGTGTTTGGAAAGAATGTGGAGAGACCTGGGTTGAAATTCTAGCACTGGCTGACTTGAATACACAAGTAAATTACTTAATTTCTCTTGTCTTCACCAGACATCTAAAGAATAAGTCCAGAACAGCAAACTCTTGCTTGTTTATTTAAATTCACTTTAGTTCTGGTGATAGTTCAGAGTATGAATATTTTTGAGCAGCTAGAATCATAGAATTGGTCTGTGTCTCTAGTTACTTTCTTGAAGGAGGGCTTTGTGGTGTAATGCATGTTTTTTTTTCTATTAGATCATAATTTCATAAACTCAGAGCACTGCTGTTACTGAGTAGGTGGCACAGAACTATTAGTTAAAAAAAATCAACTTTTGAAATTGCAGAATAATGAATTATCTGATCTTAAAACCTAATAGCAGTGAGATAGCAATGCATGAACAAACTTTAAAAAATAAGTTTTGAAATCAGGAGAAAGGGGGGGAAAAAAAGCACCTTTTCAACCAAAATACACGATTCTTCACCAATGTATCATAATTATAACAATTCAGTCATCATCATCAAGTGACATTTGACAGATGTGTAATTCAGGATTCCAGATCACAGAGTGATTTGAGTTAGAAGTAACCCTTAAAGGTCATCCAGTCCAACTCCCCTGCAACTAATCGGGACACCTGCAGCTCAGTCAGGTTGCTCAGAACCTGGTCCATCCTGACTTTGAATGTCTCCAAGTACAGGACTTCCATCACGTCTCTGGCCAATCTATTCCAGGGCCCCACCACCCTTATTGTGACTTAAGACTTAATAGAATCCATGTACTATCATTAAGGCAGATGTTAACTGGTGAGGGATCTGGAATGTAAGCCTTATGAGGAGTAGCTGAGGGAACTGGGACTGTTTAGTTTGGAGAAGAGGCGGCTGAAGGGAGACCTTAATCTTTACAACTTGTTAAAAGGAGGTTGTGACAACGTGGGAGGCAGTCAGCCTCTTCTCCCAGCTAACAGTGATAGGATGAGAGGGAATGGCCTCAAGTTGCACCAGGGGAGGTTCAGGTTGGATAGAAGGAAGAATTTCTTCTCAGAGTGGTGAGGAATTGGAACAGGTTGACTGGGGTGGTGATAGTCACTGCCCCGGAAGTGTTTAAGCAAAAGGAAGATGTGGTACTTCAAGGCATGGCTTAGTGGGCAATATTGGTAGTAAGTGAATGGTTGAACTAGATGATCTCAAGGGTCTTTTTCCAGCCTTAATGATTCTGTTATTCTGAAGGGGGACCTGATCTTTCTAGTTATCTGGACTTAGCTTTTTTTCCATGTATTTGCTTCTCAGTCAAGTCCACAATCTGAAAATGTCGTCTTTTGATGTCTTGCAGTGTTAAGTATTGAATGGTTTCTAAATATCATTTTGAAAAAGGAGGTCCCCTCGGTGGGTTTAGAAAGATATATCAATGAGATTAACATGCGAGTGATATGGGAGCAAAACAATTGTATAAAAGCACTTTTTTATTGTAGCGCTATGGGGTGGTCAGTCAGTTTTAATTTTAAGTAATATGGTAAAGTTATGCTGAAATGCAGTAAGAAAATGAGATAATGGTATTCCAACTGTCATTCCAATCTTATCACTTCAATCAGATTTCAAGCACAATGTAACAGCTGAAATATGGTTCAGCATGTCAAGCTATTGTCTGGTATTAGCATCTGCATAGTTGCTATTGTTTTACTGGAGCAGCTGCCATTCAAACCGGTGATGGAGTAGGTGGCAGACATTCCATAGTTACAGTTGTATTGTGCTACACAAAAGAGACCTACTGGGATAACTCCCCCAACTTTTTTTTTAAGCTCTGGATGACTAGTATGAGAAATCTTTTATTTGAAACATTGGGCAGGCTGATAAGTGAGGTCTTGCAGATGAAAATTATAATACAGATTTCTATAGAAAGAAAAGATCTATGTAACAAAGCATAGAAGTACAATATGTTCTCCTAATCATTTCCACTGGTGGATGAACATAAGCCATCAAAACTGGAAGTCTCCTTTGGTACTTCCTAGAAATATTTTATTCATATATGAGACCTGAATTATGTATGAATGAAATTGAATTTATTCACCTACAGAGAGAATGAATGTATTTTTATAGTCTGCGTGGAGGCTATCAGAGGGAAAAACAATAGAGAGAATTTAAGCCTGAACAGAGCTGAATGAGCAGTGCTTAGCAGTTAGCATGCTGTGGCTAAAGGGATGTAAGTTACTGGTTTCAAGTGAATCCTTGAATCATTGCAGTTTTACTTAAGATATTTTTTAGGAGTAAATGGAAAATCCAGAGCAAAAACTTCAGAATGAAGTTTGAGAGGAGTCCAGCATACTAAGGATGCATCTATACGATGCATTCATGCCTCTCTCCAGTCTTCCTAATTTATTTGGCAGGTCAGTTTGTTTTAGAACAAAAAATGTCCAACTTCTTATGGCTCTTCAGCTTCTTGTTTATCTTGATTGACAATCTGTGGAAATCTAGTTAAGTCTGCATTGCATAGGTAGCCTTTAATACATTGTCTTTTACATCTTTCCTGTAAGGACAATAGGAACTGAAAGCTTTTCACTTTCTCTACTGTATGAAACATTTATGTCAATTTTAACTTTACACTGACCTTACTGCCTGTGGAATGCTACACTACCAATCTAGCTTGTGCCTTGCTGACCACAATGGACTATTAGATGATATCTCCTTAATATTCAAGAATGGAAAGAATTTGGATCATATGGAGTCAATTAGAGGTAGATAGAAGAGATTGCATTATGCCTAAACCTTTCTATTAAGGTTAAAATGAGATAAAATTGAGTATTGGGATTTTCATTTCTAGCCCTCTCCATCCCGCTTTCTCAAAGGAGAAGGTGCATGTAGCTTAAATTTGAAAAGTTTAATGGAAAGAAATTGATCTGTGCAGAAATTCTAGCATCAAGTGTTTGATTTGATTATATTAAACAAGGTGTTGCTTCTCCACTTGAATTCAAGGAGAAAAGAATCATATTATTGAATCTAAGGAGCTGGATGTTATTTGCACTGCTTAGTAGGTGAGAAGTGATGGAAGCAATAGTAAACATTCTGTTCTATAGGAGCATGTACCAGTGAAGTATATAAATTGCTCCTGTATGCGTCTATACTGAAGCCACTTCATAATTTTTATGAATCGTTAGTTCTATTTGGGAGCATTTTCATGTTTGTTATTAGTCCAGAATGGAATAGATTAGTTAGTTAGTTTTCCTCATTTAGTGGAAGTTTTGTCCTTCCTGTTTCTATTATTTTGGATATTCTGAGAATTTCAAGACCTCTAACATGTTATCTCATCTGCTTTTAGGAAGTATCGTGATGATGCAGACATTTCTGTAAGAGCTTTTTGACAGAGAAGTGTCAGCTTAGACTTGTCATTTTAACAGTATTGGCTTACTAAAGAGGAGTATTAGAAGGGTCTGTTACATCAGCTGTGATTGCTATTGTTGTTTTCAGCTTGGAGAATGCACAGAGACATGACAAATTGTAAATAATATTAGTTTTCACTGCAAGGAGTTATGTTCTTCCACTTATGGGACAACTTTAATTAAAAAGGTCATATATTCTGACAGCCTCTTGAAATACTCATACACTCATGCACATGTGAGTTATGTATCATTATGACTGCTATAGATTCAAGATGAACGTTTCCAATGTGAGGATTTCTTTACTATTAAGTTGTCACTAAGTTGGAGCTGAGGACTGCTACTCTAGTCCAGTGTTCATGATTGCTTGACAGGCAAGCATTCAAAAGTACAGAATGTGTGCTGGACTTCTGTATAACTTAACTTCTGTATAACTTAATTAGGCTGAAAGGAAGGCATCAGCAGATGAGCTGCAGTTCTGTAAAATCACTGCTAATCTGCAAAAGAATAAAATGCTGCTGTTTATAATCGACAAATATAAATGGAAAATCATAGAAATTCAGGAAGCCTTTGTTAAAAAAAACAAAAACAAAAACAAAACAACAAACACATTCAAAGATATTACTCTACCTCAGTTTCATAGGGAAAGTTATACAAAAACGGCAGAATGGAATCCTTTGAGATGTAATGCAGACTACTGCATAAAATGCATATAAAGAGGTACCATTTGTACAAATGCAATATTTAATCAATTTTAATTTCATGTGGAACAAACATGAGCATTTCTATGGGAAAGTCATTGTACTGTAGGGACTGTTAAAAATATTAAAATTCTATCCTGGTATAAAAACAGAACATGAAGTGCATAAAATGTTAATGATGGCAGTATTTATTGTACTACATCTTATTTTGAAGATTTGGGCAGAGTGGCAGAGTGCAGGTTCTCCAAAAAGTGAAGGTAGAGCAAAGATAGGGAAGGAGAATGGGGGGAAAACATAAGAGTAATATGAATAGGGAATTCATTCCAACAATTCTTCTCACCATTGTTTGTAGCAGAATAATGGATTAATGAATACCTGATGTGATAAAAAGGTATGAAAGAATCAGCAGTACTTGCTTACACTTTGAAGCACTCTTAACATGCTTTTGAGAAGGCTCCAGGGAAGATTTATATCTGTTCATCACTCGATATATCATTTTTTTTTTTTCCTGTGGTATCGCTGATGTTAGGAGGAACAATTTTGCTGCTTTCTTGTGTTAGTGAGCTGAGCTCTTTCAGAAGGATTTGCAAAAAACAGTCCTGTAATGAGTTTAATAATTCATCTTCTGGTATAGCCATTACTACAACTCTGTGCATTACAATTGAACTATTATGCTTTTTACACACTGTGCCTGCATGTGGACACACAGCCCAGTGACAGTAACCATGTTCTTTCTAATGGTATAGAAAAACTGGAGAAAACAATATGGAAGTATCATTCCTTAAAAGTATCCTTATCAGAACAAGGCAGAAGAAGAGTTTCTGTAAGCTGAGAGTTCTCTTTTGGTCCCACCACTCGCTTACCCTATTAATTTACCCTAATAATGAAAGGGAGTTGGAAGCTGAGTAATGAATGAATCCAGGTACTGGGTTTTGTAACTGTTGAAGTTGCTGTTAGTACCTTGCCACTAGATGGCAAATGTATTGCTGTTGTTAAAAAAAAAAAAAAATCAGCCAGATTTTCTGGCTTTTGTTTGACCTCAATCTTGATAAATCTAGACTGCGTCATTTTTTTCCATTGCCTAAATCTGATATGCCAGGAGCATGCATCTGTTTTCTTCTGAATTCTCTACCTTTGCAGAATGCAATCTTGCACTTGCTTGTTGTGTTAGTTTGAGTGTGGCATCCCTTTTTTTATCTCTACTTTGTGATCTTATACCATTATTTAGATAGGTATGAAGGCATCAGCTTTTCTTTTAACAGTGCATCCCATATGTTGAAAGGGTTAATACCAGCTGCTGATTCATTGCTGTAAGTGCAATTTTTGGTGACTTGCAGGCAAGTAGCTGCTTAGGGATTATACTTATCCCCTTAATTTTGTTAGAATAAAAGCAGTGACATTGCCAATGACCCAGATGTTTGAAAAAGCTATAGATTAAGCTGTTGAAGCCCTTACCTTTAAATCCCATGATATTACATTAGCACACATTCAGAAGCTACAGAATTGGATTTAAATCCAGCTCTTGAACCACTTTTGTAATCTCATTTTGTATTTGGAGTGGTGAAAATAGCAGTAATGCAGCTGCTGCAAGAGTGACCGTGTGTGCATTTTTCACATTAGAAAGGCTTTTAATAAACGAAGTGCTTTGAGTATAGAAGCATTTGTCCTTACTTTCTTGCAGCCAATGAAAAGAAATTCCAATACCGTAACTAACTGCGGCCTAGAGACTGATAAAAGAGGGATGTGGGTCTTGCAATGTAATACAATCTTACCATATTAAGACATTGTTGACCATTGATGATGTTTACATCATTCATTGTTGCTTTCAATTTTTGTTGCACATATGACTGTCAGATGGTATCACAGATGAAAGTGAAGAATGAGGGCAGTGGTTGCATCAGTCTTAATTTTGATCCTAGATGCTTCCTTAAGAAAGAAAAAAAAAAAAACGGTGGGAAGAAAAATAGTAACTACATGTATTTAAAATGAATCTTGAAGCAGGTTTGTATATCATGTATTGAAGTTCCTCAGCAAAGGTCATTAATAAATGCAAATATAATGGCTTACACCTCTGTCCATTTTGCCATGATGCAAACTTGCATGCTGAGTGGGCATTGGTATGAGTATGCACTGCTGGTATGCTACTGGAACATAGGCAAGTGCTAAGTCAGTGCTACACTGTGACTTACAGTGCTGATTTACCTCCTGATGGTAGAATCAGAAAATGGGATTTCCAATACAGATGGTCCTTTCAATGCTTATTTACAATCTGCTAAGAACAGGTGGTGTTTCTCTTTGAACATGTACATAATTGAAATGATGAATTTCTATTCCAGGATGTTTTGTTCAAAGAAAAGTTAATCTTCATATTTTTTTCAATGAGTACAGATACCTTCCAGAGAACAGCACCTGAAGAGGAGAAATAGCTCATTTACAGTAGCTGATTCACTCAGAAAAATAGTTTTCAGAAACTGTAAGGGGAGTTTCTAGGTATTACCATTGGTTTTCTTCCCTGCTTATGCTCTAAGTGTACATTATAAAACTATTTTGAATTGGTTAGTCTGAAATAAAATGCTGAGAACGGGACTATGATTTTGGGCATTATTAAGCTGAATAAAGAGGCAGCAGTTAGCAGGCTATTTTACTTGTAGAGAATATAAGGAGGTTTGAAGATGAGCGTAGTTATGTGTTACAAAGCCTGTAAGCATAGGAAGGATTATCTATGAACTGTGAACAATTAAGGTCAACTGCCCAAAGCAAGTTTATCGAAGTTTGAATTTTTTTAAAACAAATTGCCTTTTTAGCAGATTATGGCTATTATGAGTCACTTGAAATTGCTACTAAAGGGATTGGTTTGTCTCCTCTTTGGAGGACACTATGAAGAACAACAAAAAATGTCCTGTGTTGACTTGTGCTTGATTTATGAGCACTTTCCTGTTTTTGAAATAAAGAGCTAATCTACTGTGTTCAATAGAGATAAATTATAAAGACTTTGTATATATGCTGGAGCTAAATGAAATGTAGAAGCACAGAACAGCCCATGTTGAAAGGGACCACTGAAGATCATCAGGTCCAAAGTTTCTTGAGAAGAAGGAGCCTAGATGAGATTACCCACCATCCTGTTTAATCGCATCTAGACAAACTCAAAGGGGAGTAGGGAGTTTATTCAGGTGATCAGCTGTTCTCACTGTAAAAAGTGAAACCTATTCTGCTGCAACTTGTACCTGTTGTCCATTCTTTTCTCTGGATAGATCCTTGGGAAGGGAGGGCTCCTGTCATCTTTGTAGTTATTTTTCAGCGTATCATTTAGAGAGAGCAGCAATTAGGGAACTGTGTTTGTGGGAATGCTAGAATCCTATCCCTTTTAAAAAAAAAAAAAAATCCTTCTTTTTATACTAATCACTATGGTCTAGAAGGCTTCTCCTAGCCTGCTGCTCCACTTCTGTGGAATGACATGAAGGGGAATGGTTTTAGCACATACTACACCTCTACCCTTCTTGTTTGGAAAAAATTACCCTCAGATTTTGCTGCCATAAAGGCAGGGCCTGCAAACTCCTGCCAGCATGTGGAATGAGAGACTTGTGCCAGCTACTCAAGAGCAGACAATCCAGTGGTATAACAACTATATCTAGAAGGAGGCCTCTGTGAATGACTTTATTTAGGCACTTTAAGTTCTTACCTGAATTAATTCCACAGCATTCCAGGTTCACACTAGTCTTACTTTATTTTTTATTTATTAATAGGATTTTTTTCTTTAAAGAGAGAAAACAGATGAAACTAACAATTATACTGGGACCACTGATGCAGATGAAAATTCTCTGTAGTGTAGCTTAGTTGTAAATGTGTAATTGTCTGTGTGGGAGGGACTTGCTTTTAATAAAAATGCTACTGACTTTACACTTCCCCTTAATTTTTTTCAGTGTTACAGATGTTTTTATTATTCTAAGCTTTTCAACTGATAATTAAATCTTTAACAGGCTACCAAAATGTATGGCTTGCTTTTAATTCTTTCTGTCTGGATATTTGTTCTTCACTATTTATTCAGCTTTCCTTCATCAAAGCATTTTCATTTAATTCCTTAGCAGAGAATTTAATTTGGTGTTTACATCAATTTAATAAATAAAATACCACATAAAGATAATTTAACTATTAATTATCTGAGATGTAATGAAATATAGAAATGCCATTTTTGAAGGAAAATTGCAGATCATTTCAGATCTTTTCCCACAGTCATTGCTAATTCTTCTTTGCCGTATTTGTTTGCATTTTACATCTCCTGAACACACTTCCTAGGCAGTGCTCTCATGATGAAGATGTCATTCTCCTGCCACAATGGTGATATTTTAAGTGTGCAAGCAGTTTTCTGTTACAATGAAATTCACACTTTAAAATGCACTGAACACATAAAAGCCTACTAATACCTTCCTCTAGACAGCATGCCAGAATTTATTTTTCAATCCAGTACTTTCCACCATGATAAAATGATTCCTATTGTGGAAAAAGCTTGTTTCAAATTAATAAATGAATGAGGAGTGCTCTGAAAATAATGCCTTCTATTTTATTGTTTTGCTCACGGTATCAGAAGCAGATATTAGTACAAGGTGAGTCTTCCTGGCAGTATTCTAATCCATTTTGTTGCTGTATGACAAATGGCAGCATAGGGTAGTCTAACAAAGCAGTGTCTGACATGGAAGTTATGGTACTGTCTCTGAATTCCTAGGTTATAAGGAAATGGCTCTTCCATTTATGTGTATATTCTTTAAAGTGAGTAAAAAAAAAGTCTGATTTCCCTGTAGTTGACTTATGCAGCCTCTGCTTTAGTGGTGTCCTAAAATTTTGTAGGGTCTCATGAGGTTTGTGGTTTAAAGACTGAGGAAAAACACCCCACTGAAAAGAGGAGGTCTTGGGGGTGCACTGCATTTAACATATGTATTCAGATTTTTAGACAGAGTAAATACCTTGAAAACCATGGTCTTCCCCATTGGTTGTGTATTTTGTCTTTGGTGTCTTTGTTAGAGACTATTTTCATTATATCATGACTGGGGTAACATTAAAGGAAAAAATATTTAATTACAATTGTAGCAGTTATATAATTGTTTTCTAATAAGTATGTCAGGATGTTGAGAACCTCAGTCCAAGGGAAGAAATGGGGAATCCAGGCTGAGCTCTCATCCTTTTTTATGCTCTAATTCTCTACAGACAGGATTTCTGGGTCTCACCAGCAGTACAAGCAGTTCTCTGCAGCAAAGCAACAGAAATCCATTTTTTCCAGATCTGCAGGAAGAGGACAGATTTGCAGGAAACATTAAGGTCTGAAAACTGGGTTTAGTCCAAATTGCCCTGGCAGAGCTTTATACTAGCTCTTAATATCCCTACACACTGAATTGCACAGCACTGGTGGAGCAGGTGGTGATGTTGGTTTGGCATACAGAAAAGCTGCTAAATCTTGTGTTGTAACAGCTAACGACTCTCCTCCATAAAACAGTTTACATGGAAGAAAGTGAAATTAGCAGACTGGCTAATTGCTCAGAGGGTAGAACAACGGGGGGCACCAATCAAGGGGCAGCAATGCTGAACATGCAGACACTGATGTACAATTAACAGAGCTCTTGTTACTGCAGAGCATGAAAATTAGTTACGGACAGAAGGAGAGAGAAAGAGAGGAGAAATAGTGATGCTATCTAGAAAAACGCTGTTTGGAATGAAGACTAAGGGAAGTCTATGCAATCCTTTCTTCTTGTTGTCCCTCCAACCCATCACAAGTATTTATTTTTTAACAAGTTAAATTGATGTGTCCAGTTTCAATGGAACTTTTCTAGACTTGAGCATCTAAGTGCATCTTTAGAGATCTGATAAAGCTTAATAATTGCACACTTTCTTCAAGCTAAGGAAAAATCTTGATTCATACACAGGAAGTATCTTTCCAGCGAGTGAATCTTTAATGAGTGGTGAAATCAATGAAGTAAGGAAAGTTGAGCTTTTTCCAGTGTGAAGAATGTAAATTAGAAGAGAAAAACATAATTCCTACATGGGTGAATATGATCAACAGCTCAAACTAGAAAAATCAGGGGGAAAAACCACCCTAAAATGTTGCTTCTTATTTAGGTTAAATTGTGTTCTTACTTCTCTGGACAACTTTACAGATCAATAATTTCTATTCTAGTAAGTGCTATTAGCAGGATAATTTTTTTTTTTTTTTTTTTTTCCCATAATAATACAAGGGTTGCTCCAGAACTAATGCCACCTGTTTTATTGTTGGCCTGCGATGTCAGTTGGTGGGATGGCAGTGGAGGTCAAACCTTCCCACCAGTGTTCTGTTAAATTTTATTGCTGTGTGACAGATGGCAGCTGAAGTGCAGTCTGACAAAATGGCATCTGACATGGAAGCGTGTATGAAGCAAAGGTGTAGAACTGAATTCCTCTGTGCAGAAAAAATTGCATCCACTGTCATCAACAGTTCTTGTTGAACATCTGGACTTGAGCAAGGCCTTTGACATGGTCCCCCACCACATCCTTATCTCCACACTGGAGGGATGTGGATTTGATGGGTGGACCACTCGATGGATAAGAAACTGGTTGAAAGGCCGCAGACAGAGGGTGATCATCAATGGCTCTATGTCCAGGTGGAGGCTGGTAACGAGCGGCGTCCCCCAGGGGTCTGTCTTGGGACCGGTGCTCTTTAACATCTTTATCAATGACATTGATGACGGAATTGAGTGCACCCTCAGCAAGTTTGCTGACGACACCAAGCTGAGTGGTGTGGTTGACACAGTTGAAGGACGGGATGCCATTCAGAGGGACCTCGAGAGGCTAGAAAGGTGGGCCCGGGTGAACCTGATGAGGTTCAACACTGCAAAGTGCAGAGTTTTGCACTTGGGCCGGAGGAATCCCAGGCATCCCTACAGACTGGAAGGAGAGGTCCTTGAGAGCAGCCCTGTGGAGAAGGACCTGGGGGTCTTGGTAGACGAAAAACTTAACATGAGCCAGCAGTGTGCCCTTGCGGCTCGTAAGGCAAATGGGATCCTGGGCTCCATCAGAAGAGGGGTGGCCAGCAGGGACAGAGAGGTGATTGTTCCCCTCTACTCTGCTCTTGTGAGGCCCCATCTGGAATACTGCGTCCAGGTCTGGAGCCCCCAGTACAAGAAAGACAGGGAGCTGTTGGAGAGGGTCCAGAGGAGGGCCACAAAGATGATCAGGGGACTGGAGCACCTCCCCTATGAGGACAGGCTGAGGGAGCTGGGCTTGTTCAGCCTGGAGAAAAGAAGGCTGCGGGGTGACCTCATTGCAGCCTTTCAGTACATAAAGGGAGCCTACAAAGAGGAGGGGAATCAACTCTTTGAAAGGGTGAGTGACAGCAGGACAAGGGGAAATGGTTTTAAGCTGAGGGAAGGGAGATTTAGGTTGGATGTCAGGGGGAAATTCTTTACGGAGAGAGTGGTGAGGTACTGGAACAGGCTGCCCAGGGAGGTTGTGGATGCCCCGTCCCTGGAGGTGTTCAAAGCCAGATTGGATGGGGCCCTGGGCAGTCTGGTCTAGCATTAGGTGGAATGGTGGTGGCCCTGCATGTGGCAGGGGGGTTGGAGATTCATGATCCTTGAGGTCCCTTCCAACCCTGGCAATTCTGTGATTCTGTGATTTATGAGAACCAAACAGTGGAGGTGAGCATAGTGAGGCTGTGGGTGATGTGTTTCAGCAATGACACCATCACAGCAGCTGTGAAGCAGTGGATCACGTGTACTGATGCAGATTTTTGCAAGTGTGGTACGTAGGCTCTTGTTCATCGCTGGAGAAAATACATAGCTAGTGGTGGTGACTGTGCTGCAAGATAGTGTTTTGTGGATAAGAATTTGTTCTATCAAACTGTTGTTGTGCTCTTTGTATCTGTTGTAATTTCTATGGAAAGAAATAGGAGGCATTACTTTTGAAGGAGCTACTTAGTTTGGTCTTGGAATTTAGCTGACAGATACTTGATGGTTTGGTCAGATAGAAAGAAGGGAATGCACTGTATGTTTGATTCACTCATTTTGTACAATTCCCTTGTTCTACTTTTATTTTTTTAAATATATGTTGCTCTTATAAGTCTCTGGAAAAAGCAGTCTTATTAAAAAAAAAAAAAAAAAAAGAATTAAAAAAAAGGAAAAATACCCAAGTAAACCATAACCAAAACACAAAAGGAAAGACTGCACAGCAGTCCTCATTCTCTTGACAGGAATCTGGGAAGTAGATATTACCTGAACCAATAGGATCACTGCTGACATAATGCCTCAGCTTGTTTGCTTTAAATTTCTTAAAATTTGATTGCTTGGTTTACTGGTAGTTTCTTCTCATTATCTATAACTTTGGAGAAAGAAGTGACTTGCACAGATAATGCCCAACAATGCCTCAGCTGCACTGAGGAATATATGCGCTACTTGTTAAGGTGGATTGAAAAAAAATCCGATGATTGAATCTTGTTCTCCTTTTGGATTTGAATCTGTGACCTTCAGAACATGTAGACATTGAAATTCCTGTAATAATCACATTTTTGAGAGGCTGAGAGTTCAGAGCTCATGAAAATTTTTGAGCACACGCATCCATTTATCTAACAACAGCAGTCAGCTGGGAATAATTCCTTTGCTTCTGTTTGCCAAGCTTCTGTTATAAAGATTAACTAATTGTCTTTATGACAAGGATGTTATATTTTTGGATGGTAAGGGCTGCGAGAGCTTTGAGGCACTGAAGATGTTTATGAAAAACTCCAATCTAGGAAGATGAAAGCTTCCTCTACTGAGAACTCTTTAAATGCAAAACATATTAATCTAGTTGTATCAGTCAATAATGGCCAAAACTTTTTTGTGAACCAGGTAAAAAGTAAATCTGTGAATATAGTTACATCACTGATAAATCCATGATGTGTTTGTATATGAATCCATACAATATGTATGTACCTTCTATTATGTATGATTTCTCTTTTTAATATAGGTGAGAATTATTGCATATCAATCAGTGTTTCATTGCACTTCACTTTGTTGTAGTTTCCCTAGTTCTTCAGTGGGAAAAGCAAGAGAAATGTTTGTTAAAGTGTAGCAGAAGACAACGTATTCTGCTACCCTTGGATTGGGATAGTAAATCATAGTGGAGAAAAGCAAATAGGGATATAGCATTGTTAGCAGTGTGTGCCAAAAAGAGTAAAGTGGTGCCAATAAAGCTGTCATTTAAGCATTGTCCCTGAGTGTAATTTCAGTGACTTTCAGTGCGTGCCACATTCTTTCCTTTTATCAGTTGCAGAGCAGAGTTCCTTTCATGTGGCATCAGTTAGTTACTGTTTGATCGCATCGTTAGGATTGCAATTGTATTTATAATGTTGTTCTTTGGTTTTCCAGGTTTTTTTAGTTGATCTGTAAATGTGGCTGGCAGCAGTGTTTTGTGAATGCTAGAGACTAGCTGATGATACTGGGGTGCCAGTGGGTGCAGATTCCAAGTGGGACACGATTGGCATGAAGGATATTACTGTATGTAAATAAAAGCAATAAGCAAGTTTGATGATAGGAATATTTTCTCCCTTTATTCTAGTGAAGAAAGGTCTACAGTTGTTTACAGCTCTTGTGAATTATAATGTGACAGTTCTTCAGACTTGGCTCTAAATGTATTCTACCCCAGGTATGAAGAAAGCTGCACTGACTTAATATTTTTTTCACTATATTCCATCTTCCACTTGTAATGAATTTGTAGATCTCTCACACGTTTCTTGAGCAACTGACTTGGAATAGTGTAATTTTGAATAAATACGGTATTGAACATTGAGTAAAAATATTCAATTCATAACACTAAGGCTAGAATGAAAAGAAACATACTCTATCATTGTATATGGAAATATAGCAAATTATTTTAAAAAGTAAAAGTGAAATATTCAATAAAAAGCATGTGAGTAGCATGAATGAGTTGTTAAGAATCATCTTTTTAAATTTTATATTTTCCTTTCCACCTTGAAGTAGGGTTTTATCAAGTCTTCTTCCAAGAATAAGAATAATAATTTCTAAGTTGGTTCTTATCCTTGGTTAAAATGAACTGACACCACTTCTTATCAGTATTCTGCTGAGGCATCCAAGACTGTTCATTTTTCTCTTTAACAAATGATTGATCTGAACCTGAGAACTGGGGTAACCATGTAAAGTGCTAAAACAAACAAATGGAGATAGTTTGATAGTGCTCTGCTGCAGTGATTCTATGCAAGTATTTTTTATCCTTAAGAGATTTCTCGTTTTTGAATTGAAAAGGGGTTTATGTAGGTTCAAATCTCTAAAACCTGTATTTACTTTCAATTAGTGATGTGCTGAACTGCTTAAGGAAAAGGTCTGGGATTTTTCTATATTGGCATATGGATAACTGACAGTGTTTGCTAGGTTTTCAGGGTATTTTTATGAGGACTGTAACCGTAAGAGTTAGGCTTTCAAGGTAGAAAGTTTGAAAAGCATATGTGAAGTATGTGCTGGTATCTTTAGTCCTGGTGAAGCTTTAAAAATCACATCCTGCACTCACTATAGCTGAACAATGAGTCCTGTTGCAATAATCTTAAACTTGACTTCTGAGAGTGAAAGCTGCCACAGTTTTTAGACCTGTTTGTGTGAGTTTTTGGAAGTTGCTGTAGACAACTTATTTTAATCAGTTTTCTCTTCCTAATGCTGAGTTTTGGAAGGCCATGCTGTCCTACAAAAACTTTGGAGATTTGGAGAAAGTATTTCTCATGCTATCTCATCAACTCTTTGTTATTAATAATTTATAATAAAGGGGCAAGATCAGTGTTCTCATTTGGAGTTTTGTATCTGTATGCTCTGCCAGAATATTTTTCAGTGTCTTGCTGGTCTGTGGTGAATTTCAAGGCTTAAGTAGTAAAGGTATAAATATTTTATCCAAAACTTTTGTTTTAGTGCTTAGCATATATAAAAACCAGCATAATGTGTGATTTGTGTCAAAACTTATTCTTTGAAGATCTGCTAAACAATGCTAAACACCAGTCCTCTTGTCTCAGACCACTTGGATGAGAGGAATATTTTAAGAAAAATTTAACTACGGCTAAGAACTTTAAAAAATGGCAGTGGGGCACATCTGATGCCTCAGTCAGAAGAGATCACTGCAGGTACCTTTATAGTAATTGCATTTGCATTTTATAAATAAGAGAATATCTTGTAGACATAAACTGGAACTTTGCAGTCTGGCAGTGTTTTTCAGTGAGGACAAGCAGTATTTATCACATGTCCACTGAACTATCAAAATATATATAACTTTGCTGCTCAAAGTGTCATTCATTATGTTAATGAAGGAGGAGCTGAGTTCTGTAGTTATTCCTTTAATAAGAATTTAAATTCAGGGAAAACTTTCCTCCAAACTAATATTCTTTCATTAAAAACCATACCTAGCAGTCGCATTAAATTGCAGAAGGAATTTCAACTGACAATGGGAATTTCAAATCTAATTTTAAATTGTTTTTGGAATGGCATTGAAAGCAGATTAAATTAAGACTTTGTTTTGTAAGCATTTTTGCTGGAAAAAGCAGGAGAATGTCTTGAAAAATGTCTTCTAAGACATTATTCTTCAAATCTTTATCAATATATGTTGGTAGTAAGAAGTAGCAATCAACTTTGGCAACATCACAGAATGGCCAGGGTTGGAAGGGACCTCAAGGATCATGAATCTCCAACCCTCCTGCCACATGCAGGGCCACCAACCTCTCCATTTAATACTAGGCCAGGCTGCTCAGGGTCCCATTCAGCCTGGCTTGGGGACCATATTTTGGTTCTTCAAAACAAAACATTTTTTTTCTTACATTGGCTGGATCTTTACAATCTAAAAACATTTTTTTTCCTGTTTCCACTTAATTTTTTTTTGTCTCCTCCTCCCGGAAATTCAAAAGGCTTTCACAGTGATGCAAACCTCAGCACAATCCTGTCACTGTAATGCTGCTTTGTAGTGAGAATTGAAACACAGGATAATCATAAGTTCATAGAGGCATGATGAGAACCCAAATCATGTTACTCATACTGCAAAGCTTTTATCTCTTCACATTCCTAAGTTTACAGTTTTCTGATTAATTCTTAATAGTTAAAAGAAATGCATGCTTGCTATTACAGAATCATAGAACCATAGGGGTCGGAAGGGATCCCTGGAGATCATCTAATCCAACCCCCAACTAAAGCAGGTTCCTGATAGTAGGTTACACAGAAAAGTGTCCAGGTGGGTTTTGAATGTCTCCCAGGCAAGAAGACTCCACAGCCTCTCAGGGCAATTTGTTCCAGTGTGTCCCAGTTAGTTAATTCTTAATCATCTTCAAATGGAACTTCCTGTGTTTCACTTTTTGCCTGTTGCCCCTTGTTCTGTCCTTGTGCATCACTGAAAAAAAAAAAAACCTGGCCTCATCCTTTCAACATTCAACCCTTAGATATTTATAAGCATTGATAAGATCACCTCTCAGTCTTCTTTTCTCTGGGTCTTTCATACTTTCCTCGTAAGGGAGATTCTCCAGGCTCCTCATCATCTTTATGGCCCTCCATCAAACTCTTTCAAGTAGTACCCTGTTTTGAGCTAGGGAACCCAGCAGTGGACCTCATCAGGGCAGAATAGAGGGGGAGGACAACCTCCCTCAACCTGCTGTCTGTATTCTTTTTAATGCTTCTCAGGATACCAAAGTTCTTCTTGGGAACAAGGGCTCACTGCTGGCTCGTGGTCAACCTGATGAGAATGCCACGAATATATAAGTTGCATAATGTTCTTCATAGCAACATATTTTGAACTACTACTTATATGACTACAAGTCTGGAAATGTATACAATTCTCAACAAATGATATGCCTTATGTGTGCATAAATAAGAATTTCTGTCAAATAAACACAAAATTTTTTCACTTAATTAATAACTCCAATAGTTGTGGTCATAATGGATGAATGAAACAGTAAATTAATACCAATCTGCTGCTAGGCATGAAGGCAAAAGTCAATTTCATCATACTATAATAAAATTTAATGAGTGGAGGAGTTTTATGTATTGTCTATGTAAGCATAAGATGTTAAATTTTAGGCTGCTTGCATGCATTTGCATAAGCAAAATATATCAATGCTGTAAGTAGATTTTTGAATCTTCGTTAAGGAAAACTATCATAAATCCTTGGCAAAGAAAGTAGATCAATTTACAAGTGCCAGCAGTCCTGGATGTTGTTCTTCACTGTTCCTATGACAAGAAAGACATAAAGAAAACAAGTCTAATGATCAAAGTTAGAAATACATATTCTAAAGCTAATCGGAAACCAATTCTAATCAATTAACAGATCCCTGCAAATAAAAAACTTAAAAACAGACAATAAAATAAAGCATATACATAAGCTTGTAAGCTGAAAGCAATAAATATAAGGAATACCTAGAACGTAGCTGAGGATTATAGCATAAAAGATTAATAAAATCAAGAGATGAGAAGCTTCAACCAATGCAAGATATCTCATACTATCACATAGCTAAAGTTTTAGTCGTTTTAAATCAGTAAAATTAGTAGAGATTCTGCACGCTGTCAATAAGGAAAAATCACCTTCCATCCTCTAGCATGAGAGGAGTACTTAAAAGAATAAAATAAAAATCCTACATTAAACACTGGATTTTGTGTGAAATTAAATTTTGTATTTTATATATGTATTTTATATAAATAAATGAATCATAGTAATTTTGTATTTGTGCATCAAATTCAGCAATGCAGGTAGATTATTTTTCATTATTTATCTTGTAAATCATGAAAGGTGGCAAAACCTTTGGGGCAGGGGAATGTATAGTTGGCTGAAACTTAGTCCGGATGAAGTGGGAAGATGCTTAGAAGCCATGAAGAGGAGGGCAGTATTATTTGTTCTGAGCAGTGTTTTTGTGATGAGTTGCTATATGTCAATGCCTGCATGGTGTGCATTGTTTCCTGAAAACTAGACTTGTTTTCCTTTGTCCTGTGCTTTGTTTCCTGCTCTTCAACTGTTCACAGCACACTGTTTCTTTAGTTGGAGCTATCAAGTTATTTCTGCACAGCATTGTATTTTGCTACGCATATACACTCTTCTGCTTCAGAAACTATCTTGGTCTGGAATTTGTGCATGTTGGTACATGCTGTGGAAGTTGAGGTATACCCAAGTATTTCAGCAACGACTCATTCTGTAGCAGTACAGTTTTATGTGCAGTATGAAGTCACATCTTGGTAAGGCAGCAGAATTAAAACTAAAAACAACAACAAGAGCAAAAAACAACATCAAAACCAAGCAAAAATATCCAACAAAAAATTCCAAATGATAGCACTGTTATCTCCTAATCTGTGACTAAACGATCAGAACTTTTACCCGTAAGGAATATTTGAATCCTTTTTCCTTATGACAGTGTGGCAAAATTGCCAGCACTTTTTCAGTACTTCAGTAGTTATCTTTCCTGTGCATTTTTACAAGAAATGTCTCTACAGATTTTGGTGCAGTAGCTATTTTAAGTCTTTGTGAAGTTACAGATGCATTTCAGTAGTCTTACTGACAGGGCAGAGCTGTTAAAGCAAGCCAGGATGCCAAATTGCAGGTCTGTAGTAGTAACTTTTTCACAGTGAAGTGAAATTGGCCAGAAATTTAGGTGTGGTTTTGTTTTTGTTTAGTTTGTTTTGTTTTGTTTTTTTTTAATATGAAAAGTAACAGTATTGCTGTGGTTAGGATTTTCAGATTGCTTTAAGAACTGTTTTCAAGGAGAAATGCTAAGGAAATGAGGCTTTACAAACAAATTGCTAGGAACGTCCTGAAAATGCTGTTACATTTCACTTACTTTTATTAGACTAATTCAATAAAATCAGTAGAGTAGCTTTCCGGCCATGAAACTCATTTCTTCAGGTCAAAACCATGGTAAATAGTGGGGATCTCCTGATTAAAAAAAAAAAAAAAAATAGGCAAGTGCTCTCCTGAAGTAGTTTCAGGCATGGTTCTTCAGGCATACGCTTGCAATACCATATGACTCCAGTTATTCATTATAGTTGTTCTTTGGGGTGATTGGGTCAGGAATTTCAATCCTTTGGTTTGGATCAGGTTCAGGTCAGTGAAATCTGTAAGTGACCTGACCCAGCCATGAACCAGAGGTAGTCCCAGAAGTTTCCCTTGGGACTGAAACTGGACTCCTGATGATGTTTATCTACTGGTGACACAGTATGGTTTTCTAGATAACACATGACATTGTGGGGTGCTCATGATCACCAACCTTTGCCTGGATGAAAAAAAAGAAATGGACCTTTTACTGAAGTTGATAAAATTGCTAGTCACATTGTCATTTGCCTTTATTTCACTTTAATGGGTCTGGGAATCTGTAATTTTAACAACGTGTTCCAATCCTTTTATCTCTATTTTTAAATGTTTTTATTTTGGCAGCTAATTTGCAGATTCTCAGAGTATAAACTTACCATCCAGGACCACAATACCATATGGCTGTATGGTTTCATTGATTAGTTTCACCTTGTTACCTTTAATTTATTAGGAGAAAAAGGAAAGTTCCTACGTGCCATAGGTCATATAATTGAGATCAAAACTATGACGATAAGTGCTGCTCCTGCCTTACATGAGGAACTGAGCCAAGAATTGTATGTGCATACAACTGTGTGCTATTGCTGATTTAGCTTATCCTGAACAAAACTAGCTTTCTCTCATCTTGTTCTCTGTTTTTATCTGCTGACCCTGATTCCTTCCTGATTACTAAGATTGTCTCTGATAATTTCCACAAAATATCCCGCACACAATATTACACACAAGGATGAGTAATAAAAAAAAATATAGGTTGCATTATTTAAGACCGTAGACGTCAATCGTTTGTAACCTGTGAAAGTTTTTCTTGTCAGAGATTTGGACCCGAAAGACTGAGAAACTTTATTTCCCCATTATAATTTTGGCTATTGCTACCGAAATAATTAAGATGAAGTGAAATCAGGAGAAAGTTTTCTGCTTTTTTCCCAGTTAATGCAGAAAATCAGTTTTTAAATTCACTATTAACAGCAGCTGTAGTTTTTCTGGCAGCATCTCCTGATGCATGGTCATTGCTGTTTTGTTTTTTTTGTTGTTGTTTGATTGTTTTAAAGGACAACTGTAGCTTGTTATATTGGTTTACTCTCAGAATTTGTCCTGTTGTCCAAATATTACTGAACTGTGCTCGGTAGAGTGCTCAGTATCAGTGGCCAACTTCACGTCCTTTTATCTCCCGTTAAAAGGGATATTTAGGGAATGTTTTTCATTCCCTAAACTTGAGGCTATTGCAGGAGATAAGCTTTCCTCCGCTTTGTCCAGTTTCTCCTTTTATATATTCCCATCTGTGTATGCACAGTTTCCACTGGAGGGCTGGTGATACAGATGCCCCCGAAGTAGGAGATGCGTCCACCTCTTAATTACAGACGGTGAGGAAATAAATGTTTCTGTATACTTCACATTTTACTTTCATTTGTAGCTCTAGAGAATCATAAACAGAACCTTCATCAAAGGCCCAGTGCAAAGACTCCCTACAGTGAGAGCTGTAACAGCAAGTGGGGGAGAGAAATTAAGGTAAAGCATGACACCAAGACTCTGTATTTAAAGAAATGAAGGGCAGCACGAGGGCATAAAGGGATATGTTTTATTTCTTAACAAAATTATTTTTTGCAAAGCTAACGTTACCACGTAGAGCAAAGATTTATAGGCCTTATCATGGTTAACCTAGTTTGTAACCTCGCCTTTTAAATTTGTTCAGATCAGACATTAATAATAAGACCTCTAAGATAAATAGAGATGGATGTTTTATTAAGATAAATAAGATGAGTGTTTGAGGGCACAGCACTACAGAACAAGTTTTGTTCTGGAATGCGACACGGTTTGAATCTGCTTTCAAATGGATGCTCTTTTCCGGCTATTGTCAGCGTGGTTTACTAAACATTACATTAAGAATTGAAGGCAATTTGGGTGACAGATAGGAGGAGCCAATGGTTCTGATGGGAGATGCGTGAAATTGTATGCTTTCTTATAATGTTTGTTATTTAATAGGCCAAAAATAACCTAGCAAAACTAGCATGCAAACAAACCCTAGCTGTTTGGAGGAATGTTCCTTCTCTTGGGGCCTATTAGTAGTCCTACTAATAGGTTCTTCTGCCTGTGATTATAACTAAGAAACTCAACTGAGAATTACTGAATTCCTAGCTTGATTTGAGGTCGTTCATTTTGCAAAAAACATCTCTGGGTGATGTGTAAGTAAAAGGCTAGCTGTATAGATATTTGATGAGGTTGTATTTCTTTTACCATATTCATTTCTGAGTGTTTGAAGTATGGAACATACTTCTGTCCAGAGGCAAGTTTTTCTTGCTCTATTACAAATACTGCACAAATAATGTGTTTGTGTATAGACTGAGTCCTCTCTCTACTTCAGTTGTACAAGTAGAGTTCTTTTCAAGGCCCAACAAAAACTTCGATCATCAGCTGTGTTCTGCACCCTGATTGATTTTATCTACTTAAGATCCACAGATTAAGTTTTGGTTGTAATACAAATCTCAAAAAGAAATTCAATTGGAAGACATCAAACAATGTAGGACCTCACTCAAATTTAAAATGAATTGTTGTCTATATACTGGATTTGTCTGGCTTTAGCTTCCTTATTTGTTCCCTGTTATGCCATCCTTCTAGTATAAAGAACTCTTAAGTCCAGGATAGTCTCACTGTGATTATTCTCTCAATCTTAAAATAAATTTAGTGGAGGGTTTTTTTTTGTTTGTTTGTTTTTTGTGGGATGGGGGGAGGGGATGTTAGAGCGGAGGGGCGAGGATATTTTTTGTATTATTTTGTATTCTACTTGTATTTGTGGTTTGTTTTGTTTCAGTGAAACTTCTCAGTACTGCCTTTTTCCCCCATGGACAATAGGGCTGTCCACAGTATCTTAGTCTATATTTCACCGCTGCTATTCCCAGAGATAAAATTTCTTCCCTGTTTATTATTTGTTTAAGTTAATGTTCACAACAGTCCTTGCTGCAACAAGAAATTCTGTCTTACAGTACACAATAAACATATATTTGGGGTAAGCAAGATATTTATTTCACTAAGAACAGAAGCAAAACATTTCATTCTTTGGTATTCTTATTTTATTTTTGCAGTGACTGCACAGAACATCTTCCTAAGTTTTTTACTGTTTGAAAATACAGTAATATGCCAGAATTGCAAAATTGAATGCACTTGTCACGTATCCAAGCCAGAGACGTTAGGGCATTCCAGATGTATGGAGTTAACAGAATTGTGTGGCCAGGAATTTACCAGTTGCTGTGTTTGACGCTGGAGGCTGGTCTTCTTGGAAAGGATATGACTTCTCTTTTTCTTCTGGAGCAAGAACAATGAATCTCACTCTCAAAATCTTCACAGATCTTCTAAGACATCACTTTGTGGGCCAGAATCATATATGTAAGATACATACAAAATTAATTTCTTAAAAAAGGTAATTATGAAACTTTTTTCTTTCTTCAAATGAGAGAAATTTAATACTGACAAATTGTTCCAGAAACAAACTGAAATGATATCAGTAAGTTATCTAGCAACTAGTCTTGAACAAAAGACTAGTTTAGCTTTAAACTACTGTGACATAGTTATTTGGTATGCATAGTTATGGCACATTCTGTACCTATGGCTGGTTAGAAAATGTATTGTAATAGGAGATTGCAGAGAGAGTTTTTGATTTTTGCTTTATTTTCATGAAGTCACAACAGTGAAGGGATTTTTCTTAATATGTATTCTATGTTTATGTTTGTTTAGTACTGTTGGAAGCTCTGAGTGTTTTTAGACTTAGGTGTTTGTATATTTTCTTCAGCTAATTGCACTGACCTAAAAGCCATGTGTTTGGAATGACTGAAACGTGAATGTGGCTGTCCCCTGAAATGTGCTTAGACTGCCTTAGATCTACAAAATTTAAGGGACTCATTTAGGCATTATGAGTTGGAAGATTGAAGTTACCATGTTTTTGGTTTTTCTCCATGATCAATAAATAACAGACTTCATAAACCACTGCAGTATGCTCTGGGCTGGGTGAGAGTTAAATGAAATGGCTGTTTGCGTAGCTTGTTTGACAGTTTCATCAGCATCTGGAATGTTTAAATTGAGTATTTTTACACTAAATTAATTATCATTAGGTAATCTAAGAAAATAGAAAAAGTCAAGTTTGACACCTCTTCCCCAGGGGCCTACAATAAACATCTCAGGGCAATAGACTATTTTGCATCATGACTTGTGCTGAAAATGAACTTCTCTTGGGAGCTACGGTTGTAATTCCAAACTCAAGCACAGGAATAGTTATTTCATACTTTCTTTTTGATACTATCCTTTGTGTTCAATTTCCTTATCAATTCTTATGGTGAGGTGTTGTGGTATGTATGTTAGGTTAGCATTTGAGTTAGTCCTCTTGAGGCAGTGCAGAAAATCACCTTGATTTGGACACATCCTAGATGAGGTCTGACGTACACAAAAGTAGAGTGGAAGAAAAATAAAGGATATTGTATTATAAATAAAGAACATTTTTCCTTTGGCATTACAGAAGTACAGGTAGCATAGCTCTATCCATTTGTCTGACCAGTCAGTTGGAGAATCAATTAAATTGAGTATAATTATAAATCTAAAGCTCTCAAAGTTCAGACACAGATTTTCATGTTCTTTCTAATTCGTTTTTGTGAATCTTGTTGCTGTTATCTGCCTTTTGCAGTCCAGTGACATAGATGACTGCTGGACTTAACATAATTTAAAAACCCATACACCAAAAAAAGAGAATGTAAAAGGACTGAATTATCTGGTAAATTGTCACAGTAAGTGAATGCAATATTACACATACATCGTAAAATCAGGTACAAATTATTTGTTTTTAATACTGCATGTTGTCTCCGTGTAAAGAACCTTCAAAACCTCTGCCTTAGATTTTGTATCATACCTCCTGTTGTAATACAGTTCCTTTAGTCCTAACTATGATGGCATGGCATTTTATTTGACATATCTTTAATTTCCACTACACGTTTTAATCGAGATTAACTTTGTGTTTGTCACCAAATGGTAGTTGCTCTAAAATTAAAGAAACTGACCTCTGACCATACAGATAACAAAGGTAATGCACAAGTGAATGCTTTGACATCCAGCTCATGAGATGTGCTTTTGAACTGCTGGCTCTAGGTCGGGGTCATTGTGAGGAGGGCTTGGAAGAAGACTTGGGCACAGTTATCTAAACAATGAAATCTCTATCCATAAGGCTGCAAACTGATCCCTACAGAGTGATCTATATCAATGAAACACTCCCCTTGTCATGAAATTCTTTTACATTCTCTGGATTGTTTTCCTGGAAGACTGATGTCCCTCAGTTTTACTGGATAACCTTATCTGCCATGGCTTTGATTAAAGACAGAATCTCAGTAAGTTATGTTGAACAACAAATGTCATATATTTGATTAAATTTTTACAACTATTTCACTACTGAATACAAAAGAATTGTATAGTACATACATATTTCCAGAATATGGAATGCCTACATAATCTAAATTATGGTACGTATTATTGTTTCAAAAGTGTTTCAGAAATACTGTATCCTTGCTAGAAAGTGAGCAGGAACAGCAAAGACCACACTCTATTAGAGTCTGTTTAGCAACACATTTGTGGCAGACATCGCCACCAACAGAGACCAGTTTTACATTATGTTAGTGAGCCTAAAGTCAATAGAGCAGTACTAGAACAAATCTGTGATTTTATTCTGCTACTCTGCCATCATAATAACTACTGTCATCATAATGACAACTATCACTTCAATGGCAGAAGATTTCATCTACTCTTAGCTATTTCTGCTGCTACGTATAACTAATGCCAGCATAAATTGCTTTAGACTTGAGATTAAATCTTCTGTTCTTAACCCAGGTTCATTGCTACGTTGGGAAAAATCGGTGAGTTATAAACCAGAGCTGCTGTTTTCATGAAAGGAGCTGCACAAAGAATGTTTAGCTATGGTATGAGCACAGTGTACTTAAGTATAGATTCTGATTTGCGTAGGAATAATATTTATATGTACTAGCATAAAAATTTGCTGAAAATCACTTCCTTGCTTGAATTATCTATAAAATCATTTTTTTGCAGATCAGTTACTACTAAGTACTGTAAGTATTGCCAGTGTTCAATTTATCATTATATGTAAGGCATAAATGCCAATGAGAAAGTTTTCTGGTTCTGTAAACTGAGAAAATGAAGGTAGTCTTGTCGGTAAGGCCAGAACAAGAGTAGAAATTGCACCTTTTGTTCTGAGTGTGCCATGTAATCATATTTAACTTCAGTCCTTTTGGCTCTTAAGACCCTGAACTTACTGCAGAAAAGGCTGTTGCTGCTCTACCTAGTACAATGAGGTTCAGGTAATTTCTAGATACTAGTGCAGTATTGGTAAATGAGCACTGTCTGGAATGTCAAAGGTCAAAGGAAGATATTAAAATTAACCAGAAACAGTGATTAATACGAAGACGTTTGATTTTGGTTAAATGCCAGGTCTCGTTTCTTGCCTTTTTTTCTCAAGACTTCCAGTTCCCAGTCTGAATCAAGTGCTTCATAGGACACACTGAAGAAAACCTCAGGGACATTTGAGCATGGAGGGCATTCACACATTATCTAGAATATTTGTCAAAACAGCTTTCTGGTTATTTTAAAAGTAGACCGAGGATTTCACAATCAGATTTAGGAGTTATAACGTATACCTGTTTGTTTTGATGTTCCAGTTTTTCTTTAGAAAAAAAAAATCTTTTTTTTTTTTTTACTAACATGTGCCATAGATGCAAATTTGCCTTTTTGACATGCAGAGATATTGAAATGGCTGACAGCTGTGGAAGAAAGCTACAGAGAGATCATGTGGTATAGAAAATGGCTTTTCATCTCTCAGGCAAGGGGATGCATTTACTTAACTAAATTCCTCCAGGGCCAACTCAAAGTCTAAGCTGCCTGCCCATCAACAGAACTAGTGGTGTGAAGACTGTAAAATACCCCCATTACATGTGGATCAAACACACCTTTATTGAAAGCAATCTGGATTTTTCTGACTCTTTTTCATTGCCCTCCAGACACAGATTTATCATATTTGGTATAACGGTGTTTTATCTAAGGATCTTACTAGATTAGCATATGTATTTATTGCTTACTAAAAAAAAAAAAAAGGCATTTTGCCTTTAAAGAAAAACAGTGTTGTTTTTATAATGTTATAAGCTCAAAAAATATGTAAGCTAGTGGATATATATTGTAAATATATCTAGAAAATATGTGCTAAATATTTACAGAAATGCTTTGTGCACCTCTTAGTAAAACACAGGCACTTTTCGATTTGCTTTACTGCATATGATGCAAAAGTATGACTTCATAACACAGGATAAAAAAACCAACAGGCTATGTGGTGGAGAATATGTTAGGATATAAATTTTGAGGTATAAATAATACAGAGGAAGTAAAGCATTTGAGGCTTGATCATAAATATTGTACCCATATTTTGCATGGCAGTCTTTTTGCAGTGCAACATGCCTCTAGTAGTAATTTATGAATTGTATGTAGTTTACATTCTGGAGCTTCCTCCTGTAAGAGTGGGTGTTTCTAACTGACTTCTGCTTACTGTATGGAACTTTGCAATGCTCAGCCAAAACAGGTGTGAGGTTCCAGAGCCCGCTGGTTTAACTGTGTATTACTTTCTCACTCCCCCTTAGGACTCTCAGTCATTTTTTCCCTGAGTCACTTAATGGTGTTATAATTAATGTGGAGTACCAAGATCTCTCCTTGAATGATAGAAATATGATCTATTATTCATAAATAGTGTCCAACAGATATGTTGTTGATTATGTTTTATTTTCAGGGATTGAGAAGGTCTTAAGTATTTGAGTGATTTCTTTATTAAAAGGCTGTTTTTCTTTTAATGGACACCTGCCATACAGGAGGCAGACAACCTGCTCCCTTTAAAATGATAATGCTTCCCAGTGAGAACACTTTTCCCTAAATTTAAGAAAGTCACTTTGTACTACTGGTGCAGATCATATACAGTCTGTGTGCAGACCCCCTTGTCTTTACAGGAAGTTCTAAAGAAGGACAGAATTTAGGGTGCAATAACATTTCTGAGATTGTAAACTGTAGCTCTTATAACAAATGTAAGGTTACTACCAGGTCATGAAAGCTCTCAGAAACCTCATAGCAGAGTCATGTAAGCTAATAGAATAAAGCCTTTAACTTACTGAGCAGCATTAGGCAGGTATCATATTAAGTAATCTTGTCTAAACAGTGGTGAAGTACACTTAACAGAAATGCTGTCAGAAATGCCCGTGCCAGAAATGGTTACAGATCTTAAAATGCTTTGAAAAGCTTGAAGTACTATATTACATTTACATTTTCTTTCATTGTTTTGTAATAAAATTGTATTTTGTTAAGACTTCATTAAAAAAAACCCAAAAAACTGAGGGAAAGTGCTATTATCTTATGAAGGAAAAGAGTTAATTCACTTTGTTTTTTATATCTCTTGCTATGAAATGCTAATTCTACTGTTAATGTCTGTTTTTGTCATAGTGTAGATTCCTTAAAAAAAAGAAAAACAAACCTGTACATGTAAAAAGAGAAGGAAACAAAAATCCTGTTAAATTAATTTGAACAGCACAAATTCAGTCAGTTAAATCTGGTATCTTAAGAACTGTGGGGTAGTGACTTATATCTAGCAGTGATTCATGTGTGATGTCTTATAGAATGAATATTACCAGCACTTTAGAAAAACAAATGAAACCTATTTTTTTTTACTGAAAGATAAGGAAAGTGACTTGCTTTCTGTTGACACCATCGGGCCACATATCGAACAAAGAAACAAAACAACTGTTTGAGAAGTGACGTTGGAAGTTACTCATTTGGAAGAATCACAGGGAAGTTGCAGAGATCTGTGCAGCTCGTAAAACTAATCTATTTCCTTCTATTTCATCTTTTCTGATGTTGTAGCATGAATACTCTTAGTAGGGACTTTAGAGCAGAGACAGGCCTGAGCTGTTTTTACACATACTGCCAAAACATTAGTACTGTGAGCCATTATTACTGATCTCATTGAGGAGCTCTTTTGAGCAGTTCCTCTCATTTATGGGGAAAACTAGTTTGTTGGGAATGTTCCTCTGCCCAAGCAGAACACCAGAACTGTTCCAAAATCCAGTGAAATGGAGGGTGTGAAACAGGAGAAAACTCCTAAAGATCTGTTTGACCAGTATTGCAGCTTTTATAGATGGGTGCATCCATACTTTTATTCTTTACTCACCTAAACTACTTTGCTATTTGCCAGGATGCAAATTTGTGAGTAATTAGAAGCAGTGACTTTGGGAAATGCATATAGTTTTGTGTTTCCAAATTATGGACTATATACAGCAGCAATTGGCAATAAACTGAGAGCTTCAATAGATTCCAGCTATACATAACTTGCCATTAATAACAACTACTCTCATGAGATACTATTGCTGAACTTCCTTCAAAACACAGCACTTCCTTCAAAACACAGAGCTTCCTCCAAGATGAAAAGTCATACAGTTACTGTATCTTTATGCAGATAGTTCTCAAGGGTTTTAATGCAGTCTTTCAGCTAGTTGTAAAGACTGTGTGATTCTCCTCTATGTCAGATAAAAAGTAGGTGTAACTCCATCTAAAGTCAGGTAAATATTGGTGTGAAGGAAGAAGAGGTGCAAGTAAAGTACAGACATAAATATAGATTATTTGGGATAGCACACTGACTGTAACTAAATCAAAAAAATGCACTGCCTTGGGATATGCAGCCATTTTGGAAGAAAAATGAGTTCTGATCTAATAGCTTTGGCTGGGTTGTATGAAACTGGGAAGTGCTAAATACTATTATACTGAAAAATTAAATTCAAATATGTCTAAACAATAAAAATTGGTTGTGTTTTTTCAATTAAGTAAAAACTGAACTTTAATGTGACTGTTTTCAAATAGCCCCGTTTCTACTGGCAAAATAAAATTAAGATGAATTAAATAATTGATTTAAAGAATCCTTTGTCTTATGCATGTGTATAAATTAAGGCACGATGAAATCATTTGATAATTCATTCTAGCCATGAAAATATCTCTCTGGGTTTTATTGGAGAGAGATCAGAAAACAGCTAATGCACAGGAATAGTGACTTCATATTTCACCACACAGTAAACCAAAAGTTCCATAAAAACAAAGCCAACTTGTAAACCATTTTACATTTCCATGTATATACCAGACATTTATTCTCTAGATAAAATTGTACATGTGGAAAATGTTTGTTGGACAGTTTGCTACTGACTCATGTCCTTTCATTTGCACACCCCACGTAGACAGTACAAATCTCCACCTGGATAGCACTTGCATATGCATTAATATTTTATTTATGTCTATAAAACAGTTTTTAAGAGCCAAGAATTAATAAATTTGTGAGTATGAAATTGGGTCTGGCATTGATTAATGAAATTTTATTGTTGCTGGGCAACTTTTTTTTGCTGCAAAACTATGGAAAATGAGTTCAGGTTCCTCCTCATCTTACAGAGCAAAGATAAATACTTTGAACTCTTCTATCTGGTTTGACGAAGCCACAGTCATCTTATTATTTTAATCACATATTTCTAAATTTTCTCTTTAAAAAGTAATCAGAATCAAGACTTCTTTCCCCTGAGCGATGTTTGCTTCTTTATTCATTGTTTTCCATATTAGTTGAAAATCTTGAGATCTACTTGTGGTTTCAACAGCCCCAAAATAAAATGAAATACATTTCTTCATCTAGTTCCAACGCTGCAATTATTCCATGTTGTCCTCTTTCTGATGTGAGCTGATGAACCAGTTCTTCACCTTGAGCAAAACTTTTTCCAATGGACAACCACAATCTGTTGTTTCTTTGTATCTAGCCAGTCTACAGCATGTGTGTGTGTGACTGACTAGCCAAATACACATAAATCATGTCTTAAGGTCATCTTTGTTACTTTCTTCTGCTTACTTAGAGAGCACACCATCAATCAACACTTGTACGCCTGTATCCCCGTCATCCGTTGTGGTTGGCTTGTGTGACTAGTGTTAATGTTATAAGCAGAGAATGAATAAGCCTAGATTTAGAAAGGTAAAGGGTAAAGCCATGACGAACTGGTACAGATTCTGCTGATGGAGTGGAAAGAAACTTAAGCAAGTTGCTGGAGTGTTATCAGATCAGTGATGTCCTTGTAATATTTCTGCTGTCTCTCTGCTGAAGTTATTGCGCTTGAAAGAAGCCCTAGGCAAAGTGATAGTGTTGAGGAAGCATGCTCAGGTGATGGGCATTTTACATTGCTTTTCTTTTTCCTTGTGGTTTTATTTGTTTGCTTGTGTTGGTAGGGGCTGGTATGTTATAAGCTGACTCTTAAACTCTTAAGTTCTGTACAGTCCCTGATACAACATCAGCTTTCTCCTGGGAAGACTGGACACTGGACAGGTGATAACCAGCATGTGAACGTTATGTCCCCTGTTACTCATTAAATTGCCTTAAGGCTAGCTGAGAAATTCAGAGTTTTGATTCCTTTTTACTTTTGGAGCCAGGCAATCTGGAGATGCATCCTTATTGGGGAGAGGCCTAACAGCATGAGTCTTACTCCTGGAGTGCAGGGCTGGGATATGTAGGAGAGGTATCTCATTCCATTAGTGATCACCTTCCATCTCACTGAAACAAAAAGGTTCATTGATTGTTAGAAAATATTGTTTGTCTTTTAAAAATGTGCTTGTATGGATAGAGTTGCAGTACTTGTCTTCCCCTCAGTCTGCTCTTGTATCACCTCGGGCTATGTTCTGTCAGATGTTATTAAGTTTACAGAAATTCGTGCTCAGTCAGCGTTTGGATAAGAGGTGGTAAAAGAAAACTCTTTTGTTTAAAAGTATAGGTAATTCAGAGGCTGTTAATCTGAATCAGTACTTACTCCCTCTTCCCTAGGCTGATGCTAACAAATGCTTGGCTAATTTTTGAATAGCGCGTAACACTTATATGGAACGTTGCAAGTGTTTGGTTAGTATTTTCTTTAATTTGCATTTCATTTGTTTATTGACTTGGTTTTCTGTTCTGCTCATTTATCATTAACTGCTGTTCCTTGTCTATATTTGTTTTTGCAGAACATTAAATATTACTATTATATTTCTATTGCATGATATTTGAGGAAATTAACTTTGATCAGGAGGAACACCAAAAAGCTTGGAAAATCTTTTAAGTTTGATCTAATTTGTCTAAGGTTTCTGGGCTTACTTGAATTCTTACACTGTGGAAAAATCTTGTTAAGAAATTACAGAACCAAATAGAAAATCACAAGAGAGGAAACTTTTCTGAGATCTTTCTTTTACGTCATGCTCCCAGTCAAGTAGTGTATGCAATCTTTTCAAGGTATTTTGGCATTTGGTTTGAGGATCCTCTCCAGAACCCAGAATTGCATGAAAATAATTTAAAAAGCAAACAAACAAAACTCAAAAACAATTAATTGGACTAAAAAGAGTTTGCAATTCTGTTTAAGACTTCAGAAAATAGCTCATCTTTGTTTCCAGAGTTTTCTTTCTCCATTTTGTGGCCTCTCCTACTCTTTTTAAGATTTATTTACAGAGATGGTTTAACTTTGTCTGTCACAGATAGCAGAATGATGTTGAACCAAGTATTTTGGTAAATAAAATCCTTAATGTTCATCAAATTGATATAGACCTACTTTAACTGTCAAAACTTGTGGTCCAACATTTTCCTCAAATCTATGAGTCGTATTTCTGTGACTGACTGCATTCAACATGGAAAGAGAAACTGTTTAAGTCTTGATGTCACATCTTATTCAGCAGTGCAGGAGCACAGAGAAGGAATTCTATACGTGCAGAATTCCAGCGTGTAGTTTGCATCAAGAATGTCAGACAAAGACTTATAAGTTGACATTTCTGCATAGAAATGCAAAATGCATAGAAATAGGGAACTTAGTAGTCTTTTAATGATTTCAGAATTTGCCATGCATTACTTATTACTCACTGGAATGGGTTAATTTTGGGGTGCATTAACTTTACTCAGTTTTCCATTTTAAAACTTGTCCTTTTAAAAATCCTTTGACAAAGTGGTTTAGTCTCTTTCTAAATTTGTTTCTTAGCCTGGAAGCAGTTAAACACCTGAGTATTGTTATCATACAACTAGCGCTGCTGACTCAGATCAAGGCTCCTGTCATGGGAGTGCTCAATAGGACAAAAGAGCACATGTTCAACTGTAGATAAACTCATAATTTATACTCAATATTGTAGAGACAGATAGTAAGAATTTGAAGTCTGTTAGGTACCTACGTACAGTATTGGATATGCAATGGTCAGAGAGGTCTGACTCCCATATAGGTCTCACAGAGGCATGTTTTCATCTTCATATACTTCTCTAAATCTGAGGGAGTATCCTTGTGTTAAAGAGCTCAAAATGTCAAAAAGCAGGAAAGTGTCAGGCTAAGTAAAGCACTGGGAAAGAGTACATACATGTAACTTTGGACACAAAGGTGATGAACTGCAGATGTCTTGATCTGACATCAGGGCAGTATTACATCTGCCTTCATTCTTCTGAATCAACCAGATATTACGTACTTATCTGCTTTTATCTGATCCCACAGCTTTGACTGGAGTACTATGTTTTTGTGACCTATTTAGCAGTGATTTTTTTTTCTGATTAATGGGCATATTGTAATAGAGGTGAGATTTGTTTGCACCTTGATTGCTAGCTCTACATTGTACAAACCTGTAAGTACAAAATAACAGTAATGCAAAAAAAGAAACCAACAAGCTCAAAAAACAGAAAGCAGAAGTGTAATATACTGAGCACAAAATTCTACATTTTCTTACTTTTTTGGAGTAATTGAGGAGAACTCCTTAAAGCAGCAAGAAGTGGCAGAATCTGTTGCACACAGGATGTTAGGAAATCCTGCATGTTCTAAAAATGGGAAAAATGCAATCAGTGGTGTGCATTTATGAAATGAGTTATAAAATTAATAGCCTTACCCATGCAACTTTCCATGAGATTGCCTGATTTAGACAAAAACTAAGCAAGACTCACATTGACCCGACTTTTGGTCAAAAGTTAGAAAATCCTTAAGATATTATGTTCTAACAAGGTACTACCAGACAGTACTGCCCACCAGACAGGTCGATCCAAATAATTCATCTTTACATGTGCTCTTAGCCAGTCCTCAGTTGCAAATTAGGCCATATTAGAGTAAATATTCATAAATGTGCTCTTAGAAATTGTTTTCGTTTACAAAGAGTGTGTTAGAAGTACCCTTGACTCACTACTATGACTCAACTACAAATAGTAATTTGTTGAAGTAGAGTAACAGCCAGTTTACTTTGTGTCTGTATGCTCAGTTCTTAAAAGATGATATGGAAATAACAGCACATGGAAGTACAAGATGGTCGGAACTAAATTTCTAGATTTCTTTGAAGCTTTCGTGTACTTCACAAGAAACCAAGATGGTTGAATCATTATCACCTCCAGCCATTTTGGTCATTTTGACTATAAAGATTGTAAACACAGTTACCATGTTCATTTTTCTTTCCATCAACACATTTCTAAGCTATCCTCTATCTTTAATATTTGTTAGGACTACCTTTCACAACATAACTGTTGTAAAAGCACTTACCCTATATGTATGTTCCAATTTTATCGTGGACATTTTCTGCTCATCCTTTCATTTATTATTGGTGCCTTTCTCAAAATATGTCATTAACCATATTTTTAGGATACTTTGTATTCCTCCTGAGTATCCAATTGACATCAACTGTTGCCATTCTGTAATAATACTGTTGGAAAGGGTTCATTTGGTGCTGGACTTGTCTCAAAAGGCCTGATAAAAAACTCCTTGTTACCTGTGCAGAGGAAATTTCCCACTGAATACTGCTGCTCCCAGTGGGCTTATAATGAGATATAGCAAAATGAGTGAAACTACATTAACAGGAAAACAGTTCTGGAATTTATGAGGGTAACAGAAATCAGTCCCAAGAGTCAATTAGAATGTTGTCTCTCGTTGTTTTTAAAGCTATGTATTTCTTGTTGCTGTTTTGGTTTGGTATTTGTTTGTTTGTTTTCTTGTTGCTTTTAGTCCAGATTTTCTGAATTTGGGGCACAGAGAAGTATGCAGTAGTAAAAATGAAGTTATTTGCTGCTGAGACTTTTTGTTATCAAGTCTCCAACTTCAAACCAAGAAATCACTTTTCATGGGTTGTACAGACTCCTCACCACACTGTACGTTATTAGTCCAGTGGAAACATTGTTATGATTGAATTTTTAAAAGTTTAAAACATTTTCTTAAAGTTATTTGAGATGCCACTGGGATGCAGTTTTCCTTTATGACAGGAACATTTCTAGACTTGTGACTAAGACCAATTTGGATTTCTAAGGCTGCCCAATTATTTCATACATATTAGTAATGAAGTTGCAGTTGATACTTTTTTGTCTTTTTGTTTCTTCTGGAGGGAAAAACCTAAGATTTGTGATGAAAAAAGCAGATACGTAAGGAAGAATCCCCACTGTACAACATTGTGTTAGTGTCTTGGATCCTAATGTTTTTTAAGTCTAGCAGGCTATGAGAAGCAAAGAAATGAGTGGAAGGTCGAGTGCTTAGAGTGATGACAGTTGAGTTCACAGCTTGCATTAATGGAATGTAGTTTTACACTTCTTCCAGCCATGCTTGAAAAACTCTAGTTTAAACTAGCTAGCATGGAAACTGGATAGCTATATTAAGACAGAATATTTATATTAGCATAGTGCTAAGTCTGAACTAGTAAGGCTCACAAGAAGTCTAGATGTGTTAGTTCAGGCCTAGAGACATTTCATTGTGGTTTTATTCCTCTGGAGTAGACGTGCCTCATGATAGCTATGGCAGAGCTGGCACGTGCTATGTCTGACTATGTCTGGCTGACCACACAGACATGCTATAAGGTGTTAAAATCTGGAAAACAAGATGCCACATTTTGCGTGTAACTGCCATGGCAAACATAGTCCACCCTGTAACAGTGTAAGATCCAGTTAGAGTTAGTTTAAAAACTAGTTTCTGTTAATTTCAGGTATCTTGATAAGTGATGGGAAATGTATATTCTTGTGGATGAATGGGAAATGCAAGGGAGTACAAAAATAATGTTGTCAGTCTCTGGTTTTGGTAGCAAGCATGCATCTTTAAAGCAACCAGCATCAGCTAGTGACTACTGCTGTCAGTCTGAAGTTGAAGACAGGCCCAGATGAACAGTCAGATAGACTTAAACTTTGTAGATGAGCTTTATATTTTCTTTAAAGTGAGGTTCCCATTCCCCATCTCAAGGTTATCTTGCTGATAGCCTTTAAAACAGTTAGACCACTTGCAAATGGATGGATGTTCAGGAGTTTGACAGTCTGTGCACTGGTCCTACTCTTGCATGAAAATGGTTTTATCAAGCCTATAATTAGAAATGAAATAGTCTTAAATGGTTTCCACACAGCTTGACTTTCAAAGAGGTTCCAGTTTCACATAACTTCATATAAACAGAGAATCAGAAGATATAACCAGATACCACAGTTCCTGCTTACTAATTGCCATAAAGCAGGGCCATCTGCTTTATACAAAGTCTAGGTCAGGTAATCCTTCTAAACTGTGACCTTTGGGGCTTCACGGAACTTGTTCTTGATTAAATAAAACCTTCCTAGGAAGTTATTGGGAAACTTGGTGCAGGTTCAGTCTCAGAGAAGTGAATGTAACTGATTGGATTTCTGTATAATCCTAAGCAGGCTGTTAGTTCGAAGCTGATAGTCTGCCTTCTGAATTTTTGTTTTCTTAACAGTGTTAACTTTCATAGCAATTCAAGGTACAAATGAATTATTTCAGTTTTTAAAATTATTCCTTATAAAAGATTATATGACAAGTGAAGGATTTAAACCTCAATTTATGACAATTAAAGAGAAAGTGAAGTGATTAAATATTTTATCAGCCTAAATTAAGATCGGAGTCTGTGCTGGGGAATATTGAATGCATCCTCCATTTTGTGCAGTTCTCTAACATTTTTTTTTAAAGCAATTGTGGTGTGATGGTAAATATGAGTTAAACAAAACAAAGATAACTGCTGCCTAGCAAATATATTAGAATTTATATTCATATATTTAATTCCTCACAGGTATTTTACTACTAGCAAAGTTCATATCATACATGCCTTTAAGTGTCTCTTTTCCATCATATACTTTATTTAAATATTTAATACATTAATACATTAAATAAAAATATTATGGTTATTATGATTTAATAATCACGTTTTCTGCTCTAATTTTTTTTTTTTTTTTTCCATTGGTGACTATTACTTTTTGTCTGTCTGCCTTTAGTGGGCAATTGCCAATTATTCACCGCCAGATTAAAAATAGAATATTGTTGCCAAAGCAAATAATACATTATTTTTCAATCACACAGAACTTTCTAGCTCAGGATCTTAATATATTTTGTAACCACTAATGAATTTAGCTACTTACCACCCACTGAACATCAGTATTCTTGCCTTCGGAATGAGAAAGATGAGACATAAACTGCAGTAGGGTGTGGTGTAACTTCTAGTAATGCTGATGTAGGTTAACATTTATGGGAGTCACTAGGATGTACCACTCATTAGAGAAAGCGAATCTAGTGTGAATTAAGAGAACCTCATCTACCAATACACAAAACTGGGCAAAAAAGCTGGAGTCGCTGTGTCTGGTGCATGGCTTGGTAACATGCTGTTACAGGAGAAAAAGAACAGCTGAACTGTAACTTCCTTTCTTCTCAAAGAAAATTTATCTATTCACAGAGCGTTGTAGTAATGAAATGGATTGATATTTTGAAACTGAGTGTATTTTGCACTTTGATAGTTCCCTTTGAGTTTTCTGAAAGATCAGAGAGGATGTCAGTTGTGGCAGATGACCCAATTATCTTGCTTATTTAAACTTGGTTATGCTGTTGCTGTTCCTCCTAACGAGTTCAGTCAGATGTCCTCATATTGTCCATAGCCTACATAGCTACATCCTTAAAGAAATACTTTGAAGAAATCTGCAGTGGAGAAGATTTTCTTACTGAACTGAAGTATCTCCTCATGTCTGAGGACTGCTGTCTTCTAGTTTTAACACATCTATTTGAAAATATTAAGATCTACTTGGCATCAGGATGGTGCATAAGCATTATTCATGGTGTTTACGGTGATTTACATTTTTGTGCATGTTCCTTAGAAATGGGCTGGCTCGAAAGTTTAACTCCATATTTCTGTTCAGGTGAATTTTTTTACTCTCGCAGCTGCTGCGTGTGATAGGGCACCTACAAATCCAGAAGGAATACTTGCATTTGAGAAAGTGTGACTCTCCAGTTCTAGATTTTGTTCCCACTCTGTAGCTCAATGTAAATTCTCAGTTGCTGCGGGGACTGATATCACTGGTGCTGTAATGGTCTTCTCTTGGCTTAGAAGTGCAAAGTGTGGAAGAGCAAACATGCCCTATTGCTACCAATGTTCCTTGCATGTCACTGTGACAAGACCTGGGATGGTCTCAAGAAACTTGGGATAGTTCTAGGGTAGTTGGTGCTTATGCTCAGGAAATGAATGAGAAACAGCATTTGTCCATGGTATTTCTTATAGTGAGTGCTGTATCTCCTCCTGTCTTAGCTTTGTCTAAGCTTACCAATGGCCAACAGTAATTATATAAAGTAATAGCATTAGATGAGGGTTTGGATATTGCTGCCTTATTCCAGTGCATTTTTAAAATTACAGAGACTGTTTTTACTGTGCAAATTGCCTTACATATGAGCTAGTCCTCATCTCTTTGTGTAAAGCACTAAATATCCTAAGTAAATATCCCAACTGTCTGGATTGTCATTTTCTTAAATAAGGAGCCATCTGAAATCTGATATTTAATATATTCTGTGAGCAGAACAGCAGCTGGGGACAAAGATGGGCAATTTTCCTTGAAATTCAAAGCACAGTAGCTCAAAGACCATCTCCTATACCTATTTAAGAGCACAAGGTCTGCACTACAGTGTAGTCATTGACAGTCCAAAGAAGGTATTAGAAAACAGGTTTCTGAAACCGCTGTCGAAGTTCAAGTCATGAAGTGATTTTTAAACAGGACTCTCAGGGACCATCGTAGAAAACCCCCAACTCAATAAAATAGTTGTGAAAAATGTTTTCTACAGAATAAAGAAGGAATTACAAAAAGTAATCCTGTTAGAATATCACATTTTTCCAACACTGTATGTGTATGTATGTTTGCCTCTCCTTTGAAGAAGACAGGAAAAATAATTTATTGAGTGAACTCTCAATCAAACATCATAATGTGTGTATAGCACTGTGATTTTTGATGGAAAAGCTTTACAGCTTCTTCCATTGTTAAGTTCTCATTGTTGTGCTGTTATCTTGAGATCAGATCTTGGTTTTCAGTGGAAAATTCTGTGGTTTAACCTTGTGTATCTTATTCTCTTATACAGATCTAGCAATTTTGTCATCATAGAAGCTAGGTGAAAGGCTGTATTTTTTATTTATCTACATTAATACTATCTCATATATGTAGTTCCTTCTGGCTTCCCAGGTGTTCCCACTGGATGTTAATAATATGCATATATGATAGTCATATTTATTTATTTGACCTGGCTTTTGTACATAGATCCAAACTAATACTTACAATGTTGTACTGGTTGTATGCTAGGAATACAGTCTTAGTATTTGTCAGTCACAAGTAAAAGCAGTTAGGAGACGGTATAAATTAACAAATAACTTGTGCCTAAGTGAAAAGGGACACCATCTTTATATTGACTGAAGAGAACAGTTGAATAAACAGAGTCCTCTAGGTAACCTGGAAATCCTGGAGCGGTAACAGCAGTGCAGAACATACAGAACAAGCCTGAATGAATGAAACAGGGAGTTCAATATCTTACACTGCATACAAATATTCTGTGACTTTAATCAACTCTGATATTGATTTGGTACAACATTATTTAACTTAAAGAAGGAGCCACATTTTACTTTGTGGAAGCTGATAAGTGGTATTTTTCTTGAATATGGTCCTGTTTTATTAATGAATGCCACTGTTAAATTAAAGCACTTTGATGAGCACCCTAAGTAGAAACCTTTAACAGAGCATGGAGCACTATTATCAGTCTGTAATCTCTCAACCACTTTTGTTTGACTTCAGAAACTTTGCCCATTACTTGAGTGCCAGCTTTCTCACCTGAAAAATATCTGCCTCTGCTGTTAGCAAATGGCTCATAGGATGATAATTCTTCCTACTGAGTATGGAGTCTTTTGGGGGGTTAATGCTACAGCTTTATTTGTTCTAATTATGTCTGACATTTCACAAACTGTACGTTCATTATTTGATGTGCAAAACATCAAAAATAATTAAGTCAAATAATCACACAAACCCCCCTAACAGACAGCATTTTCGGAGCATGTTAGCTGCATTTTATTAATAATTATCCTCATTAAACTTTACTAAACTATATTATAATTTCATTTCCAGCTTACTCTCATTGAACTCCTAACATCAGGCGAGAATTTGATTTTCTAAAATGAGGTAAAAAATGCTTGATTAATAAACAAAACCCAAATCACTTTAACTTGTTCAAATAAAACTCATTTCTCTGCACCGACAGCCTTTGTTTCTGATAGGTAACAGCTAGATTTTTCTCATTGCCAGGAGAGGTCACTCTTTCTCCTCTGTCGCTGTGGTTCAGTCTGTAGAACCATGAGGAATCCTCTTTTCTTACTAGAGTAGACTGATGTTTTCCTTCAAGTACTATTTCAGTGCTGTGTGATATACACAATCAGCTCCGTACTGGAAAGATTATTAACATTTGCTTGACATCAACATGGAAAAATCTTAAAGATTTTTGTGGAAAATGATAATGTATCTCCAAGTTTCTAACAACCATCTGGTATAGTTCTCGTGAAAGCCCATAGTTCTCTCAAGTTTTATTATAGAATTATAAATGGAAGTTTTAAACATCAGTAATTAAAGAAGATATCACATAATTAAGTTGAACATTTTCTAGAGGAATTTTGAAAAGAAAAAAAAAAAAAAGATTTAAATTAGCATGTAGAATGTCTTCTGTGATGACCAGTACAGGAATAATAATAGATCTCAGTACAAATTGGTAAGAACTGTACAAACAATTGCAGCTTGAGCAAACCTAAGCCCAAACTGAGTTTTCTGAAACATCTTATGAAATCGATGAGGACTAGAAAACCCTTAAGATACGGTTTCTGATTATCAAACTGAGCAGGTATGCAAAAGAAAATACATTGATAGTTCCTATTTCAAACATCTCTTTCATTTCTATGTAAAATAAAATTCAGTGGTTTCGATAAAATAAGATCATATACAGGTCCTCATGCCTCAATTCAAGTCTAATCTGAACCAGTGTCAGAGGCAAACCAAACCAAACAAACAAAAAAATGAAAAAAAAGTAAGTACTTGTTTTCCATGCCTTTCCTAGTTTTATTTTTCTCCCATTTTCATGCTCCTCTGCACTCAAACATCCCCAGTGATGCAGAAGCAGGAAAAATGAAACACAAAAAACACCCCCCAAACCACCAGCTGAATCTAAATCCAGAACACTGTAATACTGGTTAGTCAAATAATATTACATGGTTTCTGCTGGGTTGGCAATCTCCCAAAAGCAGGCTGCCTCATGAGATTACTAGTTCTTGTTTTGTAGACTCAGGAAATTTATATCTGCACTCAAATGATAGAGTTCCCAGTATTGGTTCAAATGCTTTGTTGTATTCCCGTTACCTAAAAATCTAGGATTCCAAAATAAATGAAGAAGTTCGTCTTATGTATATAGCTTGTATAACTTCCTATTTATAATTTCTAAAGGACTTGGGTTTTTTGGTTTGTTTGTTTGTTTTTTAAATTGTTGTTCCTCAGCATTACCAGCTTACATGCTACAATGTGTTCACATTCTGGCACCATCAGGATTCTCATCACTGGGAAAAGTGCTAGTAGTGCATTCAGCATTAACCACAGAATCCTCCTGTGGCATGAATTTCTATTCATCTGCCTTAAAGATTCCTTCTTGACAGAAGGAAATGAAGTGTTGGTTAAAATCCTGGAACTGAAAAAGGAGTTAAAGGCATACAGGAAATGTATATGGAATCAAACGCAGATTTTAATCCTTTGGGTAAAAATGCTTTTTTGTTTAGTTGTTTGCACCTCTGAATGAAGTAAGAACTAAACTGTTTTAAATGTCTCCAAATAAGTTAATTATGAATAGCATTTTGCTATTGAGGAATAACATTCAGAAGAAGACTGAAAGTACTTCATCAAATCGAGTTCCTGGCAAAGTAGAGCTGTAGCAACCATTTCTCTGCCAGAGGTGTGAACGTGTCCCTTTGAACACATAAACCATCTGCTCTGTGCTCAATGGGCAAGCTCCTCCTCATCAAAACAGAAGTGTAAAAGTAGAAGATATTGTTATATCCTTCACTCTTTACAAGGATATATAAATATTCTGCTGCAGTGTCAGAATAATTCTGCACAGATAACACATTTGAACCTTTCTGTTGACCTTTAACTTTTGCTTCCCTGCAACATATCTTTGGGAAGCCTGTATAACTACTTAATGGCTGGATCTATATAATATCCTGAATTATTTACAAGTTGAAGAAACCTAGTTTTAAATTGGTCAAAAATAAGATTTTCTAAGGGGATGATTTCATCTGTTTTGTTTTTCCTGTGACCCTCCTATTGCCCCCAAGACCAAAACAAACAGAAAGGAAAACAAACCTAGAATGAAACAAATAACCCAAACCTCACTGTGCAATTCTGAAAAAAATTGAGAAGGAAATTTGTAAGGAAAAGAACAGTCAAAGATGCTCATAGCTGGCTAAAACAACACAATTTTTAAATCTAAATCCTCCATTGCTCTGTTTCTGGATTTAATTTATACTATAATGCAATAAAAAATTTTAGGTTTTTTTTTTTTTGATGTTTTGATAATAAAATAAGAAATTATTGCTGATCTAGATACCATTCCCAAAGCAAGAACAAGCCTGTGAACTCCAATAAAGAAGCTAACCTTCATTTGTTTTGCATCAATATAAGACATAAATATATATTAAAGAATAGCTTGTATAAGAAATGTCAAATATTCAAAACAGTTAGTCTTCATGTTTTTTCCTTGCTAAATTTCATGAAGTTACAAATCAAAAAAAATTATATCCACCTTGTGTGATTCACATTGATAGTAATTCATAAAAGCTTATTGAAATGTTTGCACCTTTGCTGACTTAATTAATAATATAGCTTTAAAAAGTTATCAGAAGAGATAAACTATTAAGTGGCAATAGAACAAATATTACGTTTCTTTAAAGGCTTAAAGGTATTTTTGTGACTACAGGCCAGACCAGAAAGCTTCTTAAGCAAAACCTGTGGATTTAAATAACACTACAACAGGGTGGTCTTTCGCAATTTGATTTCCCTCTTCTTTTGCTTCCCAAAGAATTCTATTTAAATAGTATTTGTCTGAGAACATTTATTTTTACTGCATTCTCTCTCTTTCTCTCTCTCTCTCTCTCTCTCTTTTTTAAGGTTTAGAGCTTTGTTTCAAGTGTTAAAGCATGCAATCAAGAAATGTGTTGAGTCTGTTGCCAATTAGTGTAGCTGATGTGAAAATTGATTGGGTCCTGAAAAAGATGGCTAAATCTTATAAAACATCAAAACATCATCAAAAGGAGGGGCTAGGAACAGAGGCAAGAAGAAATAACAAGAAAAAGTATAACTGTATATGTAATACTTTGTAAAGATTTAGTCAACTATATCAGCTTATCTCAAGGAGTTAAAAAGTCAGAACTAGCTTGAGAAAATTTTCTTCATTGTGGAAAAAATGTTTTATACATGCCCAGTTTGAAGTCTGCTTTATGCTTTATATCCCCCTATGTTGGCTGAAAATATGAAGTTACAGAAACAATAGTAAGGATACAGCTATGTCTTGTGAAGAAAAAATTTATTCTGTTTTCATACTTGCATCAGATTCTATTTTTTTTTCGGCCAGGAGAGGGATGCCACTATGCTGACATACAGTACCTTTACCCAAGAGTGCTCTTCCGATGTAAATCTTGAAGTAACAATGGAGACAGAACTTCTTCAGGGTATCTGAGACTTTTAAAGTTTGGAGTAATGTTCTCAGACATAAACAAATAACTATAAGAAATGTAGGGAAAATTCAGACAGAAAATAGAACTATTTTTAGACTTTTTTCTTCACTTAGAAAAAAATATATTTACAACAAACCAGCAAGAAGTTTGCTTTGAATGTGGTGCAGGACATCAACACAAGACTATGAGCTGTCAGATGTGTCATCCCTTAGACAAAATGTGTGAAGACTTTCGACCATGTATGATGCAGCAAACCTTATGGGAATATTCAAAGAACAGGAACAGCAAAATCTTTTCTCAGACGTACATTTCTATCCCTGTGTTACTGTGTATATCCAGTAAATCTAATTTACTGCATCTCTGCATCTTGCTGATTGTTTCCTGCAAATGTAAGAATTTCCATAATACATATTTTGCTCTGAAAGTAATGCCTCCTAATTATTTCCATGGAAAATACAACAAAGAGCACAATAAAGCTATTTGATAGACCAAATTCTCACCTACAAAACTATTTTTCAATGGTCACCACCATTAGCTGTGCATTTTTACAATGATGAACAAGAGCCTGCATGCCATGCTTGTAAAAATCTGCACAGTGGAGGGTACCTGCTGTTGCTGTCACCACTGCTGAAACACACAACCCACTGCCTCACTTTGCTGAGGTTTCCACTGTTCGCTTTCCAGAAATGTTCAGCACGCATCAATATATGTCAGTGAGTACCATTTTTTCCACATGGAGGAACTAAATGCCACCTCTTTGCTTCATACATACTTCCATGTCAGACACCATTCTGTCAGACTGCCCCTCTGCTGCCATCTGTCACACAGCAACAAAATGTAATGGAATATTGGTGGGAAGGTTCAACCTCTACTGCCATCTCACCAACATCCATCTCTGATATTATGGGCCAACAAAATAAAATAAGAGGCATTACTTTTGGAGCAGCAAAAGCAAAAAACACAGCTAGCTCAGGTTTCTGTGATAGAAAATGATAATAGAAGAAAGAGTAGGTGTTGGTCAGACTTCATTAACTGGAGCTTTTCCTCCACAGAGAAGTTATCAGGTGCATTAAAACATAACCTGCTCTTTTTGTTTTGTTTCCCAAAACAAAACAAAACTGTGCTCCTTGTTGTAATTGATTCCCTGATGAAGCTGACTCCCTTCCTGTACTAAGCTTGCTTTGTGAACTGTGAGAGCTATTTTAATATATCCCCTTCTATTGCTCTGAAATACATGCATCATGCTAAAACTAGAACTGTTATTCGCTGTTAGTTTTGTACATAGTTGTCAATAAAATTGCCAAGAATTCTATTTCAAATGCTTGCTTACGTCAGCAAATGAGTGGATGGATGGTAAGAGTCCTCAGAAGATATTCTGAACTTATGAATAACTGGTGAATAAGTGGTTGATTTTTTTTTTATATCTGCTTTCCAGATTTGAATTGAATATTAGAGCAAATAAGGTTCATTTACCATAGCTTTTCTTAAATAAAGCAGTAGATGATCGACTCTGAGCTTGCATAGAGAAGTCTAAAAAGTAAAGTAGATAATGTAGCATCTCACAGCAGAGCTTATTTTTGGGGAAGTATGTATGTGACAGGTGGTTTTTTTGTCTGCTTTTTTTGTTCATATCTCTCTCCCTTTTTTTCTTTTTAATTTAATATTTGGAAACAGTTTATAGGAGCTGAATTTTAATTGTCCTTAATTTCCATTGTTCTTTCTAATCTAGCTTGGGTAAACCGTATTTCCATCTGGGTAGCACAATGCTAAGTTTTAGAAAAGGGAGACATGCAGTCACAGTTGTTATATTGCATTCGTTCCTCATAGGAGAGCTTGTCCAGGCAGATATTTCAGAGAACAGAATCAGAAAAATATGATTCCCACTTAACCAAACTTTGCTTTAAAATGTGTAATAGGTTTGTGTAGGAGGACTGAGCATTGGAGCAGCAGGGAAGGAACTCTTACAGCCAACATGAAACTGAGTCTTCACTGCTAACCAACTTTGGTTAGGTATGCATTTGAAATGTTGCCTGACAGTTTAGTGGTAGAAGAAACAATATTTTGTTTCTGAAATCTGTTTTGTAATGTTCATGCTGTTTTTAATACATTTTATGGAAGTGGTTTAGTGAGAAATACATGAAGTTTCACTAAATGACTTGAATCATTGTTTAGAAGTTTTCACGTAAACAACAACAACAACAAAGAACAGAAAAAACACAACCACAAAACAGCAAGCATACATTTGTCTGTTTGGTATTTTGTACTGGTTTTGTTTCCTGTTTAGCTTTCTGTCGTCTACTAGCAGAAGCCAATCTTCACATTCACTGAGATAAGTTTTAAAAAGTAAGGCAGAAGAACAGGCAATGAAAGATTCATTTTCATAGCAATACTATCAAAGGCTATGAAAGATTTGCTTGTGGAACAATTTCTTACAACTGGAACGCTCCTGTAAGGAAGCATTTCGAGTGTGATATTCTTAATATAAGGTTAAGTAAAATTATTATAAACCTTATTATAAAATTATTTATTAACCTTGTTAATGTAAGGTTAAATAAAAATTGAAAGCCTTTTAAATTATTATTATTTGTGTGACTATCACTAGAAGAATGTTGGGGAGAAAAAATATATTTTTTATATCTAAGTTAAAAGTTTCCTGCCTGGCAGACATAATCCTTAGGATGGCTATATATTTAGTGGCTACTAATTATACAGAGCTTTTGAAAATGGTATCATTCCTTCTAACATCCTTCTAAACTAAAATTTCTTTTTTTTCCTCTTTTAATTTGCATCTGATGAAATATTTCAAATGTAAGGAGAGGTGATTGAATTCGATAGTGGGATCATTTTGGAACAGTTTGAAAAGTAAAGTAGCATTGTGAATGAAGAATAATATGGAAGATAAAAGGCAGAACTATATGCTAAATTGTAAACATGGACTGAAGGAATGGATATGGTAATTAAGAGGAAAAACTTTAAATGCAGAAAGTAATGCAATGGATGTGAGACCCATATTTATCACAAAGTTAGTTTCAGCTGGCTTTCTACTGTTCTGATGAGATTGGCCAACATAATAAAACAGGAGGCATTAATTTCAGAGCAGCCCCTCATATACATAGAATGATATATACATAATCCAATAATATGATACTTAATATTTGCCTTTGGACACATCCCATTTACCAAGACTTAAATGCATTGCCTGGTTACATTTTGCAACTTAAAGAGAGAACATGAGGATTGAACAGACAGAATGACAGACATGAAGAGACACACTTATACACATACTGTGATCACATCTGAAACAAGGAATGAAATTAAACTCGAGAGGAATGGGGAGAGAGAGAAGGGGAAAATAGCTTTGATCTTTCCGGTGATATAAAATCAATCTCTCTTCCACCAGAACTCTGAATATTTAAGACACTGGTATTCTTGCAGTCACATCCCTCATCATGAAGCAGAGGTGGTGGGAAGTGCAACTGCCAGAATAATTGAGAGATCATCTCCCTTTTCCCCACCGTCTTGTGAAAGGCAGCAGCTAATCCTCCTGCATCCAAACAAAAAGATTTTTCTCTGTCTGCTAGTCTACCACCATTGCAGGCTGAGGCATCCTCTGCCTTTTCTAACCTGTGGTATCTGTAGCTGTGCAGCAAGAAGTACACAAATCCTCTGCTCAGGACGAGTGATAAATAAAGCAATTATATGGATAAGTTCAGGTTTCTGTTCTGGAAAGGAAATATCAAAGAACCACCTCCTGCAAGCTCCTTCCTTCCTGCTTGTGACTGAGTGAGGTTTGCTGGATCCAGTGATTTTTAGCACTGTCTTCTCTTCTGGCAACATTTCAGCTCAGGTGTTACCTTGAAGTCAAACCTATGGAGATGTTAGTCCCTAAGGCTAGTTGTCAAAGCAACAGAATTGAAGAGAATCCTTAGAGCTTTCCTGGAGAGTGTGCCTTGGTAATGATACAAATGGGGAAGGAAGCACTGCCATTTCATTCTTTGTTAGAGAGTTGGTCAAGCTAATGGAAACATAATGAAGTTTAGGACTGTGCAGTCACATATAAACTTTCCAGTTTTTGTCATTGCTTAATCACCTTTCTATTGTTAACCTATGTGGTCAAAGGAAAGACTGATTTTGTATGAAACTCATATAAAGAATTTGACTTCCTTTCAAGTTAACGACAAAGATGCTGTCAAATTCAGCAGCATAGAGTTAGCTGTAAATAATGATGTATACAGCCCCTCAGTGAGGGACAGGAAGGGAGAAACCCAGGAGGATTGCAGCCTAAAGTCAGGTGAGGCAAAGCCATGGATATGGAATTGCCAGGGATGCCCAGCAATGCTGGGCATAGATAGCAGAATTTCAGGTGAGACTAAAAGAAGATACAACAGGGTGGGGAGAAAGTAGATTTTAATGGAGAACTAGATGTGACTGCTTTCAATAGTCAAAATGGGCTGCACAGAGTTTATCACAGTCATCTTGTTCTCTTAGTTTATTCCAGTGTGGCTTTTCCAGAAGCAGGCAGATGCAAGAGTCATCTCTGATATTCTTGCAGCTGGAGATGAGCTTCTCCTAAGATGTCCTGGTTTTGCACCTTGTGTCAATATTCCCAAATCATTTTAATCAAAATGTCAGTTTAGTTGATCCACTTGTATTTTAGTTGCTGCTTGGTTGTAAGAGGTGGATAAAGGCATTGCATTTTGGGGTGGAAAGCCGGCCTCTGGAATGTGTTTGTAAAACAAAAATGTGCTTAAGTTGATTTTGGATTGCAAATTTGAGCTTTTAATTTCTCTCTTCCTCTTCTCTGATAAACAGAGGACTGGATCTCAAAATATTTCTAGAAGAAATAAAATTGAAATTGATCTGACTGGAAAACATTTTGCTGTGACAAAACTATGCACTTTAATAGAAATGCAGATAAAAGTGCTGCTAGCTGGAGTGAATTTTCATAAAGAATTGGTTTTTAACTACTGAATTTAATAGAGATCTGGTGATTTGATCCAATTTGATGTTTTATAGGAGAGTATCCAACATCATAGCAATATTATTTATTTATTTATTTATTTTCATTAATTGTTCTCTCCTATATATTAATTATTCATGGTTAATATTTGCATTGTATTGGTAAATTACTTATTAGTGTCTTAAAAGCGTATTTTTCCTCTTTAATGATTAAAAATACCACAATGTGATTTATTTTCATTTATTTTTAATAGTGCTGATTCAATTCTAAATTCTTTATTCAACTTGAACTGTGACACTAAACTGGTGAGGAAATACTGGATGAGATTCTCATCTCCCAAAGGGATTTACAGTCATCATCTTCATCATCTGCAATGGAGTTTTCTTGATATGATTGATGTCTATCTTACCTACTGACTCCAGCCTATTTTTTAGGTTGATTTATGTTTATATATATATGAGGCTACAGTATATAATAATAATAAAAAAAAGTGAGTTAATGGTGGAATGGTACTGACCTTGTCTAATTTATCATATTTAAATTCTGAGAATACTTGTATTTATTTTAGGTTTTGGTATTTGAAAAGCCCTAATTTTTATGCTGAAATGTAGCTGAGACCATTCCAGGTTGGTGGGTACACTCAGAGGATGCTTCCTAAGCAAGTTTGAAAGTGTCTGTTTGAAAATAGCTTAGGATCATCCTCTGCAAGTCTTAGTCTGAGAAAGTAGTGTTTTACCCTGTGATTTGTTCTATTTTATGTAAATAACGGTGACAAAATTGCCACTACACTACAGTATATGAAATTATGTTTGAAATTGAAGGAAACAGTTCATAACGCTTCCAGTACTTGAGAGTTTTAAACATTCAAAGTAAGATTTCATGGAATACAAAATGTATTGTGTAAAGCAAGTCTTGCTCCTGCTAAAAGCGTCAAGATAAAAAGACGTAAAATCCAGAGTAAAGCTATGTTAAAAGAGGAACATTATTGGCATTCACTTTCAGCTCTTCTCAGCAGACCTGCTTGCCTAATCTGGTGGCATCTTTCCTGACAGTAATCCACGGGGCACAAAATAGCAGTTTGCCACCCACCTTGAGCGGGTTTTTTTTTTTTTTTTTGAAGTGTTTGAAGGCAAAACAAAAAAGTACCCTGCCATTAGTGGCAAGCTGGAATTTTATATCCTCTTGTTTTTGACAGTTATAGTTGAAGCTGTCACTTACCTTTTTTTTTTTTTCTTTTTCTGAGCCTTTAAAATGGATCTTTTTACATGTTAACATGAATACATTAAAGTGGAAAAAATCCCTGCAGCTTTACTGGGTGCTAGTTGACATATGAAGACCTCTGTATTCAATGCACACACAGAACACATGTGATTAAAATTGCAATTATAGCTCTGTATTAAGTGATTGAAAGCATAAATTAAAGGGGATTGGTAATCTTTTATATCTCTAGTGTTTCCCATTTCCACACATTCCAGACCCGGACCTACGCAATCTTAAATTGAGGTGCTTAAGAAAATGAGGCAGCAAGTATCATACAGCTGTTTTTGTGATGAAAAGCACAAAATGTTTTTAACTTGCATTACCCTAAATTGAATAGTTTCTCACATTAAAAAAAAAAAAAATAAAAAATAAAAAAATAGCCTTTTTAAATTAAAGGGACTGGAAAATCGGTCATACAAGAAAGTGAGATAGCTGGAATAGTTTAGAGAAGGGAGAATTTCATCTTTTTTTTTATAGATATGGGCAGGATGTATAGAAGGTAGAGCCAGACTCTTCTCAGTGGTGACCATGGCAGGAGAGGAGGCAATAGGCACAAACTGAAACATTGGAAATTCCATCTGAAGAAACAACAACAGCAACAAAATCAACCAACCAAATAAGCGATCAAACAAAACAACAATAAAAACAACAAAAACATTTTTGTTGTCAGAGTGGTTGAACAGTGGGATGAGTTATTCGCAGAGGTTGTGGAGTCTCCATCCTCAGAGGTATTCAAAACAGAATCAGACATGCTGCAACCTTCTGTGGCTGACCCTGCTTGATCAGGGTAGAGTTGCTCTGGATGATTAACAGACGTCCCTTCCAAACTCAACTGTTCTGTGAGCCCATAAAATGTGGATAAAGAACTGAGATTCTGTAGCTAGCTTTGAAAATTGGCAGCAAGATTTCTTTAAATATATGGAACAGGCATATTTCCTGAGTCATCACATTTACTAAGTTTGCTTCCAGCACAGACTGTGTATCATGAAATTCTGTTTATAAATGTGCATTATGATCGCCATTTCATAAAACATAGCTTCATAAAGAGAGAGACCTTTCAGCTGCAGTATGTAGCCGATATGTTTACTCTAGTAAACACTTCCTGCAGTTGTGCTTTCTTGAAGTTCTGTGCATGTGTGAGTCATATTTTGCTCCTTTGCTGAGCTGTGGATGAGTGGCAAAGGCTGGGCTGGTTTTTTGCCTTGCGCTGATTGCTGTAGGGTTGATCCTGAAGGAAAAGGGAAATATTTCATCCCAGGAGCTAGAGAAGAGGGAGGGGTAAGAAAGATGGGGGAGGTTTGCTTAGAATAGCAGTGAGTTAGACTATCAGTTTTGGTTTAAAAAGTTTTAAAGTGGATTGTGCAGAGTCTGTTGTGACCTAGTAGATTACTAGAAGTTACTGGACTGGAAGACAAATGAACAGGAAAGGGACGCATTAGTCCAGGGGCAGATCCTTTTCAAAGTTTTCTTTACCACAAAAAAGTTTGTTCTAACATGTTCAAATAAATTTCACCTTCAAAACCTATATGGAGGCCAATATAGTGGTCCTTAAGTTCTTTTGGATGACATGAAGTCAAATCTGAATTCATATATATTAGCCCACATTACTCTATCGCTTAAAAATGGCTTGTACTGTTCTCTCTTCCTCTTCTACCTACTTTCACTCATAGCCTCGTGTAACCAAAGGCAGCAGACTTCAGTTTCCACTTTTTGTACTTACTTTCTCTTCAGAATTTGCAATGCAGTATGCACTGTAAAACTTGCTTCGCATGTGCACAGGGGGATCCAGGTGTGTAACTGCAGTGAGGTATGGAGCAGACTACTCAGCAAGAAGCTTCATGATTTTTCAAAACCTGGTTAAAATGAGGCACATCAGTAACCTAAAGAGCAACTTCAGCAATCAAAAAGTACTTGAACCTTCATCCTAAGTTTGAATAAAGAACATCTTCTAACCCTTGTTTTAGTGATTGACTTCTTTCGAATCATATACATAGTCCTTTGTTGGAATCTGCTTTAGCAGTACCTAGGGACTTTAGCAAGGACTTCAGCAACACCTAAGAGCTAATTCTGTCATGCTAAGCAGATGCTAATGGCTCTGTTGCATTCTCTGAAGAATTTTCAAGTATGCTTGGCACTATTTTCTGCTTGTTCTGAGAAGTGATTCTACCATGTACTTCTGTTGCAGTATCTATCATGGCTTTCAGAAAACATCTTTGCCCTACATTCTATGAATTTTTACTTATACAACAACTGTTATGTATAATTTTACAATATTCCTCTTCCAATTAAATTGTAATACTGTGTTCATTTTGCTTAGTCTAGGTAATAACTTTGAAATAATTTGAATACCACAGTAACATTATTTGGCTACAGAGGTAATTGAAAAGGTTTTTCATGAAAATACTATCCTAATTCCCTTTGGTTATCTTATCTGAAATCTCTTAAATACAGTGAAAAAGGAACTGTTCAATCTTGCTGGTCATTATAGCCCAAGATTTGAAACTAGTCTGAGAAGACTGCAGTGCTGTTGGATAACACAATTTCAGCTCTCTTTGAAACATAATTTTGTCTCTATGCATAATAGGCTATTGCGTTTTCATGGAAACATTCAGGAGATTTCCTAATTAACTTTGCAACACCTGCTCAGTTACGACATTAATGATTCTTCATATTTCACAGTCAAGCTTATCATTATTTCTTTCTATTGAAATGCAACTTCTCATCCTTACAGAGAGAATTCTCAAATACACGTGCAATTACTGCTGAGTTTACTCTGAGTTTTTAAATTGCTTTTCTTTTTGCTTCCTTCTCAGCTCCAAAGCTTATCTCCTTACTATTACATGCAGTTAAATCTGCTGAGATACAAGCACAGAACCCAAACAGACCTGTTTAAGAATAATTTCCTGCATACCAGTCTTGTGGGTTGGCTATAAAACTGAATGACTATGCTTTCTGCAGTTTGTGTCAGGGCTACGTATTGTGAACTTTTTATACAAGAATATAAACATGTGGAGGAAATAAATTCACTCACATGAAAGGAGTATGCTAAAAACACAATAGTTTTCACTATTAATTTACCAAGTGAAATATTTTTGGAATGAGATGGAGTGACTAGATTTTTTTGCTGTTTCTATCTTGAATTTTGGAAAATAGGAGAAGTAAATATATTTTTATTCATTTATGGGAGCAAGTAAAAAGAAAAAAACTAAGAAACTTCTTATTTCTCACAGTAGGCTTTTCTGGGAGCAGATGCAATGATAGTATCCTTAGGAAATGGCATCAGGCAGAGTGAGTGGTTGGAGACCAACAAGATGCTAAGTAGGAATGAAGAGAACACAGTTATTGTTTGAAAGAAAGGTTTATGTAACTCACTTCTCTACTTCTGCTTTCACATTATTAATTAGAAGGTGGGAAAGGAGTTAAGTTTTGTTGCAACTATTTTGTACATTATTGATTGCTATCTGTCAGTTTGCTACATTAAAGTGTGGTCTACTCTAAAAGTCAATCTTGAGATCTATGTAATTTAGAATGACTATATTTTGAGTTATACATAAATATCTGGGGGGTTGTTTCCTTCCAGATCATGGCGAGTTGTGACATTACTGGATGTGGTGACCTGTATGTGCATGTATGTAGGGAGGAGATCAAAATGAATCAATAAGAAGTACTGGAAAGCGCTGTGCAATGCTGCAGATCATTACTGACTGAATCAGGACTGTGTATGTTTGAGTGAAGTCTTGAGACAAAAACTAAGACTGAGCAGATGGTAAATAAGTCATGTCTGGTGTTAGTCAAAATTTTCTGTGATATCTGAGGAGGGAACTTGCCGGTTATATGTTTGGATGCAGGTTTTGCTTTTCTGTTCTACATTAATGACTGTAAACACTGTATTTCATTTCTTTTGAATATGCTGTTTTGTGACACTTTAAATATTTGAATGCTAAGGATGCCCACAGGGGGAATTTCTAAATTCATCCTGGCATATTGTAGGAATTGTAGAAAAACCAGCATTAGTGAAGTCTGATAGTGCCAAAAACTTGGAGTTTCCTCTTTTTGGAAGCCTATATGAGAATAATGTCCCAAATGTATGTCAGATTTAGAACACATGGGTGTTTTTGATGTTTGCAGTCCCATCAAGAATCTTCTTGCTTGATAGACAGAGACAACTAGATATTGAATCTCAAAGAATTTTTAGTCCAAGATTTGTTTTTCCAAGAGTCCACGTCTAAACTAGAGTTGTATCATTACAAAAATGTGCTTGTTATCACAACACACAACAAACTATATCAGCTATTCTCTTTGTCATATTTGAGCTTATTACTGAATGGCTAAAGATGAAAAGAAGTATTACCCAAATTATACACTGCAGAAGTTCTTGTATCAGTGAAATACAATTTTTTATTTTTTATTTTTCAGGAATAATAAATTCTTGTGATATCCAACAATATAATTTACCAGGATAAGACTTTATTTTTTTTCCCAATATGGATTTGCATCAAATTAAGGAAACTTTAACTTAAATGTCAGTTGAAGTGATTGTGAGTATATCATTATGAAAAAGACCAGACTTAGATCATCATGTCTCTTCCTGTATAAAGCCAGCTAACTGGCTACTACTTTGTAACTCTTATTAAGTGTTTCAGCTTGTTAAGAGTTTTAGAAAATTGTTTATGGATTTTAAGTGTGGATTTTAGACAAGACTGGAGAATCCATGTGTACCTACTGAGACTGTCAAAAACAATTTTTTTTAAAAAACCAAATTAAGCACACCTCAAATGCTAGTTTAAAAGTCAGTGTAAGCAAATTTTTTTCTTCTGTGATATCATTCATGTTAATAAGGGACTGTTACGAAAATGGCCACTGCAGTGTAAACAAAGTTTTTTCTTCTGTGATATCATTCATATTAATAAGGAACTGTTAGGAAAATGGCCATTGCAGTATGATAACCTAAGCTTTGCATGACACGATTGTTAAAAGTTCTATTTTACTGAGTTTCTCCAGTTCAGCTTGTTGAGATTTTCTACACTTCTGGTAAGATTTTGATTACTTTTCAAAGTAGCCAAGTAGCCATTTCTTTGTAACCCAAGAGATAAGATGTACTGAGTTTTAAGAAGACAATTTCTTAGAATAGGTTCCATGTAATGGCTGCAATTTGTGTAGTCTTTATTTGAACACTATTTCAGCAATTTAAGGGCATCTCAACTTCCTTCATTCTTTCCTAGGAGATCTGAGAAAGCATTTTGATTTTTGTCCTATGTGCAGTCACAATTTGGTAGAAAAGATAGGCACCAAAGGATGCCATTAAACTTGTAGAGGCTTGCAAGAAGAGGGAGAATTATTTGAGCCCTTGAAAAAGAGATGTAATGCACTGCTTTAACCAAATGCATTGCTGAAATTCCTTAAGATATTATACTTGAAAATTCAGTCTAGTCTCTGTTTTCAAAATGTCCGACATGCTTGCTCACTTTTCCTACTGTGAAATTTTGTATTTAGTCCCTTAGTTTGTTGTCTTCCATTAAGTCATTGTTCCACATTCAACAAATAACTAAAGAAACAGAAATACTAAAAAAGTGACCGAGGTGAAAGTGTAGGTACAGTTTGCAGGTCACAACAAAAGTTTACATGCATCTGTCCCTCACAAAAATGATGGATGTAGATCATGAAGATGTATTTACTGATCTCAACCAGTTCAAGTGAACTTGGCCCACTATTGTTTAATCAAAACTTATCTGACCTGAGGCATACGTCAAGACCAGGAAAGTATTGAAGCCCAGAGAAAAACAATATATATTTCCAAATATTTATATACAGAAATGCAGAAGTTTTGCAAAGATAATGACAAAAATGTCATATTCACAAAATATTTATTACTATGATAAATAGCATGCCAAATTTTGAATAGATTTGATTTTGCTGCAACTATTTCATACATTAATTGTTATCTGTAAATTTTCTGCCTTAATGTGTCAGAATTAGGAAAGCATTCCTGGGACCAATCATTATAGTATAACTACTTTTTTGAACTACGCACAGATAATTCACACCAGGAAGAAATACTAAGTTTTGCTGTGTGTGTGTACATATTCTAGTTATCCATGTTTTAGCTTTTTATAATCCATACTTGTACTGCTGTGTTTATTGAAATATATTGATTGCTAGGATTTATTTTACTATGTTGGATGAAAGTGTAATGAAAGAGCAGTTCTGGGTATGATTCAAAGCCTCCTAAAATCAATGTGAATCTTTCTATTGACTTTAGTGGGCTTTGAATCTTCTTAAAAACACAGTGATATAAAAAGATTTTTTTTAGTGTCTTCACAGACAAAGTTTCTGCATGCTTTCTGATAATATATTATTCTCAAAATTGCCAAGGTTACTTTTCTGCTGGAAGTGACCATCACAAAGTTCCTTTGTTCATTTCCAAGGTGAAGTTGGAACTCCCATTCTATCCTGTTAGGGAATGAAAATTGGGCCAGCATGAAAACCGCTTGAAAGCATTTCTTGTTTCAAATTGTACTCCAAAAAGTGAAGAAAATAATTAGCAGAACCAGATTTAAAGGCAAGTGAAAGCCTTCTTAACTCTGAAATAATAAGTAAAAAGAAAATGATATTTGACCCATTCATAAAGGAAAATATAAACTCTCCTGATTTATCCCACCAATGATCTACGTGGATCATTGGCATAAGAAACATCACAAACCTGTATAACAGCCAAATATTTGATAATATGATTTCTTAACCGTTGGTACAATGGCAGGTATTCTTCTTTTAAGTATGAAGGCTGATGTAGTAACCTTTAAATTATTCTTCTATGTAGTTTGATCACAGACACGTTCTAATCCTGCCACCTTCACTGTTGCTATGATAGCTTGTGATATTGAGGCATACAATCAGTTTACATGCAATGTCAGCGTACAACTAGGATGAAATGGAGGAGGTTAATACAAAGAAAACCACCTGTGCAGAAATTACATTTTTCTTGTGTGAAGTCTGAATGATCATGAACTAATTAAGGGACAAGGACATGACTCTTCAGGTTTTGTTGTTGTTGTGTATTGATAAGTACTTGTCTGAGCTCTGATTTAAAACCAGTGAATATTTATCAAGGTATTCACTTATTTGATAAAGCTGAAAACAATCCAGTTGCCAAGTCTGAAAAAAGTACCGGCATACCAAAATGTCATGAAAAACCTAAGATATTTAAGAGCCTCTTTATTTTACTCTGAAGTGACACTGAAAAGCAGGGATATTACCACTGAGACAATGAAAAGAACTTTGGACTAGGCACTCCTACTGGACCTCAATGAGTTTCAATAGAGCCAAGTGTCGGGTCCTGCATTTTGGTCACAGCTACCCCAGGCAACCCTACAGGCTTGGGGAGGAGTAGCTGGAAAGCTGCCTGATGGAAAGGGTCCTTGGTGTACTGATGGACCGTCGGCTGAATATGAGCCAGCAGTGTGCCCAGGTGGCCAAGGAGGCCAATGGCATCCTGGCTTGTATTGGCAATGGTGTGGTGAGCAGGACGAGGGATCCTGCCCCTGTACTTGGCATTGGTGAGGCCCCACCTCAAGTACTGTGTTCAGTTTTGGCACTTCAATACAGAAAGGACATTGAGGTGCCAGAGCAGGTCCAAAAAAGGGCAACAAGACTTGTGAAGGGCTTGGAGAATATGCCCTATAAGGAGAGACTGGCTATTTAGTTTGGGGAAAAAGGAGGCTGAGGGGAGACCTTATTGTTCTCTTCGAATACCTGAAAGGTGATTGCAGTGAAAGCAGTGTTAAGTCTCTTCTCACTGGTGACAGGTGACAGGATGAGGGGAAATGGCCTCAAGTTGCACCAGGGAATATTTAGGTTAGATATCAGGAAAAACTTCTTTACAGGAAGGGTTGTTAAGCACTGGAATAGGCTCCCCAGGGAAGTGGAGATGTGTTTAAAATCCGTTTGGATGTGTGCTCAGAGACATAATTTAGCAGAGGGTTAGAGTTAGGGTTGTTTGGTTAGGTTGTGGTTGGACTTGATGATCTTTAAGGTCTTTTCCAACCTGAGCGATCCTGTGATTCTATGATTCAACTGATGTTCTGAAACAAGAAACACGCTGACTACTTCATGAGGAGGAAAGAAGGAGCTTCATCACAATGATCTAATGTAGCCACTGACCCATAGGAATTGCTCCCATACTGTTGTGAAAAACATCCAAGAATGCTAAAGGATGTCAAAAAATAACAAGATTACAAGAAACACAGTTACTGGGAGATCCACACAAATTTGAATTCTTATTTCATTGACATAAATACTTACAGAAAATCTCATATATACTCACCATATTACGCTTCCAGCTGATAACAAATGGTAACCCAGATAAATTGCTGAGTTGCACTAACAGCTGAAAATATTATTGGCAAATGAAGCTTAAGAACATTTATATTATTTTACTGTTGGTATAACTATGAAACAATTTCAATGAGTTTTTGTGCGGTCTTGTATCATGGTGACTTTAGTACTCTGTCTGTTACTAATAAAGGCCCAGCATCACCAAGTCTCAAAAAGCTGTATCTACATCTTTAATGAAGGTACACTGATGTATTTATATATACATCTCACCCAAACACTAAATGTAGGAAGATATTTAGTCAACAGATGGGAAGCCCAGCACCTTCTTACAAGGATTCCATAAGGATTCAAAAAACCTTGGTTTAATTCTGTTGCTTGTCTAAATATTTTAATTTCCATCACTATTTTTCTCTCCCTATGGATTCCCATATGATATAAATTAGTATTGAACTATTGTGTTCAACAGTTATATTAAGTAACTTCTGCTTAGTTTTTGCCCCTCTATGCTTCCTTTGTTTAGATGTTTTTTGTCCAGTTGGCCAAGCTGTGATGAAATTTGAGTGCTGTGCTGTTATTGCATGCTACTTATTATTATATAATCTGACAAGCTGAACATTTGACACACATACTTAAAATAAAAAGTAAATACAAGAAAATTATGTAGGGAAAGAAAAACATTATACTACCATTAAAATCCATTGCTATTACTAAATGTTATAAAATCTCATGCTTAACAGTTTGAACTAGATGTGTTCCAGAATTTGTTGAATATTTTTGATAAAGAATAGTTTGAGCCTTCCTAACTATATAGTTGGACTCTTGCATTGAACTTATGTTCAATATGTACAATTACATTTTTAAGAAAACCTTGCTGCTTGCAATTTCCCTTAAACTGAATTCTCTGTGCAGCACAGTTTTTCCCTGTTTCATACAGATTTTGCTTACTGTTGATTTACTATATTCTATTCATAGCCCGGGGAATGTATACTTTCTAAGAAGGTAAAGAAAAGAAACTTTACCTTTGATAAGATCGAACATTCCAATATAAGATACATAATTTGGGGGACAGAAGAAGAAAGCACCACCAGGTGGCTTTGCATAAAATAGCTTAGATGAATGCAGCATTAAATAAATGAGGGAATAGGAAACATATTTCTAAGAACAGAAAGAAAAACAAGCTAGAACTGTTTCTCCATGGTTCTCTATTTCCCACCATCTCACTTGTGGCAGAGAAATGGGCAAAATGACTGCCTATATGTATACATATCTTGTATGACTATCAGCTGGAGGAACTGGGAGCTGTTCAGTGATGGTGGACTTTTATTCTACTGATGGAGTTTTCTTCTACTGAATAAAGAAAACGATTTGCAGGATGTGAGTTAGTTGGCTGGCTCATTGTAGTTCTGAAGACATAGATCCATTTTTTTGGTATTGTGAGCCAGACAGGACTAGAGGTCAACACAGGAAATACATTCTCCAGAAATAAATAAATTGTCCAGAATTTTTTTGGAGAAACTAGTTATCAGCTTCCCAGTATCAAATAAATTTTTTAAAGCAAAAATCTTAAGTCTCTTTTTAACAACCGTAGTTGTTCACAGACTACTTCTAAAGGATCTGAAAATGATAACTGAGACAAATCTTTTCTGTTTGAAGTATAGTTTGTACACAGGAATTTCAACTGCTGGAAAATGTTTTAGGATAAACAGTTCAGTGAAGCCTTAGGATCCTACATCAGATTTGTTTGCTTTCACCAGCCTCAGAATGGGAGGGCGTATGGAATTCTAAAAAAAAAAAAAAAAAAAAAAAAAAAAAGCAGCTATTAATTTTTGGCTTCTTGTTATCAGTGATACAATGTGATGGAAAACAAACAAACAAGCAACAACCAAAAAAGCAGGAACAAAAAGCAGTAATTAATTAAATTTCTATTTGTGAAATAATCTTCCATTTCTCACTCTTTTCTCAGGATGTGAAAACTCTAGGATTTGGTTCTCAAAATTTCAGGAATAGTACATTATTAGAAAGACATCTTGTACTGTTTATACAAATAACTGAGAAATTAAAGGTGAAGAAATGAGAATCACAGAGTTTGTTAAAATCTGGGAAGTCTGTGTTACAGTTCCAGTATCTTTTTTCTCAGAGGTTTACTAGTGAGGTTTGTACCTGCATTCTTATTTTATCAGACAGAAACATTCCTCAGAGCTGCAGTTTTGCAGGAAAAGAAGCTTGTCAGTAGTATGAAGTCAGCCCTCAGGCACCAAATATTTGGCAGTTAAATAACTGAGAAATTTATCTCTTAGCAACTTTTATTCTCTGTTTGCTCTCAATCCCATGCCAAAGATAAAGTGCTGGAGGCTTAAAGAATTTGGTGTTGCAGTTCATTCTACATAATTCTTCTGCAAAAGTGGTTGTAAAACAGAAAAAGAGCGACACCTTTTGTGTATAAAATAATGCTGACCCAGTTAAGATTTGAATCGTCATAAACTGGTGGATTTACGTTGGTTGTACTTCAGAGACCACACTGGGAATCCAGTGAAGTATGGAATATTTTGCAGGAGTGCCTCTGTTGGTCTTAATACTCTAACATTTAGGTGATATACAGTACTTATCCAGAATGTGTGTATATTCTTTTAGTTAGGCAGTTCTTGTTCTCAGTAAAATGATGAACTTTATTTATAGGCAGCTGCTGCAGACCTTTACATTTTATCATTATTCGGAAAAAGAAGGAAAAAAAAGATAGGTATGCAAGCAGAATAAATTATGAGATTTTGTATTGTCAGCCCTGTACAATCAGGAAAAAAATCATGCAGTTGGCTTGAAAGATATGTGATACTTCTTAAAAAAAAAAAATCCTTTTGTTTTCTTTTAGGAGAGATATTGATGTAAGCAAGGTTTCTTGGGAAGAAAATTTTTGTATATCATTCTATTTATCTCCAAGTAATATACAGAGGCTGTGTCCCTATTTCCACAATAAGAGCTCAAATAGAAGGTAAACTTACTGTTCAGAATACGACTCCATAAATGATTTTCTCTTTCTGGATAAAGAGAGACAACTGAGACTCACTTTGCTAAAATAAAAGTATGCTGTATGAATGCAACATATAATCAGTGTGATGAAAAGTTAGATTCTCAGGTGATCATTTGACTAGAGTAGAGGTTAAAATTGCCAGGAAAACGTCAGTTATAGTGATGATGTTAATACTAAAACCACAGTACATTATTAAAGAATATGTTCTTCTTCAGTTCTTTAAACAAATATCAAGAGGTGGTGTCCAGCTTTGAAAGTTCCTCAAATATTTGCTGCCAAAACTGGGTGAAGAGAAACTATACATGTCTTAATCTTATGCTTTTCCCCACTTATCCATTACAGGAAACATGACAGTGTGGACTGGGTGGAACTTGGCCTGAAGAAATGGGAACATTATTTTATGCTTATGGCACAACAATACTAGTGGTACACTGAAGGGACTCACCAGAATATCTGGTCAAGAAAAAGTATTGTAGAGTAGAACTGAGGAATGATGCTGGCAGTTACTCAGCTAGACTGAAATCTGTATGTCAACCTATGAAGAGGGAAACTGTGTTATGTAAAGACACTTTCTGAAATGCCTGGTTTTTTTTTTTAACATAACAGAAGGTAAAGAAAGGTGAAGTTGTACCATTTTCAAAAGTTTTGACAACTTCTGAAATTTTAGATAATCGGTGTCATAGAAACATTACTGCCATGAGCTAGATTATTCTGAGCATTTTGAAATCATCTTGAAAGAAAGTCTTAGGTTAGAAAAGCAGCTACTGTAATCGCATAGAAGTTATTTCCCCATGCAGGAACTTTTTTCAATCAGTATTATGATTCTATAATTCACACATCTATTCTACAAATCCTTATTGTTGTCGATAAGTATATATACTCAAGAGAATACCTGTTTATGGCCTGATATCTTAAATTGTTACCATTTTTGCATGTGTACATACAAAGAATAATACCAGAAATATGCAAGTAAAGCAGCTTCATATTATGAAAATACAGAACGAAAAGCCACCTTTACAGAGCACATACAAAATGTATTTGAGCTCTTATAGTGAAAGCTGAGAATTTATATGCAGAATTATGGTTATGCAGGAGGAAACTTCTTTACAAATCTACCATGGCTATATCTCATCTTGTTACGACTGTATTAGCAGTAATCCTGCATAAGTCAGTGGTTTAACTCTGGAGTTGTACTGATAGAACATCAAACCAATCCAACCAGCCAAAGTAGATGGTAGGCTAGTTATTATGGATGGTGTAAATGAGAGGAGAATCAGACCTATGGTCTGCATAATGTATTTTTAAACCACTGGAACATATAAAAGTGAGGGATTGAGCTCTTCTCTTACTGCAATTTTACTATACTTCTGAAGTGAAATCAACCATCATTTTCATTATTATAAGCAAACTCAAGCCCAGTGTTATCGTTATCCACTGCCTTGCAGTGTAAGCGCAAGGATTTGCTTTTGCTTTCCCCTGGTTTAATAAAATGACTTCAATACTTACACAGGTAATATAACTGAAGACAAACTCTGCTAACTTAAATACTTTTGTATTTGTAGAAGGGAAGAAAGTGTTTGTCAACAAAAGCTGAAAAAATTTTCTATTTCTGAGACAATATAGATGCTTTAATAAGTATTATATGGACAACTTGAGAGTTTTCATGCTGAGGTGTTTGCTAAGTTGTCATTACGAGGCCTGAATCTCAGCTGTCCTCCTATTCTGTGTGTACTAAACATATATTAACAAAACAGTATACATATCTTGTTTCTGATTTTCTGGTGTGTTTTCACACTTTTCATAACTCTTTAAGTGTCTGAATGAGATCACAGGCAAATTAGGTGCATTTCTGTCCTATTTGAAAACTGCGAAAAGTCCTCAAGCTGTTAAAAATAGTTATGCCTGTCATAAGCACAGAAATTTAACAACAGAAGTGAAAGCATTGTAACTCTGCATGGTGAAGTAATAGTTAAGGTGAGGAGGCAAGGCAGGAGGATATGAACTTGAGTGTGCGCTAGTCAAAATGTACATGTTGACACAGCTATGAAGCTAAGCTCATTTGAGTAGTGTGGGTAATAGTATAGTGCTTTGGCTAAACAGAGTTTAAAATGCTTCTCTCTTACAGATTACTCTGTCATCAAAGATATGACTATCTTTGATATCACTGTAATGATGCTCTACTGTCCTCTTGGAAGATTCATCATGTCTACAAGTCCCTTAGCAGCCTTTCCTTCTTGTAGTATACTATGTGGTTTTCTTTGTCTTTTAGCTCATATTTAAGAATAATATATTTAACAGAAAGAGACTCATTGCCTCTTTTAGAGACTCTCTTGATGACACTTTTTGTCTGCAGATGGGACAGTTTCCACACGCAGTTCGTGTTTCTGGGATTTGATGCTCTCGTTATCTGACAGAATTGAAGATTGCAGCTCTCAGGATCATTCCACAGTCTCCTGTTTCATTTTAGATTTTCATTTTATTTAGTGGGTTTGATGTTCTGAAAGTAATTTTTATGTACTGAGGATTTTTAAGAATTTCATGATCTAGCAGGGTCTCGGTTTCATTTCTTTGGACACTTGCATTATACTCTACATCTTTATGTTGGCCCTGATGGCAGTGGCAATGCTGAAGCATCTCCATCTCATGTCATATTTCTACACAGGGGAACAAATCTTTTTGCTGAAGCCAAATGGAGAAATGCTCCCGTTGTGCTGTGGGTCAGGCATAGTGCCGAATGGTTGAAATGGGTTGCTCTCCCAGGCTCTGCACAAGGCCATGGGTTCACACTCCTTGTATACTGCTACATGGAGGTACATTCAGGTGCCATGAGAAAAGCTGGTAAATCTGCATTTGTACCTAGTGATTTTTCTCACATAACTCGGTCAGTTCAGGTAATCCCTACAAGGATTGCACTGACTGATGGGACCTTTTAGAGAAGAACATTTGGCTTCATATGGCATTTGACTTCAGGGCTGCTGCAAACTGAAACTTAGTACGTAGAAATGTGGGGTTACATTTTGAGTATAACACAAAGTGCACTGAAATCCAGAGCCTTGCTCCTGTTGTGGAAAGCAATGTGGCTTAATGTGAAACTTGGGTTAATACATGGGAAATGTTGATGCATCCCATTGAAAGCAAGTTGCAAGTTGGTATGATAGAAAAAGTGTGTTTTCCTTCCTAGTTCTATGTTAAGAATGGTCAAAAGAGATACAGGGAGCCAAAATCCAGACATTTTTCTTTCTATTTTCTCTGAACCTATTTTCAGATTGAACACTGATCTACTGAATGAAATACAGGTCTTTGCTTTCTCTTCCAAGAGTGATGTAAATCTTCGTTGTCAGTAATTTTTCTATGAGAATCTTCAGTGTAAATCTCAGGCAAATCTATGGATAAAGTTTAAGTTGACCAAAAAGGCTTTTTTTTCAGCAATCTTGGGGAAAGAAAATGATCCTGCTCTGTTTTCCATTTTATTTGCTCTATTTTTTAAGGGAAAATCACTTCCCCCAAAATTGTACTTAGTTACATTTTTTTTTTATTTCCTCATAATGCAAATTTTGGCAACACGTTGTCCTTAAAGGTGTGGAGCTGAAATAGGTAGAAATAATTTGAAAAATGGAAAAAATGGAATTAAGACTGCTTTAAAATCATATGTGACTCACTAGACTCCAAGAAACTAGACTCCACAAACAACTACTTGTGAATCTCTTTTTCTCAAGTGAAGCCTCTATGGTTAAGCAATGATTACAGAAAGTAATTCATATTATTAGAGCTCACTCAGCAATTCAGACCTTAGTCCTGTTTATAGTTGCATGTTCAGCTGTATTGCAGCTGAGCACAGTGTGGAGGTGGGATGAAGACTCCCATTTCTGTCTTCCTTTCAGGTACAAAGAGCTACTAGCCCAACAAGAGGATTGTTGTTGGTTGGTTGGTTGGTTGGTTTTCTACATTTTTATACTGTCACTGTTTCTCCTCAAATCTCTTACTTGGAGAGAGAGAGAGATGTTTTACTTGGTGTCTGATAGGCAAAGTTATGGTGTTCTTCAGCTTTCCCTTTCTGGAAATTAAGTCTAAGGAAGCAATTCATCTTCTTTACTGGGTAGTAGTAATTGATCTAAATTTCCCTTGTATTCATGATTTAGTGAATGAGCAGAGGTCTGTGAATGGACTTGTAACATGCTGTGCAGAGAGAGTGATTGATAGTCCTTCTCTCTGCTGGTTCAGAAACAGCCTAAAACCTTCCAGGTTGATTTGGAACCGGTCTCAGCACTTGGTACAAGCTCACAGTATTGTTAATCTTGGGGGCTAGTTTTGATTTATGTGTAACAGCAATAACACTAAAAGATCTCAAAATAAAGTCCCTGAAATGTCCCTGCTGTATTGAATTGTAGGAGCAGCAGCAGAGTCGGTGATCTTCTGGGGGTGTGTGAATGCAGCTGATAGCTGCATTACAAACGTCTCCTAAGTACATGTATTCAGGCTGCTTGGGGCATGAAATTAGGAGCTCTATTTTCAGAATGAAATATAGTCCTATATGATCTATTGTGGATAAAAAGAAACAAAGCTTTTGCTTTTCTAGTTGTTCTCTAATTATTCTAATTGGAAAGGGAAGAGGCTGTTGTGAAGGATAACATAAACACCTGAGAGTGCACTTAAACAGAAGTAGCGCTGAAAAGATGCCAACTCATTCCCAAGTGTATTACTTGTTGTTCTCTGAATAGAAGTTAGCCTTGAAATTTGCATAGCAAAAGATTCAGAGTGAGTGCCAGCACCAGAGTGGAATACATTTAATTAAAGTCAACAGCAAAGGTAAACGATACTCTTTTTTTATTTTTTTGCTTGATTAGAAAGTACTTGTTTTGGGATCGATTGAATAGAGCAGGACTGGTTGTTTAGCTTGCAGGGGCATAAAGGGAGGGAGGTATCAGGGCATTTGAAATAACAGCTGGATTTCCCCAAGCTACCATCTGTGCTGTAACTCATGTCTTGGAGACAGGCACATCCTCACGACAGCACTTCAAGAATGAAAAACTGTTTGCCACAATGGCTCATATTCCCTCTAAAAATAGGGCCGTGTAAGAAGTCTCAAGAAAATTATCCTGTAATTAAAAAGGATTCCAGTTTAATTTAAAATGGTACTAGTAAAAACTTGTTTTGAATATTAAGCCTGGATTTTACATTGGATGGTTTTTGGTTTGCTGCCAGTTTCCACCCTCTTTTCCCCACCTGAAATGAATGATCTTAATGTCCTCATTCCCATTTCTATTGTTCCTACTATAATCTCATATGAAGAAGTGTTCAAAACTTGACGGTTATAGGAGAGTGGAAAGAAGAAGATTTATAGCAGAGTATGTGTATGAATAGCTGCTAATAAAGATGCCTTAAAGTTCCCATTGATTCTTACAGATGGTCATTATTTGGCCAGAACTTTTTAAATGCCTGTATTAAATTCAGTAAAATTGCCTTGAAGTGTTAGATCTTCAGGAGCTAATATTTTTAAATAACCACCACCTACTTGTAGGTGTATGTAGAGCCTCTAAAATTCTATTTTAAAGAATTTGTCTAGTAAAGTTACCATATAGAGTTTTAAGGATATTTGATTCTTTTCTCTACAGTAACCACAGCCATGTACTAAAGCCCTGCACTTTTTCCTCTAATATACAGTGCTGTTGAATTCTCACAGGTAGCTGGTGTCAGCTACCTTATCATCAGTGTGGTCAGTAAGCTGGAGTTAAAATACCTTCAAAAGGACAAAGAAGTCAGTGTAATTTACTGAGTCTCTAAAGGTAAAGAATGGATGAGTAAAATACAGCACTGGTTTTGTGGAGTTTGACACAGTTACTGAGAACTTTTGACGTAGGCTTTAAAAAGTTTCACAGGACTTTTGGAAATTCTATTAAGGTTAACTGGGGACATCTGTCACTTTCAGTCAGAAAACTGTGAAAAACATCAGGAAATTCAGGATTGCTGATCTTTTTCTTGTCAATATAAACATGCTGAAATAAAGACTACAGTGAACTAGAAAGAACTATAGTGAAAGAGAGAGGGAGACAGAGAGAAGGGAAGAAGGCTTGGTTAAGGCTTCTGTCAGTTCCTGCTGAATTACTCAGCTCTGCAGTATCACAAGTGTCACTAAAAGACTGTAACAACTAACAGCCCAGGAAACTCTTGTTTCCTAGCTCCATACCGTTCATCTCTGGCCTGAGATTGTCTCCCAGTTGTACTTGCACAGAAGGTCTCCTGTCAAGTGTCCTTATCTACCGTGAAAGAGTATGTGAACATGGCTTCAATTTCTTCTGTGTTGAATAAATAGGTTAAAGTAATGTCAGTGTACCATGTCATATACTTCAGCACAGCTCTGTTTGGCACAGTACAAAGAAAATTATCAGTATTTTGGTTTTTTTTTTTTTTTTCCTACAGAAAAATATTTCATAAAATTCCTCTGAATGAAACAGAGACAAAAAAAAAAAAAAAAAAAAAAAATTGTTTACAGATCTTTAGGGAGCTTGTTGCAGATAATGACTTCATTGCTTTGGGTCTGAGTGCTGATTTTCAGCTGTAGATGAACTTCTGATAGTGCATCCGTTAAGGGCATGTGAACTACATTAATATTTGCACTTGTTCCAGTCTCTATAGCCTCGTGAGAGTGCTTGCCAAGTTCATCTGGACTGCACACTTTGCTCTTGTGATCTTTCAATGCTTTCTGGAAAAACCCTGGAGAGTTAACACAACATTTGGAGATGCAGGCTCATAACATTTTGTTTCAGAATCCGTGGGAAAAAAAATAGGTAAAAAGCAAGCTCTGCTTGGGAGGGAAAATCCTAATGTGATTTATAAATCTATGTGGATTCATCCATCAAATTCTGGTTCATGAAATACATTACATTTACCAATTATATTACTGTGCTATATTACTTATATTGCTGAAAAAAGTTTGAAATTCATATGAAAGACAGCAATCCATCACATATTTGAACTTTGTGTCAATAATGCATGGCAGTGTGCCTCCAAATGCTTGATTTTATTCATTGTTTCTATTAGTAAAATTCATATTACCTACTAAATTCCTTAATCAAATATTCTAATACAGATACACATGATGGACAGAAGACACTGCAAACTTTCTGGACTTTTCCTTGGTGCATAGCAGGTTTACCAAGCTTTAAAATTCTTCAATCTTAAATAACTGTCAATCTGCTTAAGAAATTTCTATTTTTAAAAATATTGATCTTTGTATTTTTTTTTTTTTAATTTTTTAAGTGACCTTATTTCTAACAGTAGATTTTGCAAACATTGGAATATGGAACCAAAAGTTCAAGCAGAGTTTGAGGCTTTTGAGGTTTTTGTGTAGGTTTTTTACCTAGTAATGAAGCAGAGGTTTCATGAGTGGAGTTTGGCATGAAATGTGATAATCTTCAAACAGAAACAGTTCTTTTAGGTACAGCAGCTATGTGTTTTTGGAAAACACCATTCTTCTACCAGCAAGAATTTTCACTTTTTTTCATTTATTATTATTTTTTTTTAAAGGAGAGTTATAACTGCAACTATTTTCAATACTGAATGTGTCTCTTGTTATAGGATCCTTTAGGTATTATTACATCTTCATCATATTTGAAGGGCTTAGATGAAATGAGATAATTCTAGTATTTCTTGACCTCTACAAACTGCAAGAATATTTTGCTAAAGCAGCTGGTTATTCTCTATGAAAGTACTCAGTGACAGATACATCCTCGCTGTCTGTTTTAAAGCCAGTTCATGCTGAAGAGTGTTCTGTATCAGTAAAATGTATCAGTAATGTGAGAAGAATGGCTGTGGATATACAGAGCTGGGAGAGCAGAGATGACATGGAAATGGCCATACTGTACAAGCTGAATGAGAATTAAGGATAGGACAAGACCAGGAGAGGAACAAATAGAATAAAATCATCATGTCATAGGATAAATGAGAGTTGGTGAGGGATTATTGTAAATGAGAATGCTGGTTGATGGAGAAGTCAGCACGAGCCAGTTTTATGTGCCTGCAGCCCAGAAAGACAACTGTAACCCGGGCTACATTAAGAGTAGAGAGACCAGGAGTGTGATTCTCCCTTCTGCTCCAAACTCTAACTGAGCTTCCAGCTGCATTCAGCTCTGGGGTCACCAGCACAAGAAAGATGTGGAGCTGTTGAAATGAGAGCAGAGGAGAGCCACAGAGATTCTCAGTGAGTCTCAGTGTTTGTGAAACGGCCCCTGTGAAAGTCCTTGGGTGGACTCTGGCAAACAAACAGCAAAACTATTAACGCAACAGCTACCAGAAAGCACATCTCCATCTACCTGCGTGCCCCGTGCTGTCACCAGAGTCACAGTCACCCCGTGCCCTTACAATAGGACAGGTGCCTAGAAATGCCCTGGGCACACAGCCCGCCTTCAGTCCCGCTGGGGACTTTCGAGGCGTCAACGTCTTCCCGCTGGAACGCGAGACGTCGAGACCTCGCCAGCCCTACGCGAGACGTCAGAGTCCCGCGAGCGGATTGCGGGCCTGCGAGGATCCCGCTCGAGGAACGGCAGGCGGCAGAGGTCCGGCCAGAGACACGCGGGGCGTCCGTCACCGGCGGGACGCGGCACAGAGAGGCGCCGAGGGCCGGAGGCCGCCGACCGCTCTGCCAGAGGCAGCCTCCGGCGACTCGGTCCTCCGAGCACCTCCGTGCCGGGGCAGCTGCGGCCGCGAGTCGGGAGGCGACCGGCGGAGGCCCGCGAGGAGGAGGAGCGCCCCACGTGCCTCGGCCCGCCGGACCCGCGTTGTCCCTGCAGGCCCGCCTTCCGCGGGAGCCGCGGTGAGTACTGGGCCGCCGACGGCGCCGACTGCCCGCCGTGCCGCCAGCTCATCGGCACGCTCGTGAGCGTCCCGCCACGGCCCCCGGCGAACGCCACCACCCGCCGGCCGAAGAGAAGGAAGGGAAAGGAAGGGAAGGGAAGGCTCCAGAGGAGCCAGCGGCGGCGGGAAAGAGCCCCGCACCGCTCCCGCAGCGTCGCGCCACGAGGCGCACGGCGCAGCCCCTCCAGGAGCCCCCGCCGGCTCGTCCGCAGCCTCTCCTGGCAGTGGGAGCTGAACGGGCGCGGCCGGGACACCGAGGACGCCGAACGGCTGAGAGAGGTCCGAGAGCGGCAGTGCGGCTCCGGGGACCATGCGCGGCACCACGTGCCAGGCCCCGCGAACAGCAGCCAAGCTCTTGGGAGGACAGAAGCATCTCTGCTACGAGAGAGAGCTGGGACTGCTCCTCACACACCGGTGCTGATACAGGGGCAGGATCACTTCCCTAGTCCTGCTCACCACGCCGTTCCCGATACAAGCCAGGATGCCGTTGGCCTTCTTGGCCCCCTGGGCACACTGCTGGCTTGTGTTCAGCCAACGGTTCATCAATACACCAAGATCCCTTACTATCAGGCAGAAATTTAAAACAAACAAACAAAAAACAAACAAAAAAAAACCCTGGCCATATTTGATTGCATTCTGAGTATCTCTTTACTCTTTCTTCTCCTTTTGGATTTTGAAAGAAGGAGGCTGGCTACAGTCTAGAATAAATATCTTTCCCTAGCTTTTTTCTCCATTGCTATGAAGCTATTGAGAATCTTACTGAAGTTAAGAACTTCCTGTTCACCGACAAGACAAGAGTCTTGTTCATGTCAACATGAACAGAATTTCGTGGACTGATTTCTGGCAGGGTAACAGTTGTCAGTCACAGGTATCAACTCAGGCAAGCTGCAAGCAATCCCAGTGACTCCTGAGTGTGTTAGGGATAACTTCCTAATGCAGGTATTAGACAAAAGGACCAGAGGAGATTTTGTGTTTCTGGACCCATTGCTCATCAGTACATTGGAGCTCATTAAAGAGTAACCTAGATAGGAGGTATCCTGAATTGCAGAGACCACACGCTGGTGCAGTTTGAGATCTTGAGGGCGATGGGCCCAGCAAAAACGAAGTCTCCTGAACTTCATGAGAGCAAACTTAAGGCTATTTAAGGGATTGCTGTCTGAGATCCCCTGTGAAGCTTTCCTTAGAGACAAAGGAAACACGTAGAAACTATTGAAGACTGAAAGATTTTGCATTGTCTTACTGTATACCTCAAGTAATTTCTGACAGTACCACAGACATTCAAATCTAATGTATTGTTCTCACTATTAGAAGAGTTGGGAATCTCTTTCAGCACTTTTATAGATATATAGAAATATACATGTATGCATGATACTGTGGCAGTCTTGGAAAGAAAAATAACATACGAATTAGGAAATTATTTTTCTTCATTGTAATAGTTACATGCAAAACCTTTTTCAGTGCAAGTCTAGGTATATCCAGATAAATCAAGAAGTAACTAAACCTGATAACAATTCTTTTAGTTTTCTGATGTCCCTGCACAAGCACGTGGTGAATCATTAATGACACTGTGCACAGTAACTGTGTCACAAAGTGCTTCTCTGTGAGATCCTTAGCACAGAAGAAAGCATGGAATATCAATTTGCCTGACCCACGCTCTGGAAAGTAAGGGAGAAAATTAGATCAATCAATAGGAGTGGCAATGTAAATGACATATTTACATCTTTACATTTTTAGCGGAAGAAAAAAAGGCTGATATTTCCTTTTAATAGCAAAGTAATGATAATTCTGTCACTTGGTTCCTCAGTATCTAGAAGTGGAGAGGATAAAGCTGATTGAATCAGCAAGGAAGTAGAATTACTTGATTAAGTCCTATGTTTTAATGACTTGTAGTCTTAAGGCTCATTGCAAAGGTCATCAAAATCAGAAGATCACCACTGAATTTAGAACAGGCTCAAGCACTATATTAATACTGCCTATTCCCTTAACCATGTACTTCAAATTCTTATTTAGTTCAGCCTCTTAAAGGGTTGATTCACACAGGTGTTATATATATCATCTGTAGATTGGAATATGGCTACTGAATTTGTATAGTATTTTTAAGGATCAGGCCTTAAATCAGTATGCATTTAGCATATCCTCTGCTGGCTGGCTTGAAGCAATGTATGGCAGTCTCACCCTGCAGCTGTATGCAGTTTACTGACACTAGATTCATAGCACAGCTTTCCATTATGGGATTTTTTTCTTTTTCTCGTTTTGTAGGTAACTCAGTTCTTCCTTTAAAAAAGGCTAAGACCGATTACAATAGGGTTCAGGCCAAATCATCTTGAAATAGATCCTGTTTTTTTTTCACTGACAGGAGGAGTAAGTTAAAATGAGCTATGTGATTTTTACTTTACTTACCTGTATAATCCTTCACATGGCTCCTAATCCTCTGTCTTAAGCGAGGAAACCTGTACCTCCTTATATCAGTGGTGAATTCATTTAATCTCTGTCTGCGTGAATACACAGTCACATAGGAGTGGATATGCATTTTGTATAGATAATACTGCTCCATTTTTACACCTCTTATGTAGAGAGTTCATGATAGTGCTTGTCTGTAGACGTGTGACCCCAAGTAATCTGTTCATTATGATTCCAAACTGACTATGCTGCAACAGAGGTACTGTGACTGTTGGGATGGTCTTGAAAAATCTCGTTTGTGCCACATGTTCTTAAATACTGAATGTGATATGTACATCTTGCAGAAAAAAAGAGTTCTGAATAACTTTGACTGCAGCACAGTGTTAGTGGGAACAAAGACAGATAGCTCTTATTGCATCAGCAAGGTATAGGACTGCTGTTTTAAAACTGCACTGCTAATGGAAAATAAAAACTAAACCTGAATGGCAAGGATGTGATCTCCAAGTCCCTCAAGCAGACAGCTGATGGAACAGACAACTTATGAGGGAATTAACCTTCATGCAGAGAAAGTGGTATATATACAGCAGGCATTTGGATGAGGGAGGTTGCATGGTAGGAGAGGGAATAGCATTCAGAATTACATTAGACTTTCATCCAGCAAGGTTCTCTTCTTCTGGTGACTGAATTGGATGAATTTTATTCCAAGAGTCCAGTCATTTGTAGTGTAACTGACAAGGAGTGCTACCTGAGACCTCTCACTCAGTTCTCACTTGAGTAGCAGGAACTCCTATTTAATTTTCTTAGCATATATTAAAACATGAGGAAGCCAAATCCTAGCCACCATTATCAGAGCTCTATTGTAATTAGTGTTTTTAGGCTGTGTGTGTGGGCTGGTGTGTATGGCATGTCAGGGTAACAGATTAAAGAGGAAAAATGTAGAGCTGTTACTTGCAGACCTTTCTCTTCTAGAATGAAATTAAACAAAGGGTAAAGCATGCATTCTTATGGGCATGCAAGAGGAACGCAACTGTTTTTAAACACTATCATAGGTGTATGTTACAGTATATAGAATCAAAGTCTAAAAGGAGGTATCAGCCTTAGTACTGCACTGGTATTTTTGAAATCACGTACACAGCACTGGTGTTAATTCAATGGGGCAAACACTGAGCGAGGTTTTCTTTTCCTAGGTGATTTCTTCATATTTTAACTTCACCTACAACTTCCTGTAACTATATTATGGCTTGAAAAATTAAATAGCGTTTTTGTTACCTAAAACTGTACAAAAGTACACTTGAGCTTCATAATATATATATCAGTGATTGAATGGAAGGTGTAATAAGCCAGTGTTTTATCCATATGTGTGGCAACTGTTGAGTCACAGCCTGAACCACTGATTGAGCACCTGGGAAAGGCCCCAGTCAGCCCTGGGAGCACAGGTGAAGGCAATTCAGCTGTGTGACCAGAAGGGGTGGAGCCTGGCTGCACCTCTCTTAGACCTCTCTTAAGGACTGACTGCTGCTGAGGAAGGTTCTCTGCTTGGAGATCCTTCCCTTGTGGAGTTTCCTTTGTTAGCCTAGATCCTCAGAGATGGTGAGCACTTTTCCTTTGTAGCACCTTTTTATCATGCTAGTCCTTTTGTTGTTACATCTTCTGTATCACCATCCCATCGTGTTGATCATTTTGATTGTTACACCATGCATACTTTCGTACATGTGCAATTCAGCACACCAATCCAAATCAGGGATTCTGCTTATCTCTAGATGATACAAATTTGGGGGCACTTCTGAAAGGAGAATAGGATCACTGAGCGAGTTTTGAAAAATCCCCAAGTAACACACATTCTGAGAAATTTTTTCCTCCTAAATAAATAACTTAGGTCTTCATATATATATATATATATATATATATACATGTATTTATATATCATATACATATATATTTGTTCTTCACCCAAGTGTCATATTTTGAAAATCACAGCTGTTAAGCAGGGTGTAAAATAGCTGTGTTGAGTAACTGCCTGTCAGTGTCTGTCTCTCTTTGCTCTGTTTCTCAATGTCTGAATTTGTACCCTTTGGAGATGAATTCAGTTCCCTGCTGGTATTTGAGACTGAGCACAGCCATTAGCAAAAATGGAGGGACGGTATGACATTCATGGGCCCAGCTGTCTAATGCACTCACCTGTTTCCAAGGTCTAAAAGGCTGGGTTTTTATTCTCCCCTAGCTCTCCAAAATGAGGATCATATAACGGATTGTCAAAGCTAAAATGGTAGTGTTGGTCTTTTAATTGCTTTCCTTGTTATTTTTTTAAAGCTCACTTTAAAGCAATCTATAAAGCCTAATGGGCAGTGCTTGAAACTCATCTGTTCTATGGTTACTATATTGATCATAGCCTTGCACCTCCCAGCTGGGCATTGAGTTGTTCAAAAAAATAAGTTTAAATATCACTTTTTTGATGTTAACACACCAACTGAATTATGTCTCAAAGAGCTACAAGGAAGTACAATTTTTGAACATCTTTGTGATTAGGAGGAAGGCTTTATTCTCTTCTTTCTTGAGCTTTTATCAATTGTTTGTAATTCCACTGCAGCCACTGAGGTAACACTGGAGTGAAAAAGGAAGCCAGCCTTTCACCTGTATCTTTAGAGCAGGAAGGAACAAATTGAGATTGATTTTATGAAAGAGTAAATTCCACATTGTGGACAAGAAGTCAGAGTTTTCCTACTGTCTTCAAACAAGGTGGTCTCACTCTTCACCAGGAGGTGCAGTGTGAGGTTGTATTCTCAGAACTGCAAAATTCAATAAACAGAGAGGAGTGAGCTGGTAGTTGAACTTCTTGAAAACAACAACAATAAAACAGAAAAAAACTTGCAACCAAATAATCACATGCTGGATTGATGCACTGCTCCAGAGAGTATACAACACTCAGATGAAGAAGTGTTGGCCAAATTTTGCCATCATGCTCTGAGCACTGTTAAAGAATGAATAATCATCCCATGGGAGCAGGAAATGCCTTGAAGCGAACGTTATCATCATTTGTGAGTGAATTGAAGTTGTAAGATCACATTGAGGTTTCAAGTGTGCAGGTAGTGTTTTCCTCTGGGATTTCAGACTGCATCATCAAAATATTTGTCAGTGAAAATATACATTAAAAAATACTGACATCCCAGTTAATCTTTATTCTTTAAGCAAGATTTCCAAAAAAGCTGAGTTACAGAAGAGAATTTAATCTTTATCTAAAGCTACTATCCACTAGTCAGCCAGATTGTATGCACTGAGTTGTAGCTGATCTTGAAAGCAAATATGAGGATATTCTAAGGTGATCCTGTCAAAATGATCCTTTGTAAATGGCCGTTTATTGATAGCTATTGGAAGTGATAGTATGTGGCACCTCTCAAAGATTAAACCTGTTCACAGAAAATATATCACTGAATATGCATTGAACTATATGCTCTGTCTTTAAGAGATACTGCATCTTAAAAGGAGACTCTGCAACCTGTTCCAATGCTCTGTCACCCTTACCATAAAGAAGCTTATGCTTCTGCATGTTTGTATGGAACTTCCCATGTTCGAGTTTTAGGCCATTGCTCCTTGTCCTGTCACTACACACTACTGAGAAGAGCCTGGCTCATCCATTTGCCTCTCCCACCTCCCTTTAGTATTTATAAACACGAATCAGATCCTTCCCTCAGTCTTCTTTTCCTCAAGTGGAATAGGCCCGTGTTACTTAGCCTTTTCTCATAGGGGAGATGCTCCAGGCCCTCTATCATCGCTGTGGCCTTCTGCTGGATTCTTTCTAGGAGATCCCTGTCTTTTTTGAACTGGGGAGCTCAGAACTGGACACAGTATTCTAAATGTGGCCAGAGCAGAGTAGAGGGGGAGGATCACCTCCCTTGACCTGCTGGCTACTCTGTTTTTAATGCGGGCCAGGATACCATTACAACTTGGAAAAATTAATGGTTGAAAGTAGTTTGAACTGTCTTAAATGTATCGGTTGCCTTTCTATGCCTGGAGAAGGAGTGAGAGAAGACAGATTCTAGCAACTATGTTTCCATACAAAATAAGGATTTGGCTTAGCTGACTGTAACTAAATACCAAATTTTCCTGGGAGAATAGAAAGAATATTTAGAAGTTGTTTTGGAGCCTAATTCTTGTATGTCTTGCAGAATGTGGTATAAAGCCTTTGAAGTTTTCTGGCTGTGCTATAATGATGACAATGAAAATTGATCCAGTGCATTCCAGCAGCCCTTGTGTGCACTTAGTGTTTTAATTAGTTTGCATTTAGCTTCCTTATGTAGTCCTCTTCCTACTCTGGTGTATCTCTATATCAGAGGTTCTTGGAAGAGTCCGTGCTGGACAGTGGCTCTCAGGAGCTACTGCAATACAGCTGATAGGGCGTACTTATTGCTTCTAAGAACTGAGAAATGCTGTTCCTTCACTTTTATCCCACTTCCTATTTTTTACACTTTAAGAGCAGCTCTACTCCGCCTCAGGGAGTGACTCCTGTTCTCCGGCACAGGAAGAAGAGTGCAACAAATAGATTGCTGTAGCACTCTCTTATCTGAGAATCTCCAGACATCCTACAAATACTGATTAATGCTTCTGACAGCCCTGCGAAATGGAGTAACTAAACTCATTTAACAGACGGAGAAAATGAGGCCCAAGGAAACTGATGGTCTGATTTTCCAGCAGTACTGGGATGGGTGCCTGGCATTGCTGAGAATCCGACAAGAAGCCATTGGTCCAAGGCCACACAGCGAGTCGGTGGCAGTGGGGAGAAGAAATTCAACTCTGGCTCTCAGTCTTTCTAGCAAACCACCAGATGACACTTAAAAAGCACTTCTGGGGATGAAAAATACGATATAATTATTGCTTCTAATATAAATATTTTCCTCTTAAAGTAAAGCTTTTCTTTTTTATTACCACTGACTTTATTAAGCCCATGTGATTGTCTTAGTTGAAGCTATTACAGCATGGATCATTGAAACCATGTAAAACACTCATGCTCTGCATATAAAATCTATGTAGTTAAAATACATTATTTACTTCTGTGAAACATATTTTTTTAAAAAATATTTTCTGCAATTCACTTAAGACAAACAAGCAAAGAAAACAAAACACACAGAAGACCTTGAAATTACCAGCTTACATGCATTCCACCAAAATGAAAGTTCATGTGGCTTATATTAGGATTGATGGATCTTGGGCAGTGTTGTGTCCAATTTTAATCTCAGTATCTCCTTGTACAGTCAGTGTTTGCCAGTAGAGTGTTGAGTGTATTGTTTGTACTTCTGTTTTTTTGTTACTGGATGAGGTTCATGAGAGGATCAGGAAATATGGCAAACTGATAGCAGGTGCATGAAACTCAGTACCTTGGGAAATCCCTTAATAATCCAAATATGAAACAGAAAACAAGAGTGAATACAAGAGTTAAAAGCAGAAAAGTTATAAGAAGATGGTCAAGAATTCTTTAGCTTCTGGTCGTAAATAGTACTGTAGTATGATATTTGTAATTAAGATGCTGGCAAGGTGATCCTGCAAATGCTAAGAAGTACAATGAGGTTGGAAATACACTGTTGTAATTTTAACTGTTTATTTGACACATATGTATGCTCTGTTACTAGAAAACTAGTGATTTATAGAAATACAACTTAGACAATGATAAAATGTTTGCAGATGAAGATCATTGTAACAGTAGAGTAGAATGCTGCCTGAAATGCAGCGTGATATTGAACCAACCCCCTTCATGTCTTCCCTCATACAAAAAAGTTTTCTAATTATTACTGGAGTAAATTAGGCCACTGGTTTGATTGGTACCAGATCATGGCTTAGTTCCAGGCAACTGAATCCTGAAAAGAAAAAAGGACATAGCTACAAAAGAAGGAAACAGATGTCTCAGAGATGCCTGCAGAAGCCAGTAATTTGCACTGTTCATATCAACAGGGGGCAGTGTCAGGGTGATCAGTTTTTGTATGGGAATAGTAAGTATAAACACCAGAGACAACTGGTTTTGGGTAGTCTGTTCTGAATTGTATTCACACCTGGTAAGGCCTTATTGCCAAGAATGGGTTTTTTACAAAATGGTATTTGTAACATTGTTTTCTTTTGGTGAAAAGCCTTGTGAAATAACTATAAAATGTCTCGCTGTATTACCTTTAGCAAATACTGTTAGCTGTATAATGTCTCTTCAGAACACAGGTTAAGAAAATTGTGTAATTTTTAAATAAGAACATTTTTTTTTCCTTTTTCAGGTGTTGTGATTGTTCAAAAGAGATGCACTGTTGCTGTCAAACTTTTCTTGTCTTTGTTTTCAAACTAATCAGTTTTCTGATTAACTTCATTTTGGCTTCAGGTTAATTGTTGCTGTTTTTTTTTTAACTGACTCTGTATATTGCATTCATCTTCTTGATAAACAGCAATATGATATGTGGAATGATATAAAACAGTATTAAGGATGATTAGAGAATCAGAGCTATCCTTTTGACCTCTGCAATGCATAATTTACTGTTAAGTATAATTTTGAATATTGCTTTCCAAATCATTTATAATCTCATTTATTCATGAAATGGTAACCATTCAGGAAAGAAACAATTTTTGACATTCAGATAGAAATTTACCTGAAATTCCTTAAATGGTCAAAATGACTTTTTTTTTTTTTTTTTTTTTTTTTTTAAGAAAACACTCTCACTGTAGATAAAAGCAACGCTCATGTGGGCAAATTTCAGGGAAGATATATACCAATGCTATATATATGCTATACTTAGAATATTTTTACCTTCTGAAGGAGGAGCAAAAAAAGAAAATGTATCTTGTTTTTTCTCTTTTTCTACTCATTCTAAGGTTTCAGACAGATAGGTTTGTGACCTGAGTATCTTCTTTCACTTTCAGAATTAAGAATTAAGTCTTAAGAATTTTACTGTGCTTGCTTTTGAGGTTGCTATGATTTAGGTTTTGTCAGCTGTGTGACACTTCTGCGTGGTGTGACTTGCTTATCTAAAACATGCATTATTGTTTGTTTATCAGGCCATATTTTTTGAGAATATTAGACATCTTTGACTTAAAGTATTGATTCTGCGTTGAGCAGAAAGACCTGTTTTGATAGTTCTTTGTGTGAGGCAGAAAAAGACAGAGCTGCAACATTCTGTTAGAGAAAATTCATTCTGTCCTCACATCAGTTTTTATCCACTTGAAATCAAGTTTTTTGTTGGTTGTATTTTTGTAAATGATGAGTACTGGCTTACAGTAACCTGTAATCCTGTCTGTCTTTAAAAACAGCAGATGTTAGTACCCTTAGTAACAGAAACAAAAACACTTCTATTTCTGTTGCTGTTAGTGTTACTTCAGTCTCAGTTCATTTTACTGTTAAGACTTGAACTTTCTCAGATTGCTAATATGTACATTGAGCAGTTTTGTGTTTTTTGTTGTTGTTTTTTTGTTTCTTAAGGTCTGTAAAGCCAAGTTTCCATTACTGGGGCTAATGGAGGCTGGGAAATAGTGAGAAAGGCTGAATAAAAGGCATCAATGGATGCTCTGGGGAGCACATTTCAGCACTGCCTGCACAACACTGCTTAGAATCAAGGATTCTTAAATTCAATTCATACACTACTGCATCCTGTTTGGCTCCTGTAGGGGCAATGAGGTTTGTTTGTCATTCTTATAATCTTCTAGTTCATGAGAATGCTTGTAAATACAGGTGCCACTGCAGATGTAATATCTTCTGGAGGAATCCAGCTGTTTTATTACAGGAAGACACTTACAAATTGGCTCTACACAGACCTACAACATCTCTATCAACATCTTTTGATTTAAGTTCACCTACATGGAAATAGATTGATTCATATGATTCTCTGCCCTACCTTGAAAATCTTGTTTGGAACTGAACCCAGCTCTCTATGGAGATAGGGTATCTCTCTGATGGCTAACTTGCAACCAAGCCAGCTGCCCACTCATTTCTGAGTTATCTGCAAGATGTGGTGACGGGTTCCTAGACAGACAGCTACAAAATATTCCTTAACATGCAGAAATGTTAAGAAATCTACCTTACATGGTGCTCTGAAATCTTTAACCTGGGGCTGATTGATTATGCTGAATTTGACTAGTTTGTGTGGTGACAGAGTTCCCCAAAACATCCTTTTTATGAGGTTTTTTTTACTGAATCAAGGTGTGGAAGGGTAGCAAGGAACTGACATTCTGACCCATGGGAAAGAGTAGGAGCAATCGTAGCAAATGTCAAAGAGAGAGTGGTTGACTTTCAAGAGTGGAAACATTTTAAGCAATGATTTTTTAAATTGTATTTAATTTATTTATTTTCCATCTTTGACAGAGTTGCCTTTCCAAATACTTTGGAAGAATAAGAACATAAAGCTCACTGGATAACCAGAAAAGAGAAGGAGAGAAAGAGAATTTTAGGTAAGATTGTGAACAAAAATAAATTTGTTAGTTTTGCTTTTGAGCATCTGCATGATTCATATATTTGTGCCCCACTGGTACTCCTTGTTTTATTTGGTGTCCTGGGTCAGGTACTAAATCTTTGTGAGCTCTATTTTAAAACTGCAGTATCTATTTGTTGTTCCTTACATATTTCAGGATATGATAGTGCTGATCTGGGACTGCCGTTTGATGGGTAACCACATCAGCTTCTCATTGAATTCTGCATTTCGATTTGAAATTGTGGTGGAATTTGAGGTTTTAAAAAGTATTAAAATACTACCTATAATTACAGAAGTTACTCAACGTCATGGTTTTATGATTTTTGGTTATCAGTATTTCACATCATAACATCACGTAATGCACTGGAAGTTAATGAGCTACTGTGTTCTGGGTACCTGTCCTGGAAGAGAAGAACTGCTACATTCGGCAGGACTGTTTGCTGTCTGTTATCATTTCTGCTAAGGGGGAATAGATAAAAGGCCTTTGTAGGTCGGGTGACATCCCCTTTTCTTCCGATCATCTGGCTTGTCTCTGTTGCGGGTGCTGTCTTGTCACAGCATTAGTGTAAGGCCTTTGGCTTTGGACACTCATTTTATTTATTAGCTCCAATTCTAATTATGTTGTATGGGCGATTCTCCCTATCAGCTTGGAAACACTGTTTCAGCATGGAGACACTCTCTCAATTTCAGAAACTCTCCCCCTCTCTGGGATAGTATTATAGTGTGTTATCTTGCATTCTGATATCTTATTTAGTAAATTAGTTTGGTTCTCCTCAGATCGTTGCTGCTATTTTGTTTTAGGCTCATCCCTCTATCCTTTTCCCTTATCCCTTTCTGGGGTGTGGATCCACAAGTCCCTCTGCCCTACTAGTCACGGAATCAGGCCAAATCAGCCCATAAACCGTTGATGCTCCGTTTTACTTTATGTCAGTACACTCATACTTTTTCACTCTGGACAGCTGCAGGAAAAAGATATATCAAGCTAGATGTTTTCATATGCGAAGAGACAAACTGTATTGATATTTTATGCATTGCATAATGACTTTAAATGAATAAATTTAAATGAAACTAAGTTAAAAAGAGGATTTAGATATTCTGGAGAGCCAGCGTGATCTAGCTGAGCAACGTTTTCAGAAGAACCTTGGTCATGAGGCTAGAATTAAAAGCAAGTCACGTTCGTATATTGCTTATATTCAGGAATGTCATGTGCATCCTAGATCTTAATGATACATTTTAAAGATATCCACACTCTGTAAAAAGAAGTGTGGAGATAGAAAGATAATCATTTTTTGTTGTGTTTTTAGTTTTGCTATTGCTCTCAGAGGAATGAAATTATAAGTATTCTTCTTGTGGATAGCCTTTAAATCAGTTCATGTTCTTTCCTAAGTGGGATGAATGCATTATTCTCTGTTTCCAAGGAATTCCTTTGATCATAACTGTTGAATTGATGTTTATACAATGCAACTTCTATGTAAGCAATATTTCCTATTGATCTCTTAATGATCCTATTAGTTTCTTTCATTCCCTTAATAGAAATTTTAGCAGTAATAAAAGATAGAATCAGGCAGTAATTAGAACTGTGATTAGTTATAACATGTGTTTCTTTACCAAAGCAAAAGCCCAATAAAATGTATATTAAAATAATGGAACTGTGTCTAGCTATCTTGAATTATATTAGAACATTCACTTTCTCTCTTTTCTGAGGATTAATACATGCTTTAAAAAGCAAATGCTTTTATTATGCGAATCCAACTCACAGTGCAGTAAGTGTATTACTTTGCAAATTGTTCTTCCTTCTTCCTAAACAATATAAAAACCTGAAATGGCTATTTGAGAGGATGTGGTTATTTGTGCTCTCACGTCCTGAGCCCACAAACATTTGTTGTAACCCTTGCTAATTAAAGTGGTCACATGGGTTTCTCTGGTCACGTGTAAAATGAATATGATGCAAGAATACAGATTTGCATAGGCAAGCTTGGATTTTCTAATTGAGCAACAGGATCTACTTTTTGGACCTGTCTGAAATGATCTTCAAAGCTGTTACCTCTGCAGAGGACTGAGCACATTGTGTAGGTGATAACTGGCGCCACATTATCTCTGTTTTGAATAACAGCATGTTATGAGATGCATCTTAGTTAAGATCATTAAGTCATGCATAGAGATATTCTTGGTTCCTATATTAGACCAGACTTTGTGCCTTTTCTTTATTTGATACAACTATGCATGGAAAATTGAAAGCTTTCAAAAACTCAAAGCAGTTGTCAAAGTGTAGTTTCTTCTAAAACTGTAATTGTGCTTAGTCATCATATCCTGGCTCTTTTGATTAGAGTAGCTGTCACCAAAAAGCAGATAGCCAGGGCAAGGCTTGACTGTGTTTGATGATGATGATCACATTCAAACACTGCCTCTTCAGTTTATTATTTCTTGGTTTAGAAAAGTGCTTTGGGTTCAGGAGTTGGGCTGATCCCATGCAAAGATGGGACTAGTACAGTGGCACTCCAGGCTTTGAGCCAGCCAGGTTCCTATGGACAGTGTTGGCAGGCCTAGTTGTGGTCTCTTTGCTGCTATTGTAACCTACAAGGCATGTGGGTGATTAGACATCAGATTCTGGCAGATCTCAGCATGGGAGAATTTTGAGGAAGAAACAGGAGTTAATTTGTGTGGTTCCCTGAGTCCACTTTTGATATTACAGAATTGTACCTGAGGGCTCATTCACACAATGTAAAGTAAGAAATGGACTTGGGAAAGAAGAGTTGGGAAGGATGCTTGGTCAATCTTCTCCTCCCCCTCTGCTCAATATTAAATACTGGGTCAGACATGTTGAAAGACCCACTGGATGCGTGGACCATAGACTCTGCAGTGTCAACCAGTGTCCTGGTTTATGCTTAAAGAGAACAGATTTTAATTATTTAGGCTGTACAGCCATGTAGTCAGGTAAGTGTGTAGAGTCAATCTGTTTGCCTTCATCTTTCTTAGTCAATGGAAATGTCAGCATTATCATAACTTAATAGCACAGTTTGGGCAGGCAGATTGTTGGATTTGTGCCTGCCTTCATCAGTTCCACAACCCCCTTAGCAAAATATTTTACAGCATAGTGTTGCAGTAACATCTCTTGTTGGAATTATTGTTGCAGTGCCTGACCGCAGTGTCTTTCCCAAGTCTGCCCCAGTTGCTGTCAGCAGAAGGTCTCTCATTTTTGCCTCTGGCTATGCTGTGTGTTGCTACTACTCTGACCTTTTTTCTCTTTTATTTAAGTGCATGTAATGTTGTGGAAAGCAGTGCTGCATTACTGCACCTTTCTCTAGTAGTACATATGGATATCTATAAAAATACCACGTTACTGATATCTGAGGAAAACTGAGATCTGTGGGTTTTTTTTTTGCCCCTATATACTTCTGATGAATTCCTGTATGTTATAGAAGTTTAGTGTGGGTAGTGCATATTTTCTTGTCCTTTTGGTGTCTTTTTTTCTTTGTTTCCTCCTCCTCCTTTTTTAATCTACATAAGGGAAAACAGGTGCCCTGTGGTCTGGTTGTACTTTCATTAAAGTCTTAACTTCTCTTGGGTTCACTACTGTTTGGATGGGAGGTAACAGGGGAGCCTAGGGGTGGCTTAAACTAATTAGTTTCCTTGCACTCTCAGGCCCTCAGCCAGATTCCTGTAAGTCTGAGCATAAAGTTTTATGGCACATGTTTTGCTCTTTATGGGAAGAAACACCATGGGGAGCTATGCTTCAAAGAATCAAGGTCCCCTTTCTACCCTTTGAACTGAACTGGTAAGCCTTCAGACAGGTTGCACAGTGTGATTGCTGCTTTGGAGCTCTCCTTGAACCACTGTCTTTTGCTGTGGCTATTTAGGTGAACTTTAGGTATTTGGGATAAAATTGAGAACAGAGAAAATAAGACCTTATTAGAAACTACAAATTCATGGCCCCAAACGGCGTGCAGTTTGGCCCTCACATGTACCTGCTCTTCAGGCCAACAGGGCAGGACTCTTGGGTTTCTCTTAAGATATTCACATAAGTCAAAGTGTGTCTTTAGGAAGATGGCATTGCATTACTATATGTATGTATACTTTTTGATAAATAATTGTACTGGTCAAAACAAAATTCATAAACTCTCCCATTGAATGCATGCTATTATTCACCAACCTAATGCTTACTCATTTACTAGTGGGAAAAATGGCCTTTGATTTTCCTCAGTGATGTGCTGTGGAGAGAAAAAAGCAATGAGCAAAACTGGGTGTAATGCTCAGCCTGCATATAGCATGCCTGCATTAAGAAACTGAATGATACAGTTTGTTCCCCAAAGGAAAATTTCAGGTTTAGAAGCTGTACAGCAAACCCAAAACACTGTGAACAAATGTTGTGCAGTTATCACCGTACTTGTGGAGGCCTGTGGTTTCTCTAGAGAAGCATTAACTGCACTGTAGACTGCATTTTCTTCTCTGACTACACTGCTCCTTGACTCTTCTATTCACTCATTCCAGTTCCATTCTGAGCCTCCTTCCATTGGCGTCAACCCAGTAAAAGCAACATCTGAAGTGCTATTTTTCAGTAGCTCCCACATGAATTAGGATAGGACATCATTAAACATTAAAGGGATTTATAAGCCTAATTCATTGTGATGTTTCTAAACATACTTCCTTAGTTGGCTACTTAATTGATGATAATTAAAGGAAAGCTGTTAATTTTGTCAGTTTAAAAAATCCAACTGCTATCTTATGTGTTTTGTAAATTGAAAGTAATTAAGGTTAGTTGGTTTAATAAAAATCCCTTTCCTGTCTTTGCAACAGAGGTCATGCCATTGTGATCACAGTAATGAATTAAACACCACCTACTAAAATGTGTTTTTTGCCATCGAACAAGTTGCTTTCTGAGATGTGAGACATGAGATGTTCTAGAGAAATGCTCTTTAGAAGTTAAGTATCAGTGATATTTTAAATACACCAGTCAATATCTTTTTGTGTGCTTTGTTTTCATATAATGCAGTGGGAAAATGTTTTCTTTTTCCAAGTGTACAGGTACTACTTTGGCTCATTTTTCTGCTTGGGAGCTGCCTCTTTGATGTGGAAAATTTGTCTGGAACTTGTAAAATACATGAAAAATAACGAAAAGAAGGCATACATGGCTAAAGAAATAAAATAATTTAAGAAGTTATGTAATATATTTCAACATTCTTTTTTTCATAACTTTGGTTGTTGAATCTTGCTCTCTTGATATTCATAAATTATTTCATAGCAGAGCATTAATGGCCATTTTGTGTGTGACAGGTTGTAACTAACATTTCCAAGCCTATGCTGAACACCAGTGGTGGTTTTGACATATTGGCTCACAAAAGTCATCTTACCAGTTATTGCTTGTACTCATCAGATTAGGTTTGTATTGCTTGAGATAAATAACAATTTTAATTTTTTTTTTTTTTTCCAAGGAGGACTTCGTTACCTCAACACACTGCATTTTGTTTAAATGCACACAAGTGTATTTGGGAAAGCAGGCTAGCCTGGTACAGAGGGAACAGGAAAAGAGTTGGGAAGTGAGGGTGATCTGGAGAGATTCCTTAATCCCTTCTATTGCTGGCTTTCATGCTTGGATATAATGAATGCAAGCTCAAGGCAAAAAGGTCTGACTAACATGATCAGATTCTTAACAGAAAATGTCTGTTTTCCAACTCTTATAGTGTAACTGGTGGGAAATCCAAACACCGAGTGGAAGAAGAGCCTTAAATTTAGATCTGAATACAACACAACTAAGAATTTTATGAGGAAAAAAAAGGGGAAAAGAAATAATTAAGCTTCTTCGAACAGTTTGTTTCCCAAATGTCAACTTCTTTACTTCCCCCTACTCTTTGTTCATGCAGAAATGTCAGTTATTCAATTTCCTTTGATCCCAAAGGGTTTTTCTGATGGATTATTTCATATCCTGGAATGACACTTAATGCATCATGATATAATATGATGTGAGACAAATTTCTTGAAGTATAATATAGCATCAAGTGATGTGGCAAAGCTCTTGATGTGACTTCTCTTGGCCTAGTGTGACAAAAATATCCATTAAACAGCTAAAAAAACAGCTTCTTGAAAAAGTTGTCCTTCTGAGCAATTTGCATTTCCTGAAAGTAATGACCAGGTATCTAAACTGTGTCAGGAATATGAATTGTTTCCTTGCCTTCTAATTTGTGGGTATGATCATACCCATCAAGTTGCTTACACTGAATAAATGCAATACAGCATTGGGAAATGTGATAATCCTGTACAGTAACAAGTCTGGAAAAAACATCTGAAAATCCTGTGGACAGTTTTTCCCTGTTTTTTCAGTTGCTTTGCTCAGATGGTTTCCTTATCCTTACTTGAGAATGGTCTGTGACAATAGAAAGTGTAGAAGCATAGAGCATAGAAGAGGAGATGAAATCGTTTTCTTAGCAGCAAACTGCAATTTCGGTAGGCTGCAAATCACAAAAATTCATCTGTCAGCTCTTAGTTAGTTAACTGATATTAGAAACTGTTTGATGTTTTACATGATGACATATTTTGTCACACACATTGCTTTAATAGTGTGAGAGCCAACGAGCAGCTACTTTCCTCTCAGCTATATCTCAGACACTGCAAAAGGATCTGTTTAAAAGTGCTGTGCAGCATTTTGCTTTTCACCACTGAATATATTGACAAAACAAGGTTTTGGAGATAGTGATCAATACTGTATAGATTAGTACTTAATAACTGGAGTCTTGTTCCTGTCAAACTGCAAGGAGCTGACAGAAGCAGGATTCACACAAGTTGTGCATTGCTTGACCCTGGCCCCCTGGAGATAGACTCGAAAGGTTAGGTGGCAACGACTGTGAAAGACCAAAATCTGTAGCAGCTTATCCATTCCCAGATTTCAAGCTTTAACCATTTTGTAATGGAGAAACCAAGTAAATGAACGTTGGTCAGATGTGTTTGAAGACTCAAAGAAAATCACAACAGTGAAATATGTCTTGTCCCTGCCATGTCTGAAAAACCTGAAGCTATGATCTTTCTGTATGATACCGTAACTTCCATTTGTTGTTATTAGGAAATCCAGGCATTCTTGGAACTAGTAATCAAGAAGCTCACTTGAAATTTTACATTTTTTACCTTAGTAGTTAGGTAGCAGTCTATTTCTACCTCAGGTACCGTCACATTGTAAGCAAAAGCACTTTCTTTTCTGTGTGCTGTGCTGATCAATAATCTCTCAGAGCCAGAGACCCTAATCAGTGATGTACAACATTCAATAAAAGAAATTCCTGTTGTCTCTTTAGATCTTAAGGTAGTTTCCATCTGAAAGTCAAGCATCTTCATTCATACCCAGGTATCCAAACAATCTTTCTTTCAAGAGGATCTGAACATCTACTGCTCTCATTAAAATCAGTGGGAACCCAGCATGTCTGAAAATCATGCAGCTTGATTATTCATGTACCTACCTTGGGATTTAAATACCTAACTTCAGGGTTTGAAAACTGTAATAACTGTTTTCTTCAAATAGTGAGGTATGCTACAGAAAATTGTTCTCTCTTACAGGAGTCCTGCTGTCTGCAGGTGAGAATTATGATATTTGAACTCAAAGCCTTTAGCTTCACTAGTGATTGACAGCTTAAAAAAATCTTTGATGGAATTCAGTTGAATTTAAGCATAGACTCAAATTTACACCTGTGACGAGGTGTTTTGTCAAACAAGAATATAATACAGGTCTTAAATAGGCAGGTAGTCCTAAAGTTTTGTTTTTACCACCTGCTGAGCATTTTCTGTAACATCCTAGATGAAATTTCCTCTCTTGTGCATTTGATTTAGTGCTTTTATTTTCTTCTAAACCTTCATATATTAGCATTCATGCAAAACTAAAACTCAAGCCAACAAATCCAGAGGCATTATTATTTTCCCAGTTCTGTGCTCTTGATTTTCTTCTGTGTGTGTGAAGTTGCAAAGAAAATCATTTAAACTAGGATTCCTTCAATACTGCACATTCTTTGGATGAAGCCAGAGGTATAGCACCTTGGAGATCAGCTTGAGGCAGGTGTTAAAAATCTGGGTTTTTGTGACTGTTTTTAGAAAGCTGCATGGGTTGTAGTGTTATTGGAGACCGAGCGATATTTAGATATTTGGGAGTAAAATAATAACATTAAACAATCTTCCACTGAGGAAGATTGGCCAATAGAGTTTGTTTTCTTTCACTTTATTTCTTTATAATCTCACTTTTTTTATACAAAAAAAATTCAGTGACTGAACTGATAGGTAATAATAATAATTTGCTTCAAGTGCTCTTTGGCTGATGCATTCTGTTTAGCATGATTAGTCACGGTGTACTTTAGGTCTGCCTTCAGCTTTGTAAAAGTAAGGACTTCTCATTTCTGTATCACTAAGAGTTTACATTTTGGAGTGAATTGGAATTACAGGTCAAATGATGAGGAATCCCATTTTAAAATCCCAGATATTAAGATATAGTAATGCTATTTCTGTCAGAACATGTTATGTGGCTGAATACATGAAATTTCCAAACTTCAGTAAGCCAAGCTACCTAGGCAATGTCTAGTTTTAAGATTTGGTTTTTATGAATTTGATTTGTGCAAAGTTTCTGATCCTGCATGCTCAGGGAGAGCCTGGCTGCTGCAGTGTATAGTTCAGCACAGATAAAATTCTGTGAAGCCTCCTGTAGAATTGTTTCCATTTGTTGTATCCTTAGACTAACGGAAGGGATATTTTTTTCCTGTTTCATTTGGACTGCTGACTCTCACAAAGAATCAAGGTTCACTTCAGGATATATTTCCCCGCTTTTTTCAGCCTGTCTTTAGTAGTGTAGGTTTGGCATGTTAATTTAAAATTTTTCCATAGATCTTCAGACTTTTTTTTATCTGTAACACTGTGACCTGAACAGCTTTGCAAATGACCATAGACTGAACTATCTCTGGAACAGGTTGCCCAAAGAGGTTGTAGATGCCCCATCCCTGGAGATATTCAAGGCCAGGTTGGATGTGGCTCTGGGCAGCCTGATCTGGTGGTTGGTGACCCTGCACATAGCATGAGGGTTGATTCTAGCTGATCATTGTGGTCCTTTTCAACCCAGGCCATTCTATGATTCTATAATGCTGTAGGATGGGATTGCATCAATCGTGACAGGTTGTTCTAAACCAACCACACACAAGGAACTGTGTGTGGATCAATACCAAAAGATGTACATGGCTCATGTTATAGTTTTATTGCAATACAATACTGGGGCCTGATGCACACAGGAGTGTCAGGAATAACCAGAAAGATGAATGTCCTGTTGCAGATTGGAGTGATTAACAAGAGATAATCTGTCAGGTAGAACTGGGCCAAGGCTGGAGAGAAAACTGTGAGCCTGAAAGGCATCCATCAGAGATGATCTATGTTAACGATCAAAGAAGAGATTCTTACTCCCACTTTAACTGCTTAATTCAGATAGGGATTGAGGCAGAAAACCTCAGATTGCCAAAACCAAGAGATTTTGCAGATGAACAGAAACTGGAAACAGAATTTGAGTGAGCTACACTCAGAAAAGCCCTTGAAGACAAAGATTCTCCTCCTAGAGTGTCATGAAAGAGATCCTGGGATATTCCTTGGGAAGCACCATCTTGGAAAACAGGTGTTTGGTATTTCAGAGAAACATCTGCAAGTGTCTAAAATAATGCTCAAAAGAATGTGAGAAAATGTTAATGTATAGAAATAATTAAATGACTAATATATCTACATGTGCATAACTCTGGTTAGTTTTCCAGTGATGTACAGCCATTGGTCCATTGACATACAGCATCATGGGATCTGAAGACTCCCTAAAGTTATGAAATGTTCCTGTAAAGCTATTTTCTCTTTCTTTGTCTGAACCAGAAGATATTTCCTTCTGGTAATCTGGTTTAGATTCATCGGCTGTATATACATTATTGATGAGATGTTACTTTGGTGGTCTCTGTGTGTAAGTGTAACTAACACCTCTGCTTGTAAGGTATGTTTTCTGTACACATGTTTGAGAAGCAACAGGCTGAAGATTTAAAAAGAACAGCTAAAGCACCTTAAGTGATGGATATGCCCTGATTACATTATGAGAATGTATTAAAACATCACAGAAGTGTTTGATGATACTATGAAAGGTTGTTTTATTACACTTGGTACTGTGTTATGTTTTTAATGATGGAAGGAAGTGACTAAACCCAATTATCACTAATTTTATTTATGTTTGTATAACTTAAAATGGCTAATCCTCCCCAGTTTAGAATAATGTACCTATCTTAGCTTTTATGTCAGGTTCCTGCCTTGGGCAAATTTTTATGGACAAGTTACAGATCTACTACTACATGGTTCACCACGAAAATGCTGACACAAACTAAAGTGTGGTAGCACTGGTGTAATAACCATTAATTCATATGAAACATATTTCCCTTAGATGAATCATAAATATGTCTGAAAGTTGGTGTTTCTTTAAAAAAGCAAAATCTCTTAATATGCTAGTTGCCATGATTATAGGTGATCTATTTCCCCTCACTACAGGAAAGACATTGAGGCCCTGGAGCGTGTCCAGAGAAGGGCAACAAAACTGGTGAGGGGTCTGGAGCACAAGTCCTATGAGGAGCGGCTGAGGGAGCTGGGATTGTTTAGTTTGGAGAAGAGGAGGCTCAGGGGAGACCTCATTGCACTTTACAACTTCCTGAAGGGAGGCTGTGATGAAAAAGGGTCTGGTCCCTTCTCCCAGGCAAATAGTAGGACCCGAGGAAATGGCCCGTAATTGTACCAGAGGAGGTTTAGGTTGGACTTTAAGAGAAACTTTTTCTCTCAGAGGGTGGTCAGGCACTGGAATGGCTGCCCAGGGAGGTGGTGGAGTCGCTGTCCCTGGCAGTGTTCAAGAGGCGCCTGGATGAGGAGCTACGAGATATGGTTTAGTAGCTTGTGGTACTAATAGGAATGGGAAGGTGGTTGGACTAGATGATCTTGCAGGTTGTTTCCAACCTTGTGATTCTATGATTCTATTGACAGCACTGTTTCACCTTTATTTAGTGTCTGAAAGATGTGTCACCACTAGTTTAATCAGTTCTTTCCACAGATACTTTGCATCCAGGATGTTTGCAAAAATCCTTACACAAAGCGTGTAAGATAAAGGCACAGTTCTTAGCCTGTGTTTTTATGGATGCTTGAGGTTCACTGGACTTATTTTCCAACATTCAGTACAATAATTTTCATAGAATATCTAGTGAATGTGCTCTGAGTTTCTTCATTAAACTAAGTAGAATTTATATAGGATCCTGTATGATACACATGGATTGTGGCCTTATGAATGCACATCAAATTGTACCCATTTTCAAAGCTGGATAGTTGTATAAGGCCACATGTAAACTTCCCAATAAAGCATAATTTGGACAGAAACACACACACACACACAAAAAAAAAAACCATAACAAGAAGGCATCTGGATATTTTATTTTCTATTACACATCTATAATGGGTATTTTTAACATCTGGTGCAAGAACAGACAGCCATGATAAGGACATAATATTGTCTCACTATCTCAGTATCATCAGTGATACTGTGGTCATTGTCTGCTTTCCTGCTTCCCCTAGTGAGCTATAACCTTTTTGACATTCAAATATTTATTTCCTTATAGCACCATTTTGTACAGTATAGCTTATCATGTAGATCAGGAGAACTGTTTGCAGTTGTTTTATGTGTTGGATTGCTCCCCAAGGCCACATTTGCACAGAGACCTTGTGAAAAAACAAAACACTGGAGTGTTGTACATGTGGAGCATCCTGGAGGAAAATAATCTAAAAAGCAGGAGAGCAGATTATTGGGGTCTTGCCGTGCAAGCAGCATTTGTTATGGGTGGACTAAGGTTGTGTGGGATATTGGGGTAAATCTAATTTATACAAGAAAAATTTTCCACAGAAGCATGTTTGGTCTAAAGATTTATTTAGCGTTTGCCTCATGAACATGTTGCTCCTATTTTTGCATAGAACCACCTGAGATTTTGTGTAGCTGTAACCAAGCTACCTAAAAGTATGGAGCAGAGTATCAGTTCAGAGACTGTAGTTCTTCTGTGAGCTACTTTAACTAGGCCATCTGTTCTTGCTTTTCACAGTATGTAATGTGACAACCAACTACATGTGTGTCTTTCTGGTAGGACAATATCAGGGCAGTTGAATTTACTCTGCTGCAGTAGATGGAGGTGCTGTGTTTAAAGGCAATCTGCTGAATTCTCTAGAAAAATAGATGAAACTTTTTGTATCTAATTCTGACTGGGTTTATATCTTTACAAATGGCAAGTAAGTCCTTTGAAGTCAATGGAAACAAACTTATGTGTGCAGTCTTTGTGATATGACAGACATCAGTAAAGATGGGGCAAAGAACTGAATGATTTGGAAAAACTGAAAAAAATATAGGCTTTCAAATCCTATCAATACAATAAAGAACTGACTGGAATCCTATTTTTAAAGCAATCATATTAAAAACTGCGGTTAGTACTGTGACATCTAGTGCTGTCCCTGTCCCCCTTTAGAGCAGGATTATCTGTGCCTGCCACCGCTTACATGCTCTGTCAGATGTCTTCATGGTCTGTCCCCTTGTTTCAGTTCAACCTGAGGCTTCCTCACCACAGTGTAAGTTTTGTCAGCTGTGGATGTGGCAATCCCATTTCTGTAACTGTTAATGTAATCCTGTTTTCTGCATAAATTGGCTCTTGCAGACCAATCTTTCCTTTCGGATCATGTGGACCATCTAAATACTATGGAACATTAATCCCGTATGCTTTTTTTTTCTGTATTGCTTCTGTTCTACATTCTGCTTCAAGTACTGGGCCAAAATTTTGATACAGTACTATATTCAAAGCCTCGGAAAGGTGAGAAAGGTCTAGATAACTTCATTGTAGAATATATTTCTCTTTACATATGCCAGTGTGACTGTGGTAAAGAATGATTCACATTCCACTTTCTACCAACCACGACCCTTTTTCTGCGATTACCCTATAGTTCTTCATCCTTCCCTTGTCCAGCTGACTAGCCCTGCATAAGCGTGCAGCCTTACATCTGTTCTCATTATAGAAGCTCCTTAATTCCCTCTATACTTGCACAGGATAAGGATATCAGTTAGCCCTAATAACCACTTGTAAATATTTTCTTATGTGTTTCCCTTAAGTACAGAACAGTAAATCTTCAAAGTCCAATAGGCTGGTACATCATGACCAGGAATTCCCTGGGAATTAATACAACTGCTGTTGTGCCTGCTGTTCAGCCTCAGCAATTTATTGAAGAACAGAATAGCAGCAAAATGTTAAGGAGTACATTCTCTTTGTATTGTAAACAGTCAAAATTCACGATGTAAAAAGTAACCCAGTTAGACCAAATTGTAATCATCTGCCAATCTCTCTCACATAATAACTTGATTGCTGTGAAAATTAATGCACTAAAAGACAAGGGAAGGCTCTCAATATTTCAGAGTAGGAGTTTTTCATATTCAGAAAAGACCTGAAGATAGCACTTTATTAAGTAATGCAAAAAGTGTGTGTAGGTAGGTTGTCCTCTATTAGTGGTATTATTTTTAAAGTAAATGATGTAGAATAGTTAACAGAAGTGAGAGAAACATAGAATTTCCCTATGCTTCTGTGGACTTCACAGTTTTAAAGCAAAGGTATGGAAAGTGACTAAGTTCTGCAGATTTTACTGCACCTTTTAAACTCAGGCTCTGTCACTGTGTCCTCTCTACTGGTAAGATATACTCTTAGAAGATGATACCATATCATATTTCATTTGTCTTTCTGTTACTTATTTGTTGTTTTCCATGCTTTCTGGTTTGAATGTGGACCTAACTGAAGAGTTACTTTTACTTTATCTAGATGGCAAGTATATTGGTAAACAATGAAAAGACAGAGTAACTCACATTAATGGGACTACATCATTTCCTGATACCTCCAATTATTTTCTGTCAACTCTTTAATGTAATTCAAATGTTTAATTGTTTTCTTTACATAAGAAAGGGTTATAAAGGCTATAACAATCTATGTGGACTTAATGACCAGCTGATGTTAATAGCCTAAAGCCTCTAGTTATCAAACTTTCAAGCAGTCATTGATTTCTCAGTAATGCACTATGCCTAGAATATTCACATATTTTGTTGGACTTCAGTATATTAGACCTTGCAGTCAATTGATCACACAAATAACAGTGATACAGTTTATCTTATCCTGACCTCAGTCTACCAATGAAGATCTACAGTGTGAAATCAGGTTATGGCATGTCAATAAGCACAGTAATCTCATGTGGCATGCCTTGATGAGATAAAGAAGTATACAGTCATGATGTACAAATGTTGACAGAAGTATACTTTAACACAGAACTGTCCAAAGATCAATCTGAAACACAAAACTGGAAGCCTGTTGTTTTTCTGTTCTTAGGGTATTTATTACATTTCACAGGAGACATATATCTTGCTATGTCTTTAGGCCTTGGAAAAAGGAAAAAAATCTGAATAGACTTTATGTGTGTTAAGAATAGTGGAACAAACCAAGAGAGAATGAATTTATTGCTACTTTTTTTCAGGAAATTCACCTCTCTTTAAAGACTGCTGCTCCATGTGTTTTTAGTATCTTAAAATGCATTATATGATGGTGGGGGTCAACACTGCGTGTGAATGTGATTGTCCCTAGTTCCTGTCTCATGAGACTCTGTCAGCTACTTAGAACTTGTACTAAGCTTTATTTTTGTTGACATAAACTTTTCATTCTTAATTCCATCCTCCAACTGAATTTTTAGAATCAGATCCTTGGAAAATAAATATGAAATCTGGGCAAACATTTGAACTGGACTAGCTATTTTTGTGTAAGCTGAAATAACTTACTGGAAACTTTTATCTCTGCTCTGGATTTTCAGAGTGAGGTTGGAAATTATAAGTATTATTTTCTATCATGGTATATTATATTTTATTGTGTTTTGTAAACTAAAAAATATGTCTTCTAGATAGTATAATGTACAATGTATGTCTTTTTCTTTCAATACTCAACTTGTATTAAGGCAGCACAGCAGAGAAAGTTGCCTAAGTTAAAGGTTTGGATTAAGAATAAACTAAAAAATAGATAGAGATTAGGGTATGGAATCTGCAGTCTTGCCACCTTCAGTCTGGTAGCTTTCTTGCTATATGCCAGTATGGCCTTGATGCTTATTTGCTTGTCTTTTAGATTGGCAGAGTCTTGAACTTTCTTCAGGTATATATTTTATGGTTTGTGATTGCCTACTGATAAGATTCCAAGGAATCAGTTGGAGTTGATCAAACTCCCCTGACAACAGCTGTTTTAAGTGTATGTGCATCTTGCATTTATGGCTATTTTATCAGTAAACTTACACCGGGTTATAGCATCTCCCACCATCTTCGAAGTATAATAGGAAGTTGTGAGCAGTATAATGTAGTAGAGATTACCTGAATTGTTTTATGAGTAAATCACCAGACATGTTCTTTTCTTATTTGCACTGATGTGCTTTGGAAAAAGAGTAGGTTTACTACACACTGATTTGCATTTTTTAAATCCCCTGTCCATCCTGCCACTGTTTTTTAAAAATATAACATGTACTTTTGATATTTTTGAGCCCTGCATTAAAATAGAATCAAAATTTCTTTAATCACTGAGGTGGAAAATGTAAAATTATTATCTTATCACTATTTAACAATACCAATTTTTGATAAGAGTTGTCTATAATGCACTGTAAATAAAGACAAAATTCTGCATTGTGATGCTAAAGCCCCAAATGCCACAATTTGGTTAACAACTTTGTTGTTATAAGAGTATTACCAATAAATACTGAAAGATCCAATTTTAAAAGCATACAATTCCAGTAGACTATATAGATACACAGTCTGATAAGTGACAGGCTGCTCTGTGGGGCAGAGCAGGAGCATTTTGTGTCATTATTAAAGAATAAATGCGAGCAATCTAGTGACATTTAGTAGGAAGCTCTTGCTTCTATGTGTAAGCTGAAATAACTTATTGGAAACTTTTATCTCTGCTCTGAATTTTCAGAGTGAGGTTGGAAAATATGTGGAAGGAATACAGTTATCTTGCAAGTATAATAGGATTTTATTTTATTATTTTTTTAATAGAAATCTATTTATTCCATTCCTTTAAAATCCATGAGACTCTTGTAGAGTGAAAATTAAGTTCTCATGATTTACTGTGCTGTCCAAGCCTTTTTTGATGTAACTATATTCTGCTAGTTAAATTGTCATTGTATACATGTAGGGCTCCATTCTGTAATTAGATTCATGCTGGTGAACCCTTCTGCCTTCTTGGAGCTCGGGTTAAGTCATGGAGCAGCTCTGGCAGATTTCAGATTCCACTAGAGCTGCTGTATCAATAAGGTACATAGTATAGATGCTTATTTCTGATGACAGTGATTGAAGTAAGCCATGAAAAGTAACATTTGTTCTGAGGCTTCACGCTGATGTTTCTCTACTAGCTTCTCATGCACGTGGTGTAAGTCATAATTTTAAGGATGTCACCTACAATATTATGTTCTATTTATATATGTCATGCTTACAGAAGGCCTACAGATGGAAAATCTGTGAAATCTTCTCTCTTATTTTTGAGTTTTCTACAATTGCACCAGCTTGTCTGGTTAATTGAGATCCAGAGAGCAGCAGTTTATTTAAGTGGATGAAATTCTCAAACAGACAGGTGCTGGCAGAGGTCCAGGTCTATGCACTCCATTGTACTAAGCTGTCTCTGCAGAGAAGTAACTTGCTTTTCAAAACTGGGAAGGATTGTTAAACACTTGCCTGTTCCTCTAATCTGGGTATTTGGTTTGCTTTGTCTATTATTAAATACAGATTTTCCTTTAACCATTGCCAGTTTGTAAGCTTAGCTTCTACATGACATTCAAGAAGTCATGGTAGCAGCTAATTTGCTCTGATGATTAGTTACTGATACAAGGAAGCACAGTGAATTTGAACTACATCATTAGAAAAAAAGACAAAACACTTCAAACATTCTATATAAAAGTACCAAACTGCAAAGCTACAAGATGTGTGGTATTTTAAAGTGTACACACCCTCTCTGTTTGTCTGTTGATGGCCTTGAGCTACAGATTATAAGAAAGCAGGAGTAATTCCTAGGCTTCCTTTCTGCCTGTGGCATCCCCAGCAGCCTCTGTCAGAGGAGAACAACTTGCAGATTTCAGGGAACTCTCTTCCTCATGCCTCTGGTGGCTTCTAAAGGCTGCTGTTCCCATCTTGAAAGCGGAGGTTTATCCTCTCTTCCCTGCTTCTGCCTTTCATACATTTCGTACACAGAAATAAGGATGGATTATATCTGAAATATAAACCCTTATGGAGTTGGATCTCCAAAAACTGTCACAATTTATAAAAGATTAATTATTTTTTTTTTTTTAAATAATCAAAGATAGACTTCCGTTTTTCTTTCTTAGCCAATGAGTGATGAATCTAAGAAGTTGCTTCCAGAGGGCACTTCGGACCTACTGCTTTTGCACAGCCCCATGAAGGAAAGCAGAACCCAGCAGAGGTTCAGCTTTACTTGCAGACTCAGGTACTGCCTTGGCACTTTGCTGTCATCTGATAAGCCACTTGTTGTGCCAGTCCTACAGGCACATCTGATGCCTTGCAGTGCCTCTTTCATTCTTAGATGGCTTTATGAAGCCTCCCCTGAATCCTCTATGATAATGTTTCAGCTAGCTGACTTAATCACAACATGAAAGGGAAACTTTGCGGCGACAACAGTGAAATCTGTCCTCACTCCACCTTGCAGAAAAAAATCCCTTCAGAAAGACATAGTAATTGGGTGCAGAACAGCTCTGGGGAAGTGGAAGACAATAAATGTCTAAAACAGACATTTGAAATTACACAGGGCACCACCAGAATGTCACAGTGATCTAATAGACACTGAATGGTTTGGGTAAGATGGTGCATAAAATGAAATAGACAGTGTTTTAGGATCTTGTGATTCACAGTCTAGCAAATTGAATTCTTGGATTATCAAAAGTGGGAAATGTCCCCTATTTGGATAATATGTTAGCAAACACATATAATAATACTAGCCCCACCCTGCCCACCAGAAAAAAAACACATATAGGCTCTCTTCTAGCCATTTGTTCACATTTCAAAAGCTGGGATTAATTCATTTGCCTATAATTCAAAATAATCCTTTTCTTAGAACTGCTAAGAAAATACATTTCCAAAATAAAGTTGCCTTGCTTATGTAATGAAAGAAAATTAGCCTGTGAAGTTATCACAAGTTCGGTACGCACGAATCTGTTGTGGCACGTGCCTCTTTGCTATGTGCAAATCATGTGCATGATCATTAACAGCAGCAGTAGCAGCAGGGTCGTTTGCAAAGACCTCATTTAGGAGTGAGAGGTACTGTATAAACATATAGAAGGAATTAGTCTGTACCAAAAATCTCTTGAAGCTGAACAGCTAGTTGGACAGAAATGAGAGTAAGGTTTGGAAAAAGCAAACAAAATGCAGCGTATGTACATGATTTGCAATTAGATAGTTTAAATGTTACATGTTTTATCCATTTGCTAAATGAAGCTCTTGACTTTAGCAGTCATTCAAACCTTCCTTATGTTTTGCTGGTTTGTTCTAGAAACCTAAAATCTATGTAAAAATCTATATTTGTATGTTATATCATAATTAAGGTTATAGTTTCATTGATTTTGTAAGCATATTTAAGTAATTGCATTATAACTGTTCTATCATATAGCAGAGTATCAGATGAATATTGCTTGTTGATTTATACTTGTAAATATTTTACTGTATTTTCTCAGGGGGCATATACTGTATTCCTGATAAAGTTTGGCATTTTGAAATATCTTGTTTCATGAGTGATGTACATTATGTCCATCTGTCAGCTTATCTGACTAATTTCTTTAGAAAAACATCTACAGCAGACTTGGGCTGGCAAATCTCAAACAATTCTTTAGGAATTTTCCCTATTATTTAATTTAACTTAGTGAGACCTAAAATCAAAACCAGCATTGAAATATTCAAGACAGTCCATTTAAACTTAGATCCATATGATGATATGGTGCCTCTCAATGCAGGCAACAGAACTGAGATAGCAAAGGTAGCATTTAAAGGAAAAATCTCAAAACTGGAAAACTGAAACTTTTTAGCTTTTGGTAGCAGTTTCTATGAGAGTGTGAGCATTATTTGTTCACTTACATGATGTGAAAAAAAAATCAATTGAGAAGAAAAGAAATAACTAGAAAATCTGACTAGGAAAACATATTTCTGTATCCTCAAAATCCAGTTGAAATACTGATGTGCAGAATAATTTCTTCTTGGCTGGGGAAGATGGGAATCAGCCATTCGTCAGCAAAGTATCTCCTTTTCTTCAGTACCTCTGAACAGAGCTTTTCCTTCTGTCTAAACCTTCCTCTGGTTTTGAAGGTCCACTCTTTCCCAAGTCATTCTTTGCTCTTAGGATAGACATAAATATTTCAGACTTTTTATAGCTTTATCCTTTTCTTGTTAGGTTAGCACTTCTGAAGACTTATTTGAAGGGTTGTGGGTCTTTTTTTATTAACCTTTTGAACATATGTAAAGGTCTTCATTTATAATAAAAATAGATATCTTGATGTTGATATTGACTTGGGTTTCACCTGAAACTGTGGTTGTTAAACACTTCAAATCCATGCAGAAAAGATGTTATTTACTTGTTCCAAGTGAATTTTTGATCTTGTAAAAACTGGCTTTCTCTTATTTAATCCTTTCAGAGTAAAAAGGTTGGGGGAAGGGCGGAATGCTTGAAGATGATGTCTTAAGGACATTAAGTATTGCTGTCAAGAACTGTTTGGATCTGGGGAGTAGGTGTCCGGGGAGGAGAGTTGGGGAGTAGGAGGAAGATAGGGAAGTGGATTGTTGATATTACAGAACGTGATGATGGAAGAGAGTGCATGGCTTGAACTATAAAATAAAACATTTCCTGGGACGCTAGGATTCCAAAATGTATGCTCTTTCCCCAGTGCACATAATATTCACCTATAAATCATTTTAAAATATGCCTAACTGTCTAAACAAACCTATGATTTGATAAAAACGTCCTGATTTTGCTTCAGTAACAATGTCAACGTCATCCTCATTTTTCGTAGAGTGTTTTCTTTATGCAGTTTTCTTATAGGAGTGAGAAAGGCTCCCAGTTCTTGTCAATAGTGCCATTGCACTGCCCTTAAACTGCCTCTTCAGAATGCACATTTTCTATAACATATGTGAATAAAAGCAGTGTGACAGTGTCAGGGCAGCTGAGCTGCTGTGATTATTGCTCCTGCTAGCTTTTCAACCTAACCTGTCTGCTATCATCCACCTTCATCTGTGGTGGCTTCCAGGTGGTTTATCTTTTGGGAAAAGTGTATCTGTATTCAGCTGTCAGCCCAAGATCATTCTAAATGTCACTTGTTTGCTTTTATTCCTTTGGTCTTGATGGATGTGTTTGAATTATTCGGAAGGTATGCTATTAGGTACTGTTCTTTATCTTATTTCATGGTAGCGTTACCTTCTCTAGATGCATAGCAAGTGGTGTGTCTGGAGACAAGAGGGAGGGGGATGAGGTGTGAAGAGGGGAGAATGAAGAAAGGAGGGCTCTTCTATTTATTTGGTTGTACAGCACTGATATTTTGAGTCTATTGCAGTCTGTCACAGAGACCCTTGTCACAACTGCAGCTGCTGTAGGTTTCTGCTCTGCTGTTTTATTCAGTCTTAATTACAGACAATAGAACCAAGCCCACTGAACTTTCAAAGCCTTCATGAGGTTTAACCATCTCTAGCTTTTCCAACATTTATAATAATGTTCTTTTTTTTTTCTTTTTACCTGACTATTGCTTCAAAAACAATTCTGCTGCTAGTGCCTCATTAATATGCATGCAGTGCAATGTAAATGGCTCTTGAGGCCTCCCCTTGGTAGATGATTTAATGTGGCAGTTATGAAAGCTGCTCAGACTGTGCTCGATTAGCATAATAATGAAGCTTCTGCAGCAGTGTTATCATCCTCAAAGGAAATAGCCTGAGTGGTCACAGCTCCTTTAACAAGTACCACTTTAGGATAAAAAGCAAAGGACTCTGTTTGAAATAGTAGATTGGAATATGCAAAGTGGGAAGGAGTTGTTTGTTGTCTTTGCTGTGCAGGAAGAAAGAGGAGAAAGCAGCATCATCCACAGGCAGGGCAGCCATGCCAGCACCTCGCGCTTCTGGCACTGGGTACCCTGGTGTACTGGAGACTTTCTCTTTGTTCTAAAAGTCAGGCTAATACAGAAATTCAACTCTCTTTAAATCCTTTAGACTCCTGTATTTGGCCTCTGACATGAGAATAATGAGGACTGGCTTATTTCCCAGCATATGCGAACTTGGAAAATTCAAAATATTGTGGTTCAAGGCTATATGTTTAGGTTTTGAATTTGACAGCTTGTTCAGAGATTAGGGACGTATGACAAGACTGAATAGAAAGCTTTTGGGTGGCTGAGGGAAGACTCTGACTGAATTGAAAGGGTGACTTTTCAGGTGAAATAATCAGTGGTACTATCTACAATAATACTGTTCTTTAGTAGATCTTTTTAGTAAGGAAAAGATGAAAATGCAGAGGTGGAATTTTAGATTTTTGAAAGATTTGAAAGATTTAGAACATTTTTCTCTGTCCTTCCTAAGGAACAAAGAAGGCAGAGGGAAATGGCATCTCATTCTAATTGAAGAGAGGTGTATTCCATGTTGGAAGGGTGCAGATCATCCAGTGCAGAGGCTGAGGCATTATTCAGCTGACTCTCCCTGAGGCAAGTGCCCCAGTTCCAAGAACTGAACCTACTGAGCTGCTAATTTAATTTATTTTGTGTGTAGCACACAAAGACAAAAGCATTTAGGTGTTGTTTTACATCCTGCTTGGCTGTTGTTTGGTGGTGATCACAGCTTCCAGAGAAAAGACTACTTTGCTCCATCATGTTTTGCTGTGTTAAAGGACAGTGTTTAAATGATGCCCTATTTGGCTCTAGAAGTCCAGTTGCATTCAATATATGAACTGTCGTCATGATGAATTCACAAATAGATCACAGTTTGTCTAGCAGCATTCAAATGAGCTAACATGATCCCTTCATTATTTGTCTAGTAATGCTCAGTAAGACTCACACGACCAGATCTGCAACAGAATTTTGGCCATACTCAGAACTCACATAGCTAACTTAATGAATAGTGCAGTTTACTAGCAACAGATTATAGATACTTCTGGATTGATGGTGATAAATTTACTGTCTGCAAAGCAAGTGCAAAGAAGTAAGAATTATATAACCTGGCCACAAGCACAATTGAATTATAAAAAATTCTACAGATATATTTCTAAGTTTACTGAGGATGCACTCAGCATAATCAAGTGTGCAAATCTTATGCAACAGGCATCCCTATGGGTGGCAAGAAAGCCTGTCAGCTGAATCCAGGAATCAGAGATGTTTTCCCAGCTTGTCCCATGGGGAATCTTGCTATTGAGTAAGATTCGCACACTTGGTTGAGCAAATCTTACCCCATATTTATCCTTATGGGGAGGGAAGAGAGGCTTAGCCTGACAACTGGTCTCAGAATCAGCAGTGTCCTCCTGGCTTGTCTGTGATGGTATGCTTTATGGTCTTCTCCCGTCTCTTAACCCATTTTTATACTATTTTTTATTCTACGGGTGGAGCTTCAGTGATTCTAGTTATACATACCTTTGTTTTGGAATGGTGTAAAATTCTCTTGCATTGCTTTTAAAGATATAGGCTAAATAATTCAGAGAATATGCTCCGTGAGGGGTGGTCTCACCTTGAAGGAAGGCAGCTTTTTAGATGGAGATGTGTTTTGGTATAATAATGAGTGTATAATGAGCAAAGTTCACCCAAGGGATGGCATTTTGTCAAAAAAGCAACAGAATCTTGGTCCAGGGTAGAAAATGTGCCACTTTTATCACATAACTCTGCTGCTTCTAAATCCCCAAATCAGCACTGTTCTTCTTAAAGCCGGTATATCAAGTTCTTTTGATGTTGCCAACACATAACTTTGCCTAGGGAACTACTACGGATCACAGACCTTAGCAGCGGAGGTTCCATTTCACCTTCCGTGCTGTTTTATGGCATGCAAGCTGTGTTCTGCTTTTGTACTTTTGTGAACAAGTACCTTAATTTCCAGTGACCAATGCCATACCTTAATTTCTAATGAACAATGCTGTGCCTTTATTTCCACGCCCGATTATTGCATAGTCTAGCACTTGATGAATCCAAATGTGATGGGCATGTGCACAGTTTTACCTGTGGCATAGTCCAAGCAAGAATGAGGGTCCAACCTGGGCTGAATGGGGCTCCCAACGCATTTGACAGAGAGAACTTCCAGTTGGCAAATTGAAACAGCCTCACAACTGAAGCTAAGCTCAAGGAAGTCAATGCATAATTGTTTCTCTCCTGTTAGGATGCAAAATTGTTCCTATTGCCAGTTTCTGAAAAATGTGAAGTTTCTTGAAACTTACCTTCCTTATTCTTGAGTTCTGGAACACCATCTAGCCACTTTCTAGCCATACATGTTAGTTTTCCTCAAAAAAGGTTTTTGATTCACTACCCAAAGAGGAAGAGGGAGAATAGCACAAGAGAGAAATGTGTTTCACATGTTATTCTTAGAACCTTTCTTTGCAATATATTTCTGCAGAGGGTAAGGTTTTCTGAAGAATTCTTCTTAGATATTTTTCAAGGGTTCATTTCAAACAAAGGAAATGCTTTTTTCTGTATAAATTAATGAGTGGATATAGAAGTTAATAAAACTGGAGTTAATAACTCCAGTTTACAAGAGAAGTGCTATGAAGTCTGTGAACAACAGAAAATACATAGTAAATTGTTCTTAGATAGCTTAGTGATGATAGGTAGAAATAAATAAGAAAGGAAAATAAATCAGTAAACATCCTGCTTGATTCTAAATGTTTTGAACATTACAAATTACTTCACATTACATAACCATGGTGCTCCTGTATACTGATAAATTATGTGCCTTGTTTCCAAGCTTGCTCTTTATCCCAAAACTTTACTTCAACAATTCCTTGTGAAGGATGGAGGGAATATAGCCTTGCTTGTGTTGAAGAAGTGGAATCTTTGAAAGTGGAGAAGTGGAGATCTTTGAAAGAATTATCCCCATGGGATATTGCTTATGGACAGGGGAGAGTGCAAGTAAGATGATAGGCAGTGGGAGGGAGCTTTGAATGTCCTTAGAATTTATTTTGTATACCATAAACATATGTAAAATGTTTAAGTTTCCTATTAATGAAATCCAATTAAAGGATATTTAGGTACATTGTACATATACATCTTCAATGACTGGAAATCCTATCACCTCAGATTCTTCATTCTAAAGTGCTTGTCTCATGTCCCATTTTTTTTCTTGGTATTGTCCTGGGTATGCATTCTGGGTGATACAGACTCTATTTTTAATTTGCTGACACAACACCTACACTGATTATGTTAATTACATGTACTTTTGTGACCTCTTACTCTTTTTGCCTTTCTTCTTTTGCTTGTAAAGGTCCATTGGGAGCTCTTAGTCACATCACTTTTTCTTTTTCCCTTCATTCTCTTTCACTTTTTTTTGTTGTTGTTTAGCTGTTAAAATAGCAATAAAGCAGATTTTGACAGCTTAAGGAATGACCTGTCCTTTTCTTGGTTTCCAGGGAAATGGGTTTCATAGCATGGTGGTACTGTCTAGCAGCTATGACCTTGAGGCTCTGCTATCTTAATTCTGGTATAATTCCGCTGTGCACAACTTCATTTCTTTAGTATGCATAAGTATTCATGAGATTTGAACCAGACATTCTCTTTTCCTGGGTCTTAAGGCTGACTGCCTTCAGTTATTGCACACCTTTATAAGAAGGCAAAAGGGAAGTTGCCAAAAGGGGATGAGCCTGACCTATTCCATTCTTCCACTGCAGAATAGGGATAAATAAATGTACATGATTTTCTTAAATTCCTTCCCTCTGCCCATCAAGGAGTCAGGTAGGTGTCAGCTGTGACCTTTTGCCACTTCTGTTCACTTTACTGACTACACTACACTTAAAAACAATTTGGCAAATTAATGGAATAATAAAACCATCAAAGTTATCAAAGGTAGTTGGAAACTTTGTCTGAAGCTCAGAGAGCATCACAGGAAGTGCTGCCTCTTCTGCTGCCTGTGTATAGAGATTCATACTGACGAACAGCCACTAGGGCCATAGTGGCTACTCCTGTCAGTGATACTGCAGTTAGTGGGTAAGTTGGAGGGAGGGATGGGGTGGGAAAAAATATGGGAGAAAATGAATGACAGATCTTGTTTGAGCTAACACTCTGGCTTTCTCTCGCACTTTGAAAAGAGGATATACAATAAGAGAAACACGGAAGCAAAGAATAGATGGGAGAAAAAGGTAAAGAACAGTGGAGGCAAAAAGAAAACAAAACCAATCATAAATGAAATCCCATCTTTTACTATCTTCTTCTTTAATAGAAACCAAATTTGAAACTACACAGGCAATCTGGAGTGCTATAACTACTGCCTATTATGCTTTTTGAAGTAATTTTGGAATTTATGAAGGGCTCAGTCTGCATTGAAAAAGGCTTTCTGGAGTGGCTGTATTGTCAGACTTTACTAGCAGGGACACAGTATACAACAGCAAATAGTGCCTTGCTGGTAAGACTCACCAGTTCTTTGAGAGAGTAGGGATAAAGAGCCAAAAACCATGAGATGAGGCATCACCCCCTACTCAGTATGACTGCAGTAAAAACATTTCAAAACTAAGCTTTCCTTCTGCTCTTATTATCTGCCTGCTGTTATTACAGTTTGTACAATATTTAGTTAGTTGCTTCTGTTTTTTATTAGGATTTGCACTCATGTAAGACAGCTGATTATCTGCAAATACTAAGATTGAAGAGCTCTAGTAATGATTGGTGCCTGTGTGTATTGCACAGAGTAACATCATCTCAGCTTGAAGAGGAAATACCTAAAATCATGAAAGATATTTGATGGTTCTTGTCCCCATTCTTGCAAGTGAATAGAGAGCAGGAAGGCTTCCAGCAAATGAAGTTTTTGTTGTCTCAGAGCTGAAAAAATTAAAGTCAATAATCCTGACTCAGGGACTCTTGTCACTGCTTTTGCTGGAGAATGGATTCTCCTGCATTCGTTACAAGTTGTTATTGCAGTACACTTAACAATGAGCATGTTCAAGAAAGTCCTTCGTAAGCTTTTTTCTGTGATCTAATTGATTTACTCAGTGCCTTGGACAAACCACAGTGAATTGTGTACATAATGCACATAAACCTATGTCACTGCTATAAATAATTACCTTCTAATCTGTAGGATGCCAGCAGTTTGTAGTGAGGTCACCTGCAGAGCAAATTCACCTGGCCTGAAGTGTGTATTGCCAAGAAGAAATGGTAGCACTGATATCTATCTGTGATAATTGTTCATGTGAGTGAGACTATGTGTATGTATCTATAGGCTTGTTTGTGTAAGATTATTTATTACTGGTCTTTAACTTAATTCTGGGTTCAAGGGGAAAAAAAGAAAGGCCTGCTGTATTCACATTTGCCACCTCAGGAATATGCCTGGATAATAAAAGGCTATTGTTTGTTACACGTGTACCAGCTTCTAGTAAATAGTTGTGATTTTTTTTTTCCTTTTGGCTCATCTAGGAAGAGAGAACAGAATGATGCACTCTATGGTTTTTCTGTTTGTTTGTTTTCTCTTTTTTCTTTTTTTTTTTTCTTTAATGTTTTTAAGAACAGACTACTAACTAAGTGTTCTTAGTTTTGGTAATACTTCTTTTTTTTTGGAAGGGAAATATCACTGTGTACAGATCAGTGTTTGTTTGTGCTATATAGCAGTGCTATGCAAATGTTTTATGTGTTCACAGGATGTCAAACATAGATGACTTTTCATCTTACGTGCAATAAAAATATGTGATTTTGGACACTCCAGAAATGAAGTGCTACCAATCTCATTGTATTATTTTGTGCTTTCAGGAGGCAGTGCCTTGCTTCTAATGTGAAGCAAAGAGGACTGTGAACATTAAAAAAGCAGCATGGCCAGCTAGAGTTAAACGTTTGGGCTGAGGCATTAACTTAAACCACATGTGAAATGCAGCTGTTTCTGCTGAGACTTTCATCAGCCTGTACTGGGAAGATTGGTGGGTTTTAATATGCGGTCTCAAGCAGAGCCAATAGAAATGTGTGGAAAATGTGTGTGAAATCAGTGTGTATCCATGGGGGGTCTGTGGGCTTTTGTTTGGCATTTTCTTGTATTGTGATAATACATATCTTGTCACAAAATACTTTCATTTCACAGGAATGAATAAAAAGCAGGAAGGAGTCATTGGGTAAATAATCTGGCTAATTATCATCACCTCTATGTGCTATGTCCTGTTTTTGTATTAGTTGATTGCAGCAAGCAGAAAGATGAAATAATGAACCAAAAGTCCTCCAGAAAAAAATGTGACATTTGAGACTGATTGGCCACAGAGCCACTGAAGAGTGATGTTTCTGACTCAAGTTCTTAATGCTACTTCACACGTAGGTGCTAAGGATAACTATGGATCCAAATGCTGCTGAATCACAGCCACTGAAAGAAAAATAGGTATGCCTGTAAGTAGGGATGAGCTTGAAAGCTGATCTCTTTATACATTGTATAATTTCCTCCATGGGAAAGGTTAGGAAATAAGGAAAGTTTGCTTACTAAGCCACAGGGAGATGCAAAATTTTCTTGGTACGGGAGCTGTGAGCAGTGGTATAGGTTAGTGGAATGTGCTTATTTCTGACAACAGTGACTGGATGTTGCACAGATGTTGTCTTCTCCTAATTAACTAAATGTGCAGCCATTACAAATGTGAAGCTGGGATCCTTGACTCCTTGCAGGCAGCGCCTTCTTAAGGGTGTGCTGAAGATAAGCCTTCCACTGATGGTGCAAGGAGGAGACGTGATCAGCTCTTCCCAGCACAAAGTCTCTTCTATCTTTGTGCGTGCAATGATAGCATACCAATTCTGTAACTACAGTAGAGCAGACCTTGAACAGGAAGGAAAGAGATCCAGGTTCACTGAAGTTCTGCCTCTGTGTGTAGACATAATAGGATCTGGTAGCCATAAAGGACAGCTTTATAGTAGCTTTTCACCTAATACAAAGGCAGTTTGAGTAATGGGAGAGAAAGAGGAAACCAAATGTATGTGATTGAGTCTTATTAACTGTGAATTTTTTTTAAACCCTGATAAGCAGTAGAAGTGATTCAAACTTTATCTGCTCTCTGTAATTTTCAGAAGTGTGAAAGGAAGTAAAAGTACCAAAGAAGCGAAGGTTTATTTTGCAAGGACAGTCTTTGAGAGACTCATTTTGTATGAACTGACTTATATCTAGAGATAAATGGAGAAGAGGTCAGGGAACAAAATACAATTGACTCCATACCTGAAAAGTTGGAGGGAAGAACAGGAAGGTAAACACAGTTACAACTCAAGTAAGAGGAAGCACGGGTTACTGAAAAAGGCAGGGGGATGGCACTTTATACTGTATATGGTTTCTGCTTATACCTCAGCAGACCAGAGAGGAAAACAATGCCATGCTGTTCTACAAAACAGAAAATAATGTATCGTAAAAGTTCTGGCTAATCCTCAGTGAAGCACTGCATTATGGAGGCTCATTATTAATCTGCACATCAGGGGTACCTACATTGCTATTCCTTATGGACACTGGAAATAAAAAGGGGAAAAGAAAAATGCTATTCAGTCTCTTGGGCAGAAGAGGGAGAGTTTCTCTTTGGGGGCAGATGCTGTAGCATTTGTCAAAGCAGCAGGCCCAAAAGAGGAAAAGATTTCATTGATGATTTTCAAATACAATCTAGAAATGAAGTTAAATCAATGTTAGCACAAGCATATGCAGTCACTTGGAGAAAGAGCTGTTTGACCTACTAAAGATCCTCTAATGAGCATTTGATATGTGAAACTTGTTCAGCCTTGACTTGTAGGCTTGCCTAAGGGGATGTGCTGTAACACAGCAGCCAGACTTGGAACCCATATGAGATCTTCACTTTGGCAGTGCTTGAAAGTGGTGCAAACAGACTGATGTTCCTTAACCTGAGAAAATCAGCAGCAGTAGTGATGAACAGCATCAAACACAAGCCTTTCTTTCCACCAAGCACGCTGTGAAAAGACTTAACATGAACTAAAGAGCTTCCTACAGGGGGCTGTCTAATTCCCATCAAAATAATCTCCTGAAGAGCAAAAGAAAATTGAGAGAAGGCTTATTGCTAGCTGTGATTATTTTTTTTCCTAATTTTTATTTAAATTATTTCTGTGATCAAGAATCACGCTTCTGACAGAAAAGCAAGCTCAGTTCATGTTTTGAGTCTCACTACTTACCCTCTTCCTTGGAACACACAGTGCTAGACCAGGCCTGTCCAACCCATGGTAATGCAGTAACAACAGCTCATACTGTGGCTGCCCACTGTCCTGTGCCATCATGGAAGCAGCTCTGCCCCACCAAAGCAACTTGTCTCCATGCCTGGCAAGCACCCATCACTCAACAACGACTAAACAACAATATGTGATTGGCACTGTCTCAGCTAAAACCAGGACATGGAGGAGGGCACAGTGCAGGGCTGTCTCTAACTCTTGTGCCAACCACACATGTAAAATAAAAACCCATGTTTATCGCATATGACATTTGCTTGTGCCATTTGGCAACTGAAATGTAGTGATTACTGAAAATAATATTTAAATTTACCTAATGTTGTCTCAAAAGAAAACAGAACCAAAAAAAAGAAAAATCATGGATGAGGAAACTGTTCAAGAAAAGGTAGACAGATGAAAACTTTTTTATAAAGACAAATAATGCAGAACTATGTTTATTTTTTCAAAGATTACAATGTGAAAAGGCATAAGCAAAAACATGCTGCCAAATTTGACGCATATCAAAGAACACTTTGTAAACATAAAAAAAGCAGAAACAAAAAAAAGTTGGTCATCTCACCAAAATTTTTCTGAGAAGTTACAACTCAAATGGACTGTGTTGTAAAAGCAAATTATGTGTTAGCAAATCTGATAGCAAAAAAAAAACCCACAAAAAACAAAAACAAAAAAAAAACCCAAACCATTTATTGATGATGAGTTTATTATAATAATAAGCAGAATAATAGAATAGCGTGGGTTGGTAGGAATCTTAAAGATATCTGCTTCCAACCCCTTGCTGTGGGCTGGTTGCCACCCACCAGATCAGGTTACCAGGGCCCCATCCAACCTGGCCTTAAACACTACCAGAGGACAATTGTTTTCTTTCTGACAGACCAGTACTGCTGTGCTCCTGAACAGAAAAAGCACCAGTTTGGTTATGGTATAATGCAGCTGCTCGGGGTGCTCAGGGCATTTCTAGGCACCTGCCCTGTTGTGAGGTCATGGGGTGATTGTGACTCTCCAGTGGTATCACAGGGCACACAGACAGATGGAGATTTGCTTTCTGATAGTTGTTGCGTTAATAGTTTTGCTGTTTACCTGCCAGAGTCCACCCAAGGGCTTTCTCTCAGGCAGTTTCACAAAAAATAGAAAAATAAATGATTTATTGAAGCATCAGATGTAACACATTTGGGATTGCCACTGATAGATGCACCAACTGCAATAATGTTGGTATATGATATAAAATAAATGCTATCCCAAGGCATTCCTCATCAGTAGGTTAATGGACAGTCCTTACTTTCCCTTATCTTAACCTTATTTGTTTCTCTCTCAGGGGTGATTTAATTTAATTTAATGTGATTTGAGTAGAGAGTTCTGTACTATCATAAAATCATAGGATGGCTTAAGCTGGAAGGGGCCTCAAAGACCATCTAGTTCCCACTCCCTGCTGCAGGCAGGGTTGCCCACTGCTGAATCAGGCACCAAAAGATCAGGCTGTCCAGGGTTCCATTTGACCTGGCCTTGAACGTCTCCATGGATGGGGCATCCACAGATCCTCTGGGAAACCTGCGCCAGCGCAATTGGCACCCTCTCTGACATCTAATCTAAATCTCCCCTCCTTCCATTTTTATTATGCAGTATATGGAATGCATAGAAGATATCATTTGTTATGATAAAAAAATTCTTCTAAAGTCTGTTTGTCTCCCCATAATTCAGTCAGGTGTTCTGAAGAAATAAGAAAATCTGTCAAAAGAATTTTGGAGAGTAAAACTGCTAATTTCAAATTTTATATTTTGGTGATTGATGAACTTACTGCTGCTACTGATATGGCTCAACTTTTCGTTAGAGATTTTGATAATGTTATGTCATTCCATTGAAAGACACAACTGAATTTCTTGTTTTGTGTGAAGCTGTAAAAATTACCTTAGTGTGATTTTTGAAACCTTTTTCAACATGCCTGTTGTGGCTACTGATGGCACCCTGGCAATCATTGGTAAAAAAAAAAAAAAAAAAGAAAAAAAAAAGAGGGACTTGTGAAATTAATAGTAAACAATGCAATTGCTGCCAGTAACTCAGGTTTGATGAAATATCTCTGCATCATATGTCAAGAAAAATTATGCTCAAAACTTTTCAAATGGATTATGTTGTGCAAATTGTCATCAAAATTGTGATTTTCATGAAGTCCAAGTAACTGAATTATTGCGTATTTAAGAAGTTACTTAAAAGTATTGATGCTGCTTATGTGAAGAAAGGTGTGTATGTCAGGGTAAAATGCTAAGAAGATTATGATTTGTGAAATGACATCAACTGCTGTATAGAATCAAAAGGAAAATTTGTGCCAGAACATGAAGGTTGAAAATGGCTCACAGGTTTAGCATTTTTGGTGGATTTGATAGCTCATTTGAATGAGCTAAACATATGTCTTCATGGTGAAAATCCACTTATTTGTGCTGTATTTCAAACCATAACAGCATTCAAAATTAAATTATGGCAAGATCATGGTATGCCAAATAATTTTATGCATTTTGTTACATTGGCCAAACGTAATCCTTTGAGCAATATGCAGCCTTTCTTTCAGTTTAAATGAAGGAACTTGAGGATATTTTTCAAGATTGCTGAAAAAATTGTCAATTTTTTGGAATAGTTGCAACCTCATTTTTACAACATTAATACATGCAAGTTTTCAAATGGGATAGTGGAATGTGAAGAGTTACAATCCGACATTCAACTGAAAGAAAAATTTGATCATCCCTTTTTACTAGATTTTTATATGGCCTCTTTTACCAGCAAAAAAAAATGTCCCTTGCTTCACAATCCTACCTTATTCATGTCATCACTTTCTGGCAGTAGGCAGATTTGTGACCAACTGTTTTCGAGAATAAAGCTCAGAAAGAAGAAAACTTCATCAAAGTCTTTGATGAGCACCTTGAGAACTCACTAAAAATTGCACCCATTTCCATTGAATGAGACTGATTCATTAGTTTCACAAAAACAAGATCAAATATTGCTCTAATTTTATGTTTTTATTGCTTTTTTTTTTGTTTAAAAAAGTATTAAAATAACTTTTGCTACTTACATTAACTATATTTTCCAATTCTCATTGTATGTCTGGAAACAGTGTATTTATGGTTTTCAGTTGAATGAACTGGGTTGTTTCAATTGATGTTTCTCCTGCAAATACTAGCAATTGACTTTTCAAATCTGCTCTGCAATAGTCATTTAAAGATGCTTGTTTCTTAAAGATAAGCTGCTTGCTAGAATATTTGTGGAAAGCAAATAGAGAGTGGAGAATAGCGTTGGGCAGAAACAATCAGAATTTTGACAGAAACTCAGACAGATGTTGTCAGTGTTATTTACTGTTCTGTATGTACTGGAAGGTGATTTTTTGGTTTTGTTTTGTTTTGTTTTTTTTTAAAGTCATTAACAGGAGGCATCAGTTACTTTCTTCATTGGTAGAAAGAGAAGTACTATGTAGAAGCCTTTTCTTCCTGATTTGAGGCAATTCATAAATAGCAAGAACGTATTGACAAGTTTTCAGTGGTTGTGTTTAAGTTGTCAGAGAGCAAGCATCATATATTTTCCAGACATAACAAGATTCTTTGCCATGTTTGTTCACTTATTTGCATTCACTACTTACTTTCAGTACTTCAAAATTATGGTAGAAATATTTTTTACTGCTGAAAGGTATAGATATTGTGGTAACCTTTCTTCTGAGCAAGGTATCAGAAAACCAGGTAAAGAGTCTAAATTTCCTAAGACTGTTTACATTAATGAGCTTCCACCCCACCTATTGAAAACTGCTCATAACTCCTGAATCTTTCAGACCGAGTCTGGTGGAATGTAAGTAAAAACCCTTTAGCTCTAATAACAAACACAAGGAAGTTGTAAGGAATTCATCTCTGACAACAGTAGAGTATAACATGGAAGAATTCATGGGACTTAAACTCCCTAATATTTTCATCCTCCGTGAGTAATGCAGTGATGGTCACTCAGGATATTTTTACATATGTAAATGTTTTGACTGGTCAAGATTTAAATATACTCAGATTTCATATCACAGTGCCAACACCAAATGTGCTATAGTGTTCCTAAAAGGATAAATTGATAAAAAGTCCTAATAAGGGTAACTCAACAGGGGGGATAAAAAAGAATTAGCTTGCTGAGACATGGCTAACATCATTGAGTTTATATATGTTTCATTAAACTGAGACTTGACAGCTTTATGAGGAAACAGTGGGGTTTGCAGTGTATGAAGAACCTGTAATACTGCCAAGGCTGATCAGGTCCTGTGCCATACAGCCTATTTAATAGACAAATATTTGCACAGTGAAAATGTCATTTTAAACGACTGGTTTGATAATCCCTTAAGCTTTTAAATGATCTGCAAAGTCTGGAAATTCTACCCTGGTGTATAAAATCTACTGGCATGTTAGATAATCAAAGCAGAAAAAAAAAAAAAAAGATAGGTTAAGCTTTGTTCCTAAATTAGGGAATTTTTTTTGTGGTTGTTGCTACTTTTTCCTATTGGTTTTCTGCTGTTTTTGGAATTTGACTGATGTCTAATCTCTCCATTGAAGGTACAATTTGTGGTCTATAACCACATTCATTTATAGGACAGTTACTTGGATCTACATTTGTACTTAGTGTAGGTCTAAATTTTTTCATGTTTAAACTTGACTTGTCTGCTTGAGAAATGATTAATGGCAATGAATAAAAATCCAGGCTATACTCATAGGGTGTTTTTTTGTTGTTGTTTGTTTTTTAAATTGCAACTTGTAACATGAGGAACATATGAGCTCATATTTGTGCAGTTTTAAAGTAGTGAGTCCATTGGAATTGGTCAGTGTTATGTGGCCATTTGTGAACAGCAGAATTCTTGCAGTATGTTTATCCCACAATCATCTCACCATCTTGGGAATTCAATATGGAGAAACCAGGCTGTGTATAGCATGCATCTGCCTGTAACCAACATAGCCCTGAAGGAGGCTAATGAGAAAACCTAGTGTTGTTTGACTTCATTTTAAAAGATGAAACCTGTTACAGATCCCTTCTTTTTCTAACTGCTCTATAGAGCAAAACTTGATTTTTGCTTACAGAATTGAGCTGAGGCCTTTCATTTCCTCCTTGCCTTTTCAATCTTTACTTCTCTAATCCATGATCTTTTCATGCTTTTTGCCTCTCTTCTCCCTCCAAAATCAGTGTTCACTTTGTTCTTCTAAAGAGAGATCACAACATAAGACATCTATATGATATTGCTCATTTGAGAATGCAGATCAGAAAAATCTGATAGTCAAATAGAGAAATAGGTGAGCAAAAGAAGACATTCTGAGAAACAAAAGGTTAAATATCTGGCTAAACTGCAATGACACACATGCACAAATGCAGAGCCTACTTTCCTCTCTTATCCTTGTATTTAGTGGAGAGGTTAAGACACAGCAGGTTATTTAGTATCATGACGATTAGCAGAATCAAATGTTTACAAAGAGATTTGAATAAGAACAAAACTGTCTACATCCTTATAAAAATGGTGTCATGTCATTAAGTACTTGTTTTCCTTAGACTCTATATAAGATAAAGCTGAATTTAAAAATTCACAGAACTGCTTACAAGGAGCAGTATTTGGCAATGTGAGCGATCGGGTTCCTGGAAAGACATTCACACCATTTTAATGCTAATTGCAATATATCAAGACTGGGCAAATAATTTAGTAGGGTAAGAAGCAGGAAGGAATAATAAAAAATAAAGTCTTGAAAATTGCATTAATGGGAGCAGCAAGCAGGTGGCAATAACCAAATAGCTTTAATTGTCCAAGGAGCTCAGGGGAATCAATTTGCTGTGATTATTACCCACATGTTGTAAGGAAAAAAAATAGCAAATTAAATAGAATGACACAAATGGTAGTAAACTATACCATAGATTTCCATAGAGAGCCCTCAGCAGTTCTGTCCTCAAGGACACACTGTTTTAGATAATTTTGTCCTGGAGAAAGATGAGTGAAAATGACAGTCAGGCAGTAAAACACAGTGCATTAGTGCATACATGCAGCCTAACCTAGTAAGCCAGATGTTTTTTGGTTTTAGTGGACTAGAAAACTTAAAAATCTGCAGATTCTCCTTTAGAACTCCCTTAACATTATTTAATAGTTTACTTCAAAATAGCGTTATTATTAAATCCCCTTCTTGTCTGTACAAAGTCATACTGGGAGACCACTGTTGACCACTTGTCCCCAGATTTACTTGACCCAAGAGATCAATAGTTCTCCCACCCCATGAACATTTTCAGCATTAAAAAAAAAAAAAAATAATAATAATAATAAAGCGTTTCTAACCAAAATTTAACTGCAATCTATAAGATTTTGAAAGAAGAGTCATCCAGAACAATTAGTATTCAGCTAACTAACTTTATTCATAGAGCATCTTCAAGCTCCTGGTTTGTCTAATTGAGAGTTGCATGGGAAACAGGGTGGGATTTAGGTGATTAAATGTAGGAAACAAGTGCTGTTGGAGATGCCATAAACTCTCACATCTGACTTTCACTGCCCCTCCAGATGGACACAGGTCATTGTCTAGTTCTGCAAGTCGGTGTCATAACTGCAAAAAAGATGGCTTGGATTCTAAGATATTTGAAAAGGCACTAGAATCCCCTGTTCAGGCAACTGAATCTTGTGTCAGCTTTCTACATGCAATGTGGGTGCCCTGAGAATATATACTGTAGGCTCTTCAATAGGCTACTGTTGCCCACAAAAGGGATGAATCTCTCCAGATGGTTGCGTTGTTCTGTTCTACACTTTGAGATAGGAAGGGCTGGTTTCCTGTACCAAAAGTTAAAATGTTTGCTAGTGTTGTAAAGACTGAGATTTAGATTCCTGATCTAACCAGGCAGACCAGATTTGAAGTAGAATCTACCACATCCTCAGGAAGTGCCTTAATCATTGGGCTCTCAGCTAATCACAGTCTCTGACTTAATTCATGCCAGACCTTAATTATTTGAAAATACTGCACTTCAGAAGAGAAGCTTTGATTTTTAAAGAAGTGGCATTTTTCAAATGAAAAATCATTTTCTGTGACAGAATCCTAGCTAATTAGGACATTAATGATGGTTGGTCTGAGATAGGCTATTCCCTGTTCTTTCAACATAGAATATGTAGAAAAAAAGTACAAACTTTCTCTTGAGAGAAGAACGGTGTTGGATGGTTGAGGTGCCCAACTAGAGAATCCTGTATTATATAACCAAACTAATTCACAGCCAAGATTAGAGTACTTTGATATCTCACAGACCAGGCTTGCTGACTCTACACTATTGTTTGTTTGCTGGTATTTCCCTCTGTACTTACCCACATTTTCCACAGGGGAACAGTTAAATGCATTCCTTGAAGAATTTGTACAATAACCTTCAGCAAGAAGACTCAAATGGTGATTTGAAGTCTACACAGCTGGTTTAAAACGAATCCCAGTTTTTAACTGTGAAGTTATTAATTGAAATCTGTACAGTATACAGTCTATACAATGTATGTGGTTTTTCTGCTATGCTGTGTGGTCTAGTAGACAAACTAAATAACAAACATTAAACCAAACTGGAGTAATGGGATGGATCAACTCAGGGATTTGGCTCAGCATCTAGATTTTGGAAAACTTATTTCAGAGTGGGCACACATAGGGTGTTTAGACACTTTAAATATTTTATACAGTTTTGATTTATCACTTCATTATTCTAAAGAAAAAGAAAAAAAAAAAGAAAAAAGTTTAGTAGTCTGGAAAATAAAACTTAGATGCCTCATACCTGGTACAACTTTTCTCTTTCCAGCTACATTTTTTTCTATATTAAAACAAGCAAGCAAACAAAACCCACAAAAAACTCCACATTGCTCTCTCGGTTTCACTGTCCTTTAAAATAAATTGTGTAAGCTACACATCTCCAGTAGTGAGTATTCTCCTTTAATGCACTAAATAAACAACAACAACAACAAATTAATTATAGTTTTCACCTCTGGCAACTATCCATTGTTCTTTAATAAGCTATTGTGTGTGATTTACATGAAATATACGGTAAAGTAAGTAGAAAAGCGATACTTTAATCTTATGCAAAAGGCCTAGTTTTGTCTATATTTGCTATTTTGTTTAGTATGACAAGTTACTTGACACATACAAGCAGTAGGAAATATTCTAGCATATGCTATTAGTAACAGCAGTAGGCACAAACAGCCCTTGTGTTTGTATCTAGAAATGCCTTTTGTTGTGGTAGAAAATTACAGTTTGGAGTTGAATTTAGGGGTTAAAAATGAAAGGAAATAGCTGTTTTAGTGATGTTAGATATCTGTGTGAATAAGGACAGTATTCCATTGTTGTCTTTTCTTATTGTTAGAAACGTTGAATTTTCTGACACATTGATTTTAGTGTGAGCACAAAGACACTTGATTTGTGTCATTAGATTTTTCACTAAAGATCACTCAATTCACAAAATAAAGGACCATAATGCCTTCTGAATTACACACGTATTTATTCCAAAATCTCTCTTTCATAGTTACTGCGGTGCAGTCATGAGCTTTTATAGCCATATTCACCACATCATCAGTTGTATTGGACACTGTCTAAAATAAGAGACTGGGATTCGGATTCCATACTATTTTTCAGTAAAAAGTATTTATCAGTAAGAAGAACTGTTATGTGGAAATCTCACTACTGGCTTCAGACTTAACACAGACTATTCAGTCCCCAGTTCATTTTCTTTTCCTGGAGGCCTTCTTGAACTGTTAATTGTCAGATTCTGCTTTTGAACTTGAACTTTCTAGACCCAAAAGATGGTGAACTAAACCACATTTAGGAATTTCTTAGTAAAGCAATGCCTAGTCCAAGGTAACATAACTTCTGAGGTACCAGCCAAGTGAAGATCTGTTTTATTGATATTTTTAGTATTAAACATTTGGTTTTAATTGTGCTTTGAGAGAGTGGTGGTGGATAGCTGTTAAGTCACCAGTAATGTGTGTATATAATAATGTGGATGAAGAAAATCTGTACAGTTCTAAAATTGAAACGTGTTGACGTATGTTAGAGGAAGGTAAGCCAGAGCCCCATGACTGAAGTGCTACTACTGCAATATAAATAAGAAGGGATTATTGACCATTTGTGTCTAACATTTTATGAGGCTTGAGGAAGATAATGGAAAAGCCTGAAATAGTGTTCCATATCCAAAATACTCACATAGGTCCATCATTTTAATAGGAGAAGCCAGCATCAAAATTTCAGCAATAGTTAGTGCAAAACTGGGGAAATGAGGTGCAATATTATTCTTTTTCTTCCCTTCAGGGATCAGCAACAGCAATAAAACATTAAGACACTATGTTTAAAGAGAGAGACACTTGCAGTTTATAGTTGAAGCAAAATGGGTACTTTGCTATTGGTTCTGGCAGGTACCTGAACCACTGCCTGTAATAAATGGTGAGGCTGAGCTTTCTGTATCTCAGCTCCACTGAGGGAGAAAGTAGGATGAGAATAGGGACACTTTCCTTGAATACCTGCAGCTTCTTTGTTGAAGTTCAGGTGTCAGAAAGAAGAAGCTATCCATCTCCAATTCAGATAGGATCAGCATCCTGTTAACATAGGACTCTGTGAGATTAGATCTAGGTCCGTGTAAGAGGGACATAGCTGTAGGGACAGTGAGAGTTGGGCCAGCTGGGCAAGTAACTGGATTGAAATGAGCTGTAGTGCTCAGAACAAGGTGCATGAGTAGCTGAGCTTTGAAATAGGTAAGTAAAAAAATAGATCTGTGGTGAGATGGGAAAGGCAGGAAAGGGTTCTGCCAGAGGGGGAGGCTTGCATCATCTCTGATGAAAAACTGCATGATAATGCATGTGCCTAATGTGGTAGTAGGTGAAACCTGCGCTTGCCTCCCAGCTGTTTCCAACCTGTGAGTACTTTCACTGTAGAAATGCAGTGTATGAACACTGATGTGTTTGTGTATATGCCTCAGATTATCATTGTGGCAGCCAATAGTTAATTTTTAGTAGTAAAGCTTTCTCATAAAATTGGTTTAAAATGTCTCGGGATTAGCATTCTCAGGGGCAGTATAGTGCTATTTTACTACAGTGAATTGTAGGAAATTCTTAATTCTTTTAAAACTACTTATCATTTTAAGACAAAGCTTTAACAGTCTTAAACAAAAGTGAAATGGCTTCGTCCTTGCATCTGAAGCTGGTAGCAGGTATTTTGTTCCGTACAGTATTTATTTAAAATCAGTAGCAGTACTGTATTTGTAAATATAGTTTTGAGGATTTTGATTATGTTTAGGAAAAGGAAAACTTAATTCTGTAACATCTAGCAACCTTATGAAATATTTTATGTAACAAATATAACATCAGCGCTCTTTATGGTGTAAAAATCATTTATGGCTTGTGTATGTGTATGAGTCATAACAGTGATCACATGAATGCAAATAAAAAACAAAGCAATGCTATGCAGGATGGGTAGGTGCAATTCAGACAACTGATGAAGTAATTCAGGAAAATATCACTGCAGTAGTCAGAAATGTGCATTCCTGGGAAATAATCAGAAATAAATCTTATATCAGCTGAGACCCTCATTGCATTATGCAAAGACAGTGAAAATGGATTTGCTCGATAGAGTTGAAATGGAATTGGCTTGTTGCAGCTGCAGTGTGTTGATGGTGTATCTCAGTGATAGCCGAGCAGTATGCCACAAGTCATGCTGTGGGTGTGTGTAGCATTATAGGATGAATGTCCAACCTTAGTCCTCTAATCCTGATACAAGTAAATATTGAGATATTTAGAGCACAATTAAAAAAATTAACTAGCTTCTCTGTGCCATTATATACTAAGTTGGCTCTCCCAGGGCTGTTGCTGTAATGCAGTGGTGTTGAGCAGAGCAGTGTGGGATGCCTGAGAGAATTCAGCCTGAAGGATTTGAAAGTGAGTATAAAATGAATTATTTTTCCTAGATGTGATCCTGTTCATAAGTAGTGAGGAGAAAATTAGAAATGTTAAGTCCTGACATGATTTAAGAAAAAAATTTCCTCTTTACATCTTTGTTCCTTTCTTTCAATAAAACTTGGTTGAAAATATTTGGAAGAAAATTAGAAATTGTTTACTCCTAATCACTGTGTTTATATAATAACAAAAACTGTTTTCCTGTGATCTGTTCATCCCACTCTTATGTCACATTGCTCTTTAAGAATCAAACGTTCTCATAAAAATGATGCTAGTGGCTTGAACTTTGTGGGGACCATCTCTGATTTGAATAAAGTCACATTTAGGATTTGTTTGACTCATTATGACTGGAACATGGGTGTTTATCATAAGAAAAAGCATGACAGAAGGAAGACGTGATTGGAATCATTAATAGGGTCCTCTAATCAGACGAGATGTGCTCTACTTGCTGTGCAAGTTTGCCCGAGGTACACATTTCTTCAAATCCACAAACGTAAAACATGCCATCTAAAAAATATGCCCTGGTTGCAGGAACTCTGGCAGGCAGTGTTTGAAGTGAATTGATACTCTAATTCTTCCCAGTATATACTGATAACAGTACATTCCATTATTTAAAATGCATAGTAGCCTATTTCTCTAGGGTCTAAACTTGATATAATCAATGTCTGGTGTAACAGTGGAAAAAAAAAAATGTATACTAGGAAATATGTTGAGGGATGAAGGGTGTACATGTTTAACAACTTGGTTGACACCCATGCTTAACATCTTTTATGTTATGTCACTAATGAAAATGCTTGCAAGAATATGTCGTAGGAGATAGCCTGCTCCTGTTTATACTTTCAAGAAAAGATTATTAGAAACCTGGAGCACCTCCCTTATGAGAAAAGGCTGAGAGACCTGGGATGTTCAGCTTGAAGAAGAGAAGACTGAGGGGGGATCTTATCAATGCTTATTAATATCTAAAGAATGGCCATCAAGAGGATGGTGCGGGCTCTTTTCAGTGGTGTCCAGTGACAGAGCAAGGGGCAATGGGCACAAACTGGAACACAGGATGTTCCATCTGAACATAAGGAAGAACTTCTTTCCTGTGAAGTGACAGAACCCAAGAACAGGCTGCCCAGAGAGGTGGTGGAGTCATTTTCTGGAGGTATTCAAAACTTACCTAAATGCCTAGCTGTGTGATCTGCTGTAGGGAACCAGCTGAAGCAGGGGGTTGGACTGGATGATCTCCAGAAGTTTCTTCCAACACCTGAGGTTCTGTGATTCTGTAATAACAGTGACTTTCATTTTGTGATCATTTCCACTACAGTTTGCTGAGGTATCACAAATGAGGTGCTTTGGCACTGAACTGCTTTTTAAACTTCTTTTTTTCTTTTTCTTTTTTTCTTTTTTTTTTTTTTTTAACTGGAGTTTGACAGTCTTTCTAAAGAATAAACATTCTTTAATTAATTCTAAGTTATTAATAATAATTCATGCTAAAATGGAGAGTGGAAATAAAGACAGAAAATATCACGTAGACCTTTTTTCCAGGAGGTATTCGCAGGCGTTTGAAATAATATTGGCACTGCATTCAGAAATTCACACATTATATGCAGTACATACATACAAAGCCTGTGTTTGTTCTTCTTTTTTGAAAAGGCTGAAGTTTTATCTTGAGGAAATCCTTGACTGACTGGGAAAGCTTCCAAAGTATTTTGCAATGTATATTTGAATTCTTTGCCTGCATCTAATTCATAAAGCTTCAGGTATTAGGAATAGCAAATGAGCTTCTAGTAAATATCAGTCAGTTAAGAAATACAGAAAAATTCAGCACCAGAATGTATGAGATGAATATTTCAAACTAATAATTGTAATACAGAGAAATAGAGAAATGGCTTTCAGGGATTTTGAAATTTTGTGATATCTTACTTCCAAGTTTAAATTTCATTTTCTTGCTTGATGCAACAGTGTGCAACTTGTAACAGAAACAGATGGATCATATTTGTTTTCTAGGTTGATACTTGTTATATAATCTCTAAAACTTTTCCGCCAGGCAACCTGAGATTTTGTTCAGCTTTAGTAGAAAGCATTATAGGAAGTGAAGGGCAGCTCTGTCTGTGTCTGCCAGTCCCTTCTGGGAAATGAGGGTAAAAGAACCAAAAGTACAATTTTAAGCATAAAAGGCATAAAACTGATTGAATTTGGAATATATCCGTACTCCCTCTGTAGATAATCTAGGAAGTAAAGTATTTTCCAAATAGCTTAGCATTTTAGTGGAATACTTACCTTCTAAAGCTATATCTGTCAAGCACTGCATGCTGGAGCACTCCTGATCTTTTACAACTTAAGTACATATGCCAAATGAAGTAAACAAGTGACCTCATTAACTTTGTGCACTTAATAGTACAATTAACAGTAATCAATTTGTTTTGCTGTAAAAGCTACGCATATAATTTTGGTATACGCTCCCTCAGCTTTTAAAACCTGTGCATATAGTAAAAATGCATTTCCTGTAAGGACAGTTAAATTGTCAATGCTTTAAAAATATATGGTGGTCTTCAGGTCTAGAAACAAATACTCTGAAACTCATTGGAAAGCTGGCAATATTTAATTGCTGCGGGAAAGGACTCCCATTTGTAGCTCTGCAGAGTGGCAGATTATATTGATTTTAAACCCTGTGCTCAGTCTGTTTGGGGCCAGTGTAACTAGGGGAGGGAAATACTGTAATGGAGGATATTGGTGAGGAGGAGGAAACCTGTTAAGGTGACAAAATAAATGTAAGCATCTTGCAGCTCTTGGAGATTTGATGTGTTCAAAACACGTGAATTAGTACGTAGAATACAAAGTGTCTGTTAAATGCAGTTCATTTCCTTCCTCTGAGATTTTTTTGCGGAGCTCGCACTTACATCTACATCTTTTAAGAGAACTGGAATCATGCAGAGAGCTGTTTATGGGATCAAACTATCACCTGAAAGGATTTCTGCTGTGAATCCCTAGTGGCTCCTAGGGAGCGGATGGTGCAATACCTCTGATTTTGGACTAGGTACCCTGCCAGCAGTCCTGTGTGAACTCCTGTAAGGTGTGGCTTATTTGTATACATTAATATTGTATTCCCTGAAAGAGCAATAGCCTCCAACTCGAGTGTGAAGCAGGTTGTATATTTCTGTCTTTTTTTTATTTTTATCCCTTTCTACTTCTACAGTAGTGCTTATTTCTGTTTCCACGGTTGTACCAATTTTCTGATGTCTCTTGATATTCACTTTGCTGTGTTTTCACAGCTTTATTTCCTTCTTCATTTTGTCCCTTGTAGATTAATGTGAATTGGTGATTCTTTTAACAATCACTGAAAGAGAATGTTTGGATTGGAATAAAAAAGCACCCAAACTAAATGATAAATATTCTACGGAATTAGACAATATATTTCATGTCTGACCAAGTGAAATGTTTCCTTCACTGTTACTTTTGTTATTCATCTTGATGGAAATATGCCCTGAAGAAAACCCGAAGTAGTTTCAGTATCAAGTTGTTTGGTTTTTTAAAAATGTTCTTGGCTTATCTCACAAGTTTCAAAATACTAATTATCCAGATCTATCCCCAACCTTCTCTTGAATGTCTGATGCCAGGGCTTAGTCCCTTTTTAAAAAAAGCTTAATTTAATAGAAACACAAGTGAAGAAGAACAAATAGGCTGTCTCATCCGTGAAGAGTGAGTATAATTCTTTGACTTGCTTAAAGGGAAAAAAAAAGTAAAGATGAATCTTCGCCACGGACTCCAGCCTGCAGCCTTTTTGAGTTATGGATCTTTCATAGCCAGGCAGGGAGCTTAGCACTTGCCCTTCATGGGTGAGATAGCCTGTTCGTACTCTGGAATAGGTAGCAAACAATTATAAATGGATTTAAGGAGATGCCAAGATTATACTGAGGAAACATCAATTATTATAAACTGCACGTAGCTTCTTCCTTCCTGTCTCCTTGTATTTCCTATATGGGATCAAACAGTGATACAAAGCTACTTAATATTGAATAGATCTATAGAATCACCAACAAAGCTACAGAAATACAATTGATATAAAAAAATAGATATATTAACAGATTTTTTTAAAAAAGAAAACAAATGTAAATCATTCACCAAGGATGAAGTGGGAAAGCTGCAGTCCTACATTTCAGCAACATTTCAACTATGCCTGAATATTATTGCATTTTGTAGGACTACAGTCAATGTAAGGCACCTTAGAGTGGGTTCTCTGTGATTAAAAGAAAAATAAAATACTTCTTGTTGTCTGAATTGCTGTCAGTTGCAGTGCTTTGCGGCACCACAGTTTATGCTTGACGGTAGATTGATTTGTGTCTTATAGTAACATAAAGGTGGTGACGTGAAGATGTGCCCTCCCTCAACAGCTGATTGTGAAAATGAGCCATCACTTCTGTCATGTCCATCCTGCCACTGATGGCAGTAATGTCTTCTTCAGGCTCCATTTTCCCTGAGAACTCCTATGGAGAAGTCAACTCTTCCCGTGCACGACTCTTTTCCTGCAAATACGAACACCCAGCTGTCTCTATTAGCTGTCTCAAATCACCAGGAATTAATCTCATTGTATGAAATTCATCATCTTAAGTTCAAATTCAAAGAAGGACACTGAAAGTAAGAGTTTTAGCTAGAGAAAATTAATATTCAAATGGCACCTGCATGGAGCAGACTAGAATCAACTTGTCATCTTTCTCATCTGCTAGCATGAGAGAACATCATTACTAGGTCACAAAGTAAAACAGCCTGAGGCTTCCTTAGGATACATTTTTGCAGTAGTGCTGTATAAAAATGAGAGCAGGTAGAGGTGAATGTATGATAGCTGGGTGAGGTGCCTGTTGATAGTGTAGTTAATGCTTCAAGAAAAGAGGAAGAGCATGAGAGTGCAGAGATAGAAACAGAAGTTCCCAGGAGATAAAGTGGTGGCAAAGGTATTTCTGCCAGGACGTGTGTAAAGGCACACTTGGAATAGCACTATCTTTATTTTTCCTAATTTAAAATAATATATTCTGCAGAAGTCATTCTGCTATCCATTAGTAGCAGAAATTCTATTTTTCCTGTTCTGTTTCCTGCTAAGGAATTAAAAATCCTAAGAGGAGAACCAGAAGAAAGTTGAGGAGCTGTTGCTTGACTCTGTATGAAATCCTCACAGTGCGAAATGACCAAAAATCACAAATCAGTTTCTGACAACCTGAAGTTGAAATTAACCTTAAAAAAGAAAGTTCTCTCTAAATACCTAGCTGTGCTAGCTGGAAAGTAAACCCATTTGTTCAAGCACTGTAATGCTGCACCACTGCAAGAGATTATCTTGACTACTTCTGTAGCTGTCTAGAAATGAAGGTTGCATGCTCTCAGCAAGGAAGGGAGCCTGGAGGGCATCTTACAGCAACTGTTAACTTCAAGCTTTAAAGGAGCAGCTTGTGGGTCCATGAACTTCTTAATGACTGTTTTGCTTGATATTTCAAATGTTGTTTTTTTGTGTAGTAAAAAAACCTGTAGACCTACTTTTAAAGTAACTCTATATATCCCAGTGAAATGATCCTGTATTTCTGTTGAGTGTTTGAGTTTTCATCTGTGTGCCTTTGTTATGTTTAAATGTAAATGTGCGTATGTATATTTGTATTTATATATATCTGTATGTGCATGTTTACAAATATGCACATATACATATCTGTGTGTTCTTTAATATACATAGGTGCATCTGCAGTGATGTATTTCATTTTTCTTTTCAATTCATTTGTCTGTTTTCTGCATCATGAAGCAGACCACCTACATGTGAGTTTGAAATGGCTTTGTTACTTGCCACTAGAGTGTCAAGGTGGTAAAAGTACACTACTTATTAACAGATTTAAGCAACTGTCTTTGTTATGCTCCTGGGCCTAATTCTTGGCAACAGCAAATTGCTGAAACTGCTGAAATTGTTATACTGGCTTTTCTGGAGCGTTTTACATGCGCTGAGAGTTTGGCCCAAGAGGCTTGTAGTTGTAACCATGGACAAGAATGTACAAAAATCCACAGGGCATGTCTGATAACTGAAATAACAAAAGAATATATTTTTTTTGTCTTTATCCCTCCTTTTTCAGGCTGTACTGTGTCAGCTTCTCAAAGCAGCTTCCTTGCACGTACCTCTTCCCTATGGTGCATGAGAATGCTGAGTCATGAAAGCAAAGTGAGCCTCTTCCAGCTGACACTGCGGGGGGCAGAGTTATGGTACAAGAACAGGAGGCACTATTTCAGTAACTGCAGATAAAGATAGTGAATACAGCAGGAATGTTTTTGTGAGCAAGGAGATATCAAATAAATGATATCTTTATTTTCTCCTGGATATGACTGAAGGCTTTTTCTTACTCCATGAGCTTCATCCAAAGATGGCACTAGGCGATCACAGGAAGCAGTCTGTAAATAAACAGCTGTGCTCTGCATTCTCTCCCTCTAGTTGCCTTCTCTCCTTGACTTCTTTACCTCCTTATGTTTTCAGTTGAAGTTTTCTTAAAATGGACAAGTCTTGTCAATTTGAAACTACAGAGATAGGGGTGGAAAGAGGGAGGTAAAGTTGATGTTAATCTTCTTTTTACAGCGTTGTGCTTAATCCTGAAGGGAGATCAACTATGTGTCTATCTGTGCAGAATGGTGTTAATTCTGGTTAGAGATATATCTAGAATAAATTATGGTTCAGAAATCCTCCAGGAATGAGATATGTTAAGGTAGCAGTAATTTCTCATCTACATCTTATCTGGCAGACACTTCAGAAAACACTTCATTTTCACTGCTAGGCTTTGACAGCTGACCACTGCCTGTGTCTTTTGAAAATTCTCTCAGCTTCTTTATGCTTATTTTTCTTCAGGGTTGGGACTAAATTCTGGAGCACAGGGTACCTGCTGCTGTTGAAAACGCTTTTGGGAGCTGCTAAACTGCTAATCTTTGTGTAAAATTAACCCGGAAACTGCAGGTGATGCAGCAATCTACTTAGAGTGTGCTTCCTGTGGGATTATAAGAAAGTCTCTCTCTGCCTTGGTTCCCTGTCTGAGAACTAATTCTTCCTCCTTCGTGAGCTGTTAAGACAATAAATCAGTTTTCATACATGTTGCAGATCTGGGTGATGTGTAAATATTTAGGTATTCTATTGCATCTGCCCCACATCCTTGTAGGGTTGTTGTCCTCTCCTGTTATTCAGGGCATGCTTCTATCTGGTTAGCAGAAGTTTTTAAGGTAGAATTTCTGTGAACAATAACCACAAACTGTTTCAGGCCAAATTAATTCTGTGTTTTTTACTTGAAAAGAGCCAGTTAATTCAATGGGTCTTAGACTCCTTAGGACTGCTGATGAACTCAGTGAAGAAATAGTTGTATCTTCAGTAAATAAATCTGATCCTGAGTTTGCCTCAGTTTTTTTAATAATAAAAGAGATGATTTTATTTACCTATCTACAAGATTGTTGAATACCATCACTAAATAATATATGTGAAGTTTTACTAATTTTAATCCATATGAAGTATGTTTTGTAGAGCAGCACCAAGTTAAAAACAAAACAAAACTGATGAACAATTTAGATTGAGTCAAGAACTGTCATGTCTTATTAAATTATACAAAATGAACTTCACCTGTGTCCCAGAGTTCCTCCCTCTCCTTCAGTATTTGCTTGTCCTTGAGGACAGAGTAACAGATGAGATGAGTGCTGCTTCCATCAGTGCAAAGCAAAAGAGGAGAGAATACCAATTTGTTCATGGCTCGATGTACCATCTTGGGCTCTGCCCAGTACTTCTTTTCAGTTGCATTTCATTGTGTAACTCCAACATACCCAAAAATGCATTGGTGAATTTTTTCAGCGGGCAAGGCATCATGTTTTCCACCCTAATGCAATATACAGTGGATGTTGTTCAGTACTTACTTCTGTGAATTCATAACCAAAAAGGGTTAATTTGAAATGGTGCCTGCCTCTATTAAAAATATGAGGTAATGTTCTCTGCCTCTAGTACATGATCCAAAACTGCCTGTGCACTGCCAAGATCTTCTCGAAGTGTAGGCAGCGTGCCACCCCAGTGTGTGCAGTGTGAGAGGAATTGCTGATGAGCTGGGTAAGAGGAGACACTCCATCGTATTGTGGGGAGACCTCCAAACAAGTGTGGGAAAGCATGAAAATTTCAGTTTTGTATAGGTCTCTTTCCCTTCTCTCCCTCCCTTTGCAGCTCTTTATTTGTTTAAAGAATTTGTATGGTATGTGTGAACTATACAAGTAAAGCCCTCCCCCCTGCCATGTGCTAATGACACAGTTTAAATCACTATCATGTGCTGTGTTCTCTGTTCTGTTACCAGACCACAGTAAATATATTCAAGTAATGTTAAAGGCTGGATAGAAGCTCACAAAAGCAAAGGAGATAACCAAACCTGGTCTTGAATCTTATTCTGGGTGTGACAGAGAGACTGTTTGCTGTCTTGGAAACACTCAATATCATAAATATTTGTCTGTAGCTAATGGCAAACTAGCAACATTTCAGATGATTGTGGACTTTTCTGAGGGAAATACCATTTTTAAAAAGAGATTAAGAGATTGTTTTCTGATATAAATGGGAATGCATATTCTCTGGCTTAATTTGGTTTTCTAGCTCTTTACTAACAAAGGGCCCGAACCAGGTCTGTTGCTGTCATCCTCAGGAAGAAAATGCTGCTGAGCTATCTTTTGTTTGTATCATTTCCCTGCCTTGCTGTGAGGTGAAGTTGGGCCAGAAGGGAGAGCCTGACCTCTCGGCTTCTCGCAGCCTGGTCAACAGAGATGCATCCTCCACACTGCAATGAGGCTTTTTGCAGGCAAGGAAAACTATTTAAAAAGGTCTCCATGAGCAAAGTAATGAAGACTACTGTCATACAACCAATGCTTAGTGCTGACCATTTGTGCAGCTTTTGTACTATTAGGAAGTGGTCGTGTAGTTGTCACTGCATTGTATCAGTGTAGTTCTAGTATTTGAGAGCTTCAGAGAGAAGGTGTATGGGGAGATTGTTTTCTGTCATGGGATTGGACCATACAGAATTCAAAAAATACATGTGACTGTATTTTCTGTCTCTATAACCTCCTTGAGTACATTATCGAGATAGCGATCCCATTTATTCTCTTTTTCTTCAAAACATAATGGGTAAAACAAGCTAATATTTTCAGAGGATGCATGTAGCACTGTAGTCAGCAAGGAGAAATCAAAGTTCCTTGTGTTTTTCCCTGTAAACTCAATTTTCTGAAAACATGAGTTAATCATCTCTTATTTTTTAGGTTACCAGGTATTTAAAGACATATATATGTCATTTGAATACTTTCCACTCCTTTCTGTGCAGTTCTGGTTCTTTTTGATAGAGTAAAATATGACAGACTTTTTCATTTCCCTTTAAAGAGCTGTTGAAGAGTAAGGCTTGCCAGGATTATCTGATCCAAGGCCCTTTGAACTCAATTATCTACAACTTCCTTATATCTCAATGCTCTTGGCTAAGGCCCCAAGTTAGTAAAGGACAGAGCTTTAAGAGCGAGCTGGAGAATGTAAGTTCATGGCCCTATTAAGATGAAGCTGCTCTCTTTATGAAGCGGTCTTTAAAAAAAATGTTCTTATTCTGTAGTGGACATCCACTTGGTGTCTGTAATGGTACAAGGATTTTGTTGTATAATGTCTGTCTCTTTTACATCCTGAATTTTCGGAGGCTCTTCCAGTGCAAAGATAAAGGCGGGAAGGAAGAAGTTCTGAGAGGAATAGTAGGTGGTAAGGAAGTCAGAAGGAAATACGATAAGGTGGGCTCTCAGAACTGTTCCTACTGTTTTCTAACCTACCAACAAATTGTAATTTTTACACGTGCCATATGCTTGTGCTCTGAAATCGTCAATGCTGTGTGCTACACTTCTTCAAAATGGTTTGTTGCTATTGACTTAACAAAAATTGTCCTCTAAATGTGGGTGATATGGTCAGCTGCTGGGGTAAAACAATGGAGTTACTTCCTTCTGATAGAATTAGAAGAGGAGACTTTAGACTAGGGGTGATGTGAAGAGGACATGAACTGTTGGTGGAAGAAAAACAAAATGTAATTTCTTTATTTTTGGCTTAGAGAAACAAAGATTTATTGGCTGTCTACCAATTCTATCTTGCAATATTCCCTCCAAGTAATAGCATGTGTGGTATTTCAATGAAATGATTCCAGGCTTGCTCTCCAGAGAAAATGTATAGACTAGATGAATAATCTAGTTCATGCCTGAACATTCAGTCACATAATAGTTCCTAAAGATTGTACAGAGGACACTTGTGAGTAACTCCTAGGGAAGTTAATAAAACGGATTGCAGAAGCTACTAACAACACGGATGGATTCTGAAGAACATTAATGAGTTTAGTCTGATCTGTTTTCTTTTTCTTCTTTTTTTTTTCCTGTAAAAACAAGAACAACAAAGAGAGGATAACAACAGCAGTAATACCCATGAGTATGTTTTTATGGGAACATACTCAGTTGGATTCAGTGTTCAGTAGAAAAATTTTTTTAAGTCCAAATGTTGAGAAATGTGTAGTAAAAATTAATAAGACCACTGTAGAATATCTGGTAATTCAAACCATTCTTCCAGATTGTGTTCTTCCAGATCTCCTTCTTTAGAATACAAAATTTGGCCTTTGACATTTTATAGGTCGGGTGAGTCCTCTGGTGTGGGAAAGAAACCAATTTTTTTTGGAGCTTTTTCAATCAATAAAACTGAACGCAGTGGGAAACTAAATATATAACTAGTTATGAAGCTTATTAGGGATGTAAGTATTCAAACTGACATACATTCCTTGATCTCATGGATCACATGTTATTCAGGAAAGAATTCCTAGAAATTTCTCTGAACAATTTCATTTCTATACCAAAATAGGATAAAAATATTTTTTGACATATGTGCTTTTGCTAGTGTAAAACCTTTGCCTTATCTGCTCCACTGCATAAAAAAATGTTTTTAAGCTTTGACTCAAAACTAGATGAGAATTTTTAAAAAAATCTATATGAAACTACACTATGCTAGAATAAAATGCAGGCAGAATTTAATTAGAAATAATGGCTATAGAAAACAACAATTTTTCATTTCTTGGTATTTGGACTAGAATTTTGAAATACATAATCATACTGAGCTGTTTTGACATAGAAATAAACAGTACTTTCTCCCAATTTCTACTGATTTAATCTAGTACCCTTACGGTTTTGTAAACTTCTTGGGACTTTCACCTTTAGTTGAAATTGTTTTCCTTTGCACGAGGAAAAAGACTGAGTGAATATGAAACTTCATGATCTGGAGTCAAACTATTACAGAGAATAAAAGCAGCTTTGAGACCTAGGCATGATGGTTAACACCTGTGTTGATTGTATTGTTATGGTAGAAGACAAGTAAGAGACTTGTCTTTCATTGTCTTTCATTTTTGTGTCTCTGGAACATTTTTTTCCTTGCAAATAATCACTTGTTCATGTAGAACATGATTACCACTGCCCACTTGCTTTTGGCAAACATATATTCTCTGATATAAATTCAGTTATCCTCAGAATTTGAAAGTTCATTTGGAGTGAGATAGAACAGAGTGCTATGTAAGTGCTCAAACATTTTAAAATCAAGATTGAATTAAAAAGAAAAATAATTTCCACGAATAACATCTCCTGCACAGCAATTGCTAAAATAAAGTAATTCATCAAGATCTGCTTCACTTCACTATACAACATGGCTGTTGTACAGAGCCTGCTCTGAAAGTAACACCTCCTATTTTATTATGTTGACCCACAACATCAAAAGTGATGGTGGTAGTGTGGTAGCAGAGGTTAAACCTTCTCACCAGTATTCCATTACATTTTGTTGCTGTGCGACAGATGGCAGCAGAGGGGCAGTCTGACAAAATGGTGTCTGAAAAGGAAGTGCGTATGAAGCAAAGGTGGGTCATTGAATTCCTCCATGCAGAAAAAATTGCAACCAGTGGCATTCATTGATGGTTGTTGAGTGTTTCTGGAGACCCAACAGTGGATGTGAGCACAGTGCAGCTGTGGGCGGTGTGTTTCAGCAGTGGCAATAGTGACAGTGGATCACTTCTTTTGGTGCAGATTTTTATGACACGTAGGCTCTTGTTCATTGTTGGCAAAAATCCATAGCTCATGGTGTTGATTGTGTTGAAAAATAGTGTTTTATAACTGAGAATTTGATCTATCAAACAGCGTTATTGTGCTCTTTGTGTTAGTTGTAGTTTCCATGGAAATAAATAAGATACATTGCTTTTGGAGGAACCTTCTTAAATTTTTGTACCTATGCACTTCCATGTCAGACACCATTTTGTCACTCTGTCCCTCTGCTGCCATCTGCCACATGGAAACAAAATGTAATGCAATATTGGTGGGAAGGTTCAACCTTCACTGCCACCACCATCTGCCTCTGATGGTTGGTGAGGACGACATTGTAACAGAGAAGGCTTTACTTTAAGAGCAGCCCTTGAATTTCTTCTCCTGCATGCATTTTTGGGTTTCCTGAAATCACCACTGTATTGTTACTAGAAAAAACAGCCAAAATTGGTAGTTCTAGGTTTGAAAATTCTCATGACTTTTGATCTTTCTAATAATCTTTGGCATTCTCAACTTACATCTAATAAATCATTTTAGACAGGTTTAGCTTTCATGCTCACATAAACTTTAATGTGGTGACATACAGAGCAGGCAAAATTTCAGGTTCAGCATGAGTGTTTTACTGAACCGTGTCTAGCTTTCAAATGAAAATTTCTTTACCAAACCTAACTTTACATTTTTTTACACCAGTTCCAAAGCTTGCTTTTGTCCTTAGAGGAGCTAGCGTGCATTTCTGCTTATCTTGTAAAATCAGCAGTTCCACAAAGACCTCATCAGACAATGCTGACTCTAAAAGAAATGTGAAAATATGTGCATCTTTGTTTAATGGCAACATCCAAGTAATTAAGTCAGATTAATGAATTAATATTTTTGCTTAGATTCTAAATAAACATGCAGACAATTTTTGCATAATTGAAAGACTTGCAGGTTCTTTACTCTGCAGTCTCAACAAAGCACCCTTTCCAAACTTCTTGGTAGTGGTCCACCTGCTTCTCTCTTGAAAACAAAATGCTAAAGGTTAGAATGGAATTCTAGTGTCTCTTCATCATAGAATCATAGATTCACAGAACCCTTAGAGTTGGAAGGGACCTTCAAAGGTCATGTAGTCGAGCTCCCCTGCAATGAACAGGAACATGCATAGCTAAATCAGCTTGCCCAGGACCTGATCCAGGCTCACCTTGAAATTCTCCAGGGACGGGGCATCACCTTTTGGATACCACTGGTCTTACTGGCCACAAAAGCACACTGCTGGCTCATGGCCTACCAGCTGTCCACCAGAACACCCAGGTTTGTCTTTGTAGATATCCTATTCTCTAAGCTGAACAAACCAAATGACCTCATATGTGTTGCCCTCTAGACTTTCCACCATCTTTAGTGCCCTCCTTTGATCACTCTCTAATAGTCTTAAGCCTTTCCTATATTGTGGCACCAGAAGCTGCACACTCAAGCTGAGGTCGCCCTCACAGACCCCGCACAGAGTGGAGCAAACAATCACTTCTCTTGATCAGCTAGCAATGTTGTGCCTTATGCCCAACAGTATACAGTTGGCCTTTCTTATTGCCGGGGCAGACTGTTGGCTCACATTCAACTTGTCACCATCTAGAACCCCCAGATCATGCAGAATCCTCCAGAAATAGTCATGTGTGGGTTAGGTTTTTTTTGTGTGTTTGTTTTGGGGGGAGAGGGGAGAGAGGAAGGGGGGCGGGCAGGGGAATGTGTTGTCCATGTGTCTGTTTTCACTTTTATTAAGATACTAGGTTAACATATATCAAACTAGGTCCTGTACATACTGTATAGTTGGTGGCAAATCAGTCATTTTAGAAATTGAACATACCCTGTGGGCAATCAGAATCTCACCATACAGCACTGTAAGACATTTTGAATAACTGTTTAAACTTGAATGTGATTTCCAGCTGTCTGAAAGAGACAATAAGTTGCATATTTTGCAAAAATCAGAAAAACCTTGCTTTTGAAAGACACGCTAAAATAGACTAAGATGAATACATATTGGAATAATTTAACATGGCCATTCAGATTTAATTTCTATAAGGAAGAAAACACAAATAGCTAAACTTTAAGGACAGAAAATTGCCTTGAAGTATAAATAACAGCTTACATTTATGTTCTTCTCAGTTTCTGTAGGAATGTAGGCTTCTTGAAGCCATAATTGGAAGGCCAACCAAAACCCCAATCATTTGACAGCATTCTTTCTTTTTAATCCTAGGTTAAGTAATGCTAATTTCTGTCCTCATTCTTCTCTAACCCTGACAAAATAGAAGCACATGAAGAATTATTTTTAGTAAAAAAAGTGAGTTGGAAGGAAAAATTTTAAGGTTTACCTTTAGTCAGAAACACAGTATTTTAAAACAACTGTTTATTTCCTGTGTCCCCTCAGATGTATGTACTGGGCTTGCTTCCACTCACTGTTGCTTACACCTTCATGCCAATATCAAGTATGTTATAAAACAGCATAGCTGAGCTGAGCACTGGGATGGCAAGCTGTACAGAAGAATGATGTTTGAATCTGTTGTTGTTATTGTGCAGAGAAGAAAACATGCTTCAGAGGCTGAAGGGCACTTTCTCCTTTTGTTTTCCACTGCTTTCTTAAAAGCAGGGCTCCAAGATGGGGATTACAGAATGTCTAATACAGCTGCTGTATTGTTCTAAATGCTGTATTGTGTTAAATGAAAGTTTTCAATTATTTTCTGTCTTGTTTGGAAGCTAACACAAGAATCCAGAATAAATGGCTTCATGTAAATTCAGTAATTGAGAACCTGGTTTCCTAGTGCTCAATATGATTTGTTTTTCTTTTGCGGGGTTGGTTGTGCAGTGCCCCTGTCTGCACATATTGTCATTGCTTGTAACATTTCCACACTGTAAGAGCTGTAACAGCAACACTGCTAGAAATAGGTCACTGCATATGTGTTGTGGCTTTAATGCAATTAAGTGAAGTGAAATGGAGATGAATAGGCAAATGAGAAAATAACAAATGTGTTTCTTCTTTCACAAAGGGCATTCAATGTGTTTTCAGAACTCTAGGTTAAGGAGTACAATAAACATTATCTGGACAAGTCTTGTTGAGACACTGTAGAGACTGTAGAGCTACATCTTCTATGTAATGAGATATATCTGTCCTAAGGATAAAATATCAGTTCCCTCTCCATGGAGGGAACAGGTGTAAAGATTTCACAGTATCCAAAAATCAGTGTTACTCTTGACACTCAGGGCATTAACTCCTTCATTTATATAGAAAAGGGTACTTTAATGGAGTAGTTGAATTTTCCCTTTTTAAAAGCAGCCATCATGGCCACTGTGAAATGATATTGTTGTTCAAAATATAACTGCTCTAGGAGACCTGGTGCTTCTGTTGCATGCAGTATAAGTGTATCCTGTGACCAAAACTCTCAGGTGGAATATTTTCTTGTGACTGGAATCAATTACTATTTTTATTATGCCACATTAGTTTGGATAATAACAGTGATGCAAACAGTGAAACAAAAAATGTAGCTACAAGAATGGCTCTCATTTATCTAGAATTACATGCTACTCTTCAGCATCTTTTCTAAACAGGTAGCTGTTCTACCCCTGAGGTGGATTTGGGACTGCCACAGGAAAGGCAGCTCACAGTTACTTATAAAAGCCATCTTGGCTGTTGGGGCTTTCTAGAACCTGCTTCTATAAATATATAACAATTGAATTCTGTAATTGCAGTTAGCAGTGTGACGTTAATTTGTCTGTATTTTATATCATAGCATTAGATCACAGAATCTTGAAGTGGTATAGATTCCTCTAATGAATACTGATCTCTCTAGATATTGATAAGGAACAATTAAGTCATCAGAAGCAGATGGGTTATGGGAAGAAGTGAAAAACGAAAGTCATTTGTAGGAAAGCTGTTTCGCTTAAATCCAGTGGAGCATGTGCTAAGTAATTTCCTTTAATCACATGATCCAATAAAATTAAGTTGAATTTCTAATTATGAGAAGTTTTGAGTCAGACTGTTTCTGCTTCTTAGAAGTACCGAGGTGTTGTAACTGAATATAGAATGCTTCTGGAGGCAGGACTGGAAAATTATTCTACACTGACTATGTCCTTCATGCAAGAATCTGCATGAACTGCAAGAATTGCTGCGAAACCTGGAAAGAGAATCTAATCTTGATTAATCCTTCTCCTCTAAATTGAATCAGATTAGGTATGTATGGTCCAAAGTGATTATGCTGTTTCTGTCAGTGGGACAGATACTACTGCCTTATTTTCAGCAGGCAGCGATTGGAATATCAAAGTGAAAGCATTTAAAGCATAGGCAGGTGTCATGGTTTTGTGATTTTTGGTTTTCCGTATTCCACATCATAACATCATGTGGGGCACTGGGAGTTTAACTGTTAATGCTCAAGCTCTGGGTACCTGCCCGGAAGAGAAGAACTACATTCCCCAGAGGACTTTGCTGTCACACAGAGGAGATACAACTCCTGGCAAGGTCCCCTGATGCGCTCTTCTTCGCCTGCTCTTTTTCATTGGCTCTCCTCCCTTTTCTCCCTGCTGCTCAACCAGACTGCGCATCTCACCTCAGCGTTGTGGTGAGGCCTATCCAGCTTTCGGACATTCTCTCATTATATTTGATTTATTAGCTTCAATTCTAATTATACTGTAATATAGTGTCTTATCTTGCATTCCAATACTATATTTAGTAAATTAGTTTGTTTCTCCTCAGATCATTGCCACTGTTTTTAATTATTTTGGGGTCCCCTGTTTCCTTTTTCTGGAGGTGCAGATTTTGCAAAATCCCTCCGCCCCGCTAGTCATGGAACCGGGCCGAACCGGCCCATAAACCATTGACAGCAGGTTTGCAACTCATCTGATGCAAAATGTTCTGCAAACTATCTTGGTGCACATTGCCACCTTAAATACTTTCCATTATTCATAGCTGTTAGTAGTTGATATAAGATATATATTATATTTCCTTTAATTCATATAGAATTGTTGTGTGTTCTGTTGATACCTTTGTGTGTGTACTTCATGGGCAGAGACAGGACAGGAAATACTGTTCTAGTACTTCTCTGCATTTAGAGGAATAATTGTGTCTTCTAATGTGTGCACAAAGGGAGATCTATGAGAAAAAAAGGCAATGCATATTCAAATACAATTGTATGAGTTGCCCTAAGCTCCCTTTGAAAGACATTCACTGCTACAAGTTGACCTAAGGAAGGGGAACCGTAAGTAAGTATAAGACCTAGACCCATTATTATGTGTTAGACGTTTAGAATGAGCAATGAGGGATATTCTAGACTCCAGAGTGTTACAGTGTGTCAGCTCTGCAACTTGTCATATCCTGGATAAGGACAGGAGTCTTCCCCACTGTATTTCTTATCAGTACCTCACCAGGCTACTGGTGCCTCAGCATTTGCCCTTGAGCGTAAGCTATTTCTTCCACACACAAAAATTTCTTGAAACGATAGAGAATTCTGCCCGAGAGTTCCGTACAAGCTTTAGTCCTGTTCTGATTGATTTCTGTGGCAGCTTGACCTGGTTTTGTAAGTACACATCCAGACTTGTATTCAGTACAGTTAATTTCCATTTTTTCTTTTCAGATGAACATAATGGAGTTCATAACCATCTCCAGATCTGTGCAGGATCATGTCCTTGGTCACTTTTCCATGTAGATACTGGCTGTGTTTCAAGTATAATGAATAACTTACTAAACAACCCCCTAGAAATAGGCACACACACACACGGATGTTCAAGAGTATACATATGGCTAGTGGCCAAATGTCAATGTTCCACTACTGTCCTAAATAAAGATTAGTTTCTGATAGGCACTAGCTTTAGGCAAACTCTTTAAGGGATTAGAGTGGGCATGTTTCTTTAGGTCATTGTATTCTCTTGATTGAATTACTACTGATTTTAATAGGACTGATAGTAAAAGGAAGACTTCTTAGAATCGTGGTACTGAATAGACCTTCTTAGTTAGGCAGCATGTTTTGTTTGTTTTAAAAAACAAGTTATTTAGACAAATGGTAGAAAGTTAATTCATTCCAAATTCAGTTATTTGTTCCGTTTAGAACTAGTTACAACTAAGAACTTAAACTGGCTTGAGATTATTGTCTCTTCCACAGCCCCATCTATACTGGGAGCAAACTGTCCTGGTTGTGACTTTGATTCTTTAGTGTTCTAAGTTATAGGTTTAGGTTTAGTGCTGCAGTAGCGTTTGGTAGATCGGGTGATGACTCCATCTGAAAGAGAGTGCTTTTGACTACACTGCATAATACATTGCAAGCATCCAGGATTCTTGCTCTTGCTAGTCACCTTTAGAAAGGAGGAATGAACATAATGAAATGCCAACTCTTCTCTCAGAATTTATCTGTGGAAGCTGCTTATGTGTATTATTATCCTGTGGCCCACAGTGCTGCTTTCAGTACCTCTCTGAGGTACTACATCATGTTTTTTTTGGAGCTGATGCTGTGATCTATGCAGCTCAGGCTTGTTGGAACTATAATTAAGCCCTCCTGTTATGAACCAAGTACTCTGAAAATCATTTTCTTCATTAACTGCACCTGCCAAGGGAGAGTTCCTGCAACCTTTAACGATGCAAGTAATCCTGTTACTGTCAATGACAAAAACTCCATTATAGAAAGGCTGCAGAACCATAACTAAAACTAGCTAAAAATTTTTAGAAAGCTTTCTTCTCATGCTTCACAGCAACATCTGGATATTTTGTAGATATTATTGTGTTTTTATGCCAAGTTTCGATAGTCTCTGGAACTAGAGAGGGCCAGCAGCACATATTAAAGCATTCTTACAGGGACTTGGAGGTGCAGCTTCAGATTTTCTTCAGAAAAACCCAAGCCATGGCAAGTGCTATAAGCATTGGGTGACTACCAACTGTTACCTTTCCACCCTTCCACTCCCCAAACAGGAAGATTTGTTTTCATTCCAACACAGACCAAAGCATCAAGGTCATTTTATAGAAGAGAACTCTGGTTTCCAGTAAGATCAAAGAATACTCTTGTCTCGATCTCAGTATACTCTCTTCCCAGGTAATGTCATCAGATGCTGTAACTGAAATGCTAAGTCACAGCTTGAAGCAGCAATTGAGCACCTGGTGGAAAGCAAGGCCAATCCAGGGGAGCTCAATTGCATGCAGTATACCTGAGTGACATGAAGGGCTGGAACCAGGATCCACCCCTTCCCAGACCTCAATAAATGGTTGGCAGTGGAGGTGAGGGTGTCTTGCTGGAGATCCCTGCCTACCTGAGGCCTTCCAAGGGTAAGCAGATTTTTTTGTTTGTTTGTTTCCATGTCCCCAGCTGGTGTATTTGAGCAAATCTTCACTTGCTGCAGCTTGGGGCTTTGCTACTCTGCTGTCGCTGCTGTGTTTTCCATCATGTTACAGCATTACAGGTGCTTAAAATATTGGTGTTTCAGTACTTCTTTTTGAATGCCCTCAGAAAATGCCATCAGCTTTATTCTGTGCTCACAAGGGAATTCTGAATCCTGGTCATGGTACTTCTCTGCTTTAAATTTATGTTCATTCGAATCTGCTTGGTCTACTCCTGCTACAGCTGATTTGAAAGCTAAACAGAGCTGGGTATTTATATTTGTAAAGCTATGCCATTAATCATTAATATAATCATGTAACTTACTCTATTAATGCCAGCTGTTACATTTGGCACAGGTCATCTGGAGTGTTCTGAACGCCATATTAATTTTTGCTTGAACTTATTAGTTAATTCTAAAAATCCGTGCAAGTCAGAGCACTCCACCTCCACAGTTAGGGGAGGCTTATTTTTATCCACGCTCCTGAATGCTTTCTTAATTTGACAAATAAAAAATTGGTGGGAGATAAACTTTGATTTTGCTGGGACTTTGTTTTCCTAGGGTGTCTAGAGGCTAATGCTTTTTATAGGGAGCTAGAAGTTTTGTGGGGGGTTTACCTCACCTAATGTGTGTCTGAGAATGTTAGTTTTAACTAGGCTGTGGAAGCTTGGAAACTAAATTTATGTCTTATATATGTGTAACCGGTACCAGTTATAACTAGTCTTGGCAGAACTGTTGTTTAATCTCACCTACTCCATCTATGAGTCTTCGTGATATGTGATTGTTATCTACTTCTTGAACTCAGAGCCTTTGCATGGTAGTCTCTTCATCTGTTCTCAATCATATGAAATTTCTTGGTTATATGGATATTTCTCTATTGTGATATTTTTTGAAATAGCCCTTCAAATTTTTCAGAGGGGCTGCCTTAAGAGGGTGCCTTTCACGGCTAATGCTTGCCACTTCTCTTCCTTGTATACAAAATTTTCTAGGATGGGTTTCTACTACTGTGGTAAGAGTTCAAAGCATTATGTGCTTCAGTCCTCTTTTCTTAATATGTGATCTGCCGCCCAATGCCACAAAATGCAGAGGCAAGAACTGAAGTCACATATAGGCGTGTACGAGTTAGGACTAGTCCACTAATTGACAGCAGTGGAAGAAGGAATAGGAGTGTTGGTCTCAGGAAAAAACAAACAAACAAAAAAACAAAACAAAAAAACACACACAAAAAAAACAACAGTTGAAACATGATGGGAAGCATCTTTTCTTTGGCTATGATTTTAATTTTTTTTTTTTTATCAAGCTGTGTTTAGTGACATAAATTCTTCCAGCCCTTCTCTAATTATTTTTTTCTTTATCCACTGGAGAATGCATTGTTTTAGCTGCTGTCCAAAACAAATTGAACTGGAAATTAAAGATAGAGTGCAGAATTAAAAAAACAAACAAAACAACCCAACAAGTTTTAATAGGAGGCTGTGCTTTAAGTACCAAAAGAGCTTTCCCTAGCTGAGGAATTTTCAGGAGGTACAATAAGTGTAGGCTTCTGGTCAGAATATTCAAATTAGATCATCTTTGCTGTGGAAGCTGAACTCCTCATCTCAGGAAACAAACAAACAAAAAACCACCCGATTTTCCCCTTGTAAAACTATTGCATATTTATTAAGACTAGATCATAATGTAACATAGTTTTGACTAACCAAGCATATTATTCAAGGTGATTACAAGTAGACCATAGGTTTTCAGAGGTGATGCAGTAGCTACAGGGAAAACAGATTAATTTTCTTCATCTGGATCATAGAAGGAAACTGTAATCTTGCTTTGTCTTCTGATTAATCAAATTCACTCACCAAATATGCAACTAGTTAGCCGAGTGCTTCAACAGGATCATTTGATGTGTTCCATGAGAACTCTCCTGAGTAACATAGTTCTAGCTCACAGCATATTACATTGAGCATTTTCTAAATAATCAGTTTTGCAATAGATTGAACAAAGTGTTCATGGTCCATAAAGATCCTATTTGATCAGCAGTGGTTCACTATTCTGAGTCCAGTCCCCATGGGGGTTAACTTGAAATTGGTTTGTAGTTCTAAGAAAACATAGCACAAATTGTGCTCTCTAAATTAGTAACCAACTAGTGTTGCTACTTCAACTGCACAAATCCTTCTTAATAGATTTTTAAAAAAATCTCCTATTTAGTTTTGGACATTAACAGCTGTCTTATCTCCAACACACAACTGTCAGCAGATTCATAGCCAGGGGTTCATGATAATTAGAAAAGGCTTTTGTGTTTATATGTGTATTAGTTTCAAGTTTATGGGTTTAAACTCCCTGGATTTCTCACTGTTGATGTCAGGAAGAGCCTTTCTTTTAGGCTAAACTCTTGAAACTACTTAACCTAATATTTATCCTTATGTTATAATGCATATTCCTTTGGCAAATAATTAATGTGGGGCTCTGTCACCAACTCGGAGGCCTGTCATTGTTGCAACTGATTGTTAATTTAAAGCATGCTTTATTTCTCAAATGATCTCTTTTGAAAAGAATCTCTCTACCAGACTTGCATACTGCTTTGTTTTCAAAGTAATCATCTACAGTCCAGATTTGCTTTGGGAAGGGAAAAACAAACAAACAAAAATGAAAAGCCAAAATAAAGAGCTGGAGCCAAACCCCTTCAAATTAATGAGTTAAAGACTTCAAAATGTAGTATTATTAACTGGTATTTACGCACTAAGCTGCCTCCCATACTTTCCTTTCCCCATTGTTTGTTAAAGCCTTTCTTTTCTTTTTGGGATCACTTTTTACAAGTCTGAGTTTTTCATCTTCTTCAGAAATAATATGTTAAAGCTATTAAGCCAGCAAAGGCTGAATAGGTTTTTAGGCTTTTTTCCCCCTCTCGCAACCCTGTATCAAAAAGGGAAAAAAAAGGGCATTGAGCATGCACTGATGCCCTTTTAAGGAAACAGTAATCTTTTTTCCAGTTCTAACAAATTTCAACCACATTTGAACAGAGAAGATCACGTTTCTGTGCTGTAGGTAGATGGCTCCAGCATTATTCATATGATTCTTTGTATATGTCTATAGCAGCCCTTTAACAAGAGAACTGAGCCTGCTCTGAAATACAATAGCACTAAGGGCCAACCTTTTATGTTTGTTTACACGTTTTTATGAGCCTTCCTCTGTTTGATTCACAGGGCTGAAGCATGCCAGAAAACAGCTAGGGAATTTCATTGGACTTTGTAAAAGAGAGGCCTACTTTGTCATGAACTTACAGTCCTGGGATGCTGGAGTTTTCTTATGGAACATAAAATCATTGGTTTTTTGTTTTTTTGTTTTTTTTTTTTAAACCACGTGGTTGGTTAATTAGGAAGATCTCAGGTGCTGTCTATCTCCATTGATTTTTATTAGGTCTCCAGTAGCATAGATCTGTTGAAGATCTGTCCCATAGAGCACAATTATCCTGTCTAATGCACGATTCAGTATAAGAAAACTGAGGTAAGATGAGCAAATTAAAGGGGTAGATAGTTACATCCTATTAGAAAGAAACAGAGACATGTGACATTGAAGCAGGAGTGTCCTTAGAGAGTGTATGCAAGTTACAGATGTAGAAAGGGACGAGGTAAGGAGACAATTTCTGTGGTTTTTGCCTCTGTTAGCAGCGTACAGAAAAGTATTTCAAGTTTCCCAGTTGTGTATTCCTCATGGGATATGAGCTTGTAGCTTTAGCAAAGATCTTGTTGTACCAGATGTTGAAAGCTGAACAGATGAATAAGGCAGTCTGTAAACAATAGCTAGCCTAGACAAAAGAATTTTTATTTATGACTTGAAGACTTCGCAAGTAAAGGTCACATGGGGGCTAGTTCTGCTGATCCTAGACCAAAAACTTAACAGGGAGATGAATTCATCACTGAAATCATTTCTTATATCAGGACAGTCTTTGTGAAAAGCTAAAAGTAACTAGAAGCTAAAACCTTACTAATAAATGTAGTCTTACAGCAGCAGCTAGCTGTAACTTTTTCACTTAGATTAAAGAATGTGTATTTCAGATCCCACCTGATCTAGTTGGAATAATCCTAAATTTGTGCCGACTTCTGTAGATGTTTACTTAGAAAAGAGACATGTCTCTTTTCTCATGAATCTGTATCCAGCATAGTGAATGTTGACACTTCAAACAGCCATCTGTGTATTTAAAAGCTAAGCAAAAAGGTTTCACTTAATGTATTTATCCTTTAGGTCTAGAATCTTCATTTTGTGAATATGGTTCTCATGAACAAAGGGTTTGAGTCATTCAGGTGCCACTGTACTAGAAATAACTAATATTTAGAGGGTGAGCATGGTTTGTCCTCTCATAAATTGATTTAAACTTCATATCCTGATTGCCTAGAGTGGCTCACTTCAGCAACATTGCAGAATCTGCTGTGGGTTTGATTTATTCTGCAGCATCCTTATACACTTTTAATCCTTACAGCTTTTGTTTCGTACGTATGGAATGAATTACAGATTTAATGCCCTATTGATATCGGGGAAAAATAATTAATTTTCTCATGTTTAAAAGAAAGGAGATTATATTTTCAAGTATTTTCTGTCTCACTAATTCTCACTGAAGTATCATTTCCACTGCAAATGTAAATCTTGTATACTTAAAATTTGGCTGATATTTATCATCTGCTACTTTCTAAATATGCATATTGTAGGTGTCGTGAACATCTTTGTAAGTAGAGTAAGAGAATAGTTCTGTACTGATTTACAAGGGCTCATTAACATGAAGCCCTAAATCCTGAAAAATTGAATGATATGTTCTTGTAAACTTTTAAAACTAATTTTAATAACATATAATATCAATCCTAATGTAGTAATAGGCTAATAGCTTAGCTGCCAGTGTTGCTATTGTCTATATTATATCTTTAGTAGACATATTTCTTAAGACTGTATATATATTAGAACTATTTTCAAATAGCTATGCACAAAGCTTTTATATTTTTATGGAGAAGTGTGTATCTTTTTAAATAAAGACAAAACACTGCTTACGCAGTGAAACTTGGTACGCTGAATGTTTTGTACAACGTGACTTCTTCACTGAGCTCTAGTTTTTCCAGTTTTGACTTGGAAGGTAGGATGTTCTTTTCTGCTGCTTCCCAGATAACCTACAGGCAGTAAAACTAGTAATGGCCAACATGCAGAAAAACTTACTCTAATTAAAAACTGTTCTCTAGATTTTTCCTCTGTTGGTTTCAGTAAGAAAGATGTTTAAAAACTTATAGAAGTCAGACCAAACCGAAGCCTGAATCTGCACACCTCTGAGACTTCATAGGTGCAGAGCTGGATTGGATTGTGAAATTTGCATCTGATTCATATCAATACAAGAAACCAACTAACCAAACGATGACAAAAAAAATCAAAGCAGATTAAGAAGAAATGTATGTGTTAAAGCTTTCATTCACACTCTGAAGGTTATGTATTTCAACCTATTCTCAGAACTTAAGGTTGTGCAATGTGTGCGCTGAGAAGTAGGGTTAGCATAAGCAGTCATAAAGAGTATAGGGAAACATCTACAGATCATATTCCTAAAATGTCTGTCATTAATGAAATGATCTCAAGCCCTTTGGTATGGTTTCAATGATTTGGATTCTTTGTGCAACTTCAGGTCCTGTGAGTAAGAGATCCTGCCATTAATATTGCAAGGACTGCAGCCCTTTATAGTAGGGAGTAAATAGGCAGTAGAGATTGGCCTTGGTGGTGCTGTGTGTTCCACAGTAAGAAAATGATGGAAGACTGAAAAGAGCTACAGAGGTTAAATCATATATACGTATATAAACAGGTAAATACAATCTTATTGGAATAATTAAAAAGCTATTGTTTGAAATACCTCTCTTACTGCTGGTATGTACATACTAAAAAAAAAAAAGCACAGGTCTATGTAATAATGAGGTATCACTGAGATGGAGGAGGGGATTGCTAACTTATCTCTGTTAAACCCTTGCTTTACTAATTTGAGCTGAATTTCTGTTGGCTAAACATAACCTTCATTCTGCCTGTGCTTGAAGGGTACCAAGTATTGTAGGAGTTAGTTGGGGGAAATACAGGCTGTAAGAATGACAAGGTGGGATGAGGGGAAAGACATGGATTCTAGTGACCCTTACAACCATTTCTTTGCAAGTAGTTGGAACAAAATTGATAAGTTAATCCATATACAAGCAACTAGAAGCAAAACCAACAGACATTCTCAAACAACTAGTCAATTAGCTAATATTACTTCTTTAGCAAGGCAGTGCTTTGTGTTACTGATAACGAAGATCTGCTTTTTGTGTCAGATTTCACTGTAATTGTTAACGGTGAATGGAACTTTGTGCATTGAAATTGTTGTCTTTAAAGAAAAAAAAAAGTAATCCTCATTGGATGGTTTTATTTTCATAGAACCACAGAGTGGCTTGATTTGGAAGAGATCTCAAAGACCTTCTAGGTTCTGTGTGCCTGCTGCAGGCAGGGCTGCCAGCTGCTAAATCAGGCACTTGATCAGGCTACCCAGGGCTCTTTTCAGCCTGGCCTTGAATGCTTCCAGGGATGGGTCATCCACAGCCTCTCTGTGCCAACACCTCAGCATCCTCTCAGCAAAAAATTTACCTCTCATTCCTAATCTAACTCTCCCTTCTTTTAGTTTAAATGCTATTCCCCATTATCCTATCACTATCTACTCATGTAAAAATTTGATTTCCCTCCTGTGTATAAGCTTTTTCTAAGTATCAGATGGCCACTGTCAGGTTTCCCTTGAGCCTTCTCTTCTCTAGGCTGAACATGTTGAACTCCCTCAGGCTGTCTTCCTAACACCGATGCTTCAGCCCTTTGATCATTTTTGTGGTCCTTCTCTGTCCCTGCACCGACAGCTCTGACTGCATCCTTCTAGTGCTGGGAGCCCCGGGCCTGCATGCAGAACTCTAGATGAAGCTTCATGAGGGCAGAGTAGAGAGAGACAATCTACTGCCTCGCCCTGCTGCTACTCCTCTTTTGATGCAGCCCAGGATACAGTTGGCCTTTAGGGCTGCAAGCATACCGTGCTGGCTCACATTAAGTTTTTCAGGGCCTGTTCTTAGCAGGGCTGCTCTCAAGTTCTTCTTCCAGTATGTATACATATCTGAGATTTGAGACCCAAATGCAACACACTGGTATTATTGTATGTCATTAGGTTCATGTGGGTCCCCCTTTTCAAGTCTATTCAGATCCCTTTGGGTGGCATCCCTTCCTTCTGTCATACAAACTGCACCACTCAGTTTGGTGTCATCCACAAACTTGCTGAGAGTGTACTTGATCCCATCATCTGTGTCTCTGATAAAGATTTTGAAGAGTGCTGGTCCCAAAACTGATGATGGGGGACACCGTTTGTGACTGGCCCCCACCTGGACATAGAGCCATTAACTTGCATTTCTTGCAAGTTTCTTGCATTGCTTCTAGCCACATTTCCAATTAAACCATAAAATATTAAGTATGTACCACTTCACAGGCCTCAATTATGATTCACACTGGATATGCATACATGAGACAGTAGCAGAAAAATGAAGTATGTGTATCTCTCAGGGTTATTCTAAGAATGGATTTTGACTTGTGTCATTCATAGTTTAAATATGACTTGTTCAATACCATGTTCAGTTGTAATTAGATAATTTAATGTCTACTGACAGGTCTTTTGTGACCGAGACCCAAGTTTAGCTTTGCGTAACAAGGAGCTTGCCAAGGAAAAGTAACCTTTTTCACAGTAAGAAGGATAATGGATAACTTCTGGAATTAAGTGAAAAATTGAATCCAGCTTCCTGTGTGCACTCTAGGTCTCACACTGGGATTACAGAACTAGCTCTGAACTGTATGGCTGCTGACAATAAAGATTTTATATGTCATGTTGAATGTTTTTTCTAAATGTTCTTGAATCAGGTCATTTTTAGATGGAGTTTAGGCCAGGGCGTTACACTGGCTTGTCTTCTGTGTGGGACTTAAGTTTATACAGCTGTTCTGGAGAAAAATATACTGGTTTAAGGAACGAAGAGAAAGAAAATAAGGTCATGTGCCAATAGAATTTCAGTGTTAGCCTACTTTCCATCATTAAGAATTTATCCATTGTGGAGCTCTTACTGCCAAATGCTTGCTTGCCAGTGAGAGAGATTTTATAAGCATAATATTTTCTTATATTATTACACATTAGTATCTGTATACACATGTGAACTATGCTTAATCATTTTTACAAATGAAGGTGCTTCTGCCCTTGGCATGTGACAGCAAATAAAAGTGAAGATACTTTTCCATGTATTCTACATTATACATTATTTATATGCCATCTTTTGTGGCCCATAACCTACTGCATTATAGGTCATCTTGTCTGTAGAACATTTCATTCTGAGAATTACTTGACTGTGCCATGCAATCACAGGGAGCAGACACATGAGACAGCCCTATGGAAAGGATATTCCATCATTTCTAACCTGTGCATATAACTGAATCATGCAGTACTTAAGACATATATGAGTATTTACTTTAAAAAAATTTTAAAAGTCTGTATTAAAAGCTTCTCTGTTTTAATGTAGCATGATCCCACAGGGACTCACTGCAATGCTCCATTAATAAAGTTTAATTAATCAAAATATAGTTTGAATTATTGAAAACATATTTAAATTAAGAACCAGCCCTACTAGACTATAATTTCTAATGCATTTAGCTAGAACTGTGCAAAACTCTCTGTCAAGAGAACATCAATTGATCATAACACTAACATTAAAATAGGCTGCCTTTAACTTTGCATTTTAAGCTTATTTTGGTATGAAGACAGATTTACAATCTTTCTATTCAAAATGGATGGATGTATTCTATACAAAACTTCCATGGGTATTGGTGAAGGAATATTTTCTTTGAAATTTTGCTGTTTTGAATTCCGCAAGGAAATAACCAGGATGCCCTGTGATGCAATATTATTACTAGATTCTCTCTTAACTACTTATTTGTCTTTTCACTTGGTCGTGGGAACAGTAATTTACTAATCTAATTTAATGCATTTGTTGCCTATAGAGATCAGTTCTGCTCTAAAAAAAGTTCATAACAAAACTTCACTGGATTTTTCCAGGACCAGATAAGTCCCTTTACACAAGTTAGACCCTATACCACAATTTTATTTATTTATTTATTTTGTATAATTACTTAAATATTAACCGGTGCTCTTGTCCAGCAGAGATCCTGACGTGCTTTGTAAACTGAAATTCAGAAGGGAGCTGACTTCTGAGGTCAACAGATCAAACGTACAGCCAGGACTTTCAGTCCATTGAACTGCAATGCATATGAAGACTTGACTACAAATATGTTGCTTGAAGAGGTAGGTTGCCTAGTATATTTGTAATATGATTTGGTAATCAGTGCTTTCTACAAATGAAATGACTAACTTTCTTTCCTAGACATAGATAATGACTGAAGTTTTTGGAAGAAATCAAATATATTGTAAAGCAAGAATTTTTGTGATGGAATCTAATTTAGTACATGATTGTTCTCCCTTTTTGCCAAGAAGTAGGAAATAATTTGCAGTCTCTGCTGTTGAAGTAATTGTATATGCAGGTGGGAGTAGGTGCAGTAAAGGACTGGGGAAAAGAGACTTTGTTCATGGTGTCTATGCTGTGTCATTCTTGTATTCTGGCTCTAGATATTTGTAGGATTTGGTAATTAGAATTATTCTAAACTGTGTCAGTTAGGTATATAAAACCATTTTCAGTAATACATACAATAATTGAGGAGCTCATAATCCTTAAAATTTAGGAAGAAGTGTGTATGCAGAGATGCACAAGAATAGCGGAACAGTTGGAGGATGTTAACTGAAGGAAAAAGGAAAAACTTTTTCTCTCAGAGAGTGGTCAGGTGTTGGAATGGCCTACACAGGGAGGTGGTGGAGTCACAGTCCCTGGCAGTGTTCAAGAGGCATCTGGATGAGGTGCTATGAGATATGGTTTAGTAGGTTGTGATAGCAATGGTGATGGCTGGATGGTTGGACTAGATGATCTTGTAGGTCCTTTCCAACCTTGTGATTATATGATTATATGAATTGTAGTTCAAAGAGATCAAGGTATGTTGCCTGAGTTAATCACTTTCTAGGAGCTGTGTAAACTGTTATATCAACATACAGAGCTGAAGCAAATTAGGGATTTGGACATTTAAGATAGCCTCTCCTAGCTTGAATTGCTGTGAGAAGAAAACCTGCATGTGGTAATTAGAAACTTTAAACAAAGAATATGCAAAGTATAGAGAAAAGTATGTAGTCTGGGAATTCAGCTGATGAGAACGCATACAGTGTGAGATTTGTATGTAATCCTACAGCTTTTTTTCTGAACTCTTTATAAAAATGACTGGAATATAATTCATTAGCCGTTTTGAAGTTTCTGATCAGAGCTCCACAGATTGAAAAGCAAGGTACAGCCTTTGGATCTTCAAACAACCCTCAGTTTAGTGAATTGTAGGATTGTACCCACATGCTGTTTTAGATGAGCCAGGCTATTTCAAAATGTGCAAACAAAACTGTTGTTGGCATTTTTGAATTTGTAGATTCTCTGTGCTGATATTTTTTTGTGTGCGTTTGAGAAGAAAATTCATAGCTATACCTTGTCTCTGTTTTTGTTTGTATGTAGCTGAACTGTTTGAAATTACTCTTTATTTTACAGAAATTTCTGGATCAAACTCAAAAATAGATCCATTGTGAATAACATTTATAATGTAAAGACCTTGCTGATGTGTGGATAAATATAAGAATTCATCTGCTAAGAACAGCACTAGTAATTTATTTAATAGCGAATCCTACAGCTTAATCTTGTGCTACATTAAAGTAATGATGCATCAAGCTCCCTGTTAGTTAGCGAGCAAGAAACCCTCAGGGCAATTGAAATGAACCAACTTAATGTATGGAGTACCTGGCAAAAAAAAATTACAAGGCCAGACAAGGAGAATGTTTCTACGCTGGAGGTCTGTAACCACAGAGTGTTGGAACCATGACTTGTTGACATTAAAGATCAGTACAGGACAGTTCTTCCTGGTAGCAAAAAGATACTGTATTTAAAAATATAACCTGTGTTACCTGAGCTGCCTGTGTATTTAAAATATTATAGTTGAAAGCATCAAGATTTTTATTAATGAATTCTATTATCAAACATAGAAAAATTCCTAAAGCTCTTAGAAACCTTTGATGTGCAGAAGCCTTATTTCATAATCAGGGAATACAGAAGTTTAAAAAACACATTGATGAATAATAAATAAATAAATGGCAAAATGGCAAAAGATATATTCTGGAAAGCTTTCTGTACCTTTAAACTGATGTAAACAGAATAGCAAAGTAGTTGGATATCAAAGTTTGTTGAAAAACTGTTTTTGGAAAAGACTTGAGTATGTCAGTTCATCACTTTATACTTGTTCCTCACTTGCAACTGTCTGGCTTCCCAGAGAAATGGAGTAAAGATTTCATGAGTCAGCCGATGAGTATAAAGATTAGACTTGTTTGCTGTAAATAAAGAAATATGAATGAGAGAATCTTCAGTGAAATTAGATCATTTCTGTTTCTCTCTCTGGTTTCATTCCTAAGTCGTAATTATCAAATGTGTCTGCTGTGGAATTTCCTTGTGAAATTTCAAATACGCTACTATAAATCCTGTACAGGTCAAAAATATGCTCAGCTCTTTTGCAGATTTCCTAAATATTTTGACACTTTGCATGAGATGACATCTCTGATAATTGCATTCTTATCTAAAATTATTTGGCTCCCCCATGCCATACTAGATATCTGCATCTTATCCTTCATTTCAACTTATGTTTGTAGAATTAGTAGTTGGCGTATGTGGAAAACTCTCATGCTCAGTTATTTTCTGCTTGCCTTATTGCTTAAGCTTCTGCAGAGAGAGAAACTGACCAGCTATTGAAAATTAGTCAAGAGTGAGAGACTGAAGTGGCAATTACTCTTACACCCTTGACTGGAGTTTCTCTCATGCACCCTCGCAATGATGACTGCATTTCTTTCACTGTTGATTTACAGCATGAAATTCGTGTGCTGAGTCACCTTCAAGAGATACGGTGTTGCAGTTTTGGAAGTGCACCATTTCTGTGCTGGCATATCAGTAATTTTAGTGTTAAATATTGAACTAAATTATTTTTATCAATATTACTTTCTTACAGAGCCAACAGAAATATCTGTGTTCATGCACATATTAATATATATGCCTGAAATCAGCAATCAAATCTTAGTTAAGGTTATTTACCTCTTAAATCCTAGGGCTTGAAGTTCATAAATTGTTATCTCTTACCAACAAGTTAAAAAAATTTGTCAACAGATGTAGAAACTGCCCAATATGATATTCTTCTTGTCATCCTGAGCTTAAATTTAAATACCACTGAAATCAGGAGGAGGCCTGTGAGTAGAAATGTGTAGGGACAATATGCTCTGTTTCTCTAGTAATGAGCCAGTAATGAGTTGTAGGGAGAAGAGTAGGTATAATATAGTCTCTGAAGTCAAATGTTTGTATGATCACCATTATTTTTACCAGGGTACGTGGCTTAAATACCAGAACAGTAACACGTCTGTTAACATCTTTAAATTTTATAGCTTTGCTTATAATTTCACTTTGTTAACAGTTTAATACTTTGAAGTGCATCATACAAGTGCATGTGGCATAACCATTGCTAAAGAGAATTTAAAGATATTTTTTCTTAGCAGTTTCCTCACAGGGGCCCTTTCCGATTCGTTTTACTGACTCCCAACCATTTCAGTTTCTACTTGTATAATTTTACAAGAAATATGACAAATGTAACTGTTTTCTCAATGTTTTATGTCCCTAATGAGGAGCAAAAGGTCAAGAACTTTAAGATTGAGAGGGAAACCAATTACTCTTTCTACCATGCTTTGGAGTGTGGTTTGCAACTTGCACTCATTTTCTACCAGCAGGATTACAGGACAGTTAATTTCCTTAGAAAGTTTATGGGGCTCAAAGGGGTGGTGTTTTTTTGTATAGGTTTTTAAATGTTTATGGTTCTTGCTTGAGAGAGGGTCCACAATATTCCATCTGTATATGTTCATAGCATGTATCTATAAAAAAGAAAAAGACTCTGTAAGGCTATTTAGAGGCTGAGAGATTACTTTTAAGGTCATTAGATCATTTAAGCTGAATATAGATGTCTGACAGATTTTCAAAAATACTTATATGCCCAACTCATCAATGGAGATGATATACTTAGCTTATGAGGTGTTTGTTAAAGCCCTAATTGCCTATCCGATTGTTAGGCACCTTAATTAAAGATTCTAGATGTAATTACACATGAAAGAAGGCAGTCATTGGAAAATGAAGAAAAGGTCAGAAAGAAAAACCGATCGGTGCATCGGTAAACTTGATGCATTCTTCTTATTTTTGGTTTTGCATAGCTGAATCGAAGGCTGGATATTGAGAGAATAAAGATGTTTATGAGCTTTCTTTTCCAATACAATAATCATTTGAACTTTCCCAAGCAGAAAGGTGAGAAAGCAGACACTTATTTTTTCAAATCTCGTCCCTGACTTCTGCCTAAGTAAGGCTTATCAGCCCTCTTGGAGACACTGGTCAAGTCTGTGTCGTATGTGAAGATCAGTTAAGCCATTTGTTTGTAACAACACTAGAACGAGAGATACTGGCTCTTGTGGGGCCAGATAATCAAACCTGTGGCCAAACAGCTATGCAGCCATACACTGTAATGACACATCCTCAGACATACATCATGTGCTTAGTAGCACCAAGGAGGAGTTGGGTACAAAGGCAGCTTCTCAAGCAAAGCATAGTGCTGCTGTCCCAAGGGTCCCAACACCACAGTGCAGGCCAGGCCTCAGCTGGGTGCTTTCTTCTCAAGCTGGGGATTCAGGATACTGCTGCTGTTCATGTGTCATAACATTTAGATGGAAATAATGCTTGAATTGTCAGTGAACGGCATTCATGGGCTCCTGCAAGACTTTCCACTGCGTGCTGTAAACATACCCTTATAGACTAGGAATCTGAGACTTAGGGAGTTCTGAAGGTCACTTCGGACCAAATGTACTTAAGGGTTTTGGCCACATACCAAGCAGCCCTGTAATAGATTCTAGAACCTTCAGCAGAGTCCCTCTCCATGAACCATGATGGAGATGGGAAAGAGAGGGGAGAGTATAACCTTGTATAACCTTGTGAAGGCATTCTCCTTTGGACTAAAGGTGAGAGTAGTGACCTTTTAACTATTCAGTTGCTATATAAAAGCTGGAAACCAGTACCAGGAGTGAAAACACTTGATAGGTTGAGATCTTCTGAGAATATATGCCGAAGATCAGATATCTAGATTTTGTTTGATTCCAGGATACTGAGGAACTGCGAAAGAGTACTTATTGTGTGCCAGGGAATGGGATGTGGCCTGCAAGTATGAACAGTCTTTGAATGAAAACCCTCTGCTAGTGGAAACACTTAGATTTGTGGATACTTGTGATAAATAAGCCCTATGAGACTACTTATCAAGGTAATTTATTTCTCATAGTTATTTAATAGTGATGCAAGACAGCTTTTCTACTCTTCTATTTCATTAAGACCATGCGCATGTGTAGATGTGTGCATTTCATTTTTCTCGTTTGAAACCCTCTCATATTAAGCTCACGTGCCAGGTGGCCAGTAAAAACACATGATTCCATCAGATTGGAACAGAACTGCTTAATGCACTACTAATTATTTTCTTCCACTGCTGAGTTCTGTTCATTCTACTATCAGATGTTGTATCCAAAGTCCACGGCTTATCTGAAAATTAATATACTTAAATGTCAAAGTCATCTGAGGATTTACATTGTTCTCTTGTGCTTTGGCTTGTTTTGGATTTTTTCTCACTTGGATGCTTTTATGTGTAGTTAAAATAGTACTAGTAGTCCTAGAAATTGCAATTAGTCATCTAATTTTTAATATGCAACTCCTATTTCTATTGGTTAACATGCCCTCAGTTTATATGAGTGATTGATAGAAATCTGCTTCAAAGCTTAGGCGTTCCTTGCCCACCTAACATTTGTTTTTTAACTTTAACAAAACCAAAAATAATTTAAGCATTTGAAAACAAGCATTTAAAGAAATCACTAGGTGAGTGTAGCTATTTATGTACCATACCAACCAAATCAGGCAAACAAGAGTGGTTTCATTCTGAAATAGCCTAGTACGTTGGGTAGAAATTTTGTCTGCAGGGAAGCCATTACATGAGATGCATGCTGTGGTAGAATTAAGCAAGCTTCAAGCCGTGATTCACTGAGGGAACAGAAATTGTATCCCCTAAGATCTAGAGTTTATATATAAAGAAAGAACTAAGCTCTCTCTGATTAAAGACTGCACAAGTACCCCTCTGTGTTATGACTAAGCTCAGTCATCAATTCCTATGATCCAAACGTTTGCTGATTTACTTTGGTGTAAATGAGGAGAAATTCCAGAGCAGCTCTAGTTATATTTCAGTGTAACAGCGAACATAAACCTCTGTAATGGAAGCACAATATGGTACTTTTTTTGACTGTCAGATGCCTGCAAATAATGTTTCACTTGACCTTCGAATAGTACAGTCCCTTCCTAACAATGTTTGCGTTGCTCTTACTGAGTTTCAGTATTTCATGTTTTTGTATTTGATTGTGGAGATAGTACTCTGTAGAGGCTAGGAGGTAAATGAACCAATAAATGGTAACTGATTACTTGAGTGAAGTTTAACTAGCAGAATCAAAGTAAAGCAGTGCAGTGATAGGAATGTTTTTTGTTGTGTGTTTTTTCTTGGTTTTACTGCCACTGTTGGCAGATCCAAGTTTTCTTCTGAATGGAGGTGGGCGTGGGGAAGGAAAAGGATGCATTTGGGATGTTTTGTTTTGATTTAATTGGACGGCTTAGGAGGATGCATTGCTTATTAGACACAGATCGCCTCAAATAAACAAACAAATATGAAACTCTTGGCAACTGTTTCTGGAAATTCTGAGTTTCAGGTTTTCTGAGTCTTTTTTATACCTCTAAGAATGTAAGAGTATGATTCTGGCTTCAATTTCCACGACCAAAAATTTGGAGTAGAGTTGCAGTGGCTTTTTTGAATATAGGATAAATTCCAGCTTTCCTTTACAAAACACAACTAGTGAGACCCTCACTAGGAACTCTGTGAGATGAGGAAAATTCACTTCCCCTTCCAATCACAGCTACAGTCTCCAGTCTAGACATTGCCCCCAGCATTAATTGGGCCCTTTACACCTGAGAAATAAAATCTTAATTTGCCTTCACTTTCTCTGTCCATCGGGAGAGGATTCTCCTGTATTACCACCGCATGGTATGTACTCATCTTTACTCATTCAATTTAGCAAGAAAGTATGGCTTTCCTAGTATGGAAGCAGTGCCTGATCTAGTACTTGATGTAGCAGTTAACAGCTCTGCCTGTGGTGGGGGGTTGGAACTTGATGATCCTTGAGGCCCCTTCCATCCCAAGCCATTCTGTGATTCTATGAAATATACATGTGTGTGTGTATGTGCATATATATATACATATATGCAATGTGTGCACACATAAATACCAGGGTTTTTAAAGATGTAATAAATACAGTATTAAAATTATAATCAAAACTTGTTATGTTTGCACATTCTGTTGCTTCCTGGTTTTACTGTCTTTGTCACAAATGTATGCCTAGGAATTATTGTCTATTTTGTGGAAGGTGTCTGTCAGTGGAACAGTTTGGCTTGCGTTAAGAATGGCCAGCTACTTTTGTTCTCTTCTACGTTTGCAACAGCTTTTAAAAACACACTGGAATGCCTGACAAATGGACTTATAAAATATGAAGGACTTCAATTTATTACTGTCTTTCACAGACCACACTTGGCATTAAGTTTTTGATGTAGTGACATCTAGTGACAGAGACTGTAAAAGGGAGGGATGCAACAGCCTGTAAGTCCATTGTGTGACATAATGAAAATGGGAAATGATGCATTGTAAATCTAAATTATTCTCAGTACAGTCTTTAGATTGAGCTCTTCAATAGGGTTACGCAGTGTTCTCCTGCTGTCATAATTTAGACTAGCTGCAATTTTGTAGTTTAGGAGATAGTGCTGGTGACTGATGAATTCCTGGGGCTTCCTGGCACACGTTGACAAGGGATTGCATTTAGCAAAGAATGTCTTTGTTATTTTCCAAAATACTGCTCTATTTCATGGAAAGAGGAAGAGGAAAGAGCTGCTGCCATACATAGAATTCATCTCGCTGTAATGATATGTCCAGACAAGAAATTGAAACTCCATTATTCAAACAAGTGAATTGAGAAGTTGAGTTAAATTGGCTTGATGAAGGGTCCAATGGAGACTGTTTTTATCTACATGTTTGGTTTAAGGTCTTCTGAGTAACTACTTGTCCCCACCCTCTCTTCTCCTAACACTTACCCAGCTCTTCTCTGATGGAGAAGCAACACGTACTGTCTCATTTGAATCTGTAAAGTAGCCACACATGCTGGCTTCCATAATTCTAAGCCTACTGCTTGCATTTGCATCTGCTTGAAAATAAGTATATGAAGTTTACTGAGCTGATTACATCCCCAAATGGCTTGTCTTAATGTTCCTTCTATTAAACATCCTTCCTCTATGTCTTAAAGTAGTACTCCATGTTTGTACAGTAGATTAAGATGGCCATGCTGTTACAGTCGCCATCTTAAAAGAATTTTTTTTTTCTGAGAGTTCATAGTAGCCAACTATAAACTGAATATGCTTGCAAAACTGCATAGCATGATTCATGTGCATTTTCACATGTCTTTTCCAGAAGTGTTACCCCAAATTTGTCTCTACTTCTGTGATTTTTGAATACTTTGTCTCTCAGCTCTGATGCTGAAAATTGCAAGTTTAGTGTGTCGGCTGAAGGGGAAGTGGAACTAGTTGGGTAGAGAAGGAAGTCATGGAAATGATGAAAACCAATTCAAGTGGACATAATGGGTGGCAAAACCTCAACAGGTGCAAGATGTGTTGCCTGAGGAAACAGCTTTGTGTTACAAGCTGTGCACTTTCTTGCTTTGACAACCCATGCCTTTAGCCTTGTGCTTAATAAAGCACCTAGATCTATATTTTAGTCCCTGTTGTGTCTTGCTTAATTATACAACATCTGATATTTGATCATATTTTTCTACAGGACTAGTTTTGGAAATCACTCAACATGAGCACAGAATTATTTTAGGATGGTTTACAGTGACAATTTCCTGACTGACATTTATACAGAGGGAGAGGCAGAGTGAATTCTCAGCTCATTAAGAGAGGTTGGTGAATGGATAGAAGAGTGTTTTTCAAGTAAAAAAATGAGCTTGCTTTTATAAAAGAAGGGGAAAATGTCAGGGAAAAAAAACAAATACTGAAAACAAAAACAAAGAGTTTTAAGGCTCAGGATCATTATTAGAAACAAAGAATACTAACGAAGCCCAGATATCTAAGTACCAGGAGGGCTGGTATGTATATTTTACCTCCCTTTTCTTAGTGCTGCTCCAGTAGCCACAATGTCTGAAGAAGGTGGAGACTGATCTGTGTTGTCAGCAGCACAAACGTGCTCCCTGCAGATGGAAGAGCCTGCAGAAAGCCCCAGGGACTGATGTTCCTACCCTTTGGGGCAGGAACGCTAAGGGCTGCTGTGGTGTTTCCTCAGACCCAGCACTCTTTGCCTGCTGCAGTTGTATTCTTTTCTTTTCCTTAAGTTTCTACTTTAAACATTGCCACTAGATTGCTGTGCCTCTGCTTTTTTTTTTTTTTTCCTCATTTTTCTGGGTTTTTATTTATTTATTAAGTAAAAGAGTGCAAAGACTGTGATGTTCAACACTGAATCACTGAGAGTGATTCAGAATTCTGTGCTTATTTCTTCTGGAAAAGCCAATGTGCACATGTAAATAGTTCTATCCAAACAACTAGAAAAATGATACCTCCTTTATCAAAACCACCAAATCATATAGATATTTTATTTTTTGTCTGTATCAGAAAGACACACAAAAATTATTCCTCTCATTTTACGGGTTTTTCCTATATCAATAGAAAACTAGAATAGAACTTACATTTTTGTAAATGTAAGTTTTTAAGCATGTTTTGCCTTACTGCAACATTCAGTAATGAAAATATTGATCTTATTAGCTGTGCTAATTAGAGCTGAACGAAATACCTCCAGCAACAGCTAGTGAATATGCAGTGGAATAACAATTCTGAAATTGCTTTTCCAGTGTTTACAGGAGATGAATATCATCATGGATAAGTTTACTGTCAGGAATATTGTGAGAAGAGGGCATGGTAAATATTTGCATACTGTGCATTTTAAATTCATATTTTGGTACTAGAAGTTTCTCTTGTAAAATCAAATAATACTTTTATTTATTTATTTATTTATACCAACTAATCTGCTTAGGAGAAACAGAATTAACCAGTGCTTGCTGCATGAGTTCAATTCAGACTAATCCCCAGATGCCAGAGACTCAGAGTAGTGTATTTACAAACTTCTTAAAGGAGATAAGGCTTGGGTACTTTGGAACTACAAAGCAGTGATACCTGTGGAGAAATGACTTCCTCCCTTCTGACAATGACCCAGAGTACAGCCTATGATGGTAAATGATCAGTGTGCACTGAGATTAGAGAAAATGTGCTTTAATACATATTAAAATAGTTTCAGTTTTTTTGCGTATCGAAAAAGACAATTCTATAAACTATTCTGTGGAAATGCTAATGGTGTGAGATTCCGTTCAACTTTAAGTAAGTCTCATCTACTTCAGAGTGTTTTGCAATGAACTTGTCTTTTGTTGGAAGTGACATTCTGGGCCCATTTCTTTTAAATATGTCCAGTAATGTCAGTATTGAGATCTTACCCTGAACTACTAAATTTTGTTCTCCCATCTTCTAATAAGCTGCCAGTCTGATTTTGGCTTATGTTCCAGTGATAGAACTAGCAGTTACCACTGTCAGAACAAACTGTTCCATTGCTAAAATACTGTAGCTGTTTTAAGTAACGCATGATTCGTATGATTAATTCATTAGTGTATTAATTCATTATATTTAGCTCTAGTTATTTAGTTAACATTTTTAAGGTGTTTTTCAAATATAACGTACTAAGCACGCATTAGGGATTTTCATTCATACTACAAGTCCCTGAAATTTGTTTTTTGTTTTGCATATGCAGAATAGGATTGGTTTTAAACCTACTTTTAACGTATGGGGCCAGAATGAAAGATGCACCAAATTTATCACGCTGCACTGGCCAAAAGCAGGCAGAGTTGACTCCAAAGTCTGGCATGTACTCCTTAAAATGAGGCATTTTGCCATGTTTGTGTTGGAGAAGTACTAACTGGGGGTATTAAGGATGAAAATTCTTAATTAATAACATCAACATGTATATGGGTGGGTTTTTTTTTTTCAGAATAAGGAATTCTTGAACTTCTCCTTTTCCCCCCCCCTTTTTTTTTATACTGCTTAGTTCCTTTGCCTGTGTTATTCTGTGGATTTATTGTCTAGTATCTCAGTTCTTCATGTACTTTTCAATTCCATTTCTGCAATTTAGAAATGGAGTTCATTCTTGATGGTTTCATTTTAGGCATCAGTCCCACAAAGTCTCTGGCATATGGGAATGCTGATGGAATGACTCACATGCATAAAATTAAGGTTGTGCTTAACTAATTGTAGGATCAGAGCTTTAGTCGCTAGTGGAAATGTACATTTGATTTTCTCCTGGAATTAGCATAACAGATGGAGAAGAATATATTTCTAATGGAAAAGAGGTAGGGAGAAGCTGGTGGCCAGGGAACAGGAACAAGTCACAGCCCCCCACGTGTCTGTTCTACCTGTCAACTTTTCTTGCAAAATGAGAGACTTAAACTTCAGGATTTATTTATTTATTGCTTTTAGTATTTCTGATAATTGTAATGAGAAAAACACACACAAAAATTGTAATAAAACAAGATAATTGGCTAAGATAGATCAAAAGCTTGTGTTTCCCAGCAGCTTTTCTCTCCCTTATGTGATTCCTTCTACCATTTTTAAAGCTAATCACAACAACAAAAGCTGCTGTGAGACTCAGCTCTATCGTGTTTTTTCTTCTGGTGTTGAAAGCAGTAAGAGTTCTATTCTCAAATCAGACCTCTGGATGCTTCAAATTCTGTTTTCATTGAATTTTCTGTGCGTATAACTTGCTTTCATTATTGCAGTACTGATAAGAGTACTCCTCTTGTATATGTTTATTACGTGTGTGAAGCTCAGACCTGTATATGAATAAGTACCATAGATCCTTGCCAAGCTAATGTTAGATTCTATCTGCTCAGCAGCTTCTCCGTATTTCTCACTTATTCTCAAGAAGTGGTCAAGTGTAGTCTTGTGTAAAGTAGACTGGTTTGCAGCAGTGTTTTTCTACCCATTCTTTAGATTAGATCTTGCCTGCTTTATCGCCTGTGTCCTTTGTGGTTGTATTGGCTGGGTTCATGGGTCTAGATATTTACCACCATCAGTCAGACTCTTCCCAGATGTTTTATTGGCATGTTTATATTTTCTTAGTAAACTTAGAATATCTCTGTTCCAACTATCATATGACTGTGTATTTTTAATGATGCTTCTCACAGACTGCACAATCTCTTCTTTTCTTTGAAAAATGTGCAGATCGTTTGTCCGTGAAGCCTTGGAGCTTGAAACAGTTCACCAAACAGAGATGGCTAGCAGAGAGGCAGCAGCTATTGCAGCAGTTTTCATGTTCTTCTAGAGAGACCTTCATGGAACATCTGAGAGTTGCTGGGAGTTCTGGCTGGTTGCTTCCAGAAGCCTTCTGTCAGCTCTCACAGAGATCTGCTGTTGGCTCTTTCTTGATGAGGAAGTGCTACAGTTGCAGCTGACTGCTGCTTGGGAAATGTCAAACACCATTCAATTGGCTGTGTAAGAGCTGATCTTCCAGTTTACAACTAGCACAGAGGTACCAGTTGTAGCAGCAGTTAGCAGGATTCCAAAATGGCCCAGAAATTATGTTCCAGACAACATGGAACTTCTTGAGACTGTGCAGTGTGAAGGGCCATGATCTCCAGCACTGACTGGAGTGACTTGGCACATCAGAGGCCTCAACCAGACAGGTCTACAGTGAGAGGGTGCTGACATCCAGACTTTGAGCTATGGTGGGTATTTGATGTCTCTTCCTGTATGGGGAACTTAAGATGCAATAATTGAGATTCCTATCTGACATAAGGGAAAGTATTTTTTTTTTTCCTGTGAAAGTGATCAAGCACTGGAACATAGATACATAGGATAGGATCCACATACTTGTAGGTATTCAACACCTGGATAGAACAGACCTTGAGCAAACTGAGCAATAGGGGAGTACTGAGTAAACTGAGTAATGGGGCCTGGACAACAAAGGTCCTTCTAGTCCTAAATATATATATATAATATATATATATATATATAAATATATATATATATTTATTGTACTTTTAATGGAAACATGCTAGTTGCATAAAGCCTTTGAATATTGGCTTTGGCATTGTTTATGTGATTAGTTCAAATGAAAACCTAAAGAGTGATGGCTAGATGGGACAGCAAGGATCTTCATTTACAGATTCCATAATTCAGAATGGAGCTTTAGTATTTCTTTTCCAACAAATCAAAAGGCTTTTGAATTTCTCAGTTTATCACAGAAATTAAAGGTGACTCTCTGATCACTTTTCATGAAATGACCCTATCAGACTTGATGTGGTATTGATTTAAGTTTACTGAGGGAGAGGTTACAATTCATCTGATGTGGCAGCCTCAGTAGCCTCACAGGGATATGATTATAATTATAATTGCTGCTAAACACTAATTAGTACTGTTAATTAGTTAATAATTAGAAGAAGCCTGTCTTGTTCTGCTGTTGTATTGTTTATTTATTTATTTAGCAGAAATAGAGAAAGTAAATTAATTTTAGGAAGATTTAATTTACTTCCTTGTACAAGAAGAGTAGCCTTTCATCCTATTACTGCTTATCTTTCTATTTTATGAAGCTCTACCTTGTAGAATAGCTGGAAATGAGCAGCAACTATGTATGTCTCTTCTCCTTAGGAGGATTACTGCTCTTTTACAGTACTTCTGCTCTATAATATAACTGTGGGTCTGTGCCTGTTCAGTGCAGTGGAGAATTTGCCTTTGACTTCAGTGGCAGCAGAAGCAAGCCTGTGTCAGTAATGTATTTTTCTGTCTCAAAAACAAAAGTGACAGGTCTGAAATAGGCTTACAGTTTCTGATTCCTGTGCAGTGATTATGCTGAGGATTTTGCTGAGTATCATGTCAAGAAGCACTCTGAGAAACAGTTCTCTTGGCTTTTGAAGCATGAGTTTGTAGAAATATTTAATTTCCCCTTATGGAGATTCGTGCTTTGAAACAGTAGTTGGCAAGGGAGGATAATGACTCATGGTGCCCTGAATTTCCAGAATAGGGTAAGGCTGAACCAAATAACTTCGCTAAGTAGCTGTGGGGGAGAAATAGTGTGTGATTCTCTTGCTTTCAGTCTGACAGTTTAGGGTCCACATTTTTCAAAAATTCAGGCAAAATTGAGAGGTTCTTGAAATGTTATGTGAATGATTCCAACTAATTTCAGGGATGAAAACATGAAAACCTTCACCTATATAAGGGTGAAGACTGGCTTACCCAAGGTGGGATAACTGGGACTGAGGACTGGCGTGCATTCATGGTCCTTGTTTGAAACAGTTATTCAAAACTGGCAGGAGGAAGTCTATAATTCTACTACAAAATAGTCATGTATCTTCAGTTGCAAGTAGCCTTTTCTCAGCTGTCGTTTTCTTCTGGGAGAGAAAAAAAAAAGAAAAAAAAAGAACTTGAGTGTCTATGCTGAATAAAGGTTTTAGACTTTTACATCTGTGAAGCAGGATTCTCTCATGTCTTTTAGGAACCTCATCTCAAATATGGACATCCTGTAGGTGTGTGGAGTGACTGTTTTGCAAATGATAATGCCTCAAAGTGGGGAAAAAAACAATGCAGCGGTCATGTCTGAGTGTCTGTAGCAGCTAAAAGACTGTGGAAGGAGAAGAAATTTGCAGTAATGAGGGGAAAATTATTTGTTGTTGTGTAAATAGTGTCAAATGTCATTGGGTATATAATTGCCAGAGTTTCTCTGTTAAATTTTTTTTTCCTCTGAAATTCCCTTTCAGATTTCAATTACTTAGATTTATCATTTGAACTTTTTTGTTTTCATTTGTACTCTAAGCACTTTTTATCCACTGAAGGTTTTGTCTCTCTTCTCAAAGTAACTTGATTCTTAAAATGCTCAGAATCCATCCATGTCCTCTGTTTTTAATTAAATTCTCCATTTGTTGATGTAAGTTTGCTTTTGCTTAAAAAAAAAAAAAGCAAAAAAAAAAGCAAAAAAACGCCCACCAAACTTTTACATGGTTTCATGAGTTTCCAGATATCCAGGGCCAGCTTTTTCTTTAAGAGATGGAAATTCCCTGTCTTATTTGTTGTTTTGCAATTGGCAACATATAGTGAGGGCTACCATGTAGCAACGCTGTTACATCTCAGTTCTTATGAACTTATTTTAAATGTATACATGCTAGTAAAAAGTAAAGGTTTTCCAAGCTAAAAGTTATTGTGCAAAGGTGCTACTGTGGCTCTTGCCACCTACAGCAGGGAGGTTTCCATGCCCTCAGTCTGAGCTCTGCACATAGGTTGTTTTGTAAGCCCAGGATTGAAGTCACTCCTTTAAATGGTCCTAAGCTGAAGAAGAAATGTAAAACTTGCTTCAGTCCTGCAAATATATTTTACCCTGAATGTAATGGTAGCTCTTGAGTTGGGATGATAACTAACTCTGTCCAATAAACTATGCTGATAGTTGTGTTAAAAGCCTGTGTTCTTCAAGGCTGTACCTCTGGGACTGTGTAAGGATGACTAGAATGAAACAGTTGCTGTCAGACCACTGGGAATGTTTTTCCTACAGACAATTTCTTTTCCACGGACAGTGCGCGATGAGAACAAGCTGTAGAATTACTTGCCTATGCTTCAGTAGCAGGTTTCTTATCCTCAGTTGCTTGCTGCAGGAAGCAATTGGTTAAGAGAAATGTTTAGTCTAGACTGTTCTGTGCCCTGAAGAGTGTAAAGGTGCTGTCAAACCTGGTCAGAAAGAACAGTTCTTAGTTGTTCTGGTGCCATAAAAGTATGTGACAGCAGAGTCAAAAATTAAGACAATAACTAAGTACAAGATATTCACAAAGAGGTTTTTCCCCCCTGAGAAAGCTTGAGGTGTGTATGACAAATCCCAGTCTTGTCATTCTATGCTGTTGCACTGGGTGTGATGTAAGAGGCAAAATGCAATGGAATGTGTAAGTTCCTTTTGGGTTATTAATCTTAAAGATGATGTGATGAGATACTTGTAGAACATTAGCTGTGTACGTCAGTGGTCTTGCTTTGATTGCTTTGTGTCATTATAATCCTAAAATTACACCAAAAACATTCTAGGGGTGAATAGTGTTAATGCATTTTACAGTGTGATTGAATTAGCAGAATATACTGAAATACAATCTGAGTCTCAACAGTAGAAACTGAAACTAGAGAAGGGCATTTCATTTCCGATAGACAGAAACAGTGATTTCCATGACTTACTGAGTTCCTGCACCTTGGCTTTTGTAATGTTTTGTTGTTTTGACTGTGGTTATGATTTGCAATAGCAAAATAAGGAAGTGTTGTAATGGCAAAATCATTAAGGGATAATTTTCTTTCCCACTGAAGCCTTTGACAAATGTCCTCGTCATGCAAGTGGGAGAATTAGTGAAGTGTATACCTCTGATTTGAAGTGTTTAAATTATGGACAAAGGCTTGTCTGAGTACTCTTTAAAGTAAGGAATTTACAGCAATAAATACTCATTTCTGAGTCTGTCCCTATTGTCATCAGATCTGCTGGGGAAAGGGGATTAAAACCTTTCTCCATAACTAAGGTACTTTAAGCTGATTTTTCTTGGCCCTCCAGAATACAAGCTGATGACTAGAGTCTGTGCTTTCAGATGAGGACTCTGTAGTAACTCATTCTTCACAGCTGGAAGTTAGTGCTGCTGCAGAGGAAAATGTGGATTTGTTCCTGAGAAAAGAATAAGGAGTTATCAGAAAGGAGACATTTGCAAACACTGCTTGATTGAGTCAGAAATCTTGCTATCTGTTCAGGCTTGCTGATATACCTACTCTTTGTTTTTAATCTTGAGATATACCGATTTTCATTAATGAGTTCAGAGGATGGCTGTAAAGAAATGTAGCACTTCAGCCCTCGTTTTTATATCACTATACATAATACCACAGAATGGCTTAGGTTGGAGGGGACCTTACAGATCCTCCAGTTCCAATCTCCTTCCATGGGTAGGGTTGGCAACCATTAGGTCTGGCTGCTTCTGGCTGGTTTCATCTGCCTGATTTCTTATTCTGGGAGATGGACAGCTCTTGCACTGTCAGAAAAAACAACTGTAAAGTGCTGCCAGCTCTGTTTTGTTCCTTTTTCCCTAAGGACAGTTTCCCAGGGGATGTCCTCCAGCAATTCCTTTAAAAAAAAAAAAAAAAAGAAAGAAAGAAAAAACAAAAAACAGCCCTGAAGTTCAGGGTCCTGACTCTACTCTTTGTCAGGCCTGTGTTCCTTGAGATCATGAACTCAACCAGGGCATGGTAGTTGCAGCCCAGGCTGCCTCCAATCTTAACCTCTTCTGTGATCTCTTTTGTGCTGATGAACACAGTGTCCAGCAACACTACTCCTCTGGTTGGTCTGTGAGCCAGAAAGTTGTCATCAGTGAATTCCTGGAGTCTTCTGGACTGCTTGCAGCTCACTGTGTTGTTTCCTTATGCATCTTTTAATGCATCTTGCTGGGAGAAATCTCATCTTACTAGATACAAAAATACTAATATTGTCTAGGAGTTTAGCAATTTCTTTCTGCTTTATTGACTAGTCGCATACAAAGCAACAAGAAACAATAAGGGTATTGAAACCACCTTGTTTTAATGATGGGGCAAATTATGAAGCTGGTAATTTTCAGAGAGCAAAAAGAAGTCCATCAAGAATTAGAACTTCAAATCATAATAGAAGCAAAATAAAAATAAATAAATAAATAAAATCCAAAGGTGAGCTTGTACTGGGGAGTCCATCGGAACCCTTATAACTCATTTTCTGCTTAATTTTTTTTATCTTAAAATTCCTCATGTACCTCCTCTTCTCCTTTCTTTCCACAGCAGGTTCCACTCAGACCATGGTTAACCTAACATGTATCTTCAGATGTAGAGTGTTTGAGGAAAAATAAGTCTGGCTGCTGTGGATGAGAATCAGAGTCATTTTTTATGTAAGGGCTTACGGAGTATACTAACTTAACAAATTACCTGGAGAGTTAAAAACACGTGTCCTTCCTCTGCAGGTGCCCACAGACCTTCCTTAGACCATCCTGGTGGTCTAAGTCATTGACTTTAAAAGAAGCAGAAAAAGTGTGTATTCTGACACTGAAAGAAGGCTTTCAGGTGTGGATTGAATGTTGTGGATTTCTTGATTGAATGTTCATCCTTATGACTTAAAAGAACCTAATATGGGAAAAAGGTTAGAAATAATCATGTAGTTAGTATGCTGCACCTGATAGCTCACTGGTAAGCGTGTAACTTCTGCAGGCTACTCTTCTGAGATGCCTCTTTGTGTCTAATGTGGGGCTTTCAGCCTGCTCCAGGCCCAGCTGCCTTAGGAATGAGGTGTCCTAGCTCACTGTCCTGTAGGCAGCAAGGTCAGTTTTTAGTTCTGACACCCAGTGCTCTTCTTTCCTTTAAATCTCTGTGAATATCATGGCTATAGTCCCTGTATGTAAAAAAAGAATAGTTTTGTTGTCTTGTTATTGAGGTATTGAGAATCAAATTCCTAGCTGACGACATTAACAACGTTACTTAGATGTAATTGAAAAGTGAAACAAAAGAATTACCGACAGGCAACAAAATCAAATATATATTGCTTGGAAATATATTGCCAGTGCATTGATTTGAACTGCTATAAAGCTTTGTGATCAGCATGAGAAACTGAGAAGTGGTACCACACGGAAACTTAAGATGAACAGAAAACAATTCGTCTGCGAATTGTCACTGTTCTGAGAAAAAAATTTCTTTTTGGATACGACTAACCTTAAGTCTCTTCAGAAGATTATATGATGCTGGGCTGAAACCTGTGTGCTTCTGCCCTCTTGATCTTGATGCATTTCTCGTTGCCCTCTCCCATGAGAAAGGAGACTTCAGTTCCTGGTGTCAAAGAAAAAAATAAAAGCCAATCTCACAGGGAATGCTGTATGGATATCAGTGCAAAAAATGCCTGTTTGTATCCTGTCACTGATGACACAGACTGGCTCATCTGCATCTGAATGAATATGAGAGAGAAAAACAGAGCTTATGGTTTATAAATCTTTATTGAACAAAACCTGTTTCTTGGGCCTTGCAGCTGTTTGAATGTTTCAGACAAAATTACAATTTTCTCAAAAAATTCACTTCACTTATTATTAATAATAAACAAAATAGTTACAGATTGGGGCTATCTGTGACAGTACATTAAACTGTACGTTTGAGTATGAGAGAATAAAGAGGATCATGCAGACAAAGCAGATTGTGGATTCCACGTGCTTCTATTGAAGGTGAAGAGTGCGATTCTCATTTTAAATTGTCTCTGAGCTAGGATTTTTTTGTTGGTGAATGTCAACAAGACTTTCACAGAACGTGTTTTCTAAACAGACTGGCAGTCATTTAGAGTTGGGTCTGAGCTGGAATACTCTGCCATCCCACATGCGTTGTGCCCTATGCATTTCTCATTGCCCTAGGCACTGGTTTTCTTTCTTAACGTCCATTGTGTTGCTGGGGTTGGCAGCCAGGCAGGAGAAGACAAACGTCTTCTGTCAGATGTTTCTCTCTAGAACTTGTGTTAGTAGTCTACCTTAATTTAAAAGCAAAAGCTGGTGGTAGTAGCCAATTTAAGACCAGACCTCTGTGCAAGAGGCAACTTTGAGGAAGAAAACCAGATAGTCTTATTCCTGTCTTCTGTTGCTCAAAACAGATTATGATGGCAGGTCTAAAAACTATTTGGAATAGATATTCCCATTTCTCAGAAATCAACATTTTAAATTGAAGAAGCAGAAGTTAAAAGAGTACTAGTTGTTTGCTTCATGAGTTAACAGACTGGGACTTATAGCATATGCATAGACTTGCTGTAGAAGGTTTAGTCATATGGTCAAGAATACTGATATGTTTAAAAGAAAACAACATCTCTATGGGCTTTCATGTGGAACAAAAAAAAGTTTTGAAAGATTGTCCTGAGATAATGCCACCCTTCTCATCTCTTGCATGTACTTCCCAAGCCCAATTTTCAATAGTTCTAGTGAGAAAAACAGTATAACTTCCTTGGAAATTTATGTAAGCATTTAACTTTTTCTAGAGTTAACATTTTTCCCAGTGTGGCATTTAGTTTCTTTTGCAGAAATTTAAGCCTTTTTTTTCCTCATCCTATCCTCAGGCACCTCAGATAGCTGTGTATTGCCCTTTCAATGGCTTATGTTTTGAAGAATAACCAGGTGCTTCAGGCTTTGCTTCTCCAGCTAAAAAAACTCAAATTCTTTTTTCGTAGGCCATACTTTTAAGACCTCTGTTTTTTTTTTGTTTTTTTTTTTTTTTTTTTTTGTGTGTGTGTGCCTCTGGGGACATCTTTAGTTGGTCCATTTCATAAAGCAGTTTCCAGAATTTGATCCACTACTACAGCTAAGAAATTATTAATGTTCCATTTTAAAGCTTATCTTCATAGGTCTTAAGTGCAAATGTCCAATCATACATGAGACTTGTCTGATTTTTAATGAATTAATTGCTTTTATGTAGGTCTCATTCTTGTCTTCAAAAGCTGAAGAACATATTTTCTTACTACTCAAATGTGAGCTGTTATTAATAATTTCCCCACATATTCAGTGATCCTATGTGAATGCTTTTGGACATATGATCTTCCATTTTTTATGTTGGTAACTTTTGTACCATGAGTGGAATGAAAAATAAAACAATCCCATCACCACCAACTTTTTTTTTATCTTTTTGATGACATATACCCCAATTTTAAATTTTCATCAACCATTATTTTACTGTGATATAAGCAATGCAGTCATGCTCCCAATTTTTCTTTATCATCCTTTACTTTTCTGTATCTCTTTGGGTCTTCCCAAACAAAGCTCTCCAGTCTCTCATCACGTTTGAAGCTTTCTCTTTTTATTCTTCTTTTCTGAAGCCACTAGTTCAACATCCCTTAAAGCAGATTGTCAATCACTAGAGAGGTGTCTCCAGATGTAGCCAAAACACAGATTAGTATTAAAATGCGTTGTGTTTCTGGAAGTATGGAATGGATAGGTCCTTACATTCATATTTGTAGAACATGATGCATGCTGAAATGTTGATCTTAGATGCAGACACAGTTATCAGATTTTGAATGTCTTTTCTGTAATTTTAATTTATTTGTATTTAATTTTCTCCTGTTCCTTATCCAGCATTCTCCCTTGAAATGAATAGATGATCATTATGAGGCTTCTAAATTTTTAATTAGGTCTTATAGACTAGAAAAGTGTGTTATTCAATTATTAAAAACTCAAAGTTTTTTCCTGATTTCTGGAGCAACAAGTATAAGAGAGATGTTACCCAGGCAGCAGTGTGCACTCTGTGATATCAGGTCGGTTACTTTCAGCTTTTAATAACCCCTCTAGTCTGGACTGAGCCTCATCAGTTCATGGTTGGAGAAAGCTCACGTTGAACAGCTCTGCCTGGGTATCCATGGTAAAGGAGGTGGTTCCTTTGTGAGTCTAAGCCTTACTTTAAGATTTCTGTAGGTTGATATGGATACACAAGGAGAGATGGCTGTGACTGAGGTAGGAATGGGCATGATTCCCTGCTGTGCAGCGTCCTGTTATTTATTCTGTTCGTTAATACTGTAGTGCAGTTTCTTAAATACTTTGCAGGAGTTGCTTTAGATACTGGAGAGAAAAGAGTGGGTGGGTACAAGAGAGCTGTGCAGAACCTTAAAACTGTACTAATGGAACACTCTGATTGTAAGTGTTGGACAGAGTACCATAATTTCTTTGTTTTAAGGGCTGAGTTGATGATTCCAAAAGAGGTGGGAAAAATCATTTCTGATGCAGTATTCTGATTTTCTTCCTATAAGAAAGCTCACTATTTTAACATGAAATTATTTTTTAGATCCTCTGAAATTTTCAAATCAAAATGGTGGTATATTCTTTCTTAGTATCTCTTCATATGTATTTAATTCTATCCCAATTCCAGGATGGATATTCTGCTTCCAAAACATCTCCACTTTTTGCAAAACAGGCAGGTCATTCTATCTGAGTTTCTCTCTTTGGCTGACTATTGACAGTCCTTCTGTGTTCTTTCTTTTTCTCCTGTGTATTGCTTCACTAGAAGTTACTGTTCTATGTGTCTTGTTTTGTTCACTGCATTGGGATGGGTACACATTTTGCTTGAACCTTCTGTTTGAGAAAATAATTGGAGGAAAGCATCAGCTTTACCAGATGTGCTGGCACACAGAAAGAAGGACCTGTCTCTGGGGCTGCCCCTCTTCTTTGTCATTTCTTGAGTAGATAAGTTGAAGGAAGTGCTCCCATCAGATGGCACACTGAGCCCCTTATATATCACAGTGCAGATTTCCCCTGACTGTAAAGCTGGTGTTGCACACTGTGACCTGGATGGTGATTTTTATTAAGTGGGCAGACATATTCTTTGGTTTCTTGTTTCATGAGACAGCTCTATGTGTATAGAGCATTGGTGTCTCTCTGTCAAATTCATGCTTTTACCTGTCATTAGGGTACAGCTTACTACTATTGCAAATTTTGACTTATTAAAGTTCATGTTGCCACAGAAACACTTCTGCTTTCAAAATTATTTATATTTCCTTTGGGGCAACTGACTTTTCTGTATTTTTCATCATGCCTCTTATTTCATTTTTAAATGAATTTCATAGCTAGGTACAGTATCCTACTGCGCACAATTATTGCACCAATATAAAATCTAAACATCACAAAGTCATTTCCAAAATCTAGGCAGTTACTGGTACTGTTGCAAAAGAATCAAGAGAAAAGTCTTTTTTTTTTTTTTTTTTTTTTTTCCTTAAACTGGGTCATTTACCTGACATTTAAAATATTGCCTTTAATATTTCTTTCTGCCTCATTAGAGAATTAAATAATCCATGAAACACTCTGCATTAAAAATCAATTCAAAATATTATAATATTGCTTTAAAAAACTCTCACAAATCTAACATTACCCTCAGCCAATACCTCATATGTTGGTTAACAGCCAAATTAATGGAATATTCATCTGCAATTTCACAGAGCTAGCTCCTATTATCTAATTAAAGGTAAAAATCAGGACAACTAGAGTTGTCTTTTGTAAATTAAAAGTCCTCTTTTATGTGTTTTGGAGGTGTCAGCTCTATTATAAGGACTAATTAGGCTTTTTACAACATCCTGGTACTGGGGAGGAAGTGGTATTTTATGTAGTTTAAAGATTATTAAGTGTCTTTAGCACATTGAGGTTAGATTTCTTAGGATTCCATCAGTGCATACCTGCTGTTGCAAGAGGAAGTACTTTATTTTCTCGTAACCAGAAATTGGGCTTTTTGAAGAATTAAATGCTTGTCTGTAAGGCAAGCTTACAATTAAGAAAGCCACTGAAAAGAACCAGTAAATTGTTGTAAATGTGGTGGACTCCATCTGCTCGCATCCGCTTACAAATCTCAGCAGCGGAGTACAAATTTTAACTCACACATTGTTTGTAAAGGGCCGTTCATCTCCGTTAACTCTATGAAATACTCTGAAGAATTTCTGCTGCTCATCTCCCTTGCCCCAGCATAAACTCACATAACTCTACTTTGTTTTCCTTAAAAACATAATTAGCAGAACAACTGGTTTAAGACTGAGTGTTTTTTTATAATAAAAATGGACTGCCCTATTCATATGCAGACTGTGCTACACTTTATTGAAGATCCCATGATTTGCATACAAACCAGGTTTAGATTATGGCAAGAATGGTGGGGACCAACTTGTGATCATGCCTTTTTTTTTAATGATTATACTGTTGTCAGTAAGAACTTAACTATAATCACAGTGTTGCCCCATGCTTCAATTTTTGTTCCTTTGGTCTATCTGTTTTTACATGCGTTCATGACTTGAGTGTGAAATCCCTTGAGATTTGCTAACATTTTAAATGCCTAACTAGAAAAAGAAAATCAAATGTGCACATGTTCACTTTATATTTTTAATGATAGAGAAACTGAGATAAAATTATGTTAAAGGTAGTACAGGTTGTGACAATAACAAAATGTAGCACTCTCCATTGTAAACTTTGTGAACAGAAAATCAGTAGTTAGATCATAGATTTTTATGAAGCTTTTACCGTTTGAGTAGATCAGTAGATGAAGCATTATGAAGACTTTAATCAGTGCCAGTTCTAAAGCACTAATTTTCTTTAGCATTTGAAGTTACAAAAATATATCTTTGGCTAAGCTGTCTGAACTGAAATAAAATGAGAAAGCTTTAGTCTGACGAGTGTAAGTGCAATGACTTTTTAATAGACTAACAACTGTTTAAAAAAAAAATGCAACACCCAAACATAATGGCCACTTTTGAAACTAAATTTTCAACGTGGTGTTTAGGGATTTAACCATGCAGTGCACATTAGTGTTAATGGGAAATTGTCCAGCCAAATCCCTACACATTACACTGCAAATGTACTCCGTAGTGTTTAAAGCTGGCCTGTTAACACTTATTATGAAACTGCACTCAGGAAGGCAGATTAAGTAATATGGTACCTGAACATCTATTGCACAGCAATACAAGTCTCCATTTCCACCCCATTCCCACTCCACCGTTTTCATTTTATTTTATCATATTTAGCTAAGTTCTGCATGAAGGTATGCATCAGCCTATGAAGGTATTTTCTCAGACTGAAGAAATAACTGTTTCCTGAGAACCCATTTGAATTCCTGTTGGCATGAAACCTGTGAAGGGATTATAAATGTAGCAGAAATCTTTTTTTCTTTCATGTGTCGTCTTTTCTTCATTTCTTTTTAAATAGTCTTCACACCAGTCCTAGCTATCCTTGACAAGAACTTAGAGGTGGGCGAGGATAACATAATGGAGAGAGCCGGATGTAAATTTGCCTATAACAGTTTTTTAATTTGACAATGGTGAATGTATAAAACTAAATTTTATATCGAACACACATAAGTTTAGATAAAATTTTCCCTATCCACTGCTCAACAGTGATTATTCAGTGATTAAACTTCTACAACTGTCCATATCTACATTCAAGGTTGTTCAAGTTCTTGTGTATTATTTTGTTTCAATGATCTTTAGGAAAAATAATGAAATAGAGTAGAATATAGTGGCTATGGAGTGACTCAGCAGATAAGTGTAACTGCAGTTATTCCTTCTTTCCCAGTCACTGAAATGGATAACTATGTAGCTACAATTCAACTCCCCCTCCCCACTTGTGTTAATATCTCTAACTTGCAGAGTCATGCTCCCTGCAGCACAATTTCTTGTGGTTCTTACCACCCTTCTGATAACCCGTGCAAGGAAAACTGAACTCAGGTTAATCCTCTGTTCTTTGGGATGTCAAAACAATATTTTATATCTTCAATGATACTACAATCTCATGATAAAAATTCTTTTCTATTTTACCAGTCACAGTGGGCATTTTCTTTTTACTGATGCTGATGTGTGCTTTAGAATAAATATACCTTGCAATTTTTCCAAACTGAAATCTCTTAAAATTGGCATGCAGTTAAATAACATATGCTCAGGGTACTCATTAGTTATTTTTACAATTAGTGGGAAAATACCACACCTCTGTCTAAGGAGTTATTAGGTGCATTTCTGTAAGAATGCAATCAATTCTTTGCTCCATGTAGTTAGTCAAAGTCAGCACCGCTAACTTTAAGCATCCTTTGAAGGAAATTGTAGAGACGAGTAAAATTAGATTTGAAAGACTGCAAAAATGCTGTTGATGCACTAGCATGTTTGAAGCTCTGGTCTATGCTATTTAATTTTGTCTCTTTGTAGTCCTTTTTTTTTTTTACAGGATTATCTGAAAGTACATGTGCGAATTTCCCATAAGTTGCTGATGTGTCTCACGATAACCTTCTATTCTTTCTGCATCTTCTCTATAATGTATGTAGTGTTAAACTATCCCTGTTGCATGAACATTTATTTAACGCTCCTCTCTGCACCTCTTTTCACCGTACATTACAGCATTATCCTTGCAATACCATGATTACTTTTTGCCTCCACTTCACTTTTGGGCATCTGTCTCCTGTTGGGACTGCATCTCACAGAGCTGCCTGCTGGCTGGGTAGCCTGCAATTTGCTCACCTGTGAGCAAAGCAGATTATGTTCTTTGTACATCCCTGTTTAAGCAATTTGACAGAGTTCCTTACAGCTCCACTGCTGGCAGTAGTGTCTGAGTGCCAGTCTTTTCACTTAATTTACTGTCACCTTAGCTCAGGTCATCTCACCTGTTGAGTATAATTGTGCCCACTACTTCTACCTTGAAACTACATCCTTGGCTTTTCTAATGCCTCATCCAAATCCTGTCCCACCTAACTTCCTTCTTGTCCTCTGCAAAACAAAGAAACAACATTATATTTTCTTGGCTAACTTGGTATCCTTTGCTCTGCATGTTTGGAGAGCTTCTGTCTGTAAGGGGCCTTGGCTGTGGCCAAGGAGGTGCTAAGTTACCTGAAGGGAAATGCTGAATGCAAGAAAATAAGAGCTTCTAGTAAGCCAAGAAATTTCAATTATTCATTCCCTATGACAGTTACACAGTGACCCATTGACAGAATTTCTGTTCCTTTGATAAAGGAGTGTCTTACACTGACAGGTACAAGTCTGGTCATTCCACAGGTTCTTGCTGAGTAGCCAAAAGCTGCATACCAGCTAGCTGCTGCTGCTCTGTTGCATTCAGGACGACAAGAAGTTGCTGAAAGTTGAAGGCTTCAGTGCCCTAAGCCAGAGGCAGGATGAGAAGCTCAGTGCAGCTCAGGCACTTCTAGCTGGGCAGAATGTGCTTCCAGAATGCTGGAAACCATTTATTGCCACTAAGATGATATACTGTAAACCGACTAGACCACTACAAACGCTCAGATCTCTGATTAAAAGAACTCAAATCTCTAAGCAGGGAGGCTTTCTGAATTAAGATAAGTATGGTAGTTAGTTTCTGCCTATTCCAGCTCATCTTGATTTGTCAGTTCTTTATCTTAACCACATGCAGATTGTGGGAGAATTACTTCTCCATCTGTACTGTGTTATCGTCAGTTCAAAAATGATGATGAATCTTCCTGAACTGTTATCACAGTTTCTGCCTTATCCTGTGCTATAGCTCACACTGACTTCAATAGGTGTGCTTTGTTTGACTCCAAGTTCAGCTGGTACCCAATGGACTAACTGTGCTCTGGGTGGAATGCTCTGCATTTACACCAGTGTAGGGGTAAGGGTCTTTGGTTTGTGTGTAGTATTTCTGTTCAAACAGAATGACAGCCTTGTGATTAAACAGATGGATAATTAAAATAACTGCTCAGGAAACTCCCTCCCTCCAACCCCATGTAGGCATTTGGCTTCTTTGTGTAGATTATACATATTCCACATTTCAATTGTAGAGAACTGGCAATTGAAAAGGGTTGTATTCCATACTTCTTTTATCTGCTAGTGTGTTTCAGCTCTCCACAACCACTGCACAACTTCTTACCTTACAACTCTGAATTATATTTTTATTTTATTTCATTATTAATTTGACAACCTACTGGAATACTATTTGAAAATACTCAGGTGTTTTTAATAAAATACTTCTAGTTGAGGAGATATTTGGCACAACATAGCTTGCTTTTAGAAGACAAATTTGCGTTTTTACAGGAGTAGCTAGTATGACAGAATAATTTATGTACAACAGAATTTTGGGTGACATCCAACTGCTAGTGAAGGAACTATTAAAGTGCTTAAATCAATACCATTTATCTTTAACCTTCTGGGCACAACTAGTTTACAGATCTTGGGAAAAAACAGTGGTAATTTGTAATCCCTGTGAAGTCTGCTGTTTTCTCTATCTGTTGTTCTTATTACACCCAGTAAGAAAACCACACGTTAATTTGTAACATTTTATAATGCTGAAAGTAACAATACTGCACAATAAGTGTCCAGAGGAGGGGGCAGCCCAGGGTGGAGCCATGACCTGGGAGGAGGAACTGAGGTCTCTAGTGGCATCCAGTCTGGAGGCGAGGAGTCCCAGGGGAGACCTCACTGCTCCCTGCACTTCCCTGAAGCAGAGTTTGGTGCCAAGCTCTGTTCTGAGGAACTGAGGTCAGGACACGCATGGGATGGAGCTGTGCCACTGGAGGGCCAGGGTGTATGTAGGATAAATGTATTTACTGTGAAGGTGGACAGACACTAGAACATGGCTGTCAGTGTTTAAGTGGCCTTTGGACAGTGCTCCCAATAGCATGCTGTAACTTTTGGTTAAGTAGTCAGGCAGTTGGACTCGATGGTCTTTCAACAGTGCTATTCTACTCCAATTTCTTGTTCATTGACAGGCTAACAGACATTTTAGTATTGCTTGCTTTTAAACTTTTCTCATAATACTTTACTTCATCTCACCAGCCCTTTAATATAAGATTCCAGGTGTTCTCCTTCATTGTATTTCACCCTTGGATTCCTTTTTTTTCATCAGTTGTCATTCAGCACTCTGAGCACTGTGGCAGACCCATACGGTGAGAGTATCTTTTTATAAATCATGAGTCAAGCTGAGTTTTGTTAGAAAGCATGATTTGGAAAACAAGACATAGAAAATGTGGAGAGAAATTTAAAACTAGTGCATTGCCACTCTTACCATTCTGGAGCCAAGGGGAGACCTCAATAAATTGCTTTTGCAAGGCAAAGAGCAAATGTTGGATTTCAGTCTCAATATCATCTGCATTTTTGTTCCTCAAAATTGCATTTCGAAGCCTCCTATCACAATAATTCAGCACCATTAAGACTTGGAAGTATGTGTTGATAAAGATGTTATCTTCTTTCAGTGGTAACTAGTAAATATTGTACTTCTAGTCTGCTCTTACATCGTCTACTTCAATGGTTTTACTCTGTACTTGTGATGGCATGCCATCATAGTAACACCCCTTCTGAATTTCCAAGCAAATGAACCAATGGGGATGTGCAAAACTTAAAATTTTAACCTTCTCTTTTTCAGTTATGATGATCATGCTGACCTCTAAGGAAGAGAATTCCTATTTGTGCATCATTTATCTTCTCTTTCCTGTACCATCTACGCTTATTTGTAGCCTGCAAAGCCACTGTTAGCTATTGTCACTATTATTTATTACATTCTATTACAGTCACTGTTATCTATTACGATAGCACTGATAGTATCTGACTGATCTTGTCAGTAGTTACACCATCACAGAATGCAAGAGTTTGTGACCTGAAACATGATGATATAAACTGACAAAACAGACAAAAGGAGAGTGAAATGCTACCCAGCTCAAAAATGTACAGTTAGTGATACAACTGGAAGAGAATGGCAGTTATGTGACTGAGCACCGCTGCTTGCTAGATGCAGTTCCCTTGCAAACCTCATTTACTTCTCACTTCAAGAAATCTTCAATATGTACTTCAGTAGTGTAGGGATCTTCACTGTGCCTCTTTGCTGTTGCCAGACCCAGTGGCAGTAAAGCATAGTGAAGTGCATTTAATGAATCTTATTCGTTACAGCAGTGAAACTGAAGTCTTCAATTTTTTACTTAGCATAAATACTACATGGAAGGAATGACTATCATGAATAGAACAGTCCAGAATCTTTCTGGGTATTTTTACAGTCAGAAAAATACTTTTATTACTAAATTAAAACATTTTGTGTTCTAATAATTCTGTTATTTAAGTTGCACTGGAATCTGCAGTACATGAGATCTTTCAGTTTAAAAGATGTTGTGATTTTAATTGTCTAATTTAGTGGGTGATGTTCTTCACTCAGTTTGTAGTGAAGAGTAAAACTGGAGTAGTGGTGGGATAGACCAGCACTCACATTAACTAAAATCATACATACAATGACAGTGTTGGATTTGAGACATTCACATTAACAGCAATGTAACAGTACGCCCCAAAAGCTTCACTGGCATCTTGTCTTTCATTCAAAAATCCTAATATGCTATATGAAATCAGAATTTACCCTGGAAAGCCAGCACTACCTTTCAAAGTAGCAGCTGGTGTGCTGAGAAGTTGGCTGAACCTTATCTTTAAAAGCTGGTGAAGTAATGACAGTTCTTGATTCCCTATTTTGTACACTGAGCTATATATTTACCATGATACTGGATCATACAACATCCCCAAGGATTTGGAAGATTTTTAAGTGTCTCATTTTAGGCATTTTGATTTCTTGCAAATGCAAGAGGGATGAGAAGTTCTGTTGTTAATTTTCAGTAGATGTAGTAAGGCTTCTGATACAACCTCAAAAATATTCATGTGCCCATGTAACCATCAGAAACATGTGTGGCTGTGCTTTTGCCCCTGTGGTGCACACTGTTGTTTATTCTCTTTCTGTTGATGCCTTTTGCTGTTGCTTTTTCTGTCGTTTAGCAGCTAAGGTTGCTTTCTTACACAACAGGACTTTCTAAGCTTTCCTCCTCCCTAACATGCAACAGCTTCTTTAGTTACAAACAATAAAGTGCTATCATCGCACCAAAGAAATTGCTAGTGAGATGGTGTGGTTTGTGTTAGCATATGAAGGGCTGTGTCAGAGCTTTTCAAGACTTCACCCCTGGAAAATTTCAGTCTCTAACAAATGTAATTTTGAAAGGAATAAAATACCTGGCAGACTGATACTATTATACTGTCCTGCTTCTTCAAGCAGGAGTCATGCTGAAAGGATGACACTGTCTCTTGAGCTTTTGACTTCAACTGATGAAAATTGGTTTATATTTGGCTTATTTTCCAGAACTGTGTAAAATACCTGCTTCAGTCAGCACTGTCCTTAAAAACAATAAGGTTGCAGGTCGAGCATATGGTAGACTTCCACACTGAGTGCACAGATCATATAATGGCTGCATTGTTTCTTCCAAGGGCCCCTAGTACAATTCCACTGTGCAGCTATGTAACACTTGTACTGCTTTATATGGAAAACAGCATCCGAAGAAAGTGAGCTGATGCAGTTTCAAAGACAAAATCTGATCTGCTCGGACAGTAGAGATGTGTTTTCTGCAATTACTATCTGCAAACCTCTTCTGTGGAGGAAATAAGAATTGATCTGGAAGAGTCCTTCCTTTGTAATGCTATCAAAGCAAAAATGTTTATTATCAATTTGCCATTCATTCTGAAAGTCATTAAACCAGTTAAAATTATTTTAAGTCAGTACAATCATTGCTTCCAAATTATGGACATATAATTTTGTTTCAGCAATTCTTCAGTGACTCTTCTAATTTTACATATAGTTCTATTTAAATGTTTGGATTTTTTTTTCAGTGTGATTTAATATTCATGAAAAGTATCAGAAGATACAAACATTGGTTTTGTTTGTTGGATAAATAAATAAAAATAAAAGAAACTTTACTTAAATTATCTCATCTGTGTCCTTCAAACGTCATGAAAGGAACCATCTCTGAGATGGAGGAGACGTAGTCTTCTACTCCTTCAAAGCTTCTGACCTTGGCATTGGCTGTAGGTGTCCAAATAAAACAACTGTCCTGTAGGAATGTAGTCATGTCACCTTCATTCATTGAGTGGCACTTACAATGTAACAGCCTTGTTAGCATCTTTTGTTTAGAGCACAGCTTAAGCATTTGCTTTTCCTTTTCTTGCTTAATGCTGTACTGTTCTGACTTAGCTTGATCAATGCTACTCTTCCCTCCTTGTTTTCTCTCTTTCCTTGCCGCGCTAAAGATGGATTTGCAAGGCTCATTGAATTGGCAATGAGGTATAAAGGCATCCACCTTTTGTGCTTAGTTCAGGCTTGTTGTAAGTAAAAATATTTACATTTTAAATGACAAAGGCTGGTATTCTCAGCCTTACTTTTGGCTTTATTGGACCCTATTCAATTTGCCACACCTGGTGAAAACTGTAATGGAAAATGGAGACAAAATATGGAATTGGCAATTGGGAATGAATTCGGAGTTCTCTCCCTTTCTGTACCAGTAAAAGGCTTTCATCTGAGGTTCTGCAATTTGTTTTTTGAACTGATGACACAGAGAACTTCACCTCTGAATTCCGTGGAAGTTGTTACTACTTATAAACAGATTATGTGAATTGATTCCCTCTGTTGTTGTTATTGTTGGTTTTTTGTGGTTTTTGTTTGTTTGTTTGTTTGTTTAAGTCATTCTCTCAGTGAACTAAACAAGTTAGCCTTAATCTCAGATATGTCTTGCTACAATTAGTGCCAGCAGAGGATGCTGCCAATAATATACATGAAAGACTAAATAAGCCTGTAGATAATAAACACTGCCCTCTTTTCATGATTTGAGCTGGACTGATTTGGTCCAAACTATCTTTTGCTCAGCCTTAGATACAAGTTAGAGATCACTCTCTGAAACAGTCTATCCCTGTTTATAAAACCTGAACTCCATGAAAGAGGTGTCTCATATACACAGAATAGAATCCAGTCCAACACTTCCTTGTTTCAGAAACCTGGCTTTAGAAAAGGATTTGTGTTTCTTGCTCTGGACAGGAAGAACATTTGTCATCTACTATGAACTTCTGTCATCAATAAAAATAAGTTCTCGGACTTCTGTTGAATGAGTGCACGGATAAAACAAAATTATTCATATAGTCTTTATTTTCTCCTGGATATGGCTGAAAGCTTTATCTTACTCCATGAGCTTCATCCAAAGATGGCACTAGGCGATCACAGGAAGCAGTCTGTAAGTAAACAGCTGTGCTCTGCATTCTCTCCCTGTAGTTGCCTTCCCTCCTTGACTTCTTTCCCTCCATATGTTTTCAGTTGATCACTTAAAACAGACAACTCTTGTCAGTTTAAAGCTACAGAGATAGGGGTGGAAAGAGGGAGGTAAAGGTTGTGCTTTTTACAGCTTTGTTCTTAATCCTGAAAGGAGATCAACTATTTTTCATGCTATTACAAAGCAGACTGTAAACGTGTGAATGTATGAGGTCTGCTTTGAAAGTAGTGTCTCCTGTTTTATTGTATTGGCCCACAGCATCAGAGGCAGAGGTTGGTACGGCAGTAGAGGCTGAACCTTCCTGCTCATATTCTGTTACCTTTTGTTGCTGTGTGACAGATGGCAGCAGAGGGGCAGTCTGACAAAATGGCGTCTGACACGGAAGTGTGAATGGAACAAAGGTGTGTCACTGAATTACTGCATGTGGAAAAAATGGCACCCATTGGCATTCCTTGACTCTTGCTGAATGTTTCTGGAGATCCAACAGTGGATGTGAGCACAGTGGGGCAGTGGGTGGTGTGTTTCAGCATTGGTGACAGTGACATGAAAAACAAGCCATGTTCCAGAAGGCCATGAAGATTCTTACTGGTGCAGCATGAAGGCTTTGTTCATTACTGGCAAAAATGCATAGCTAATGGGGTGGCTATGTTGAAAAAGTGTGTTTTGTAGCAGAGAATTTGCTCTATCAAACAGTGTCATTGTGTATCTGTTGTAATTTCTGTAGAAATAAGTAGGAGGCATTACTTTTGGAGCAATCTGTGTATAACTGTAACCAACTTACTGTTTCTCATGTGTTTTTTTTTTTTTAATGCAAAATGGATCTGAAAGAAATGAATACAGAAGTTAAATAATGTTTATATGGTACCTCCTCCTTTTTCTCATTCTTGGTAGAAACAACTATGGTTCCTAAAGTGTGTAAGTCTGAATGATAAATCCTGCTAGTTGAAGGACATCCTTGTCTCAGTCTCTGTTTTCTTTTTTTTCTTTCTTTCTTCTTCTTCTGCCTTATATTGTTCTTCATGTCTTCCTTTCTCATGGTTAATTTGAACCTAATAGAATAAACTGCTGGCTGCAGCAGCTTGTGTCAAGCAGCAAAAATGTTTTTTGGAAGGCTGACCTGGAAGAGCCTTGCTTTCCTAGCTTTGTGATCAGTTTCATTGGGGTGGTTGCTTAGAGGCAGATTCCGATTTTCTGCAGACTGTTCTACAGCCACCCAGCAAAAGAAATTTGGGTTATTGCTACGATATGTAATTAAAAGCTGAGAAACTGTTGCACAGTTTTGCTAAAATCCTAGCATGGGAGTTCATTGTCTCCCGTGGCTCTTCTCTCTCTGGCCATTTAAACTTTGTTTTTACGTGTTCATCCTACACTGAAAGGTGTTAAAACCAGGCTGCTCTAAAATGAAAAGGGATTAGGGATGGAGATTTATTCATAGTCTCTATTAATTTCTTAGGCTGTTTACTTTAATTCTGCCCCCTACCCCCAGCTGCCCTCTTTTTTTCTTTTTAACAACTTTTTCTTCCTCTTTGCAAGCTCTGGGTGAGGGAAAGGCTGTGGCAGGGTCTTGCTGAACATGAGCTGCTGGTGGAACCCTGCGGGGCTGGTTGCTGCCAGGGGCAGGAAATGGAACACATGCCTTTCACCAAGGCAAATTCCTTTTTCTAATCAGATCAGCAGTCATGCAGGGAGAAGTGGCACTGACAAAATGTCAAGTTGTGCACATGGGTTCCAACTGCAGCTATGGATGGATGTCTGACAGAGAGGAAACAGCCATGGTCAAAATTGTGTTGTACGTCATGATTAGAACTGTAAGGAACAATTCATTTACCCCAGATAGTGGCAAGTGTTAGATTGTAAGAAAGTTGGAAAGTTAAAGTGAACTTAATTATCAACTTCAACTTGTTGTGTTTCTTGTCATGATGTATCACTGTTTTGATAAAGTGATTCTGCAAACCTTTCACTGAAAGGCTGCTAAATTTTAAATAAATCAACTATACTTATAAGTTTTCAAATGCATTACTTTATCATATATATATGTATATATTTCTTCTCACCTTGACCTCATTCAAAATAACAGTTACTGCCTTTTTTTTGATGATAACTTTCCTACTGGTGCTTAGCAATGGAGTTTGTTGTTCATACAATGCCAGTGTCCTTATAGCTGTCGTTGGTATGCCTTGCATGCAGCTCTGGCTACTGTGTATTGTAGTGCTGCAGTTCTTTTCCTTCTGCAAAGAATTTATAACACTCTCTTTCCAAGATTCTACACTTTACATGTTTTAAAAAGAAGATGAAAGGCATTGGAATTTGTCCTAGATTGGCTTCCTCAAATGAAAAGGGTTGGGAGTATGTTTCTCTCCCATCGGACTGTAGGAGTTCTGGGATAAAAATTTTAGAGCAAAAGCACCACAGTGTCATAGCTGGAACTCAGTTCTGTTCTGTGGACCCATGCTGTAAGGTGCAAATTGCAGGTGCAAAGCTCAGAATAACTTAAGAAAGAGCACAGAAGCAGTTTTTAAAAAAAGACACTATTTCACTAAAGATCTTTGACCATGATACTTTGTCATTTAACTTCTTTTATCAAAATATTAGTATTTCCATCACATAAAGACAAGCTACAAGAAAATTCTTGAAGAAAGAAAGTATGTTTTAAAAATTTGACTTTGAAGCTCAGGAGTAAATGCTGATAAAAAATGTGAAGAACTATGAAGTCTCGAAGTCTCTCCATCCCTCCCCAAGGAAGGGAAAGATTAAATCTGTTAAACAGGAGTGATATGAACAGGATTGCTTATCTATCTGTGAAGGCATATGGAGTGAATATTACTAAAACTGCTTCTATTTAATCTATACAAAATGCTGATGTGTAAATGTTAAAGTACATTTTCTTGAATTAATTTGTGGAACTCACTGCTGCAGGTAATTGCTAAAGACAAAGCGTTGTAATACCTTGTAAAATGCTGATTTCTTCTGTCAGTGAGCAGTAAGATAGGTGAGAAAAAGGGCTTGAAATCTATGACAAAGCATATACTGATTATGGCTGAATTTGTTTGAAGGACCAGTTCACAACTGCACATTGCATTTCTGTGTGCACCAGCCTAATGTAAGCCATACAGTTGCTGTTGAAGAGAGGATGATGTTCCCACCAGAGATTTCAAAAAATATCATTACATCTTGAGGTGATGTGTGTGTGTGTGTCAGGCGTTGATGTTTCAGTACATCTTTTGTCTCTAATTCTTTTATTTGCCTCTAACCTTGGGGTTTTAGTTTTAGAAAGGTTTTAGATCTTTCTGAAGCACTGCAAGTTTTTTTTTCTATAAATATTTTAAGACTTAAGATGTCACCATTTAGCATTTGTTGTCTGATATTCATAATCATAGGCATTAGCAAATATGGCTGTGAATAGCAAATATAAATCTTTGCATTTCTTTTCAGACCAAGCACAGTCTTCATTAAAACCCAAAGCATAGAAATTCTGGATTGCAGCTGAGGGTACTTTCCATTGCATCTTAATGCTGTAGGCATAAGGAAGGGCTGCTGGAATAGCTTAATGTATACTTGACAGAATCCTATAAATGGGCTCTGATGGTTGAGATCAGGTTGATAGCTAATTATTTCCAGTGCCAGTGAAGGCTAACTCTAAAAATGATGTAGTTTGTGATTGTCTCACTGCCATAGATGCTGAGAATACATCATATTGACAGCACATATTATTACCCTTTTTCTAAAATATGTCCGTGACAATTGACTGCCTGCCTCTTAATAGTTCTGTTTTGCATCACTTGGAGAATGAACTCATTATTGATCAAGTAGAGGTACCCAAATAAGTACATGATGGTATGTGCTGATCCACTGAAATATATGCAGTATGCATAATTGTATTGATCTACTACTGATAAAAACTGTATGTTAAAGTATGCTGCTATAGTACTTTCAGCTCCAACTAGCTCCTCAGGTTATCCTTGTACCCTCAGTAGCTCTGTGGACTGGTGTAGAGATGGCCTGAAGGAGAATCCTGACTTGTTGATGGAGGATGTTTTTCAGATGTATGACCTTCAACAACAACTTACCTGTTAAGTCTTCTTTTAAGGCTGTAAAGATTTTGGAGTCTGACATTTACAAATACATGTTATCTGTTTTGTTTAAAATATATAGTCAAGCCACATACCTGATATCTGATGGCTTGGTGTATGCCTATTAGTTCAGGAATAGATTAGTTTCATTATTTGCTTTCCTTCCTCCATCTCCAGGCAGAATAAATCTAAATTCAAATTTTAGAGAGGCTGGGGCCACGCATCAGGAGAGGCTCAGCTCAGCATGCCAAGGTTCATCCCAAAGCGATTTTTACAGCTGCATGTTATACCTGTTAAAAAAAAAAAAAAAAAAAAGGGGCCTGGAATAGAGAGATTTGAACCATCCGTTGACAGAAGAACTGCTGGGTACTGCTTGGATATTGGAGGTTGCTGAGCATTGCAGTTTGAGTGGAACTGTCTGTGCAACTTTAAAAGAAGATGTCAAGTGCAGACCCTCTATCACTGGGAGAAAAAAAAGAGTCTTATTGATCCATTTAGCTGGTAACAGATACGAATCAAACCAATCGTGTATTCTCTAGCATTCAAGTTAGATAAATGTCAAGAGCTGCAATTGATCTAGAGTTCCCTGCAAAACTTCATGGCCATATAATGTTGTAGGCTAGTGAACTCTGCAAGAAGCAGTGGCATTCCATAGAGTGATTTTTGTCATATTTTCTGTGAGAAAACACATTGACAGTAACATGCTCCAAGAATGAGTGTTAAAGCATATGGCACCATTGAGAGCTAGAGGAACTGGGCAGAATTCCTCAGGTTTTTTGAGAACGTATGATAGAATTGGATTGTTCTATCCAGGATTTGGTCAGTTGGATTCACTCATTTTCCTACATACACTTTTCTGTAACACTTATCTTCAGATGTCTGGGGTCTTTCTTTGAGATGCTGTTATAAGAAAGATAACTGCAATGAGCAGGTTTTTCCATGCGGTCTGTTAACTGTGCTTTAACAAATGGTTATTTCCTTATCCTTCTTTCTGGGGGAAGGAAGCAGATAACTGCCTACACTGACATCTCCTATTTACCTGGCTAACCTGTCTACATGGCTGGATCTGTCCAGAAAAGAATAACAACAAATTCTACCAAAATGAAATACAGAGCTGCTATTGCCTTGAGGCTTAGCCTATATGGTAGAGTCCTGCTGAAAGTGACTGCACAGCTTGCACAGAATTGGATTCAAACCCTTGTGCAGCAGAATTTATTATTCAGGGTTCCCATCAAATGAGGCAGGCCAAAAATCATCTCAGGAATTTCACAGACTCGATTATTATTGATAGCAATGTAAGGACTGTATTGATTACCACGATAGCATATTTGTTGATTCATGAAGAGAGGCTCCTTGACATCTAGCACTGAAACGTAAAATTTCTGAAGATGGATTTTACCATAAAGTATCACAAAACCATCTTTGCACCTATCCTATATTTTTAATAAATGGGAGTATTTAAAAAAATAAATAAATTAGGATACAAATAATTAGAACTAGAATCCAATCCACAAATACAGGTCAGTTTTCACATGCTTTGAGTTATTCAAAATTACTGGCTCATAAAGGTGTGGTTTAGGCAATCATGTCAGCAAAAAGGTGGCTTTTTTACATTCAAAAATCAAAAAATATGAATTCAGAAGGCTTTTGATAGGAGGTTGTATGCATAAATTTGATTTTGTTTATAATAGAAAACTGGGCAAGATAACCTTTTATAAAAAAGATGCTGTTGTTCTGCACCAAAAAACCCATATCATGATTTCATCATCTATGGTAGTGTGACCCAGCAGTATAGCAAAAGCTTCAGACAGAGAAGCCAAGAATGAGGTATGAGAAATAGACATAGCAGGTAATGGGATGGGTATTATTTTTGCCTCTGCAACTGTGGAAGCGTGGCTGCTGCAGGTGAAGTGAAGCTCAAATGAAGCTTAAACTGTCTCCGAGGAACAACACAAGGCAGATGGAGTCTGCTGGTTCCTCTGTGGTCCGGTGGTTTGACCAAACTGATCTGATCTGTGTCCTGGAAGAACAGTGGGAATTTTGTAATCATGGCTGAAGGAAAAAAAAATATTAAAGAGACAATAAGTGGGGCAAAACTTCATTATTTTTTAACTTGCGGAACCTGCATATCAATGTGGAAAAAAACTGATGATAATACTCATGGTATATAATGAGAAGATAAACTGAGGTTCTATCACATAAGCTTTTGTTAAATATGTATGAAATGTTTGTCACTGCAGTTTCAAAGCTGTATATTCAGTTGTTCACATATCAAACTGTAGTAAACCAGGAGCAGGAAGGGAAAAACCCTTGAATATTTTTGCATTGTACCTATTTATTAATTATACTTTTGCCTTTGATGATTTTCCACTGAATGATGTAGCTCTGTGTATGACAAAATGCTGGTAGTCATATGAAGTGAATATAATTAACACTCTCATGAGAGAAATCCATATATGACCAATTTCTCTTTGATAACTGTGGAGGAAAGATGAAGGATTGGATGAACATATGCCCACCAAATAATTTCTCAGTGTTTATTTTTCCCAACATAAAATGCTTCAAGATTAGCTGAGTACAAGAAAAATCAACATGAAGAAGCCTAGACGTTTTGTCTGAAGGATCTCATCATGTGTGAATGATTGCAATGGTTGTTTGTAGCACACAGTGCCCTTCCATTTCCTCTGTCTGCTCATGGAACGATGGCAAGCTGAGAATGATGTGATCATGTGCTAGGCTCATCCCATTCCCACCCCTTTGGCATCTTATTCAAACACTGATGTAAAACCATTTTGCTGTATTTAGCAATACAAGACATTGTGTTTGGTTGTTTTGTTTTTGTAATAAATATGCAGTAAATGCCTACGAACTGAGTCTGAAGAAGCTGCATAATATTTATAGGCATATATACATACTGTAAAGGATACATATAAAACCAATCAATGCTAATGTATACAGAGAAGGGAAAATATTTTTGTGTGGACAAGAAGAACTTGGCAAGTTTCTTGAAAGTATTTCAAGTCTTCTAAAAGATCTTATCTCCACAATGTCTTAGGTAATCCTTCGCTTTCTTTGATTCCCTCCCTCCTCAGAAAAAAAATTTTTTGAAACAAACAAATTAGATACTAAGTAAGAATTGGGAGGATTAAATGCTCTGATACCCCAAAGCAAGAGGAGATCATTCTCATTCTGTCTAATCTTTTGGCAGTGGAAAAAGTCTTAAAGCAAAGTCCATTGCTCTGAGCACTTTCAAATCTTACCGATAGCTGAACACATTCATATTGCTAACCCATATGCAACTGTTTGTTCTTGGCCTCAGAGCTTTCTACTTCTACTTTCTTACTTGCATTCTTCCTTGCAGTAAAATGAACAAATTTATCTGCAGATTTTTAAATGTTTTCTTAAAGACGCAGTAACAGCTCCACTTGAATTATTTTTATGACTGTTTGATCTTGTGTTGTGGGGCTGTAATCAACAAATTAGATGTGGAGAATATCTAAAAAATTTTAGTTGGAATATTTTCTACAGCTGAGTAACCATTTTGGCCATTTAGAATATGAATATGTTTAGAGGACTGACTATATCCTAATTTGTCCTGAGGGCACTGGGCAATAAAATCAGTCCCAAAACAAAATAGTAATTCTTCTTAGCCACATACAACAGTACACACAGCAAAAATAATGTATTTTACTCTTCCCCCCTCCTACCCCCCTCCAAAAATAGTTTAGAAGAACGTTAGATATATAGTCATCCTCCCATCTTGCATTGGTGTTGCAACCAGTCTCCTAATAAATGATAGGTAAAGGAAGATGACATTTCCTTGCCTTTAGTAGGAGCAATAATCTTTATGTTACTCCAGACTTTAGGTAGAAAACTCCAAAAACATTTACGATTTTTGTGGAGATTCTGAGGAGCGTATTCAGCAAGAACACTTCAGCATCTAATTGGGGCCTCAGAACCATTGACACCGACGTGCCTGCCAGACCCAAGATATGTCCATGGCACATTCTTTGTATGCCCCCTGAAGAGTTAATAATCCACTCTCAAGATTAGGAGCATGGAGTGAAAGAAAAACACACTAAGGAGTGTTTGAGAGAATAAAAGGGGCTACACTAAAACTCAGCTTTTGCAAGCCTAGGAAAATGAGCTTTGTTTTATGAAAATCTGAGATTATAATGAGTAGCTGAACACTTATTGGCAAGATGAATGGCTGCCAAATATAGTTATTCCATCAGAAGTGTCTCAACTAGTGGACATATGTATAAATGAACAACCTGCCTCTGCCATGAAGATGCCTTTATCTTTAAACTATACTATTTAAAGTATCCTTTTTTCTCCTGAAAATAACTGCTAATAGCATCACTACCAGACCATACTTACTGAAAATTCTTTCTGAGATGGTGGTCAGAGCTTAGACTTCTTTTTGAAGCAAATTCTTACCTAGCAATGTTGGTTTTACGTTCTTTCAGCAAGGAACTGGAAAGAAAGGGCTTAGAACTTGAAATTACAAGTGTTTGCATCCCTCTTACCTCCCCAATATTACAAAGTGTGATATGAAAAATCAGAGCAAACCTTTCTAATGATTCATGAGATACTACCAACCTCTCTTGAGCTCTCTCATTGCCTCATTCCTTATGCACATCAACGTGGGCTTTTATTGCCATTTAATAATAAATGGTATTTTGTTTGCCTACCTGACACTTTTATTAACTTTACTCATATGTGTATGCACATATGTTTCTCCAGGCCTTATTTCTCCCCAGCTCACCCTCCCTTCTATTCAGGGGAGAGGAGAGGAAAGAAAAAGTGCAGCTTTATTTGAAGAGAATTTGTCCCTAATCTGTTGCAGCTGTAGGGGACCGTTTGGCCAATTAAGGAGAACAGGCTTTGGCTCCTTCCCAAATGAGGTGACCACATGTTACACTTGGATTGGTCACCTCAGGGGAACACTGGGTCATAGGGGCATCTGTTTGTCATTTCCTCTCTGATCAGCATGAAGCAAGCAAGAAGGGAAACGTGTATATTTTCTTTATCTCGTGGCTTGTCCTGCAGCATCAAAAGGTCTAGTAGCTTCTAATCAGGATAGGAGAGTCTCCTAGAACGTGATGTGAGCTTTAATTCCCAAATCCTAGACGTTTATTTGCTTTGCTTAGTTTTGAATTGTTGTTAACTTATTTCTGTCTCTGTGCTGTAAAGGAGACAGAAATGTGAAGGCTCTAGTAATGTAAAGGAATTATGACAGGTTTATACTGGTTTAAGTGATTTCAGAGTTTCTCTCAAAGATAGGAAATAAACTCTCTTTAACAAGGCCATAGCTGCCTTCTGTTATAAACAATCAAAAAGATCAAGTGCTATTCCTAGGAAATAGAGGTCTGATATAAATATAAGAAGGCATCGTGATCTTCAGTGTCTCAAACGAGTGATGTAATCTCACACACAGCAAGGAATGTAGGCTATGAATTATGAATAATTTTGTGAGTTGATCTGTAGTTTAATCAACTTCTGAGCTGTGTATGTACCTAGGGCTGAAACACAGGCTACTGGAGCCATTGCACTGCAATGAGATTGTCCTCAAAAAAAGAAAAAAAAAAAAAAGAGAGAGAGAAACATCTGGTTTCAACTAAACTCAGGTACTAATAAACTAATGCTCATCATGAAAGGGGGAATGCTTCAATCAACTAGCCAGGTCAGTGAACTCATTTTCTTCTCAATGTGGCTGACCCCTCATTTTCAAACTGTTATGGTTACCATAAACTGATTATTTAGTTCAGTAAATGAAGTAGTGTCGTCACTGGAAAAAAGATTTTCTTGATTTGAAGCTTTGATCTTCTTCAGTACAATGAATTTTGAGTTGTAACATTTCTAGTCTGGGTTCTGAGCACCGCAGTAGCTGAGCATAACAGAACAAGTTTCTTCATGGCAGTTGAGCTGATAAATGTGTTTTCTTAGCTGAGGTGAGTGAGGCTGTTGGTGTTAAAGGGGCTGTGAGCCTCACTCAGAATTGTTTGAAGGAAGGTGAGCACCCATGGCGCAGCTGATGAACCATGGTAACCTCCTTATACGCCTCACCCTTCATCAGAGGCCGGAAAGGAAACCACAATCTTGATCACCACATGGTGGAACACAGCAGATTGTGCTATGGCCTCAGGTTATGGACTAGTATCAAACCTGGCAATGGCTTTGCTGGGGGAGAATTCAGAAGTGAGGTGCATGTTGAATTATTGATTTGTATTATTTTTAAAGCGGGGACTTTGATCATAAATAGTTACTCTAGTCCCCAAAGCAAACCTCTTAAATTTTTTTGTAGTGAAATAAGAAAGGCCAAGTTTTAATTTCCCTCTGGCTTTATTAGCTCCCTTCCTGTTTTCCCCCAACAGAATTTTGTTTTATTTTTCTGGAAGCTGTTCTCATCTGAAACTTAAAACTGAGGGCAAGCCTGCTATCACCGTAATGACGCAGCCCTACCTCAAATTCAACCATTCATCCCTGTCAATTATTGTGTTCTGCTTCTGTTACACACTTAATTTTCCAAACTATGTTGTGTGCAACAGGTTTGTCTGAAAAATTGTATGATTTTGGTATCTGTGATCTAGTATTGTACGATTTTTTAGTATCTATATATTGTCTATTAGCTTTTTGATTTGCTATTTTTCTTTATAACTCATTCTAAATGTCATAGAACACCTGTACAACAAAACTGACAGTCAATGTGGTTACAAGTTAGTTCTTATTTATTAAATGCCTCTGAGTCTAAATGGAAGAAGGGGTAAAATTTAGCATTAGGGAGTATCTTTTTCTTTTTTCTTTGGACTCCAAGTCCATTATTCCAGTGACTAGCAAAAAAATAACAGCTGCTGCAAAAAATTCTATTTGGACATTTTTCAAGAAGACCTAGAGAGATGAATTTTTCAGGCTTTGATAAATACGGTAGTCTTTTGACCCCTAAAACTGAAGCTGAGAATATCAAAAGGTTTCCTTTAAAGGCATTCAGATTTAGAGATACGTTAAAAATGAGAAGATCAGTCTTTTATTAAATTTCAAACAGTTTCATCTCAAAACTTGATCAGACCCTCTGGAGAGCTGGTCACTTAGCAAATTATTCTACTTTATAAAGTTCTGTCTGAGAATTTCATCCAAACCTGCCAAAACCGTTGCTAATTTCAACAAATAATTTAGTTACTTGGTGAAGAAATTTGATGTATATCAAACTTTCATGTCTTGCTGTGCTTTGAAAAGGATAATTGCTTTTATTAAAGGAATGAAGTTCTTGTTAAGGCAGTTGCTAGATCAGCGCAGTTCAGTGCCCAGCAATGTAGCACGTGGCTGCTGGAATGTAGCTGTGTCTGCTGGCTTTTGTGGATTTGCAGAAAGTTTCCCATGAGACATGACCATCTATTTTGAACTACATCCATCGGATAAGCCTTATGAAAAGGGGAGGGAGCATGGAAATTGAGAGTGACTGACAGTTTTGATGTTTTATTGAAATGCTTTAAATGAGTTGGGCATCTGTAACTTCCTCTCCATGACCCTGGCTTCTGTGTATATCAAATATGAGTTTATTGGTTGGGAGGGTTTGGGTCACTGCTGAATAAAAAAGCATTCTGAAGGAGGACAATGGAGTTTAAGTTATTGAGTTGTGCAAGGTCAGGAATGAAGGAGCAGGGTTTGGTTGTCCATGAACTGCTCTGATTCCAGGACCACTGATGCATGTTGAGTATGGGTATGCCTTGGATACATACTGTGAGTCAGGTTCTTTAAATAGTACCCCTACAGGTGGCTTCAACTTTCCTTCCGCCAGGAAGGAAGCTGATATAATTCTACCATTGAAGTCCTTGGAGGCAGGCTGCCTGACCACCGGTTATATGTAGACAACAAATTTGTAGCTAGGAAGAAGCTACCCTATTCACCAAACCACTAGCAGTACCTACTCTTAGCTACTGAAAAATTTTGAGAAGTCAGTCTCGCAAGAGTGAAGCAGACTTGGCATTTTATGATGGAAATTCTGAAGATGTCCATGAGTCATTACACCAGCTGCTTATTATAACTTGGTTGAAGAATATTTAACTATGATTACCATTAATCAGGAAAACTGCTATATTTTGACTCAAACGCAGTACTTCTAAATAATTCAGCAGGCACCCTCAGCTGTACTGTGTTGCAGTAATCAGACTGGGAAGTCAACGCACTTTCCATAACTCTCAAGTCCTTTTAAAATCTGCAACTTGGTCTATGGCACGTTTAATTGAGATTTATTTAGCAAAGTAATTATAACTTCTGATGTATATTTAATTCTACAATTACTGTAGGTTTTTAGCACGGTTAGAGCTTGTTTTGCAATTGTGGCCAAATATGCTTGCTTTTTTTCCACTTTGGGAGCTGACACAAGCTGAAAACACAGCATATAAGAGCAGTCCCTTTTGACATCTGAAAAACAAATCTGTCTTAATACTGCTTTGGCTCTAGAACATAAAGAATGTCTTCCATGGGAATATACTTATCTATGTCTATGGTGTATTTGCCTCATGGTGTATAATCAAATATTGTGCACTACATACTCTGACGTAATTTCATCTTTAACTTGCCTCTGAGTCCTCTGAAATTGGTGATGTTGCTGAGGAGCTAGTGAATGGTACCTAGACAGTAAAATCTTGATTAAAACCAACATAAAATTTCACAGAACTTTGGGAAAAGTGTTCATAAATTTTATTTAATTTCAAAATTGAAAAAGAAAAAAAAGGGGGGGGGGGAGGGAAATCAACAAAGCTTTAGGTAGTAATTTTAGGAGTAACTTTTAGAAGAAACAGAAAACTCAACACAAACGGTTAATTTTTTTTTTCATACATGTGCTTTTGTTCTCAAAAGATTATGGATGTTAGCTACAAGTATTTCTAAAATACAGTAAGTTGTGAATGCACAATTTGGCTATAATTCATGGCATAAGAAAACCATGGGAAAATCCTTGGCAGATCAGATTCAATTTTTTCTTACATAGTGTATGGAACTCCTATAGTATTTTGAATTGGCATGTAATAATGCCAATTCTCACGAATTTCCAAATTAGAAAATGAGGTACGATTGGGGCTAAAACTGGACTCTTTCTTCTCTAAGATATGGACCTCAGAATCTTGAAATGTTATGAAATTTTGATAGATTACTTTAATCCATTTGTAATTTACTGGTATTAATAAAATAAAGGACAGATAATTAATAATCATAGGGCATGTTCATAAATACTGCACTTGTGAATCTCAAATAGTAATCTTGAAATTCAAATAACCATTTTCAATCTCTGGACTGCTTAATATCAGAACTGAAGATAAAGTATGGCCTTATAACCTGCAGAGTTTGACTGACATCTTATCAAACTGACATATTTGTATCCTAACAAAATATAAAGGGAGTTTTTTCCAGGGTAGAAAGAAAACTGCTGGGCTTTTTCCCAAAGGTCATGTTCATCTCACTTCTGTTCCCCTTTAGAAAACCTGACTTGTAACATCTTCCAGAGTCATAGAGAAATGCATTTTAAATAAGGAACTGAATTGTTTGACTCAGATAAGTTATAAACTTCAGTAAACATGATTGGCAGAAGTAGGAATATTTGAAACTACTAAAGTAGTTTGCTTAGAGTGGATGCATGGTGTTATTTACATAGACTAATCCTATAGGAAACTTGTTATTTCAGATCAGGTGAGTGTTGCATCAGGCAAACTGAAGCATTTGTTACCAATCGTTCGAAATTCAAAGCCCAAATGCAAAATTCATCACAAAAATGTCTTTGTCTTTTATGAAAATAACTTTGAACCCTGAAAATTAATTTTCCTGTAAAGTTTCTCTTGAGAGTGTCAATGTTACTACTGAAATCAGCATCTGGCAAGATTAAACCTTAGGTCCTCGTCCCACAGTCCTCTATATAGGACTTTAGTGTTTTACAATGAAAAAATGTTTACTCACAGTTATTATCTTTGTTTTTTAAAATAACCATAGATTTAGAAAATTTTAGTTTTCTGCATATAAGAATGTATTACAGTTTAGCAATCTCAAAAACCTATACAAAATAAAATAAAACCTCTGTAGTCTTTATGAACAATTCTGTGGAATATGAGAATTATGTACTTTTAAAGACCTGTATAAACTTATAGGCCAGCAAAGGAAATGATTTTATTGCTACAGTAGTTCTATGATTTTTGGAAAACTTTTCAACGTGCAGGAAAAGACAGATTTTTCATCCAGCTGATCACATCTCTCTAAATTAAGATCCCTGATCCAATACCTCAGGAGGTAATTATGACCTACCACTGAATTTCCAGCCTAGTGCCTTGTTTTGTGGTGAACTGAACTGGACCTGAGTCATTGCAATTGCTGAGATACCCTTTCTTGTCAGGATCTGCCCATGTCAGTCTTCAGTGTTTAAGAATCCGTAAGGAAAAAAGAAAATATCAGGGATGTGTTTTCTCTTTTCAGGCAGTGAAGAGATGAAAATGAAGAAAACAAAACCACAGAAATCTCAAAACAAAGATAGCATGTGCCCGCATGGACAAAGTTGGTAGGTAGACCGCTGAAGTGAAATTGTTTTACTGATTCAGATCATTTTAGTTTTCTTACTGTAGAAAAGAACAAGTTCAAAATTCTGTTAATATTATTGATTCAATAAGTAACATGATATTTTATCTCAAAACTACAAACTGTAATGGAGGTTTCAAGTATGGTTGAATGCTGGTTCAGTTCAAATATGTATATCTTAAGCTTGTTTACAGACATGAAAAAATGTAAAATCCGTAACACTGGTGTGATATTTATAGTTTGTTTGCACAAGAATTCTAGGGAGTGTGCACTGTTTGTTTAGACAACTGCTACTGGATTTTAGAACTGGCCCTGCAGGTCAGTGTCAACACTTCGCAAAGCACTGCTGGAAAATGTTGCAGGAATTTTCTACCCAGGACTACAAGTCAGCTTTTTCCATATTTGCCAAAGAATGTTAGTGAAAAAAACAAGGATGTCACTATTGTCTTAATTTTCATGTTTTGTATTTGAAATATGGCCATAACTTCTCAGCATGTTTATTTATTGCTTTCTGCAAAATACGGTACATCCATTTTCTCTGCAATACATACAAAAATAAATACTCCTAAAACGGCAAGGTTTATAGTATCAGCAACTACGTCTCTCAGTCTTTCTGAGGATTGTTTTCTCTATTTTCTCTAGCTAAGATAGTGGTTTCACTGCAGATAGAAGAAGAATGTTGATATTGGTGATAATTGTAGTGAGTTGAACATAGAGTTTTTTTTGCCTTTATTTTATTGATTTGAAAATTGTCAGAATTTGAATATTAAGTTAATTGCTTGCAAAAGTACTTCCGGGAAACTGGAAGGCTACCCATAAAAGATACTGGAATTTGATTTAGAGAATAGCACCTGGATGATTTCCAGTCCTTCTTGGCTTTCACGTGCAGGACACAGGCTTTAGGTTATTTGAGCAAGAAGTGCACGTGCATGTTTGTAAGGACTTACATAAAGTCATTTATCATGGATTCAGTTATTGACAAACTTGTCTCAAGTTTCGATATCATCACAATTTTTTCTGAATGTGATCAAGGTATTCAGTGCAGATTTCTGGAGTTGCATGTATACATCAGGCACCTAAGATCACCACCGCTACCACCCTCTGCTCACCTAAACTCACCCTTCCCCCACAAAATAAAATAAAAAAGAAAGATTCACTTTTTTCTAATCCTATTTTGTTGCAATCATATTCAAAATATACTTCAACTACGTAAGTAATCCCTGACCTTGTAAATTCAAATTGCTTCCAGAAGTAGATTAGGTGCTTCTTTACGTGAATTTCACAACTGTTGGCAGTCTGAAATGTGCTTTAAAAATTTATATATATATAACTAACAACAAAAAAGCAACCACTCAATTTGAGTATCTAGATTGACATATTTAATATATTTTAGTTTCAAAACCTCTCTGTTCTAATGGACATGTTCTTCTGTCAGGATGATCTTTGCCTTTTACTGTGTATTTCCTCTTTTTTGTTGTGTGAGAAAGGAGCAAGAAAATACGTAGTTATCTGTACAGAAAGATTCACTTCCATAGAGCATCATGAAAGGTTTGCTTTTCCAGAGTAATTGCAGATTGCAAGACCCAAAGAAACCACCAGCTTCCCACCTGACAACTAACTGCACGGGAAAACAAGAAGATGCAAATTTGATGTGAATTTCCCTTAAGCTTTTCCACCTCTTTGGTTATCCCAAAGATTGAGCTAAGCAAGAGCCTTGGAACTGCAGCAGTAGTGTCTGCAAACATCATATGTACCACTGCTTCTGATTCCAGTTCACACTGTACATATACTGGACTGAATCCTTCTCTGTGTAAGGCCATCCTAAAGAGACATTCTTCTAGGCTTTCTCCAGCACTCCCTATGATACAAACTTCCCAGTTTCCCTACCTGTACCTCACTCATTACCGTTGCCAACTGAAAGTTGCTTTTTGGTTCGCTTTGCTTCTTGCTTAATCTTTGCAGATTTGTGGAATATTTATTTTCTGCATCTTAAGCCCTCTACTGTGTGTACTTTGAAACAAAGACAGACTGTTCGTGTCTCTTTGCACCAGACTTTCACATACTTGATGACTTATATTCGCTGTCATTATTCTTAGGCAAAACAAACCTGTTTGCTCAATCTGTACTCCATTTTTTTGATGTTGTGCAACACTGCTTTCTGTCACTGCACCCACTGAAATTATATATGAATCACGCGCTTCCTGGGAATTTAGGTAGAAAAAACATCTTTCTAAAACTTTCAAGACTTTAAATTATGAACAGATGCATCCTTATTCAATCACATTACGTTTTGCTGGAGAAAACTTAATATCCTTGGGATGCTGTGTTGTACAGATCAATTACAAACCAGTTAACAAGAACATTTCAAGTAATCTAATTTTAATTTATATAACCTTTGACAATTGGATTATTAAGTCTTAGGAATCGTAATGCATGCACAGAACTGGGTACATCCTGGCTTACAGTGCGTAAGTCACTTGATCACTAAAGAAAGTGCAGTATTTTATCTCATCACATCATGAGCATTTGCTGTGGATTTGTTTTATTTGGAAGCACAACCTGGAAGTAGTAAACTGCAAAGTGTTTTAGGAAGGAGTTAATTTCTTAATAGAATTTGTTTCCCAACTCCATGGTAGAAAGGAACAAGTAAGAACTTGCTAATTGGAGGAGCTGGGAGGACTGTGGATTTGTGGGCAGAGCAGGTGATAATTAGACTAATTATGTGAAACTAGCAATTGACTGCCAGGTGTGCAAGATACACAGCAGGAAAGAGTAAAGGGACAGTTGGTGGGGAATAACCAAGCAAGAACTTTTAGGTGTCTTTTAAGGCATTGGGTGCACATAGCTCTTGTTGGCACTCTGTTTAAGGTGAGTTGTTTATATGAGAGAAAAGTAGTTGTAAAAGAAGTTGTCTGTGTTTTTATAGGTTATTTTCCAAGTGTGATTTCAAGCTTTTGTGGTGCATCTGGATGTTCCCTAATACTGTGTGCCCTTCTGATAGCCATGAGATACTCATATATCAATATGAATGAACAAGAATTCCACTTTGTGGTATTGGTGTAATATCCTTGAAAAAATGTAAAAGTTGCTTTCTGCTGGATAAAGATCAGGTTTCATCCCATCTGGGACTACTGCCTTTTGGTATTAGCTACAGCTTGAAATAGCATGGGGATTGGTGGGAACACTTGTGTTGCTTTCAAATATACGTACTGAAGAGTAATTCAGTCATACATATTTTAATACAAATTACAGCATCCTAAGGAGCAACTATAAATAAGCCTCTGCTGCCATGTGCCTAACAGGCAGATGAGTGTTGCTCTCTCACTGAGTAGCTCCATGATTGAGAAACAGATGCTCCTAAGTTTTAGCCCTGATTCCGGTCTTTGCTTCATGTGCTTGAATGTTTGCCTACATCAATGATTTGTAATCAATCAGTTAGATACTGTGCATGTGCAGACGACATAAAAGCACTGCAGAAAGTATTTAAGGAGATGCTTCATTGATCTGCTTCCTTCTATACATAGTGCAAAATGTTGAAACATACCTGGTTAAACACAAGGGTCACAAAAACAGGGTGTTAATATTTGGGTCACTGTTCTGTTCCCTTATCAAGTGCAGCGTGAATATGGATGCTGCTATTTTCAATATTTTGCTGTAAAGAAATCTTTTACTTGCTTGGTAGGTAATGTAGATATTTTTAAAATCTTAAATATCAGCTAAGGTTTTTGTAGTGTTCTGAGCACTGAAGGGGATATTTCCTTTTACATTACTATAGTCTTTATTACCAACATGAATATTTTCTGCGATAGATGAAAATGATGTAACAATAGAATGAAAATATATCACTTCCACAGTAGCAGAAAGCAAACAATACATATTTTATGACTTTCAAATGAATGGACTCTGTACACTGGGAAAAGGACTGATATATGCACATCATCAGGGTGGTTTTTCTGGGGTATATTTTAAGACTGAGAGCAAATGTAGACATCTCGTGTATTTAAAATGTGAGATTACCTTCCCTAACATTTCTATAACAAGGGTGTTCCTCACATTTCAGCAGTTAAAGCGTTTAGTGAAACATGGATGCTGCAATTATGGTATATTTAAGGATATAGTTAGTATTTTTACTATTGAAACATTAATATTCTTTGCTAAGCAGTTAATAATTTGACTACTGGATGTTTAAAACATAGTTATTTTAATTCAGAAAATGTACAAAGGAATGAATGTGGCTCCCATTGTCCTTTGGGCAAAGTTTGCAGCCATTTCCCAAATTGCACACAATGCGGAGACATCTGGTGGCTGAACATCCTAAATGTAGGTAAATAACCAAATGGATCACCCTGCCCAACTATTGGATAAATGCTGAGTAAATTTCAGGCCAGCAAATGCCTAAGACTTAGCCATCCTGTATAACATCTGCTGCAAATTCTGGAAGAGAGCACTGTCTTGTGCTTAAGCTCAGCTACACAAGTAACAAGCTCCTCAATGTATCTTTGGATCTTGCAGAGGGTTTTAGAGAGCAGGGCAAGTTGATGGAGAAGTCTCAGTAGCTCTCAGGATCTGTTGAAATAAAAACAGAAACATACAGCCTAGGAATGGCGTCCCCTGAAATACAGTGAGCAGGATATCAAGTTGCAACTGCTAAAAGCATTTTTGCCTCAAAGAGAAAGTTAGCTGCAGGTGTTGCCCATATCCCAGGATTGTAATGCTTGTGGTGCAGGTGTGAGTGAAGTGCAGTCTTTCTGTTCTAGTGGAGCAGTATTTCTGTGATGTTTCCCTGCTTCCTTACTGGTATTTCCATTATGCATTTGTAACTATGATTGTTTGGTTTCAACCTCTGAAGTTTGAACCTTCTTGTTCCTCTGGGCCGTGTATTATGGAGCTCATAAGAAACCTAAGATTTCATCTTGGAACGTGAGGTAATGTGACAAAGGAGGGAAGGAATGGGGTGCAACATTGCTTTCTTGGTGGCGTGAAAATACCAAGAGTGAAGACTTTAATAGTTTCTGAGAATAACACAATTAATGTAATACCTAAGAATTACTTTCTGTGGATATAAAAGATAAATGAAAAGTTCACAACTATCGAACGTGGTGTGCCTAGTAGTTATGTTGCATGCAAGTTAATGTATTGTGAGTCCCAAACGTGCATTTGGAAAGAGTATAAGTTTATCGTTCTCAGCCCTCTGCACATCTGGTTTCTGTTTTCTGTACGCAAAACTCACGTCTTGATTTGTTTGTTTGTTGTTTGTTTGTTTGTTTTTTCCTGTTGAATCCTATCCAGAACGCTTGAACATTTTTAATAACTGATAAAGTAGAGATCTTTTCTTACCAACAAGTTCTATTTTGTGGGCTGGTGAATTCTTTCCAGAGCACAACTTCTTGATTCATTTGAAAATGGAACTTCTTTTCTAAATCAAGACGCTTTCATAATATGATATACACCTCTAGCTTAAAAATATGAAATAACTCTATTTGTAAATTAACTTAATTCAAACAACAGAAGAATGCTGGCATGTATCAGTAATATAGTTGTAGCATTATTTTAAGCAGAACTACCTTGTCATGAACTGTAACTGAGTAAAGTTTACAAAATTCTCTCTAGAAAAGTAGCCCACTAGTCATCAAATCTGATGATCAGATTTTCATATCTTTTTTTTTTTTTTTTTTCTGCTTTGTTGTGTTCAAGACCACGTCAATCAGTGCATCCTCTAAACAGCGATTTGGAAATCAATTTGCCTGAGAATTTATATAAGCTGTTCTAACAAATGGCCAAAAATAAATGTAATAAAGTGTAAGATATAAACTTCTATCAGAGTAGATGTGTGAAAATTCAGCTGCAGACATATAAAATCGATGTTCAAGTCTACTGAATGATGTATATGGAAACTTCATACTTGTCTCATTCTGAAACATACAGAGCATGGACCTGCTTGAGTTTCATGTCAGAATTTAGGTTGTGCTTATATCAGCAGATAGAAATTCTAATGGTGCATAATGAGAAAATAATCCCCAATAATATGCAGAGTTCAAATGCAGTTTAAAAATGGTAGTTGAGCTATAAAAAAAATGTGAAATAATCCCTATGTTTAGGGATGTGCCTCTTGAGGTAATCCAGGGAATCTCCCTAGCAGTAGTGTTATCCCTGGGGTCAGTAACCTTCAAACAGCCATGTGTCATGCTGTGTTTCTCTCCCTTAAATGAGAAACTCTGCAGAATCTAGTAAATATTGCCTACTTCAAGACAAAAAACTGATCAACTGCTGTGCAAGACAAAGTCTCCAGTCCTGTGACAGTTCAAGGTTCAGTGGTTAGCAAGAAGCCAGAGGCTCCTGTCTCTATCTGTTTTGCTGTTGGAGGTAGTTGTCCCAGAATAATAATTACCATTTTAAAATTTGTGAGTCTAAGAGGGAATACCTCTAGCTCTTCTTGAGGCATGCTTATTATTCTGAACATTCTTCTATTAGCACTGCTTCGAATTTCATTGGCCCATTTCTTGACAGTGGTACGATTTACTGGGGAGAAGGTATGGGGATTACTGAAGAGAGAGCCTTTAGGATGTTTCCTTTTCTAAAAAGTTCAACTTCAGAGAGCAAAAGTTGACCTATGCAGAGGTCATGGCAAAATCATATTAGGTGCAGAACCTGAACATTGAAGGGCTTTTCTCCCTATGTCATCTTCTTTGCCCCTCGCTGGTACAGCCTTTTGAGCTGATGGGAATCTGAATACTTCAAGAAATTCTAATAACTCTGGAAAAATTATGAATAAAATCAATAAGGAACACTGGATGTGAGAAACATGGCTTTTGAAACACTGAGAGAAAAAAGTTTGTGGGATATGAGGAAAGAAGGAGAGCTATGAGAGAGAGCAGTCACAACATCTGCAAGTCTTCTAATTGCAGGTGTTTTTATTGATTCTGGCTAACTTAAATACCTGCATTAGAACAAACTTGATGGGTTTTTGGAAAGGAACAGCTGTTTGGATCTGTTATCATGTCTAATTGTCCATTGGCCTTCTCTAATGTATAAGAGTGAGAGAAAGACTTGTCATACAGGGCAACTGAAATGAAATGTGTTGATAATGCAGATGTAGTGATCTACCCAACTGTTTGAAAAACTTCCAGGTGCCTGATCCAAAATCCATTAAGGAATCTTTAATGGGCTCTGGATTACACCTTGCAAGACTAGACCTGCCTTCAAATAACAATTCTTGATTTATCTGTTTGCTGCTTTAGAAAACTTTATGCTTTATTTGTGGCCCTGCCAATTCAAGAGCGAATGCATTTTCAATGAAACCATTAGGAAACACCATAAAGATTTAGCTGAATTAAGATGTGTTGTATTCATAAAGCTGTTTTCAGTATCCAGAGCTTGGGTGGTCATCCCCTGGTTTTTAAAGAAATGTTTCTCTGTAGAGCTTCTGTGCTTTCACGCTTGAAGAGGGAAAACTGCAATGTGTGGAGTTTTTGTATTTAGTTACTATCTCAGTAAGGAGGGTTTTCTCTTTGGATTTTCTCCTAGTATTTTTATTTTTCCACAGTCTGGCTTAGCCAAGCACCTTTGGCTGTGGCATCATGCTTTCAGTCTTATGTGTGCATAACTTTGCATTATATATATCTTAAAAACTTTCTGTGATTTTTATGGCTTTAGAACTACTTTTCATGAATAACAATATGAAGGACAACGTATCCGTCTCTGCATTGTTCCTGTGTTTGAACAGAAAGCTGAAAGAAACACCAATTTAGGCTGTGAAATACTGGAAGCACTTCTACTGTATATGATATAGTGGAACAGGAGATTCAACTATATCTCAAATATGAAAGTGTGATTTATTATCCAAGTGTGACCTCAGTCTTTGTTTTGGATTGTATCCTTTGTCTGATATTGTATGACTTGTTGATTCTTCTCCCGTTCTGTGTACTTGATTTTTAAAGCAGTAGTTATTTCAATTCTGAGGAATACTGATCTTTTAGCATGATTCAGTGCATGTAAATTAGATAGAATAATCATAATTCTTATGGCAGATTTCCATACATTCCTGCTAAATTTTTTAACAGATTGCATGATTGGAGGGAAACAACTGGGGTGGGTTTGGGCAAGTGCTTTGTTATTAATGGCAACAAGGACTGCATGGTGATACCTGTCTAACAGGAGCTTCCTATTATCATGGAATATTCCTGAAATAAACTTCAGTTCTCTGTTGGAAGAATCTGCTTATGGAGACTGTAAGACATATGAGCTTTGTTTGTGTTTGTTTGGTTTGCTTTCATAAAGCAGTTTGGAATTGTAAACCCAAGTGTAATCAGTGTTGCATGACTTTTCTTTGAATGCTGTAATTACATTCAGATGTGAAGTGTGAAGTGCCTTGACAGTGCTGCAACAACTTTTATTCAAAGCTTTGAAGCAAAAGGAAGAAATGAAAAATCAACTATTGTCTTTCAGTGAGAATAATTACATTAGAGGTTCAGTCATTCTTATCCACCTAATACTCTGTGGAATAGCGTTTATGTGCAATGGGATGTTTACAGTGAACCATTTAAAATAGTAGCTTATTAGACCATTCCCTGATGCATGCTGCTATACCTGGGGAGCTTGCCAGATACCATCAGTAAAATGCACCATAAAAGCAATCTGAAACCTCCATTCTTAGTGGAATTTATCTGATGAATACCTTGCTAAATCCCAAGTGTTTCATTCGTCTTTTTAAAGTGTGATGCACTGATCTGCTCATCTGTTTAGCCTCACTGGCAGCATATTCTCTAGAGGTTAAAACACGTAAGGCAAGATATATCCATTCACTTTAATAGAGTTATCTCAGGAGGAATGAGGCCTGCAGAATCACTAATAAACATGACCTTACTGGATTAGGTCTCGTGGTGAAGATGCATGCATGGCTGTGTTGGTAAATTCCATTTCAAGCACAGATTTACCACATCTGACCGTTTTCATTGTCAAGTAAAATCTTATCAGGAAAAGAGCCTATGTATCTAGAAAACACAACTTCTAATAAATACATAGCCAATCACTTTTACCTGCTTTTGCCATCTGCGATGAGTGATAGTGAAGTGATAACAGATGCATAATCCTTTAATATTTTTATAGGACAAGTAATCAAAGCTATGTGGACGGTAGGTATCATTTAAGACAGAATTTGTTTGATCATTGTTTTATGATTTTGAATTTGATTTTTTAAGACAATTGCAACAGTTTTAAGTACTTCTCATAGAAGAATTCCAATAAAAATGTCTTGTAGAGGAATATTTCAGCCAAAAATGAAGTTGTTTCTCTTTGAAGAGCCAAATAGATTCTATTCTTGAAGTATCCAAATGTTCCATGTTGATGATTTTGCTGGTGGAAAGAATCTGTGTTTCTGTGAAGTAAAGTCGCAGTCAGAAAAGGTGTTCCTTTACCCCTTGCTTTTCTTTATGTCCTTATTTCTTCTTACGTAGGTGACTGCCTTCCACTTCTGCACAGTTTCAAACACCTCTGCTTTTTGTTTGGTTTTTTTTTTTTCCCATCTATAAGGTATTTGCTTTTCTCACAAACTAGATTAAGTAGAGCTCTGTCTTCAAACTGAATGAACAGGAGATAGTAGAAGCTGCTGAAATCCTAATAAAACAGAAGCACAGAGTATTTGGCTGTCCTTGAAAGCAAAATAACAGAGCAGCTGTTGTGCGCTTTGAATCTGAACAACAGGGTAAAGCTGGTTCTGTCCTGCTTTAATCAGTATATTGCAATATAGAATTGGTGTGTTGAAGGCCCTCTTTTGCTTTTTTCTTCAGAACTAGTAGTAATCAAGTCAGTAACTATGTAACTTCTTTCTGTATGGTTTAGTGTCTGTGAGATCCCCTAAAATTTGGGAAACACAGATGTACCATCCAGAAATCAGTTTTATTCTAAGAATTTGCTTTTACAAGTTGAACAAAACGTGATACATTTTGTATCTTATTCAAGGTGTCCTTTAGGATATTTACCTTGATCAACAACAGGAAAAAGAGCTTGATTTCGAGGTGAATGCAAATTTGTGAATGTTTTGTAAGGTAGAAATCCTTAATTTCAGCCCAGAATGAAAACTTCTGTCATCCATTCCAAAGATACATCTTCACAGTGGCTCTGTCATTAGATAGATGAATCAATGGAACTGTGTGTTCCAATCTGTGGGGCACTGTATTTATGGGAGGAGCTAAGTCTTCATATGCTAGTAAAAACACACAAATGATGTTTTGGCTAGTTTGCGTGTAATGAAGTATGCTCTTAGTACACCTTATCAAACATATTATTCTGTACCAGCAGTACTGGAGAGTGAGTTTCTTGTGATCACCTCCAATCCAGTGTTATGTTAATCTGAGCAGAGGGAAGTGGTTTTCAAGCAAAATAGTACTATGCATTCTGGAAGTTGTGATGAATCTTTCAAGGCAGCTAGTTTGATGGGCTCCAGTGTGGGGTTTAGGTTCCACATTTTAAGATTTTAACATCTTATATACAACTGACTGACCTACATCTGGGATAAAAACTTCTGAGGGATGAATTTCTTACTTTGTCCAGGTAAAATCCTCCACAGGTTTTCATTTTTTTTTCTCACAAATCACATGGAAAATCTACTAGAGGTGTGTGAAAGCAGCCCTTTCCTTCTCAGCTGCTGTGCTGAGAATGAGCCCTTTCCTTCAGGACCAGACACTAAATCTGAATTCTGAATAACTGTCTCCTGTAAATATGTGACTCTCTAAAAGGATCCGTTTTCAAGCAATGTGAAATATCTGAAGTGAGATCAGTCATACCGATAGAACTAAGAGATGTATTAGGCCTTGAGTGTGAATTAGTGTCAAAGACAAAATTTATAGCAGCCTACTTGTTAATGAATTACATAGTCTTTATTTTTAAACATTATACGTCTGCCAAGCTTCCCACAAGGAACTCATTATACCTAACGCTTAGAAGAAAATGGAGAAAATAAGTGGTACTTTGAAGGGTGGGGAGTCTGGTTTCAGTACAGATTGTTACTGACATTACATGTGTGAAACTGCACTGAAGATGCTGGTAAATAGAACATGCATTGTAAGTAGCTATATGCTCTAATCAGGGATAGTTTGCATGTTTATAAAAAATAAAATAAAATTGAAAGCTGGTGTTCTAACTGCTTATCAGTGCAACTCGGTGGACAGATTGTTAAAGGAAACAGATATGGAAATGGCAAAGGACAGTGGGGCTACTGCGTCCTTACCTGCAGGTTTTCCATTTCATCACTTCACTTAGATTTTTTTTTTTTTATATCTTAAATATCTTTAATGTATATGTTTTTACAGGATTCTGTTTCTATTTTTGCTTATAATGTGAACTGCAAAACAAAAAGAATCTCTAAGCATTCAAGGCTTGGTGAAAATACTTTCAAAAATTATAATTTTGGTGCAATGATATTCTATCACATACGTAGCACTTATTTTAATGAGTTTTAGAGCCATAGTCAGCGAAGCCCACGTTCGTAGCCATGACGCTCATTTCACAGGCCTGGGTTATTCGGGCATCAGTAGGAAGAGGTGAGGAGTAGCAGACCCTTGAAGCCCAGTGTGGAGAACGTGCCCAGCTTAGTTAACAGCTACGCTTCTGAGGGAAGAGGTAATCTACTTCATTGTATGCTGGGAAAGACATTCACAAAATTAGATGAGACTTGGAGTGTATGCATTACTGCTGCCTGTCTGAGGCTAGCTGAAAAGCATTTGTTATGAGGGAGGAGGGAATTTAGCTCACACATCTAAAATGAGCTTGATTTTTCACTTTGGCTTTGTAACTCACCTTTAAGAGAAAGCAGAACGCAAGTAGCTGCCCAATGAGTGATTCTGTGCCATTTGATGTGGAATGTAAAGTCTTTTATGTAATTAAAAGCAGTGATGTAAAACATCTGCTCATATATCTGTTTTTTCTATTTCACTGTTGTTCCATAGTGAATGCTTTTAAATTTGATTGTACATTTTACCATGTACTATTGTATTTCCAGAGTTATCTTTCTCCTTCTTTCCTATATTTTTGAGAATCTGGGGATTTTTTTTTTCCATAAGACCTTGTCTAGTGTCTGTTTAAAAAATATTTGTGTTTGAGGTTCTTGGTGGTTGGTTGCTTTTCTTTTTTTTATGGGGGGAGAATAATAGAAGTATTAGGTCTCATAAAAGAAGAAAAAAATCTCGAGAAAATATCTGAGGAAATGTAAATTTGCTGAAAAAATAAGTAATTATATTCCCGTGAACAACTGCTATTCAGGTGTGCTTTATTATTGCCCGTTAGAAGGAAAAGGTTGCTAATTGAGCTGTAAGATGGGTGTTTCACCTGTATGATAGTGTGGGTCACCTGTCTGTACTGATTCAGGGTCTGATTACTTCTATTTGCTTGGTCAAAGAATGAGAGCTAGTCCTAGAAGTTTTTGGAAACTCTTCACTCTCCCTCAAAAAGTGAGGGGCCGTGTTAACTTCTGACTGTAAGGAGACTCTAGAACATTAAGGTAGATACAGACTCAGGGATTCACTGTAACTGTAGCAAGGAATTTTATATGTTGAAGATTTGCAGCTTTCTATGATGAATAATTGTGTGTATTTCATTTTGACCATGAACAACCCAACCCCTGTTCTGGATGCTTGAATTTAATATGGGAAACACAAGTGTTCCCTCTGTCAAATATGTTTAAGACCTAACTTTTTCGATTAGCCTAATACTAACCTTGATCACATCCAGACTTGCTGTTGTTGATAGCTTAAACTGCAGCTCCTTATTTTGCTCTCTGCACACCTTTCTGACAAAGAAACATGAACTTAGGATCCATCAAACTTCCATTAAAAGCCTTGAGATGGTTTTGCTCTTGTTGAAAATCATCCATTATTGCAAATAAAAAGACGGAAGGGGAACTGTTAGCAGGTTTTTTGTTGTTGTTGCTTGTTTAATTCTAGGGAACTGTCCTTTTAATTTCCTTAGGAGTACCTAGAAGCTAGATATTTGCAGTTAAAATATTTTTTTTTCTTTAGGACCTAATGAGTTATGAAAGTACTTAAATGGTTAATCAGACAGACTGATTAGTAATGAAGAATGCTTAAAAATGTAATAAGTAACTTTAAACTCATTTACCACTTAGAATCTTTGGAAGGTTATAGGTCTTTAACTACCCAGTAAAAACTATTGAGAATTTACTGATCACTGTTTTATTGGTATTGTAATGTAACTACTACTTTGATGTTTCATTACTGACTGTTGTGGCTTTTTACAGGATGACAGAATATCCATGACAGAATATCTATTTTACATTTTGAGTATGTCTTTTAAGAAATCCATAGGATGGAAGCAATGCATAAAGGTATTTTAGGTAACAGAATAAGAAATAAATTAAAAAGAGAAGAAAAGAAAGAAAAAAACAAGCTAGAAAAATAAAAACTAAACTTTTGAAAGTGAAATGTCAAAAAGTTAAAAAAAAAAAAAAAAAGAAAAAAAGAAAAAAAAAAAGAAAAAAAAAGCACTGAAAGGAGATATTCACAGAAAATATCACAATTATGTCAGTGTTATTAACTTGGGAATAAACGTATTTTATAGTCCCATCAATAAAGTAAGAACAAGGGAGAAATGAATCAACGCTGAGGGTTAAAGTTCTGCTGGTCTCGGGTATAATTTCTGAGTTCAGTTTACCACCAAATACATACAAACTGTTGAAGTCTTTGTGGTCAGAGGGCTTGGAGCAGTATAAACAGGAAAAGGCTTGTGTTAGTAGTAGTTTTAGAATTAGTTTGAAACTCAAATTAAAAAAAAAAAAAAAGTAGTGGGTAGAGCTGCTGATAATCCCAATTAGAGTAATTAAGACTGCACTTATAATTAGTTGGAGATGTTTTTGTACACCTCATTGGATCAGACCAGTTGTCCCAATAACTTGCAAGCTTAAATTTAGTACCTTGGCTTCTTAGTAATGTAGAAACAGCCAGAGCTGTGCAGGTCCCTGGGTTCCATGGGCAGTTGGGTTTGGATGGCCCCAAAACAACGTGTTGTGGGAATTCAGTTGTTCCAGCTGTAAAATGGAAACAAAAGACCTTGACATGGCATGACAATTTGTTGCCTATATGTGCTGAGTACCACCAGGAATGTTTCTTCTTCCTCCTGCCCCTCCTAAATCCCACTCTAAGATGTTTTACTAAGTACAATTGCAAAGACCAGGAGAGAATGTAGGATTTTACTGTTTGTTCAGTTCATATTGTTGTATAAAATTAACTCTGTGCTGTCTGAGAATGAAATTATGAATATGATACCTTCCATAAAGCATGGTTTTCAGCTCAGAACAACAGCCTAAGAATTTGTTTTAGATAATTGTGTGTGCTGTCGTTTGCAATTACTTTCAATAAAACTGAATATTTGCAGCTTGTCTTACACCAACACACTTCCAACCTCTTGGCAGATTTGGTTTTGAGTAGCCCATAAAATGGTCTGTGCCTTCTCTTAGGTCAACAAACTTTTCTTAATGTAACTTTTTCCCATGCCATTACCTTAGTTTTTAAACTAGATCAAAAAACAGGCAGCCACATATGTACGCACGTTTTTTCAAAGTACTAAAACACTTGTAGTACCCCAGACTCTGAGCTTTGTTTCATCTAATCTCATCAAGTAGGTACAGTGTTTATGTTGGTTTGCAACAAGTTCCACGTGTAAAGCCTTAATCTTTCATTTACTGAAGGCAGTAGTGTACATGCCTAGTCTTTGTGGTACGTTAGATGTGAAGACTATTCCCAGCGCATAAGGAATTTGCTGTTGTGTCAGTTTACCAGGTGGAAGCATGGCTTCATTGACAGTAGCAAGGGAGAGGGGTAGGAAGCCACCTCAAAGGGTTTGTTCTTATTCATTAATACCTAGTTAACACGTAGGCTCTTAAATAGTTGAAAGCTGTTTAGCTGTGAGGGCTGATATTAAAGGGACCTAAATTTGGAGTAGCGCAAGCTAACTCAAGAAGCTTTGATATGCCTTCAAGCAGTAAATTCTGTTGCCCCATAAACTCAAACGATTCTTGTTGTTTATATTTTCATCTTGCTTCTTCCTGCCATTAATTCTTTTTTTCTTTGAATATCCTTGGAATATTGAAAGCATTTGGACTTAGAACTCCCGTTTTTGTCCTCAGACCTTATGAAACAAAGAAAGACAACCTCAAAAAAACAACCAACCAAAAAAACCACCACCAACAAAACTCAAACAAGCAAAATAAGTCTAAAAAAAGAATTAAAGTGCTCTCTCTGTCACCCACACACAATCTAGATCAGTTTGTATTTGAGTTTAACTGTTTCAAATAGGAGAAAAAATCCTACCTTTAATTCTGTTAGAATGCAGAAGCATACATGTAATCTAGAACTACTGAATACAATTCCTGTGTTAACACTGGATTTACCGCTGTGTTGCATGTTGAGGGAAACAGTCTTAGTTCTACCTTGTTGCCCTTATGGGCTGGGGGACAAAGAGGAGACTCCTCTTTAACTCTGCTATCTTGTCCTCCAGTCATATTTTAAAAGTTCACTGAAGGATGTTGGTATGTATTAAAGAAACTTTGTATGTCTCATTCTGGATAGTATTTTCCTGAGCAATTTGGCTGCAGTTTTTTTGTTGTTATGAAAACTGGATATTTATCTTAACTAGAATATTTGTCAGAGAATAGTTTTGATCATGTATATGGTACCTTCTCTATGACTGCTTTACTGACCCAGTGAACTGCTGTGCTGCAGTTTTTTTGGTAGTGGTTTCTATCCTGTATGGTGTTTCTAGAGCCCCTGTCTGCTGGGAAGACCTGGAGCTCACACAGCCTCAGCTGTAGAGGTTAGCTTAGGATCTCTGAACAGCTGCACACAGAAACCAGATGTAATGGTCCCAAATGCTCCTCAGGTTGTATTGACCCAAATATGTTCTGTCACACAGGAAATAAACTGTTAGATCTCATCTTTACAATCTTATCAGAAGAGAGAATATGGTATCAAAAATGTATAGAATATTAACGTCAGTAGAGCAAAGCTAATATGTGAGAAGTTTCTTAGGAGTTTTAGAATTAGTTTGAAACTCAAATTAAGCTTGTGTGTGCTTCTATGTGAGGTGAGAACCAAGAGTCTGGGATTTTAGCTTTTTCACAGGTAGAGCTCAATATAAGCTGGAAACAAACTCTGTTACCTTCCCAATATGAAGGTGAGCATAGCGCCAAAGATGCTGTATGTTTAATGCAAGTAGACTGGCAAAATGACAAGCATGTTCTGCAAACGTTTAATTTAAGCCAAGACAAGTGAAAGTCTGGCAGGGAAAAAAAGCAAACATAAAGCGAGGTTGCTCTGAACTCATTCTTAGTGTATAGGAACTTGGGACACAATTTGGAAAAGCATATAGAATTATTGGAAAACATAACTGAGTAATATGGGTGTTATGTATGTTAATATATCTTGTTCTTTGGACAGGGTATGTACTAGGTCTAACAGTTTCTTTTCCACTATTTTGTGGTTTCCAAGTTTGTTTTTCTTAACAGCTATTGCTGCTCATTCATTTCAGTTTGTGGTATTGGTGGCTTACTGTATGGTGTCTGGATCTGGTGGAAGAGGGAGTATAACATGGTAGTTGACCACACAGGGACATTTAAATTACGGATGCTTCAGAGTGAAGAAAATGAAAAATCTTGCATCCACTGACCAACGCGGTCTTTTAGCAGCAGTAATGCAAGGGATGCTCTGAAAGAAATGCCTTCTATTTTATTATTTTGGCCCATGACATCAGAGGCAGACATCGGTGGTGTGAGTAGAGGTTGAACCTTCCCACCAATATTCCATTTTGTTGCTGTGTGACAGATGGCAGCAGAGGGGCAGCCTGACAGAATGGCATCTGACATGGAAGTGTGAATGAAGCAAAGAGCTTCATTCACTTACTCCATGTGGAAAAAAATGTTACTCATTGGCATTTATAGACCCTTGCTGAACACTTATGGAGACCCAACAATGGATGTGAGCTCAGTGAGGTGATGAGTGGTGCATTTCAGGAGTCTGCTGGTGCAGATTTTTATGAATGTGGCATTCAGGCTCTTGTTCATTGCTGGTGAAAATGCATAGCAGATGATGGTGACTATGTTGCAAACCAGTATTTTGTATGTGATAATTTGCTCTATCAAATAGTGTTATTTTAGGAGGTTAATATTCATATATTGTTTCAAAATCCCACTGAAACCAACAATTTGGACAGCAAAGAAACATGGAGGGTTCTGGCAGTTTTCTCTACTACGAGTTTGTAGAACTTTGATTTTTGAAGTAGATAACCAAAATGTCAATTTTGCCTAAGCAAGACAGCCCAAATTGTCAGGTATTTGCAATCCCTGGGACAACAACTGGACAAAGCAGAGAAAGGAACAGGTCCCACAAGTAATCTCTGTTTGCTTTCACTGTTTTTGTCTGTGTTTGTGTATTGACAGTATCATAGCCTTGTTCAAGGTCATTTTCTCCGAGATGCACTGGTGCTCCTGTTTAGAGATTTCTCAGAGGAGGCAGCAAATGTGGCAGCAGCTGCATTCCCTGACCTGGATCTGGGTGACTAGTGCTGTACTATATAAGCTTGCACGACCCAGCAAGTTGCTGCAGCCAGCAGAGGGAGGAGCTGCTGTTCTCATGCAGGTCACAGGCTCCTGCCAGCCTCAGTGCCACCAGAAGAAATAAGTGGAGATATTGATATTCCTGAAGCTTTGTTCAGCTTACAGCCATTCACACTCAGCATGCTTCAGAAAATGAGCTTGAACTTCAGCTATCATTTTTAGCTCTGGCTTTAATATAGGAGAGTTCCAATTCAGAGCTAGTTGATAGTCCACATTGAAAAATATGCTTAGATATTTGTCATAGGTAAGAAAAAAAATTCAAAATCAGTCTTGCTGTTTATCTGTATTAATTTGCTTATGGTTCAAGTACAAAGGTCTGAAGCCAGGGGAGTTTCAGCCCGCCAGCAATCATCTGTTTGCAGCCTGGTTGTGATGCTGCTTATCCATCAGGCAGAGCCAGTTGCACTGGAAGAACAAAGTGATGATATTCTCCAAAATGTGTGTCCATTGACTGTTTTCACCTTGTAGATGGCAACCCTAATGTCAATGCCAAACACTGTAAAGACAAGTAGGATTCGTCCTGTTGGCTGTCTTCTTGTGGGAGAGCTGAACGGCAAACTGCACTTGAACTGATTCAGGCCTTGTTTTCCACCTGACCTTCATTCATTCTCTAATATATACTTTTTTCATTTTTCCTCCTTTTTTCAATATCTCCTCACTTCAGGGAGATTTGAAATCTTCACAACACAGTGCCATTATTTTCAGCACACTTCAGCGTAGCCTTAGTAGCCTGATACTTGAATATGACTGTAGAGGTGCTGCAGGTAACATCCACATACAAAAGAGAAAAGACTTACGTTTTCAGACCAATAGCATTTATTTTTACAGCTTGGTTATATCTAAGTCATCTTTTAGTGTTCATTGTGTATATATTATAAATGCTACTAAGCTCGGGAGCACAGAATAATGACATACAGTGGAGGTGATCAGACAATTTTTAACCTTTTGTTCAGCTGTCAGATCCTTTGAAGATAGCTTAGTGTCAGGCATCCTGTTACAGTTGCAACTCCTTCATGCTTATGCTTGTTTAATTTATTGCCCACCTGAAGTTGGCAGGAGTTGCTGCAACTTGAATGAGCTTGCACCTGGAGTTCTGAGCTTTTACCTAGGAAATCTGCACAAAATCTTTTCCTCTGGGTTACTGAAGTGGCTTGCATCCTGTTGTTTTTTTTTTTTTTTCTTTTTTTCTTTTTTTTTCCTATGCCAGTATCAATATTATTAATACTGTCTGCAGCTTAAGCTTCTCTCTTCAAAGCAAGATAACTTCAGTTATGGTTGAAGTCCACATCTTTGCTTCTACTTTGAAGTTGAGCTTTTCTCTGGATGCTGTTTTCGCGTTGAGATACAGTGTCATGTAAAGCCCACTGAGCTTTCCCCTGACCATTTATTGTGCAGAGTATTAAGACTTGATTCCGTCCCCCCAAGCATTTCCTTAGGTTTTGAGTGCATGCCTTTATAGACTTGACAAGATGCGTTACTGTGCTAATCACTGAATTCCAACTGATGCTTACAGTCTTTTAACGTTTGCTCCCAAGAGCCATCGCATATAATACCTGAAGTTAGGAAATCATTAGTTTGATGAATGTGCAGAATAAAGTTGTTCTGTAGAGCTTTAAACCTTTTGTGAAGTGATTTGCACTTCTCAAGCATTTCTCTGCCTCACTTCCCAATACCTATAGTGGTGTTTTCAGCACAGCCTTGATGAGCTGGGTCTCCAATGGTAATCAGTTTGAATGTTCATCTGTGTCTGTCTGACAGCTTTTTGATAGCTTCTCCTTTTAGTAAATCAATCATACTGTCCTAAAAGCCAAAATAAATAAAATTATTTTTTGTTGGAGACAAATGCAGCTTTGATCTTCAACAAGGTCTGTGCCCTGCTTAAATAAGAGTAGGGTATATTAATCAGACATGCAGATACTGTTCTGCAGGGTTGTTTAGTTAGGGACCTATTTTAGATAGGAGAAGTGAGCTGAACATTCAGCTGACCACAATGTGCTCTTTGAGAATTCATTGCTTGCTGTGTTGGGAAAACTAACTGGTCAGGGAAACTTACAGTACCTGTCACGGTTGCTCTTTCAGAAAAAAACAATCACTTCCATCAGCACAGCTATTTAAATAAACTGATCACTTCTTTAATCGATTCTGAGTGGTGAAAAGTTGCCATGGATACAAGATCCTGCAGCAATCAAAGCAGAAAGTAAGTTCAGAATTGGAAGTGACAGATTTATTCATCACATACTTAACAAGCCTTTGAAGGGAAAGAGAGTTTGCTGGAGTCCTTAGGCTGTGTATGAAAAGATTGCAGAGAAGTACGCACAGAATCACCAATAGGAACTTCAGTGGAAGAAAACTGAGTAATATTTGCATTACTATTATGCAGATGTGCTTGCCTGAAACTTTTGCTCTGTGTGACAAAACTTGGTAGTTTACAAACCTATTTCATTTATCTTTCAGTTTCACTGCAAACAGGCAGTGTGCTGGAAATGGCTGTGGGTTGTTAGCGGAAGGTCTGAACTGTTGCAGCTTTGAAGGCAATTAATGCAGTGAAACCACATTTGAAATCAAATAATTGAACCATTCATTTGTTCTAAACAGTTTTTTACAGTCTTCCTTGCTAAAAATTATTATAATTCTGCAGAAGTTTTATTGGCTTTCAGTGGGATCCCGCTGAGCTGGCTTTCACTGTATTTGTGAGTTTACTGAATTCAAGCGTTCGCTTGCTGATGTAATGGTTTATTTGCTACACAGATCCTGGCCTCTGAAAATTGTTCACTGAAATTTTTGATGAGAAAAAAACAACCAAAAAGGCTTTCCTTAGCTGTGAAAGGACAAAGTTTAAGATAATTATCAAGAAAACTGAAGAGCTGTAGTCACAGTGTCTTGTTTGGTCTTCTTCTCATCTCAGAACTATACTGAAGTTAATTCTCTGTGTTATTTAGGGTCCTTTCACCCTCCTCTGGAACACTTTTTACCTAACCCTTCCTTCCCCTAAGCTGAATGTACATTTCATAAAAAGACATACGAAACAAAGCTCAAAATCTGTATTACATTATTACAGATGAATAATGAGGCAACAAGATGCTATTTAATTTCATTTGACATAATTCCATAGAGCTGGCAGAATTAGCATAATATCATGTATCTTTCTTCTTAGAATTTTGAGGCTGAAATGCAGTACATTTCATAAGAAAATATGTTCGTGAACAGTTTAAGTTTTCATTTGCTACTATTTCAGAAGTCAGTGTTATTCACCGTTCATGAAAATTTGGGCGGCTTCTCAGTGTTCTTTTGCAAATCCTCAGTGCTTCAAAGATAGGCATGGGAGTTTGATTTATGGTGCTTTCTGTATCCTGCATGTATTTCTCCTTTGTCTTAATCCTCCCCTCGTGAAGAGCAGTATCTTAAGGCTTACAGAATAATGCCAACAGTGAATATTAAAGTCTGCGGGGGACTGAACTGCATTTGTCCAAAATACCGCTAATCTTATGAGTAACATCTAAGAAGTCTGGGAAGGATAAAGGAAAGTTAATGCTCACAAGATTGTTGCATGCGTGTCTCTTCAATTATGCTGGTCTTTAGCCCCTATAGCTCTGTGGAAAAGCTATAGTTGTCCATTGTCTCACATATATCAGCTCTTACATGAGCACGTCTGGTCCCTCTCAGTGCATAGTCTGGCTCGTTAGCATAAGCTCTTCTTTTAAATCTGGAGTGTCAGATTTGGGGCAGCCAGAAGTGATGAATCTTTTTTCAGTCCTTCGAATAGGTTTAGATTGGTGTTCTGATCTGAAGCAAATGCACTGTCTATTACAGCGTGTCATTTGTGGGGCTACGATGTCTTACACTGCCCTGCAATACCAAATACAATTGTGCCCGTTGTGCACAAGAGAAGATGGCCAAATATAACAGAGTTATTTTAATCTTATGTCAGCTCTTTCAGAAGTGTAGAAAAGTTCATATTGCATATTTATTTATACAGTTTTTATTATCTTTCAATTTATAATCTAATTAATTTTCCAAAATTTGATACCTCCTTAAGGAATGATACACTTAAGAAATTTGCATTCAACATGGAAATATGGTGTTTGAATGCAAGTTTTCTTAGACAGTTAAAACACAAGAGAGAACATTACAGATATGTCGCTGCATGACATATTGCGAAAACCTTTTTGTAGTATTTGTTCCAGGTTAATTGTTACATTATAAAATTAAGACACTTTGTCTCACGATTTAGATCTACAGGAATTCTTTCTTCAGTTGCTGTGTTAGCAAGTACAGCATGACCTTATTAAAATGGAAATCCTGTTAGTCAGTCCTTCATATCACAGTCACAAATCTCAGAGATGCACTCGAATGTGCTGTGATAGGCAGCCAGCCCTGAGTGCCTCTGAGTGTAGCTTTGGTTATCCTTACTGCTTCTTAACATGCAGAACTATTTTTCCGTGTCTCCTCAGTGTACTTCATAAAATTCCTGAAATAACAGGACAAGTATGAGAATTAATTCTAATCTGTTTATAAAACATCAAAACCCTTTTCAACAAATATCAAAACTGAACTGATGCCTTTTTGAGAATATGCAGTTGTATATATCGCCTAGTGGATCAATTCTCTACTTTTCGTCTTGACAGCTTCTGATGAATTTAGATATAGAAGCATTGTTGAATTTGAAAAGAGAGAAAGGAAAGGACTTCGTACTTAAGCAGTGGACTATACTTCCTGAGAAGGTAATGGAATTGCTGTTCCTTCAAGCCGTCCCCAAGTTGATGAGTCCTGATTTGCTTCTTACCCCTGTAAGGCTGTACTAAGGGCAGGCGGGTGGTTGGTATCATTGAAGCTGCATGCACCAGTTCATAGGTGCAAAACCTCATGAAATTTTGATTTATAGCTATGCAGGCTTAGTAATTAGGAGTAGATGGACGGTTACAATTTTCAGTTAAGTCCTATTGTATCTGATTAAGCACTTCACCCTCTGAGGAGTGATGTTGGAAGATAGTATTGGGAGTATAACAATTCTGATTTTTTTGTAGTGCTCTTTCAGTAGAGTCATTGTGAAATGGGAAATGTGTCCTGACAAACAATTGTCATCTGTTAATTGTGCCAGAAGTTAAATACATTGCTCTGAAGCTGGAAGCGCAAAAGGAATGAAACCACCCTCATTTCCTGTTCAAGCTGTCAAGTACAACTAGGATCTAATTTTTTTTAATTATTTTTTTAACTGACACTGCTTTCTTTTGAGTGAACCTATTTAATGCTTCCTTAAAGGCTGAACTCTCAATTTCTGGAGATATTCTCAGAGTGACATTTTCTGCTTAACAGCAGTGTGATGTTCATTAATATGACTGAGAAGATAATTAGACTGATAATACTAATTCAGATCTTGATCACTTCAGTAACACCAAATAATGAAGCTGATAATTAAGGAAGTGTGATTAGTTAAGTGGATATTTGTTCATGGAGACTAGATTAACTAACAAAGAATATCTTTAACAGGTTTTGCTGACATTCTTTTTAATGTTTTGGTGGTTCAAAAAAAGTCAGCGGGGAGATGATAACCATAAGTTATTAATAAATTCTGAGTGAGTCAAAAATGGTTGGTGTATGAAGTCACTAAATAATTCATTATTCATCAACTATTAATAATTAATTTTACATTTTTAAGATAATATTGAAAGACTCATTAGCAAAATAGATAGAAGCGTTTGGTTCAGAAATAAAAGTCACTTTGACTGTTAAATGTATTATGATGCAAAGGTAAAGATTCAGTTTATATAAATTCACTAATTAATGGTTGTTTGCCAGACTAATTTTGTACTTCAAAAAAAAGTCTTGTCCAGCACTTCTTCATATCTATAATGAGAAATAGCTGCTTTCCCTCTTTGAACATATAGTGAGGGGCATGTGAATTACTTCAAGATATTGTCATTTCTGTATTCACATGCTGGTTTCTATGAGGGCATCCAACAAAAGATACACTATTCATCTCTATCCATCTTTCTCTATGTCCCTCCAGTCTATCTAGATTTCCTTCTTTGTTAAATTTCCCAAGCCTTCAAAATCTGTGCCGTCCTTCATAACAGTATGTTTGAATTTTATTTATTTGTTGTTATATAGGGAATGGCGTGTACTCATAGCCTTTTAATTTGCTTCTGTTAGGGGGGAGCCACAAGAATTTCTCCTGATGTTAATTTAGAATGTGAGTTCATTTGCATAGATCAATTGTTTGATGTTTGTTCACTTAGTTTTTAGAAGCAGAAAATTACTAGAAGGATTCGCTGCTGACATAGCAAATTTTAAATGGAAACTAGAGAGCATTTGTGGGAAATGTGTTTCATTAGCTGGAGTGGGAACGTTCAGTAGAAAATTAATTTAATGAGTAATATTCATTCATTCATTGAAACTCATCACCTTAATATTCTGTGATCTGCATGGTTAAAGAAATCAGCATGTTTTGAATGTTTAAAAAAATGACGAGAAACAAACAGAAGAACAAGAATTTTTAGAAATTACCTGCAAGGAAGAGTTCTTTAAACTGTATAAAATTGTAAGTCAGGCAGCCATCTAATAAGGGAGTCCTGGAGTGAAGTTTTCTTTTGAAACTTACAGGGAAGAAAAAAAATAAAATAAAAAAAAAAGTCTTTATGGTTGTTTGTCTGTAAGTGCAGAGAAATGAACGATTTTCAATGATAAAAACATGTATTGCTGAGGCTAAACCTGTGTGTGTGTGCGATACGAAACACAGCAGCACCTATGCACAGCTGTATGGATCAGTTTGTAGATTTCCCTGTATTTGTGATTTTTGCACTAAAGGCATAGTAAAACCATAAATGCTGTAGAGCACGTTGATCCCTCCTTTCCAAATGAAAGGTGTATTTTTTCCCTTTCTTTTTGCCCCTGTTGATGATACGTAAGTACCAGTAACAAAGAAACAGAAAAATTCTCTTGAAATGTAATGAAATGACAGAAATGTTGGATCAAGATAATTGGGGAAAAAATGGTGGAAACATACTGGGTAGTTTCAGTCTACCTCTGGTATAGAGAATCATCTTTTGTTGGTTTTACGTTGATGCAACTTTTGAGGCTTGGTGAGGCCGAGCAGTTGTCCTCCTTGCATCCACCAACATATTCATGAATGCACTGTTCTCTCTTCCAACAAATTATTTTATGTCAATTTTTATATCCAATTAATTATAAGGCAGCCTTAGAAAAGACTTTTTCTAGCTTAATGTCAAGGGGCACACCAATCATTTGACTCACTGTGGGCAAATGTTTTCAAGCAAAGGATGACATCCAGCTGGCTCATGATGTCTTCAAAAGTCAGTGCCCCTCATGTGTGATGTGGTAATGGCAGGTGCTGTGACGTGTTCCTAGTCTGGTGAAAACAAGAAATAGAGTAGAGATGTCCTCAGCCCTATGTGGTGGCTTGGCCCCACTCTTTGTTCTTTGCTTATGCCATATGCTGTGATGGAGGCTGGGACAGTTAACTCATTTCAGCTGAGAGTTAGCAGCTTCTCAAAACATGCTGAATCATTGACTTGTGACTGCCTGACCATCTTCTTTGTGCCCCCCCTGGCAGCATAAGGAGGCTTTGAGGCAAGTTTAAAGAAATTTCTTCTTGATTTAGTAAACAGTTACAAAACCAGAGTGAAATAAAAGGGCCTTGGTAAAGAAGTTGATAGGCACTCTATGTCTTCTAGAAAGCTGTACTTAAAAACATTGAACGTTAGCTTTGGATGCAATTATCCAGTATTTTTGGGTAACATTTCAGAGAGCATTGTGATGAAATGGAGTTAGTGGAGGAAAATAAAAAGAAAATTGTCACAGATAATCCTCAAAACTTTAGCTATCATTCTAAAACAAAATACATAATCTTGTATGTGAATTGTTCTGCTGAACTGAACATAGTTATGTTCCCGAGGGAACATAGTTCCTGTCAAAATGACACACAGTCCAGGCTGGCTGAGGCCAGTGGAGATCAAGATGTGCCACTTGTGGCTACTGATCCAGAATAACTTATGTCTAACGAGAAGTCCACAAAGTCCAATGTCTTACTGTTGAACTGAAAAATAGAAATTTCTTCTCCACTTTCAGTTGTGTAATTTCTTTTTTTCTTGTTACTTGTCAGTACAAAGGTTTTCAGGAATATGCCCCATGATTTGTTGAGGTTGTCTGTTAAATCTACTTTCAGAGCAAGTACATCTAGTTAATACTAAGGCTGGCATTGGTTATGTTTACATTGGAAGTACAGACTTTAGTAAGTATTTCAAGAAAATATTGCAATACATTCACTTCCCTTTGCAGAGATTGATTTGTTTTCACTAGGCCCTAGATTCTTTCTCCAGGTTTGGTGTACAGACCCTGAAATTCATTAATCACATATTAACTCTGGGGTACTAAGTTAACTTTGCAAAGGAGTGGAGGGCGTAGAGTGAGAGAGGGGTTGATTTTCCTCTTAGAAATGGCACCCCTGGGCAAAGCACTTCTTAGAGCAACTGATTTTTTTGCTATTAAGTTTCCTAGTCCCTTGTTGTTTGCACTGCTCTTAACAAAAGGGTAATTCTTGATTCCCAGAGTAAAACTGTGTAGAGTCAGAGGAGTTTAAAATTTTCTGAATACCAAAACTGAATGGTACATATTAATTTTCTGTGCATTGCTACATGTTTCAATCCTTCATCTAGTATGTTAGTCGCACATTATCAGTGTATGAATATACAAAGACGTTTCTCTTAGAAATGACAGCTTTACAAAAAATTCACTTAGTCAGAAATCCAAATGGTTGTGGCTAGACTTACCATTCCTGTCCTAGCAAGGTAAGGAGTAGATGGGTAGGGAATGTCTCTTATGAATGTTCAACAAAGGATTTCATTTCCTCCATGTGAGAAATTAAATATTGGTAAAGTAAATAATTAAAAAAGTAAAAAAAAAACAGTCAAACAGAAAAAACCATCAAAAAACCCCAAACCTTAATGCTGATGGTTTTACTATAATGATTTTTATTAAGAAAGCAGTTTCTTGACATAAATAAATCTTCAGTCTATTTAACTGTTTAGTCTCTCAACTGGCCCTAATAAACAAAACACAACAAAAGCAGCAACGAAAGCATGTCCTGAAAGTTAGTGAGCAGTGTGGGTAAGGAAAGAGGATGTGAAATTTGCCTCTGTGAAGCGAAAGGGCTGACATTTCAGTGCAGGTGCAAGCAACGCGTGCAATGACTTTCAAGGCAAACATATCTTCCATGTCAATGCTCAGATCAGTATTATAGCTTTTTGTATCTACTTGTGTCGCTTTTATTGTAAAACTAGAATGAAATGAAGTAAATTGTAAGAGTTGGTTATTATTCTCTATGTATGGTCGAGACTCTTTCTAAAAAGATTTCTGTATCCTGACATCTTTCTCTGCTCCAAATTTATTCTTTGCGTTTAGAACTCTGGCTGGGCCGAAAAGAAAATATTTCTGTAGATATTGTGTAAGAGTAAATATTTATATGAAAGTCTAAAAATTTAGGTCTTCTTTTGCTTTCTGTAGCTTGAGAATACGTGTTGAAGAGACTGGTATTCATTCTATATGAATGCAATTCTCATTTTCTTGGAGCTAGAGTGTTATGAGAGGAGATAAAATGAAACAGGTCCTGATGTTTTACCTAGCAATGAAGAATTCATATGAACAAGAAATAAGTACCATCTTTACAAGTGAAAATACAATCAATTATTTCCCCCTAGAGTTACTAAAAAGTGGGTAACTACAGAACTTGGGGAAAAAAATCTTTCAAGCATTCCCTTTGGTTACTTTTATGGAGTTCCCATAAGCTAACTAGACTGGTAACCTAGTTTTACTACAGACCATGTTGGTATTATTTTTTTTCAAAACTATGTATGTGCAAAACCATTTGTTCATAGTGGTGTGTAATTTTGAATGAAGATTTCAAATTATTCAGGTGCTCTTTACCTGCTTCCTGATGTTATACACATTTTGGTAATCCCTTTTCCATACCTGATAATGATATGATTCATATTATGGGAAATTTATATCCTTCTATCTTCCAACTAAACAAGTTTATAAAAGGGCTTGTTTGGTATGATTGCTGATGTTTTGTGTTGCTGGGAATGAAGTAATTTCATATTCTATGAATATTTTCTATAAGATATACTATGAAAAAATATCTTAAGACATCTGCTGAAAATACTCATGAAGTATTTGAAGACCCATAACTCTATAACTTACTGCCACAGATTACATTAGAGGGAGAGAATGAAAAAAGTAATTCTTTTGCTGATGGAAGTTGGCAGCTATATCACTCATTTTTTTTATTGAAATGGATTCTGTGGAATTAATGTTGGACATAAAAAAAAAAAAAAAAATCCTTTGAGAGGCAAAACTGCTTAAATTACAACCTTAAAAATATGACAGGTCTTCCATTGATATAAGAATGAAGACTTCTAATAAACTACTGTCTTAACTGGAAAAATGGTTTAGAAGTGTGGCAGAGAGTATGCCCATTTCTAAGAACATAGGATTCCTGCTGAGCAGCAAACCTCATCTCACACAAGCAGATGCAATACCTGTGGCTTTTTACTGGACAGATTGCAGCGCGAATAACGCGACCATTGGTACTGGAAGGCTTTCAAATGTTTTCATGTGCTGAATTGTGGAATTTTAATTTGGGAGGCTTTTTGTTTGTGTGTTCGTTTTTCTTTCAGCAATTGTAATTTTCTTTCAATCTAGTGGCAAATTTTCTAAGTTTTAACCAATATGTTGGCCGTCCTGCAAATCACGGTCAATGCACTTTTCTCATGATCAGCATTTCATTGTTCTGTTCTCCTCTGTTCTAAACACCTGTCTTTGTTATTCCAATAAGCTGCTTTCATTTTAAGGATCCTTCTGAGCAGTTATTAAACAGATGAATGGCTGTTAATACTATTATTGCTATAATAGTAAAGATGGTGCTCTCTTATGTCTTGACCAAATCTTTTATTTGTTCTTTATTTCTTTGTGGAAAAGCAACTTCATTTCTTTGGAAACAGACACTCATAAGACAGAAAGTGTATTTTATACAGATCATATCATGACTATCTGGGTCAGTAATTATGCCTTTAATTAATTACCAAAAAAATTGGAATTCAGTACTTGAATCGTTGATTCAATCTTCATTTGTAGAGCTGGCTAAATATGTGGAAAATGTCTGTGCCATCTTTAAGTACAGCTAAATTGTCTTAAACAGCCACTGATTTGTTTAAAAACCAGACATCTTGGTACATTCTTGCATATTTAAGACAGTAATGTGTCCTTATCACTTTAACTATGTTCAATTTACTCCTTTTCATAATTCATAAAGGTGGCTTAGAGCACAGATGATCAAAATTATGTGTTCAGTAAGATAAGCAGGTCTTCAGCTGGCTAATGGGTGTATTTACTAAGTGCATCTCACTTAGCTTGGGAGTTTGCACTTGGCTTGGGAGTTTGCATTTTAAAGTTCCTTCTGAGCAGTTATTAAACAGATGAATGGCTGTTAATACTGTTATGACTATAACAGTGAAGATGCTGCTCTCTTATGTCTTGACCAAATCTTTTATTTGTTCTTTATTTCTTTGTGGAAAAGAAATTTCAGAAATAAATCAGTACTCACTTAAAAAATTACACGGATGTGACAAATGCAGACATTCCCAATTTTTATTTACTTTTTTCTCCCCAAGAGTAAAATGCAACCGAAACTACTCTTAGCCTTCCTCAAGGACATAGTTATTATTCCATGCGGGTTCAAGACCTGGTGGATGTGAGTTATACTGTGCTTAGCAATAGGCCCGAGGAGCTTAGACAAATCAGGCTAGGGATAAAGAAATTGATAGCAAGAAAAGAAAAAAAACACAAAAAAACAGTAGTGCTCTCACCTGTCACATTATTATCGTGTTTTCCTTTCTGTTTTGAGGGAAGAAAAAAAAAAACAAAAAACAAAAAAACTGTGTGTTAGATTAAATGATGTTAAAGAGACAGAACAACAAAAACGAAGATAGGTGGAGGGAACAGGTAGAGTACAAAAATAGGGTAAAATTAAGAGCTTGGAGTTTTGTAGGGGCTAAGAGGGAGAAAGAAAGGGGTCACCAAAATAATAAGACTCCCAGCCAAATCATCACCACAGAACTGCACTGCCCCACACATTCTGGCAGTTTTAGGTCAGGATTAATCTGTCCCGATTTAGATGCTCCAAGTCTAGATTTTCATTTCACAATTTATGCTTTTACTAAAAGAAAACAAAAGGTCCTTTTAAGGAATAATTAATCACATTACAGAGATTAAGAAAACACAAGTCCCAGTGCATCAGTCATATTGTACCATCATGGCCCCAATGTCAGAATAGGTATGTACATTTGTATGTCTGTATATTTGCTATATTGCTTTTTCCTGCTTTTTTTCTTTTCTTTTTTTTTCGTTTTTCTTTTTTGAGTTTAGGAAAGTGAAAGGCTTTTGACTCCTTTCCATTTGTTTCTCATTTTTACTAGTCAGAACACTAATTCTTTACTTGACTTTTCAATTTGTGGTTCAAAGTCAGCATTATGGGTAAAAAAACTCCTCTTAAAAGTAACCTGTGCTGATCTGTTCAATTATTATTTTCACTGAATTGTCTGAGGCTCAGGGAAATCTCATTTGCTGGTTGTGAATATTCTTAAATGTTTGGCTGAAATGTTCTGATTTTGGCCACTCTATAGTTTTATTTGGCTTTATGAATTACAGCTTCCAAATCATTGATGGATCAACAAGAAAGTTCATTAAAAAAATAAATCAATCAAATTTTGGGAGAAAAGGAAAGAAATGTCAGTTAATTTTGTATTTTACCCATGGTGTCAGACTGAAAGGTTTCGTACCTGTAAGTATTTTAGGCAGTTAGAATAAGCTTAGATTTCCAGGGGTGGTTTCTGGGTAAACATATAAAAGGAGGGTGAGATTCTTTTCTTCCACAATTCAGAAATGTAATTCTCTCTCCCAGATAGCACCCGCTTTTATTTTCACAGCTATCCATTTGATGCTATGTTCCTGAAACTGAACACTGCATGAGACTTTTGCCTTTATGTTGCTGACTTCCTAGAAATAAGATTTACGCTCTTGGCTTGACAGGCATTATTGAACTTTGCTGTGATAGGGTGAAAAAGTAATGGTAGAAAACAAATAATATACGATAGATGAAAAGGGTCTTGGCTCTATCACGAAGGGAGAATAACCCCAAACTGATCAAGATCAGTGGAAAAATAATGAAGTTACTGATAGAGGCAAATGGTCTGGCTTTGAGGAAAAACTCTCTGCTAGCTATATGGTGCAGAAGAGACAGAACTGAGGTTTTGTCTGATAAAGGAACAGGAAAGAAATGAAGGGAAACTGCACGCATACATAGTCCAGCTAAACTGTAAATGAATGAGAACACAGAAGTACGATCCATTCATCTGGAAATGCCTTTCAAGACTCCTGCGTAATGGATGCACTTGGGAGAACATTTACCTGAACAACAGCAAGTAATCCCTAATTGAACTTCCAGAGTCTTTTTCTTGACTGCACAAAGCAGTTGCACACATCCTGCCATTTCTACTTTTATCCTCTTTTGTGCTGGTGCTGATTGATAGATTGATTTTGCAGTCGCCACTATAACATAAATCACTGTAGCGCAACCCAGTGGAGCTTGGTTTTTTTTGTTGCTGTTTTCTTTTGTCTTGTCTTATTTTTGGTTTTGTGTCATTCTTTCTTTTCAGTTAAACCAACGAATTGGATTATAAACATGTCATCTATTTAGAAACAAATCCAAGTGCCCTATTTTGAATTAGACAAGTGAGTTTGCCAATCATTTAAAAATCATTTTAAATCAGAGGAAAAGCCTTGTTTTGAAATAGAAGTATCCACATACCCACATGCACTGAAAGTTAACTGATAGGTTACTGCAGATCATGGAACTAAGTTGTATTTTATGTAGCTTAATTTTTTGTTATTAAGACTCAAACAGAACATTATTTCTTCTTTTATGTCTAGAATACTGTTGCCCCTTAAACAGAAAATAGGGAAAAGAAAACATGTTCATGAAACCAGAACCATCCACATACCACACACTTAGTCCAGATCAATTTGCTCAGCCCACTCTCACAGAGTACAGCCTTGTTTGCATGGGCTGCATTTGGTGTCAGTTGATACATTATATTTAAATGTATTTTACAATTACTTGCCAGACACCTACAAGTTTATTTTAGTAATTTGAATTTTATTACAAAAGTACTGTACCTGGATTCTGCATTGATTTTGTGCATTGCTTTCACAGCAAGACTGTGCTTGAAGATCGTTAAAGACTCAATGAATCTTACAGGTACCATAATATGAGTAGGTTCTCATCTTTCTCCTGTAGTTGTCCTTCTGTTTATGTACTCTACAGGGGCCCCATCTGAGTGTTGTCTGCAAGAACTGATGAAATAAGTTGTTTAAACAACACCAGGAGTTTGCATGAACCAGAGCACGTTCTGAAACCGCTGTCCTTTCTTAGCTCTGTAAAAGAAAAGCTCTTCAGCTTTCAGGGCAAGAATCACTCTGTCTTTCCTGTTTAACAACTAACATTTAATGCTTTATTACATTTTTTTGCTTGTGCTTGAGAACAGTGATTGTGTACACGGTGCTGTGGAATTCCACCATTATGTTTGCTTCAATCAGTTGTGTATGAAACTGCAGCTGAAAATGCTGGAATTACTGCTTCTGTGCTGTGTACTTCACATCCAGAAGTGTAGTATCCTACTATTCTTGGTGCCCTTGTAGCTGTTCCCAGGGAGAGGAAGTGTAGGGCATTTCTCTCTGTTTTATTTGAAGAGCATTCCTTCATATTCCTCCATGTTCTTATTTGCCTAGGCTTTGTTGAAGCAATTACTGAGGGGAAAAGAGCCTGCATCATGGTTTTATTTATTTTTAAAGAAAACCTTAATAGATCTCAAGTGACTTTTTTTTTTTTGGCTATTCGTTTTTGAGCCTCTAACAAAGGGTAAGTTGTTTGCATTTTAGGCAGTCTCTCTGTTTGAGAGTTTGGCTGGTGATTTCCAATTTATTTATATGTTTTCCTCCCTCCCAGCTCAAGAAGGGATTGATCTCATCACCAAATTTGATGTGATTCTGGCAATAATTGGGGTGATTAGTACTAGCTATCAGTTTTACCCTTCAGGATAAAATGTGGCAAGTGAATAAAGCCTGATGGCATAGCTGTGCAAAATTTCATTTAACAGCTCATTGCAGGCAGGCCAAGTTGGATTGCCAAATATATCAAATCACTTTTATAGATCTAAGCTGTCTACCCCCTGATTTTCTTAATCGTAAATGGTATAACAGATATTGCTATAGTTTTCCCATGCATTGTAAAAGGAAAGTGTTTTAAATAAGGAGCAGAGCAAGCTGATTTGTTTGGTTAAGTTTGCAGGTATGGATTGTATGTACTCCAGATGTTTGCACGCATTCCTGGAGTCCTAGAGCCCTTTATTTCTCCCACATCCAGTCTGAATACCTCCAAATGAGTCCAGTCAGTAGGCGGTTGCTGTCAGTGAGTTACTAAAAGCGTTCATCTGTTATATTTATGTACTTTTCATTCAAGAATGAATAGTTTTGCTGTGCTGTTTCCAATTCCAGATATGAGGAAAAATGCCAGAACACAAGCTGTTTGCTTTGTTTGCAGCTACTTTGTTGGTTCTGACTCTTAGCACATGGGACAAGAGGAGAAGGAAGTAATGGATGTAAATGCCAAAAGTGTCTATTTTTCTTTTCTTTGTGTTGATATCTTATCTAGGTTTTTTTGTTTTGCTTTGTCCAGGTTTGCTATCTATACATGGTTTGTGTATGTATAATATTGTTACGTAGGTATTTCTACTCTTTCATCGTGGTCTTCACCACGCTTAGCACACAGGTCCTGGGAAGTAAGAAAATGCTATTATCCCCTTTTGAAAGATGAGGATGTGATGCACAGAGAGATGAAGTGACTTGTTTGAGATCACCCACGAAGCTCATGGTGAAATGGGAGTTGAAGGCAAATCCTTTGGATTGATGCCCTGAGTGAATGCAACTTGATTGTGCTTTGAGTAATTCTCAAGCTCCGAAGCCCCAGACTGCTGTCCGGCTCCTGCCAATGGGGAGTAGTGATTCTATCATCAGTCCTAGTGAGGGTATGGTAGGCACATAAAGCTTTTGAAAGCTTTCGTATGATATTTTTGCCTCCTGTTCTTTTGGTTTTGTTTGGGAGAGTTTGCTTTAATGTGTTTTACTTGCTGGGGAGAAAAGAGATCTTAATTTTGACATTGTTTTATTGAAATAGAAATTTTTGAGTACAGCAGCAGTTTTCAAGGACTCGGTGGGTGTCCTTAAAAGCAGTAACTTCTCATTTGCATTCATTCACTTCTTGAGTGCAAACTATTCAGAATGCAATGACCTTTCTCAAACTGTCAATTTTTATTTGGTAGTTGGATTACAGCAAGTCTGAATGACCGCATTACATTTCATTGCAAAATATATATTCACAGTTAAATTTATGCCAAATTACTTCCTTCAGAATGAGCTCTGATAATTGGCTGTGTTTTGTATTTGAGAAACCAAATAAAGATTCTAGATACATCAGGCACCACCCAAAAAAAGAGTGTCAATAGCTGTCATTCTGTCAACAAGCAAAGTCAAAGCAAAGCAGATCTGTTGATTTCTGTGAGCAAAAGATAAACGTTCCTTACTTTTACGCTGCTTTTGAGTAAATGTAAAGAATAGTAATGACATTAATAATGATGATGTCATCCGTGGAAAACTATGTGGGCATCCTTTCAGGTTGAAAGGATCAGTGTTGTTTGGTGTATCATAGTCTTTCTGCTGCTTTTCCATTTCTGTGCTTGTGTGGAGGCAGCTTGAAGTATGCGCTGGTCTATGAGAAGGAAGCTCCTTATAGCTGTTGCTGTTTTGATTCTTGGTGTCCTGGAATACGGGTAGTCTTGAAAGAAGAAGGATTTACTGAGAACCCAAGTGGTTCCTTTTTCCTAGAAAAGAACAAGTTTCATGTCTTTTCTCCTGAATTAGGTAAAGCTTCTCAGATTGTCTTTGAATGTCCCGTGTGTCACTTGCTAACATCTCACATGGCTCTGGATGCATCCATTGGAGTTCAGGTTCTGACAGCAGAGCCCAGTAGCAGCTGTCCTGAACAAGCACTGGCAAGCCTCTGATCCTCTGATACTTTCTTTCTACTTGCTATAATCATAAGGAGAGTAAACGGCATTCCCTGGTTTCCCTTTAGCTAGGATGAATGGATACTATTCAGATATACTGAAATAAAGTTACTGGTTAAGTTCTGTCCTGACACCTGTTAGGCAGATGCTAGATACGCCTATTTAAATAGTTGTCTCACTGTTCTCTGACTTGAGTTTTGGCTAGTCCCAGGTTTGACTTTTTGAAGTCCCAGCTGGTTAATACATTACTTCAGGTATGATTGAGTCTGACACTGAGAGTTTCTGTGGAGTATGTACAGAAAACATTGTTATCACTTGTACCTCTGTGACCAAAATGTATTGCTGCTTCTAGTATATAAGACTATGAATAATCATTAGAAATGTTACTTCATGTTGAAGATCCCCTGGTTCTACTTTTCTAAATCCAGCTTAATCCTGGAAGAAATGTCAATAGTTTGGATGAGTACTATTTACTGAAATGAATTTTGTTGCTTAGTAGCAGCATGATTTGTCAGCTATATTAAAAAGCTGTACTTAGTGTGAGTTTAGCATAATCTTTTCAGGTGATAGGAACATCAAATATCACCATGGGAATATAGACTAGCATGGGAAGGTTACATAGGAATCAGTACAATTTTCATATAATGCTTAACGAAGTCAAAATAACTTCTATTACTTTGTAGAATGTCCAGCATTGAAACTGTTAACCTTAATTTTATTGGTGGTGATATTGGTTATTGGTCACTCTGCTTTATCAAATGGTGTTATTGTGTTCTTTTTAATCTGTTGTGGTTTCCATGGCAATATACAAGAAGCATTACTTCCAGTGTAACTTATTTATGAGTTACTTCACCAGGAATATTATTTTTTCTCAAATGTTCCACATTTCTCTTAAATTCTAGGCAAATCTGTTGATGCCTGTGTGTGTAGTTCTTTCTTCATATCATGCTTCTTGGAGAAGAAGAAATAGGAAGAACTGACATGAAAGGGCATTTGATTTTCTTCACAGTAATCAATATAGACACCCTGGATATGATGCAGTTCTTATTTAAGGGCTAACATAGGCCCTGCTCTTATAAAGAACCTTTCGTCTGCAAGGCTGATTGAATATCAACTCCTAGATGAATACCGACAGGCATTGTGACTCTATTCTGAGCTGTAAATGAGATCCTATGGATGCAGCCCCATTTTTCATCATCTCTCCAGTCAATAGTAAGTGAAGTTTTATGAGCAGTTGTTAATCGGAAGTGGACATATTCATTTTTCCTGTTTTAAATCTTGTGCGAATGTTATGTGATTTGAGTTTGCTTCAGATGTTACTGGATTTATGTTCTCCTTAGGAAAGACTGCAAGATATGAGAGAGTGAATAACAGGGAGGGAAAAAAAAAGTGTTTAAAATTCCATTAAAAAAACCTACAGATATGTTTTTTATTTGCTATCTTCAGAAGATACTACATTTTGTCTGCTTTCAGAGCAATCTATGTAACTTCAAAAAGAGCTTGAAAGATTTTCCTCCCCTCATTAAAAATTGTAGTCTGTGACCATGTAGAAAGTTCTACTTGAGGTGTAAAAGCTGAAAATATTGTCTTAGTGCATGATGCATTGGGCAGGTTCTCAAAGCCAGTTAACATGGTTATATCCTTCTTAAAGCTGAAATAAAGGTTTGGATTTAACTTTCTCTTTTTTTCCTCTTCTCTCCACCTTTAATGTGAAGTTTTTCTTGTGGAGTATATGTGTGGGATATTCTTGGGTTGCAGTACAGTATAGTTTTGAGCTATATTCTTTAATGCTTTAGTTGCTGGTAAAGGTACCTTTCAGTAATAAGTCTTCTGATCCATTCCTAAATCAGTTGGTGGGAGACAGTGTGTAGGTGTCTCAGGGTTAAAGATGGAGAAGGTATGGAGGTGTTCATAGACACAGAAAATAGAGAAATGTTTCCAGCTGTGCTGTTGCTAAAAGAGGGAGAATCTGAGAATGTTACAACCAGCTGCTTGGAGGACGTAAGAAATGATGTATCTTACATCATTGTAAGTGGTCAAAGTAGCTGTGAGTAGCAAGAAAGGGTGGTAATGACTGTATCTGGAGGAAGACTCCTAGAAGTTGGAGCAGTTTCAGACTTCTGGAGCTCCGTAGACTTGTTTGCTATACAACAAAAGAGATTTTTGCAGTGTTAAGACTAGCAACTGCCATTCATCTATCAAATAACAGCAAATAATGTATTATCATAGATATATTTTATGAAAGGCAGAATTTATATCACTGGCAATTTTTTTCAAAGTCTTCAAAATGCAACTGGATCATGGAAAATATTGTACTGGGGGCATAACATTGAGAATTAAAAAGTCCTAAATCTCTAGCTGCTTCACTTTACAGAGGAGTACATTCTTGATGTAATTTTTCATGAAAATCAATAGATATTTACTATTTGAGGAGAGAATGATGAAGCTTCAAAATACAGTTTCAATTTGGTTTTAAGCATTTTAGACATGGGACATGGTGGAAAAGAAGCTGAGGATATTGAGAGGTGTTGGAGGACTTTGGGAATCGAATTGGGAACCTGTGGAGACCGTACAGAAGAAGGTGGACTCCTATGGACTCCTAGGTGTAAAATAGGGTATAATGCTTAGCTGAGGAAGTGTGGGGGATTTGGGCGTAAATCTGCAGAACTGGGATTTAATAAGTGAAGTGGACATAAATTGTTATATTAACACTGAGGTACAATAATCCTATATTTGAATATAAATACGTTAAGCTAGATTTTAAATCTTAATCTAAAGCTGACTGATTTTTTTTTTTTTTGTCCAAGGGAGTAAAATACCAACAAGAAAATGTCAAAAATCAAAACCCAACATAGTAAAATCTTCCAGAAAAAGAAAATAATTTTGTATCAGTCATGCAATGAGTTATGACTAGTAATGCAGCAATGAAATCAGACCAAACCTCCTCTTTCTTCATTCATAATTTTTGCCTGACAGTGTTCCTGTAAAGAGTGGTTTTTCTGAGAGCCTGCAGAAAGCCTGCTGTGAGGGGAGAGTGAGAACGGAGGAAAAGTTAGGGCCAATGTATCCTTCTGTGTCACAGAAAGACAGATTTATGATTTGAGGTCTGTCTTTATCAGGTTGATCTGTTTTGTAGATTGAGTATTAAAATGACTAGCTCTGGACAAATCCTTGCCCTGCTGAGAACATTAAAATGTCATAGAGTTTAATATAGAGTAATGGAAGAGAACTCTACTTGAGAAGGAGATAAAGTGAAATTCCTAAAACGGATTTTAAGACTGCTGTGAACCCTTTTTGTCTGTGTTGAATAAGTGTGTTCCACTTTAATGAGATTATTCAGAGGCTCCCATCAGGTTTTATGCACAATTTTCTGCTGGTTTTCCAACAAAGACTTTCTGTTTTTCAATAGAATTTCCCTTCTATTCACTTCACATAATGTCTTTATAGTTGATCAGATGTAGTGAAGTTAACTGACAGGCAAATTATCATAAATAATTATTTTCTTGATTTATATATTTCAATTGCACGGATGTTTATTTTGTTGTTTGGTTGCCTTTTCAAGTCTCTCCTTTCCCTTCTCCATCCCAGTCTGGCAGTTTTACGCTCTTGGGGTATTATTTCCCTGCTGTGTTCTAACATTCTCTTTGAGGAAAGGAGAATGCAGACCTATTCAGGAGTAAGATAAATAGGAGAAGGGTAGGGCAACCTACAGCCTGGTGTTGCTATCATTTGCACACCCCATAACATTCATTTCAACCAAATCCACTCTCTGTTGTTCTGAAAGAAAAATAAGGCAAGTATAAATTTTTTCCTTCAGCCATTGTTTCTCCTTAGAGAAAAGAGGTTATTGTAATTCCAGATTAGTGGAAATGTGTAAGGCTTTTACTCATCTTATGCATAAAACTGATAACCCGTGCAATTGGGACTGCTTATTTATTTCTTATTAATTCATTTCAGTCCTTATAATTTAACTGAGCATTCAGCATTTGTAAAGTGATTCTGGAAAATTATTTTGCATAAGTAATAGTAAACACTGGCATTGCTTCCTGGCAGGTAATGAAAATGATTCGTATAATTCCCAGTGGCTTAATGAGCAGAAACAGGGACTAGAGCCATGAATAGCTCATTGGCTGAAGTTTGGCAGTAGAAAAAGCCATGTTGATCAGCTGTGCCTTCACTAGCAGGCATCTTTCAAATCAATTGGAAGTACTTATTGTGAGGCTTATGGAGGGGCACAGAGGGAAGATTTGGCAGACAAATTTGCAGCAGGGGAAGATGGAGGAAGAAGAAAACACCATACCTGAAAAACAAAATTAGCTGTAAACACTGTTTTCTTTCTCCTACTTGTTTGTCAGGATTCGGATTGATGCCAAGAAGTTTTATATTCAGTGAAGCGCTCCAGCAGGCTTCCAGGGTTCGCCTAAGATTTTACAGCCTATGCAAATTCAGTTCTGAGAGCTCTGCCAAGTTTTTGGTATTTAAATGGGACCCCATTACTTCAAACAATTTCATTGTCAGCCATTACGTAGGAAATTCTCCCTCTTGTTTGTTTTAAAGTAAATCCAGTTTCAACTTAATTGTGATTTGGATTCCTATCTTCAAAAATGAGCCAGGGAGCCAATTTATAAAAACATAAATAAAAGTGGTAATCAGATACTGATAGTAAAATGCATCAAACAAAATCTCATCAAGTAATGAACTGACACAATTTCCTCATTTCTCTTCTTTTTGTTTTACAACAACTAGATTGTCAGATGACTCAATTGCTTTGATTTGAAATTAGATGCATGTCTGTAGACTCACTTTTTTGTGTCAGTGCCTTTTGTCAATGTGAATTAGGGAAACTTTCAAAAAGCTGTATCACTTAGGGCAGTTTATAGTGGTTATTATACAGTGGAGTATATTTTGTTTTCTTCAAATTTAATGTTATTGTTTAAGAATTTGTTGTGCTATGATCCAAATATCATTGCAGAGAATGCTTGTCTTTCCATTGACTGCAGGAAACAGTATCAGCTTTAAGAAGGCTTTGACACATTCTGCTAACTTCAGACCCATTCCTTCAACTCTTCTGTATATCTTCTTTGTTGAGTCTAAAGAATGTTCTTACCCCAGATCTGAAAGAAAACAATAAGTGTAAGCACTTGATTGTATGCATTCTTGTAGATGGTCTCCATCAAGCTGAAAGACACTTCCACTTGAAGGAGGTTTACTACCATGGGCCAGGCTAGTGGGAGAGGGCTGTGGATGCAGAACCCATTTCCAGCAACCTAAAGCATATTCAATTCCTTATAATTCAACTACTAACATAATAACAAGGAAGAATAATTTGTGCTAATTCTTCCATGATTTTAAAGGGAGATATCTGGGTAGTTTCAAACACTTAACTGTTAATAAGTCTAGTAAGTGTTAATGAAATAAAAAGTAGAAACATATAAACTGAGCCCCGTATTGTTCAGATAAAAATAGTGAGTACAGTGGAGAATGGGAATGAACAGTAAATAAAGAGTAAGGAGAAATGAAAGTCTATTATATAGAATTTATTCTTCTACATTGCTCTGCAACCCAGGTGGTTGTTTCATGCAACTCTGTAATTCTTTTTACCAGTAGTAATGAACAACTATGCTATAAAACATATAGCTGTGCACATAACAACTATGAAAGCTACAGGAAAACCCATTAGTAATTATTATGAACATTAAAAAAAATAGCTACTCTTTCGCTATCTGCATATGGTAGTCATCTTGGTTCAGTGAGCTCATTAGAAAAACAAAATAGTTTTGTTTGATCATGATGTAAATGGTACTCTTCAGGGAGTTCAGCAAGTGTTCCCTAACACCAGAGCAAATGTGTGAAGTCCAAGTTCTTCTCATGGGGCTGGAAAAATAAAAAAATAATAATAATAAAAAAAAATCACACCATTCTACATACCATGGTAGCACCCTTCAGTTTGTCACTTTTTAATATCAGAGTGTGTAGAAAGGGCTATCAAATGCAAATACAAGGTAATAGCAATTTTTTTTCATAGGTTGTTTTCCTTAAACTGTGTTATGGGAAAGAAAAAATATAAGGTGTTATATTGCCTAGTTTTATTAGATACTTGATATTAGTGGAGTTCCTTCTGCCTTATACATCAGAGCCTTTAGCATCTATATCTGCATGTGAAATATCTATTAAATTGAAAACAAATTTTTGGAAACGAAAACACAAAGTGAAAACTCTTTCTCAAAAGTGGAAGAAAGCTAATTAGCTTTCTCTGTATTTTGTTCATTTTTATAACAGTGTTATTTTTATTTATTGGGAAGACTATTAATTTGGCTGAGTCAACAAGCAATTAAACACCTTCATAGGTTTCCTAAGAAGCATCAAACAAACGGGGAGATTTTTAGTTTTATCACCTAGGATCATTTTGTTCATCCCGAAAAAAGTTCTTTGCAGCTTTCTTGGATCCCTAAAGATCCTATCCTTGAAGTATATATTTTTTTCCTCTTTTTGTGAAAACTGCCTATCAATGTATAACCAACTTAAACTAAAAATGTTTATGTGGAAATTTGGTCTGTAAGTGAAATAAATGCCATAAATGGCATTGTTCTTGAGATTAAGAAAAAGAAATTATAAAACCTAAGAAATGTGGAGAAGAATTTTAAGTAAGCTCAACACAAAGTCCTTAAGGAAATGCAACTAAGAATGTGAATGCAAATCATTCTGTTGTGGGTGAGGAATAGGAAGTGTTATGCCAAATCAAATTAACAAATTAGTTTTCACTGTCCCTAAATTAAAGGATACATGACTTGGTACCGAAGATCAAAAACAGATGCATAACTTCAGACAGAAGTAGGTCTTAAGACTTAAATGTAGATTGTTTATCAGAAGATATGACATGGTTATAGTTCCTATAATAGTAAGGGAAGACCAAAAAAAGGGTTAACCTGCTACCAAGTAGAGCAGAAAAATTTTTGAGGAATTACGGGACAATTTGCATGGGTAAATTGTTCATTTGTGGTCAAGTGGTAACAGTAGCAAATACTGGTCAAGATATCACCTTCAAACCACAAAAAAGCACTAATGTGACCATTATTTACAATTGATTGGGCCAAGTGAACTTGACCTGAGGAATTTTAAAGTACTAGCTAATGAACATGGAGAGCCATAAGCAGATGCTGAGGGAGTAAAAAAGCACAAATATGTTGCCTGTCTTGATAAAGACAGGGCTGGTTAATTAAATTTTGTTCTTAGAGAAATGCAGAAACAAACAATGGAACCAAACATTTGTGACCACAAAGTGATTATGACATCAAAGCAGGTTTGGTAAATCATAAAGATTAAACCGGTATGGGGTCATGAAAAATTGCTTAGAAAACTATAATTTATCACTTAAAAAGGGAAGCAGAGGTTCATTTCTACAGTAGCTATTCTGCATTTCAGATTCTTTAATTTTACGATAAAGATGTGGACAAAATAGAGAGAGATGGGTTACATTTACTAAATACATAAAGGCACTAAGAAGGGAAAGTGTGCAGTTTTTTTATGCTGATGCAGGGAAAATGGACTGTGAGTTGTTTAGGTCCCTCTTGATTCCTGATTGCACTTCTAGGAGGTAAGCTCTCTGTGCAATTTTAGGTGTCCTATCGTGAGTTTCGTGTTGAATTGCCTCTGCAGAAATGAAGTAAAACCTAGGAATGAACTATAGTTGCTAAATGTAAAGCACCATATTGTCTGTATTTTATGAGACAAAACAGGTCACGTGGGCAAGAAAGGTGTGTTCTGCCCTTTAGAAGAATACTGAAGAACTGGATTACTTTTATTGATTGCTGAGACTGCAAAGATGCATAACTAGCTGCTAGCTAGAGATCACAATGAAGGCAGTGACATTATTTTATACTTCGGTTTGTGAGGTTACTCATTGCACCTTTAAAATAACAGCTACCTTGAGTGTCATTCAGTTAGTTGAATGTATTTAATTATAACAGAGTAGAAATACCCGTAATGATGAATAACTAGGGATTAACCACTGCTATAAATATAGTACAGATATTTCACACAGGAAATATTTTTCTTTCTTCTTCCTGCTAACTCTAAATTCTTTCTCAGGAGCACTTTGTAGAGAATAAGGATTATATACAAAACAAAGCTCTAGATTGCTTTTGCAAAATATAGGCAGCAAAAACCCCGCGATTCCCACAATATAAGCACAACTTTTGCAGACAAATTACTCAAAATTAAACTTTGCTATTTCTTCCTTTCTTTCTTTTAAGGAAAACATTGTCATATAGATCAAAATTCAGTTTTAGTGTTTATTTGTATTTCCATCCTCAGAGTTCAGTGGAATTAACTATCCTCGTCTTTATTCTCTTTCACAAAATATTGCTTTTTTAATAAATATTGTTTTATTTATTAAATCTCTCAGCTAATATAAGAAAATAACACAAAGAGAGACAGCTGAAGAATTGCAAGTACAGAATAATTAGGAGATCAATAAACAGTTCAGTAATTTCCAGATGACTTTGAAGTGACCTTCCATAATAAAAAAGAGAAAAGCCTAAATCTGTGTAGGACATACAAATTCAAAATTATTGTTCCTGTGCCAAAAGAATTAGAGGAGGTTGGTAATGTTGATTTAGCTGTCTTGATTGCATTGAGCTCTGCAAGTCATGGAATAAAAGAGCAGTTGTGAGAACAAAAGAAGCATACACAGTGAAGAAATGTTCTTAAAAAAATATGCATGAAAGAAACAGCCAGAGAAATAATAAAATGAAGTAAAGAAGTAAGGATGGAATGTGATAAACTAGCACTGTAGAAATATGCAAAGAAAACCCCCTCGATAATTTCAGTAAAACATAATTCCATTCTGACACATAGAGTTTTAGTGGCCTGTATCACAGGTAATGAGGCTAAAAGCCAGCACTATTGCATGACAGAAAATGACACCTCCAACCTCTTTGGTACAAACTTTGATTATGGAAGTGTGTGCTTCCTTTTATTTTATTTTGAGGTCATTTGAGTGCAGAAGAAAATTCTTGCACTTGTATATAATTTTTGTGAAACACTTAATGCCTTCCCAAAGCTAACATCAGTATAGTTTGATTTTCTTTAAATTTTAACTTTTCAAGTGTCTCTGTCATTAAGCAGAAAGGGCTTTCACTGCTCTCGTGATATTAACATGTAATGTCCGAGGGCTTCTAATTCATGAGGCAAAAAACATTGTGGGAGAAGGTAGTATTGAAGTGATGTGAGATAAATTAAAATGCAATTCTGTGCAGCAAAATTCAGGTCTGCTGTTGTTGTTTACTGCTATTTGGATATGTAACAACATTCAGATAGACTGCTCACAGAGGTGCTGTGCTTCCCTTTGCCCTAGAGAAACCTATTCTACAAGTGAATTGCTCTTCTGTGTTTTGATAATTGAACAGTTGAGTAATAGAGACAAAAAACTTTTTTTTTCTTTTAATGAGCCAACTTTTCTTCTGTAAAGCCATTGCAATAGTCTGTATCTATTCTTGGAACAGCGTGTTGCCTGTGCCATCAGCAGTTTGTGCAGATGTGCTTAGTGTGCATCTGCCTTACGTGGAAGAAGGTAGTATGCCAGACAGTGACAGACTGCCAACATATCACATTTTCTGGGGGAGGGAAAAAGAGAAAAGAATAAAAAAGAGAAGAAAAAAGGAGGGAGAGTGACACTTCAGTATTGGAATGTCACCAGGTATGTCAAATCAAATTTGATTTGACATTCTGGGTAGAGATAGCCTTCAGGAGTCAGCTTACTTGCTGCTCTTCACAGCACATGGCCAGGAGTAGGCAGCACTTGGCTACACAAGCTGTACTAAAATATATCTTGAAGTATTTGGGAAAACTATGAAGTACTTAGGAACAGAATGTAAACATACAGCAAGTTATTGAATTATTGATTTATTTCAAATTGTTTTCTAGTGATAAGCTTTGAGAAACCTTCCCCATAAAAAGAGCAATGAAATAGGAAAATGTTTTCCTTGGGGAAAAAAAAAAAAATTAGTAAAGGTTTGCTTCTTTTGGTTCTTGTGTTAGGCAAATAACACCAGATGACCACTACTCTGTTTCTAGCTTTGCATTCTAGTGTAAAACAGCACGCTTCTTTTTCGTTTCAGATAACATTTTATGTTAAGCCTATGACAGCTTAATTTCAGTTAACCACTGCTAACAGTGCAAACGTACAAAGGAAGCAGGCAGTCGTGCAATCATTGACTGTATATGTAAATGAAGTAATCCATTGTCTTGGGTCATTGTGGAGGACGCTGATTATCAGAAATGCTCTTCCCCCATCATTCTGAAAACCTCTCTGCGTGACTGACACTTATAAAAGATATTATCTATAGTTATGCAAAACTACCTGAAACTAATGAATTGAAATGTTAGAAATCTGAAATATTAAGTCAAAATTTTGTTGCTGATTCAGTGTTCCATGTTAACTGCTTCTACTCTGAGGTTTAAAATTACTTTCATTTTCTCAATTTTCAGACACATCAGTGTTGTCTAAACATGTGGTAGTTCTCTACCTGTTGTTTTCAGAGGCTGTGAAGATATTCTGATACTCTTACTGAAAACCCTATTATACAACATAAATAATCTATTTATTCATATTTTAAATCACTGTATATCATTTTAGTGCTCTATCCAGCATTCATCTTACGGAAATGTTAGTAGCAGACTACTCTGCTTATGGGGCAGAGGTAGGCGTTTTCTTCCTGCAATCCTGTCAGTGTTAGATCCTTTGTAATTCCTCAGGGAGCCATTGACCACAGATGACTGCCAAGACTGGTAATGATTTACTGTGTGTTTTGTTCTTTTTTGCTTTCTTTTTCAACCACCTCAAAATACAAGCTGATAACTTGCACAAATATGTAGATGTGGAATTCTTCAGTGGAATGATACTACATGCTGAATTGGTTTTGCTGGTCGAAATTTTGTTCATTGCTCTATAAATGCTCCTAAATTTGTTGTCAGATGAAGAAATGGCAATATACAGTTCTCAATACGTTAATGAAAGATTGTGACTTTCTGCTGGGAAACATTACTTTACAGAAGAGGAAAAGAAAAGTGCATGTACATAATTAGGAAGAAGGAGGGCAGAGTGAAAGGGAAGAAGATAAAGAAGAAGATAAATAAAAGGATATGAATAACTTCCACTTCACTGGCAGTTCTTTTCTTGTTGGGATGATTGAAGTATAACTCCATCTATTTCATTAGTCCACTTTTAGAAAAAGTAGGGAAAGCAACAGGAGAGAGTCACTTTGAGAAAACACTTTATTTTTTTTTTTTCCTGCAAAATAAAATATTGTCCTTAAGGAAATGCAACAAAATAAAAAATCAAATTTGCTTCAAAAAGAAACCCAACTGTTACTGTTAATCGTGCTTGACATCCTCTGCTGAAATTAGTCCATTGGAATCAGTTATTAAAATCTGCATAAAGGCTTTTGTTAGCTCTGGATTGTGCCTTACGAATGGGTTTCTTAAAAGTATAGGCTACTCAGCAAATACTGGGCATCTTGAAAATAATAGATGAGTCATTAAAAACATGCAATAATATTGTTATAATAATATGATTGCTGTCATGCAGATACTTTTACCCTTTACTGGACACTCTGTACTTATGAAGATCACATTTGTGTGACATAATCAAAGTCAATTTGAGCATTTCTTTAATTACAGTAGGCTTTGGAACTGGCTTATTGAGAAGTACATTAGCTGTCAGGTGTCTTTTTGAGACTATATGTATCAATTTGATTAATTAGCAGCAATCTAAAATATTTTCATCAATGATTTCTTTAAATTCAGACTCTCATAAAGAGCTCTGTAGTATTGCATTGTTGTGGTTCCTTCTAGAGCTTTTTAAAATTTCTTTTAATTCTCATTTTGTAGTAAATTTAACCTCCCTACCAACATAATTGATTAAATAACAAGGATCTTAATGACATTCCAGTAATGCTTTCAGCATGCAAAGCTAAAGGGGGGAAAAAAAAGGAATAATTCCTATTGAAGAAAATTCTGGATTCATCTTTCTCAAATTCTGCTTCTTTCTGAAAAATCTGAGAGTTCTTTCCATCTTAGAACTTTTCCAGTTACATTGTACCATGTAAATGAAGGCTGTCTTTTATGATTTTTGTTTTATAGTGAGGTAGCACACAGTGGCTATACATACATCAGTGTGTTCCTATGCAAATCTTTCCAAAGATCCAGTCTGTATCCACAGCAGAACCTGTTCTTCCTTCTTGAAGAGCATTTAATATGTGGTGTTGTCCCACTGGCAGGGAAGGGGAGCAAGCATTCTTTGTCTTTACATTACACTGATACTAGAGTACACTGACATCAGCATTCTTTGTGGGAGTATTAAAATGGGCTAGAGATCTGCAGATCTAAATACTTCTGCATTTTCAATGTTATATTTCAATTCTATCTGATATTTTATTTCAATTCCCCTTTGAAATGTGATCTGAAAGTTATTCAACAAGCAAAGCTGTATTAGAAATCATTTTTTTGCAGTGAGTTTGCCTCTTAACTTATTGCTTACTAATTGAAGCAATGAATTCTGAAGCTTTCATCATTGGCCAATTTCAGCCTGCTAAGAAGCATGAAATTTTGTCTTCCTCAATGAGTTTTCCTTTCAAGAAGCAATATAAAAAGTGATTACAATGAGTACTGTCTTTGTTTTCATTTAAAAAAATAAGGACACTTAACTGGATTTTTATTAACTGCTTTCTTAAATCTCTCAGGCCGATCGTATTTCCCCTTTACTTACATGCCATACTTACATACATACATACATACTATTATGTTATCTTTGACATACTGCCTCTGCCTGCTTGCTGGATCCCTGCTTCTCAAAATTCTTTATGAAGAATCAAGAAGGAGGCTACTTGCCACTTTTCATCTGGGAGATTGCTTGCCTATAATACCAACGTACACTTCCATCACCATACTATAAGGGATATTTGTGTCTTCAGGAAGGCAGGCTGAGTTTTAACCATGGATTTTCATCAATTTTTTATTTTTTGTTAACAGCTATTCCTACCTTATATCAGCTCAGAGGAATGAACGTGCCTTTATAACTGCCTTCCATATGAATGTGAAATTCAAATATTGTTACTTTTGATAAGGTTTATAAAACAGCTTGAATTCTCCTTGTACTCTGTGCCTCATCCTCTCATCTTCTTTTCATTGTTCGTTCCGCTGGCAGATAGATATCTGTAAAGGGATGTATTTAAGTTTGGTAAGTGCTCCAGGCCTTTTTTTGCTGATTTTGAGCAGCTTTAAAAGTACCGTTCATCCATTCTCCTTCTTCTCAATGAACACGGACTACATCATACCCTCACAAGCCTTCAGTTTTCTCCTCCCTTCATAGTATCACAGGCGATAAATAGCTAGGCCCTGCAGGCTATTTATGGGAAGAAAAAAAGCCTCGCAGTGGGACGTCAGTGTCAGTTTTTCATGCAGTTTTCAGAATGTCATTTTCTTGGCATAAATGTTACTGTAATTAAGTATTCTCCATGCAGCAAAATTGATTCTCCATTCTGCAGTTTATAAACTCAAGCGTTTTTCTTTGTGGATCCACAGCTCATCTGCAAAGCCCTGCACTGATTTCACTCAGCATGCTCCATTTTCATGTTACTATTAGAAGCTTCTTGTTTAAGAGAAGGAAGACTATTGAAAGATAATGAAACACTATGTGTGTTGTTGTTGTATTAAGTCTATTCTAATTACGTTGTTGGCATCCAAATGACTCACACTGAATCTAAAAGTAATGTTGATAGTAATAATTCTCTCAAAGGTTAAAAAATTTATCCACTAATAAAGCATAGGAATGATTTGGCCATATAACTTTCTGAGAGTAAATGAAAATGTAATTTAGCTTTCATGATTTTTAGTCATTCCAAATAAAGAAATGAAGATGTATTCACATTTGAAAGTGCTAATTACACATACTCCCTTGCTTTTTTCCACCCCTTCCAAGGCACGTATACCAAGAAAGTAGAATTAGTCCCACAAAATGTTGTGTAGGTCTTTTATCTCTTGGATACACTTATATGAGTAGATTAAAAGGATACCTGGTATATGTGATATTTTCAGTAAAAATAATGAATCAGTCTTAGCCTGCACTCATTTGCATATTACGTCACTCATACGCATTTTGAAACAGCTTTGTATCACTACAGTTATTGATATGATGTGTTACACCAATTCTCCTGAGATAAATGGCAGTGGGCCAGGCCTATTCTTAAAAGCTTTTTGCACTACTTCATGACAAGTGAAGTAAAGTTTTATTGTAGGAATAGGTGACAAAGAGATAATGATTGTTTATTACTTGTAATAGCTTGACTCATTTTACATCTTTGTAAGGGACTTGGAAAGAGAAGGGGAGAGTGAATTTGTGAATCTGTGTATTCCCATATAGTTTGAAGATAATTCTGTTTTCAGTGTATTTTAGTAGTATAAACCAAAAACACATATAGATTGAGCAGTTATTTGAAATTTCAGATTTTGATTTGCAAGTGAAGTTCAAGGCAGAACGTTTGCTTGTATAATTGGTCCACTCATACTAGTTGTTTGAAGTAATTTAAATCCATTTCTTCTCTCCTCTTCTTCCTGCCCTGAGAAAAATAAAGTAGTTTAAATATCTCAAATGTGAAAAAGAAAAAAAGAAAAAACAAGTAGAAGTATAAGGGGCTTTGTTTGTTGTTTTTGCCTATTATTTGTTCATCTGATTATGGTTTTCTAGCTCACAGTTGTCTAGGTACCTGAGGCCTAAATATTTTATTAATTCAAACTGTGAGAAGAGAGGAGCCATTTATGTGCTAATTACTTCTTCACCTGAGTCAGGTGTAAAGACTGTAGTTACAAGCTGGATGCAAATTTTGTAATCTGTTTCAGTACGTGAACTTAACATTGTTCTTCATCCTGCTTTATTTTCTTATTTTTCATGCCAGGAAAAAACACATCTTTCAACTTGAGAATTTTATGGTATATGTGTACCTAATACTGATTAGTAGTATCTTTCTGATAATGAATTTCTGCTGTTCTTTTTATTCTAAATGTGGCGTGGCAGTTTAGTGAATGCGTTCCTGTCCATCATCTATCCATACCAGACCCCTTCAATTTAAGAATAAGTGTCTACATAGGCCAATGGAGAGAAATTGTAAGAAAAATATCCATGAGCTTCTTAATTGCTGAAGCGTCTTGTGAATGGGAATCCCCAAGGGATGAAAATCTTTCTCATTATTTTGGAGCTGTGTTTGTCATCTGCTATAAGAAAAAAAAAAAAAAAGGAAAAAAAAAAAGGGACCAATTTTCTTGCCCCTTTACTAGATCCAAAGTAAGCAGTGTTTCAGGTTCTCTTTGCTGGTACATGTGGAATTAGATGAGACCTTGGAATAATTATCATTTTGTCTGCTTACAAAAATTAAGAGTGGCAGGATTTAAGAAAAGTGAAGGAAGAGAAAGTGTGCTTGTGACCTAATGAGACCCAAATGCAGAACAGTAAACAGAGAGGACAGCAGGGGAAAATTCTACCCTCAGAGGGTAAGTTTGCAGTAAATGCAAACCATCCACCATTGTTTGGTCTTTGCCTACTTGCCAATCAGCCTGCGAAGCTGGCTGCCAGTAAGGAATGATTATAGCCTTAGTTTCATGATTGCTCCTCTTTGCCTAGAGTGTGTTCATTAGAAGGAACATTACTATTCAATTATTTCTTTTAGCACTGTAGGATGCTGCTTGATTTATTTTTTTAACTGTTAGGGAGGTAGGAAGAAATCTGAGGTTTCATTCTAAGGAGGTCTTTCATAGTTGTTCTTCTTAATTAAATACTTCAAAATGCCTTAAAGTCAAGAAGATCCTTTTCTCCAATCTCCCTAACTTTTTTAACAAACTATTAAAACCAATCTTGCTTCTAGACTTGTGAAGCAGTGTGGGTGGGAAAACCAATTACATCAATATTTTATTTTTAAAAATAGCATATATTTTTCCCCCTATCGAGACCTGTTACGTTTCCAGCAGTATTCAGTACAATACAGTACTGTTAAATATACCATTGGCATACAATCAACTACCATTTATTTCTCTGCTGAGTGATTTGTTGCAGCGGATAGAAACCATTCAATACCATTGACAAACAACAGACAGTCCATAGCTCTGAATTACTGTTAGACTATTTTTGTAATGAATAGAGACCTAATTTCAGCGCTGTTCCCTTGTTGGTGCCAGACAAAATTGTGTACAGCAGAAAAAGAAAGGTTTTATTTATTAAGCTTTGCAATGCAGTTTTGTCTAATTACTACTGACTTGTCAGACAATAGTCAATGAGCTTCAACACAGAAGGTGAAGCAACTTCTTTCACCTGATTCCTCTTAGCCAAATTATCTTTCAGGAAAACACTTGATTGTATAACTGATTACTGAGAAATGTTACAAACTAGTAGTGTTTTAGAGGCCTTTAGGGTCCAGCTGTGTGTTAGATATAGAATTTTCCCTTTCTAACACAATATTCTGGCAAAAAATTAAAGGCAGTGTAGAGTTTTTAGTCATGCCTGTGTTAGGAGACTCAAGGGTCTACTCTGAAGTGTCGATATTGTGCAAAAAAATTATTCTTGCTAATGTATTTCTGAGATCAGACCAAGTGTTGTGTAATTTATTCCACCCATTCTCTGTAAAATAAAAGATATGAAGCATATTCTGCAGATAGATTGCCCGGTTATGTTAGTGCACATCTGGCACACAAATCTTGGGTGCTTTTTTATTTGCTAGCTTACGACCAGTTTTTGCCCAAAGCATGTAAAGAGAAAAGCAAACAGGAAATAATATAGTTGGAAAAATCATCTATATACTATATATAGTAAACTCTCATACTGATAAGCATGTACACAATAGTATGAGTGACTTCTCTGCAATTCTTGTTCCTAACTCTAGATTCAATTAGATTTCATAGCAACTCTTGCTTACTTGGAGTAGCCTCCATCCCAATTTGTGTGGATACTCCCAGCAAGGGGTAGACATTTTTGCAGAACTGACTTTATCTATAAGTGGCAATATGCCTCTGCAAAGTCTCTGTGGTAAGTGAGGTAATGATGCTATCATTATCATGCCAGTTATGAGTTTCTAATGAGTTCATTATTCTTGGAAAAAATTAATGCCTAGATTTCTCATTAGATTACAAGAAGGAACATCCAGATATTGTTCACGAAAAACAACTCTGATGCTATCAAGCTACAGTTACCTGATTAAAAGACTGAAAGAGAATAGCGTATGACTTTGGAATTATACAGTTATCTAGGTTGGGTAGCATCCTCAAGATCTTCAAGTCCAACTGTTAATGAGTTCCGTTGCTAAACAATATCCCTTAGTACTGCAGGGAAAGGTTTCTTTTCTTAGGAAAAGAAGTATGCCAGGTGTTCAGAAAGAAGAAATATATATGCATTTTCAGTTGAAAATAGCTTATTAATAGCTACTCAAGACAATAAATTCTACAGATGATGATAAAATGTCAAGTGATAACTTTCATACTTTCAGAACACAGGAAGTGCAACTGTTCTTCTTAATGTTAAGCAGGGATGTGAATGTGCTCTGAGATACTGTAACAAGAAAAAGAGCAGGAAAATGTAGTTAAAAGTTGTAGAACGAATAGATGACTTACACAAAACTGGATTAGCACGAGTGTTACCACAAAAAGAAGGGTTTTTTGGTTTTGTTTTTTTTTTTTTTAAATAAGCTTTAATAGTAATGCATAGATGAATCTTTGATTAAATAAACAGCTTATTGAGCCTGTGATCATGGTAGTATCAGATAATGATTGTAGTTCATTATAAATAAGAATCCCTTTATTCTCTGGAAATATCAGTGTTATTTCCAATTTCTCTTATTTTAAGAAGTCATGGTGTGTAGTAAATAACTGAATTTAAACATGCTGTTAGAACATGATCTGCTGACTTTTAACACCTCCTTTTCCAGGCTGTTGAATGAATTACATTGATTATTGTATGGATAATATTGATAATATTTGATCCAAATGGAATAACTGAGATCCACCAATTTTTCCCCAGTATTTACTTCCTGAAAAAGAAATGAGTTGAAGTTTGGGGCTTGATGCTTATTTATTTATTTATTTATTCATTTTTGTCCTGTTAGTGCATGATTCTTTAAGATGTTGCATATTATCAGCTCTCATTTAAAGTCAAAAGCTAGAGTGAAACTAGCATCTTGATGACAGGCTGTTACCTAGTAAGAAATCCTGTAGCTCTGTGTTTTTGAAGGTCTGATATACCTTCCTAAAAACCTTCATGTTGAAGTCACTTTTAAAAAACATAAGCTTGAACGAAAAAAACCTTATTTCTTTGTCCTGAACTAATACAGATGATAAAAAGTAGAAATAAATGTTTTGGATAAAAATTACCAGTAAAGTCATCATGTTGTGAGCACTTCAGTGTTGAAAAAGGCAGCTTAAGTCTGCCAATGTTAATAAATTGACAGGTTTCTAGGGTGGCTTTTTACATGAAAACTAAGAGCAACAAGATTTCTGAAATGGTCACTACAGGGAGCTTGCAATTAAAAAATACTTTCCATCAGAATTCAGTCAGCCTTAGTAGGAAAGTTTTGGAATACATGACCACCCTGAAGGGCTCACTGGCTTCACTAAGATGCCAGAGTTATCAATTTTTTTTTTTTTTTAATTTCACTAATAATTTAGCTTATGTGCATAGCCTAAGGCTCTGGGACACACCTAAAGCTGTACCTAAAATGTTCAGCTACAACGACACCTGTGTGTTGTATATATGTACATGTATATTTAATAAAGAAATATTTTATCTTTTAAATGAAAACAATTTAAATTTATCTTTAAGTTATGGAACAAATAGAACAAAAATGAAACTACAACAGAGAATAATGTTGTATGATCTTGGTTTAACTGTTTAAACAGCTTTAAAAAAAAAAAGTTAACTGCTTCACATGCCTGTGCCTGAAGCCCAGTAGTCTTCAGGAATAACAACTTCTCAAGCTGAAACAGTAAGAGAGAGCATTGGTAGCACCAACTAAGTCACACATTTTCTCCATCTCGTTGTTATCCATAAACCACACATGTGCTGAGCCTGTACATTTCCATAAAATGTGAAGAGTGAAATATAGCTGAGAAAATTTTAAAAACACCAAGGGGATGAAAAGATTGTTAAATGAAAAATAACAACTGTTTGTAAACAGCCTTTTAGGGATGCCTTGATTTTAACAAAGCACTGTACAGTTAATAATTTCATGAAGCAAGGAGTGCATAGAGTGAGACTGGTCCCCTCTACAAAATAAACATATGAAGGATAGGCAATCTGGGATTCTTACACTGAAATTTTCTGCCTTTGGTGGCTGGTTATCCCTCATAACAAGAGACACCTGTGGAAAAACTGGAATACATTAAAGAGCTAAAGTAATCTTCACGGAACCTCTAGCTCCCAGCTTTACCCTGGGCCTCCATACACACACCTTCAAGAGCCAAAAATCACTGACTATCATCCAGACCTTTATCACTCTTAAGATAAAGTAACGCAGTGGAAAGGCTGACCTGCTTGCCTCAGGATAATTTATGTCTATTAGGTCTATAATTAATTTTTAGCACCTTTATATCTCCTACTTTGTCCCTATTGCACTTGCTTGTTCTTGACAGTAGAAAGAGTTGACGTAAATTAGAATGAGATTCTAAGAACAGTGATAGAAATTAAGAGAGGTAACTATGGTTTGGAAATCAAGCAGTAGATTTATTGTCTGGGTTGTGTGAAGAAGACAGGGCCAATTTAATGTGAGTACAGCTGTGTTTCTGAACTGTGCATTGCCTGCAAGCAGTACAAGAAGACTTTGTGACACAGCTCCTGCACTGTGAGAGTATGGTCCTGGGGTTAGCTGTTAGCAATGGGAGGCTGAAATCTGGGTCTGTTTTGGGACCAAAGTGTTTTCATCTTGTACCTCTACATATTTTTGTTTAGCAAGTGAAAAGCTTAATAAAATCCTAAAGATCCTTTGCTGTGTGCTCCTTTCACAACATACTTTAGCACAAAAAATCAGGAAAAAAAATCCTCATCATAGTTAGGAGGAGTTGAGGTAGCAGCACTAAGGTAAGGCACTCACGTGGGTCCTTCAGATAGACCATGAGTCTTAAAAAACAGACCATGGGAGCCTTAAAAAAATATCTGAGACTTTAGTCTGATTATGAAGAATAACTATGAGTCTATATGCTGTATTATTCGCTAGAATATTTACTAATTGATGTGGAGGGAAGCATAGACTGAAGAGAGCAGTTGACCATTGGCACTGGACCCAGATAGAGAAAAGATGAATGCTGCTGGATTGCTTAATGGAAAATTTGAAAGCCTCATTTCAAGGGAATGCCTGAAAAACCTGCTGATTACATGATTTTGAGCTGTACAACAGCATTTCATACATTATCAATTTTTTTTTTTTTTCAGAAATCTTGACTTTTAAATGAAAAAAAGAAATAAAACCAAACCTTACTTAACAGCTTCTGTTGGTTCTCTTCTCAGGGTCAAGTTCAAAGTAGAACCTTCTGCTATTCCTCTTTTCATTTAATAATGCCTTGGAATAAGTAACTGGGAAAACATTAATGAAAAAATACTGTGTGCATCGAATCCATTTTATCTGGATGGGATTTTGTAACCAGCTCCATTTAGTACCTACCTACTGTTTCTCATTCACTCCTGCTGTCTCTCTAGAAAGAATGTTTTTCATACTTATGCTTTGTCTAGAAGACTTAGCATACTTCTTTCTGCCTCATTCTCTTGCTTCATTTGTTTGCAATCACTTTTCAACTGTAGCAGTTTTTTTTCTCTCCTTGGTCTCTACCTCTACATTCTTTCTCTCTGTATCATTTAAACTGCTTGGATATAAAGACAACTAATGAGCTTCAATTTTTATTAAGATTTTATTTGAAATAGAGTTTTTTTCAGAAGTCTGTGAGAACAAGAACCTAAAACCTACACATTTAAATGTGGCGTTTCAATGTGATATCCACAAATACAGTCTTATAAGTAGTAGTGAACTAAGGTTAATAATAATAATAATACTAACAATAATAAATAATTTTTTTAAATGCAACTATGATGAGGAATCTCATTTGTAAAACTTTGTTTATTCTTCACATATCATTTTAGACCAGAGGTGTTTCAGAGAGGCAGAAATATTCTGAAATATATTTTAATTTCTTTCATTAAGCAGGAGAGTGTCATAGTTCTTCTAAAAAGAGTTTTTAAATGTTAGACGTTAATCAAAAGAAGTATTTTCTGCTGTTCTCTACATACAAAATATATGATCATAAAAAAAATGAAAGTAGAAATGAAAGTCTTGTTTGAGAATTACTGAATTGTTTCATAATTAGTAAACAGAAATTAGAAATATGGAAAATTCAGTTGTTTTTGAACCTCTGCACTTCCTGCTCCCAACTCAAGCCATCTCTCTTCTAAATTGCAATGTATAATCATGGTTTTCATGCCGTAGTCAATTCTTCCAAAGTTGTTATCACAATTATTTTAAGGATAGGGAGATAGAGGTACTAAAGTATGGTATTATTTCACTGAAAATCATTACTGAATTAAATAAATGCTTATCAAATCACCCCATAGGATTAAATGAAATCAAGAGAAGTCTTTCACACCGTTTAATTTTAAATTCCTAGAAAACTTTTTTTTTGTTTCTGCCAAGAGCCAAAATACCTCAGTATATAATATACCCCAGATAGAATTGTATTGTGAACCCCAAATTTATCACATTATCATCCTACCATCCTACAGAATTTGAAAAATGTTTTTTAAAGGTTGGACCTAAATGAGGGGAAGGAAATGTAAGGTGATTTCTTTTTGTGGATGTTAGTTCTGTCTTTCTTCAGTCATTCATAGCTATATCATTCTCCATTTATCTTGTATCAGTAAAATTATTGGTTGAATTTGAGCAGCAATCAGAGTAGAGATGTACCTTTTTGATAAGCTATTTATTTAAGTCACCCTTGAGGCGCACTCATTCAATTCATTTGTCTTTCCTCAAGTGCAATGCAGCCTGCTCATTTAAATGCTACGGCAGATATCATGACTACTATGACTAGTGACTTGTGATTACTGGCAGTTACTTTCTCGATAAAAGTAACCTATTTATCTTAAAAAAGCCACACATTCATAAAGTGTAGAAATTGTAATGTAGCATATATGTAAGTTAGCTTAGTAAAGGACCGAGGGCTTTTTTAGGCCTTATCTAAACTTGTAGAGCACTTATGTCAGGGTTACTGAAAAATTTGATGCGCACACAATAAGAGCAATTTCCTTCTGTTTATAAAACCACTGCACATCTATGGATTAAGATCTGAGCCATTTCAATGAGTTTTTAACAATTTTTTTTTTTTTTGTCCCTTTCTCAATACTTCTAATGCTGTGTGGTTAATATATGTTATCTTTGTTGGTTAAATGAAATACCACTTCTAGCCTATTCCTGGTGGCGTTCCCTGATTCAATGAGCTGACTGCACACAAGAGCTGACCTGGGATATGAGCTACCTGCCACTGTGATGGCTTGTTCTTGTATATTTTCCCAATATTCGATATTCTGTAAACATGTTTGTTTACTTTATTGAGCCACTGATAGGAAATTAGATCTACAAGCTTTCTTGTATCTTATAAGTATGAGAATATATACTTGGAGTACAAGACCACACTACATGATGGTACTTCATTCTATGGCTGTCTTTGTAATGTTTATGGTCCAAGATTAAATTTAGATGCTGATCTTGTTGCATTTGAGGGTCTGCGCAGCGAAGACTGATTTGAATAAGAACTTGAACAAGAGGCACTGAGGCTGGGGGACACTTTGCTGCCCAGAAAAGCTGCTTTTCACTGCATTGTACCTCTTGAATGTGTAAAATGACTAGAACAGGAAGTGGCAAATCTGTCTGTGTTTATTGCCAACTGAGGGTAAACCTTTAAAAGTACTAGCTGAAATTACAGTCTGGTCAGTATTCTCAGAAAAAGATGGTGCTTTGAGGGCAGTTTCCAGTAGGTATAGAAATTAAATGGGACACCTTTGCAATATATAACCTACAATTCAATCATATACCTTCGTTATTTTCCCAGTATTTAGAATTTTAATCCTTCTCATAGTTGTTTTTTTTAAAGAGTGTGTTAGCACTGCAAAGCATTCCTACTCGTTTATTGATTTATTATGTATACTGTGAATGACTTCTGACTACCATAATAATGTTTTTTAATTATATACAAATATTTAGAGAAAGAGTCAAAACTACATAGCTTTATTGTGGGAAACCCTATTTCTTCTAAAATCAGAGTCACCTTACAAAGCTCCTCGTGTGCTCTGTGGAAAGGATTATTAGAACTGACAGAGAACTTGGCTTTTCAAGGCTATTATATTTCTTATAATTATTTCTTCTGAATTTCTGCATGCAGTGTGGCTTCTGCTGGAAACCTGTTTGCCCTGTTAGTCTGACAGCAATTTAAAAAAGTAAGTTGCTGCCTTCAGTATTGAATTGTCCAAACAAAACTGCTGTTAGACATTTAAACAAGATACCTGATGTGATTTCTTTTATCCTTTTATTTTGGGAGCAGAAGAGGTTGGCAGATATCTTAATTTGGCTTTCCATTAGCATTAAGTTTTAACAGATGTACTTAAACTTTAATCAAATTGAAAACCTAATCTTCCTGTCTATGCATCAGTGTTTTTCATGGCCGTTGCCAAGGTTTTCACCATTTGGGAAGAGAAGAGAGGTTTTCTTGTTGTACTTTTAAAATTTCATTTATTTATTTGCTTTCAGAAAAGAAAACCTATGGAGGAAAAAAAATAATTTCCAATGGGCTACCAGTGTTATATTTTTCCTGTTCGCTTTATAATTCAGCATTTATCTTTTACAAGAGATGCTGTGGGTTTTAGTAAGCACAAATTGCTTTCTCTGGGGTTTTCTATTAAAAGTATGGAATGGGAGTAGCATAAAAACAGAGTGTATGTTTTATCAATTACATGTGTTTTTTTTTTCTTTTCTAAAGAGAGCTGTAATAGCCTCCAGTCCCATGGGGCAAAGATACATTTTCCATATGTTGCATATATATGTACATTAGGTATACACATAAATGTATATTTTTTTCGTTTTGCCTTGGGTTATAATCACATCAGATGTCCAGATCTTAGGCTGAGGATATTCTCTAAGGAAAAGACAGGATGCCACAGGAGCTGTTTCAGTGGGTGGTACTCTTCCTTTTGAGTCAGAACTGAACTAATGCCTTGGCAAGTTGTTCTGGAAGGAAATATGTTAATGGGAAAGAAAATTGAAATCTATCAGTACGGAAATTAACCATGTTGTCATAACCTGAATACATGTCAGTAATATCAATAGATAAATTTCATCTTGGATAAACCCTCACTTTTAAAGAGATTCTTAATTCTATATGATTGGAGGGATTGCACTGTTCTTTTTCAAACGAGATGCCAAAAGGAATTAAAAGTTTACAACTAGATAAAAATGGAAATGAATTTTTTTTGTATTTGGATTGGATTTTGGACTTCCAAAAAGCATTAAAAAAAAATAAAAAATGGGAGCAGATGCCCAGTTGTGGGAGTTGCCATGCTGGTGGTAGAGCAGAGCAGATCAGATGAGGTTCTCAGAGCACAGAAGCTAACTTTCCTTCACTCTGATCTCAAACGCTGTCTGTACCATGCAATTACTTGCACATAAGATGTCCTCATTTCCTTAAAGAAACTGAGAAACTGATCACCAGTAACTGTGAAGAATGATTTTTGTATAGCTGTCAGTGAGATGGTTTTTCCTGTCCTTGCAAATGCAAACACCTGCATAGTGACCTATGCATTCACAATGCATAAGAGCTGGCAATCAAAATGCTGGCCCTGCAAAAACTCTCCAGCCTTTTCACCTTGAAGAAATATACCCAATAAAGAAAGTCAGATAATTGTAATGCTATCTGGGATCAGACGAGCTCTTTTGAAAAATAGATGAAAACTATGGGAGCGCATGCTGAAATATTTTCATTTCATTACCTGGGTATACATACTTTTTAGAACTAGTCTTGAAGAGGAGGCACCAAATATTTCAAGTGTAATCCATGAACATATTGTATGTGTTTTTCTTCAGTTTTAATTATATCTAGCTACATTTCCTCTAGAGATAAAATAGTATTAATACATGAATAAATAAGAAGATTTTTCCCTGAGGCTGAAAAATGCAACGTTTGCATATTTACCACAACTTCTTCCAGTAATAATTATTATTTACCAGTTTGATGTCCAGAATTTCATAGGATCTACACTTAGACCTGGTATAGAAGTCATGCAGTTTAGTTGCTCAAATAATGGTGACAGGCCTGGAGAATTTCCCTTATGAGGAAAGGCTGAGAGATCTGGGACTGCTCAGTCTGGAGAACTGAAAACTAGGGGGAATCTTATCAACACTTATTAATATCTAATGGGAGTACTCAAGTGGATGGGACCAGGGTTTCCTCAGCAGTGCCTAGTGACAAAGGGCAATGGGCACAAACTGGAAGATGCGAAGTTCCATACAAATATAAGGAAAAACTTGACAACTTTGAGGGTGGCAGAACATTGGAACAGGCTGCCCAGAGATGTTGTGGAGTCTCCTCTTGAAGTATTCAAAAACCACCTGGACTCTCCTATATAGCCTAGGGAACCTGCTTTAGCAGGGGGGTTGGACTAGATGATGGTCCCTTCCTGCCCCTGCAATTCTGTGATACCTTGGTGATAAGTGAAGAGGCAACCACAGAGAATGACCTGATAGAGTAACTGTTAATTGACTGCATTTCCCTTGAAAACAAGCATGCTTATCAAATGATGTGTTTAATTTTATGTATCAGACATTAAAATTTATTTTAATTTCAGGTCATTCTTGATAGAGTGATCCAGTTCCTGACCCAAAATCTTAGATATGTAATTAACACAAGAAAATGTACAGAAAGCTAAATTTGAAGACAGGCTATAACCAGATATATTTGTTTCATTGCTCTTCAAAATTGATCTTGATTTGTCAGAATGCTTTCTGATTTGCTTAGGAGTACAAATTACCTTAAATATAACTGAATATAATTGATGCTATTTCAGTGGATAACTAGAATTACTTGACATTTGGTGAAAGGTTTCTGTGTCTGGGAGAGGAGGGTGTGGACATCTGTGCTTTTAAAAAGCTCTTATGTAAGCTAGTTGGCATGAATTGTTTGAAAAGAAGTTTACCTCACTTGATGCTGATCATTTGAAATGGAGGCACGGATTATGTGTACAATGACAATTACCCACAAACTCAGAGAATAATACTGCTAACCCAAATTATGGGACTTGCTGTTACCTTGTCTAGAATACACACAGTATACTGCAGTAGACACAAGCAACTATATGAAATATTACGAAATTGTAGGAATTTCTACTCTGCACCTTTGCCTTGTCTTTAGAAATATTTTCAGCTAGCTTTATGGGCTGTAATGCATCTTGGCTGCTGTGAGTGTTTATTTTGATCATGGGCAAGGAAAGAGACGGTGGACTTGGCATGTCGTCTTTAGATGATAGATGGTGCAGATGCAGCAGCCTAGCTTGAAGTGCCTGCTCAGCAGTTCTGTGGTGGGTGGAATGGAGAAGGGAAACTCTTTGTGAATCCTCTTGTCATGTTACTGTCTAGCTTCCAAATGGATCTTAGATATGCCTATGAAAAGTGACAAGGGCTGACAAAGAAGCGTGTAATAGATTTTGTAACTGTAACTATATATTACATTATTTTGACTCCTACCACTACCCTGCAAGAACTGTTGTCTAATAATATACAGACTGGAATGGTTCACATTACATTAGTAATGGACAAATGTTGCCTTTTTTTTTTTTTTTCTTAAGCCAGCTCACACAAATTCTGCGCCTGAAAATTTGTGCAAGGTTTCAATCAATTCTTGTTATGGAATCATAGCCAATCCTAATCCTTCTTTTTAAATAGCTCCATAAATTCTTGAGCTGAGATGGAAAGAGTGGTGTGGTGGAGGGTGGGCAGGAAACAGTAAAGTTGCTTAAATTAGCAACTTCTGGACTTTACGGTATTTTTGTGACACTTGATCACAGTGTAGCCAGAAGGTACAGCACAAAACCAGTGGACTTGAATCTCACGAAATAAAGGACTAAGAATCAAGGCTAATTAGCTTTTCTTTGGGGGAGAGGGTGGAACAAAAATACTTTGCAGACACATTCTCCTTCAGGATAGAGCACACTGAAATTTTTACTGCCTGTAAACTAGTAAAAATAGCTACACGCAAGGCCGTCAATGTAAGTCTTGCTGAGTGGGAAGGTTAAAGCCTGTTTCCTGCAGTCTGAAGTGGATTGAACTTATTTATTTGCTGATATTAGAGAGAAAATAGGTATGTCTGTGTCTCTTTTCAGCTATCTTGGTACTACATGGTTCATCTGGGTTGCATGTAGGACCAAGTATTGTCTTAGGAGGATCTAAGACAACATCTGAGCTGTATCACTTCAGTTGGTATCAAACTTATTTGAAATTTCCCAGGTTAGCTGACAGTAACTTCCGAGGAGGTGATCGTTTCTTCCTTACACTGACTTCATTTTTGAGAATTATTTTATTTCTTGCTCAGCCTGTATCGCCTTGTGGAAACTCCTAACACTTAGATCTCACTCGCATATGGACCATTGATTCTGTTACTTTTTGTTTTCTTTCTTTTTCCTTGACTCCTTCTAATTTCCCTGCATGCAGTACTAAAAGTCAAAATAATTTTGACATTTTTGTCTGCATTTCATACCTCCCCTTAAAAGAATACCTAAGGCAAGAAGGCCTATTAATCTTATTAGTAAATTTGTTGTGAATTTATGTGCAGTTTGCTATAAAATCATCTTAAAACACAGTACCTGGGTATCTCTTCCACTGAAAAGGACCCTGGGCAGAGAAAAGCTAGCTCCTGTGTGAGATTCGGTGCTATTATTGCCACGTGTTCTGATTTTAATGTGATTGTTACATAAGGAATTCTGATCTGGAATCTATAATAATTAACAAGTTGTAGGTGACTCCCAGACATTCTGGAAACAAAAGGGCTGATAGATTAAAACCCATTTGGTGATGTGTGTTTTGAAATGCTGTATCTATGCTAAATTGTCTTTTAAATGCTTTTATTAAACAAATACTGCTTCAAAAAGTAAAGCTCTCATCTACTTCCTGCTGAGCAGGTTTAAAAAACATTTTCCTCCTTTCCTCTTGAGTCTTACTGTGCAAACTACATGATTCTCCCCACTGTGATCTGTTTTGCAAAAAAAGCCTATTAATTGAGAATGTTTTTCAGTATTGCCAAAAGGTCACTACTATCAATTATGGAGAATATTTGTAAAGAAGAAATCTTGCTTATAATGCAATATATCCTGAATTGTCTAATTTGTGTGCTGTAATAAGGCCAAGCCCACTTATTGATTAATCAATCTTTGTTGTCTGTTTGCTGATTATATCAGGAAGACTCTTAATGGAATGGGATATCATACAAAGTGTTTGCTCTGGGTAATGTATTACAAAACTATTTATTGCTAATATTACAGTGAATTTATTTAACCTGTACTGAAGCAAGAGATGATTTTTCCAAGGTAGACCATTTTGATTTGTAATGGTAAGCTGGAAACTGAAAACTGAACCATATTTGGATTTGAATTGTGAACAGCAACATGACTAAGGCCACCAACAGAGATTTTTTTTTCTGTTTAGATCCTGTTTGTGAACCACTATTTGATGTATTCTATTGAAAAGTGTTAATGCTTTGCAATTAGTATGTACTGTGGATTCACTGTGTGCTTCAAAAGTTACTATGTTGGTGTATGACATTGGAGGTGGATGCTAGTGGCATGGCAGTAGAAATGAACCTTCCCAACAATATCTCATTACATTTTGTTGCTGTGTGACAGGTGACAGCAGAGGGGCAGTCTGATGAAATGGTGTCTGACACGGAAGCAAAGGTGTGCTATTGAATTTCTCTGTGTGGAAACAATGGCTGACATTCAGTGATGCCTGATGAACATTTATGGAGACCAAACAGTGGATGTGAGCACAGTGAGGCAGTGAGTGGTGCGTTTCAGCAGTGATGGCAGCAACAGTGGTTCACCTCCACTGCCGCAGGCGCTTGTTCATTGCTGATGAAAATGCATAGCTAATGGTGGTAAATGTTGCAAACTGGCATTTTGTAGCTGAGAATTCTCTGTGTTAACGTGTGATTGTGCTCTTTCTATCCATTGTTGTTTCCATGGAAATAAATAGGAGGCATTATTTTCGGAGCAACCTACGTATTGCACATGAGTATAGTTGAGCAAAATAAAACTAAGTGCCAAAAAAACTGGTTTTGGATAAACCCAAAATGTTTTTCAGACTATATTTAAAGATCTAATATTTGGCTACTTAGAATTATAAGAATGAAACATGGCATATTAAACTGGGCGTAGTATAATTAATTCATCTTCATGTGTTTCATATATTCAGGGTTTTTATCTTGTACCAGATCATAATGTGAATTGTGGGGCACAGAGTAGTGACAAGAGTTACATACATAGATGATGTTGTAAGTTATGGTGTAATTATCATTATCTCTGTTGGCATGAATGCATCGTTTGCACTAAATAATTTGCCTTATTTTGCTCTGAGTCTGTGATTCATTTGTGTTCTTCTGTACTGTAGTTGATGTAAATGAGTCACATTAAACTGCCCCCCTGCGCACTCTGTGCATATTTAAGGATTTAAATTGTCTCAGAAATCCATTATCACTCTAAGACAGAAAGATGAGAAAAATGTGTGAAAAACGCATAAACAGGTAGAATTAGAAGTTCTCTATAAAATAACTTCTGACAAGTGTGAAATATCTTAGATTTAAGTGGGAATTTTTGTTGAGATTCAAATAAAATAATGCTGCATTTTCAATTTAGGAGAATGAACTACTGATGATGGTGTTCAGTATTAGTATATCAAAGCAATAATATTTTTCAAAGCTTGAGATTTTTCCAATAGATGAATACTTGATAATCATAGCATCTGTTGTTAGAATACTCAATCGGACCAGAAAATCAAAGAGAGACGTGCAAGAACACAGAAATCATTTTCCATTTATCCTTACTTCAGTATTTAACATAGTGAAGTTTAAGTGCCTTTTTTTTTGTTGTATAAAATGCTCATAATGTGATTTGGCATGACACAGATCTCACCATGAGTAGTAAAATTGAAAGAATAAAAATGGACCCAGATTATGCAAGTATTTATGCCCACAGCTCCATTTGTATTACTTGTGCACTTTAAAATTTAACATTATCTACTTGTACAAAGGGTGTTTGAAAGTTAAGAACTTCAAAAGTAGGACACTTTTTTATAAAACAGCAGTGCCACGTATAAAAAGAAATGCCAGGCTCAACATCAGCAACGTACCATGTCTGCAGTGCTTTCAAATTACAAAACAATGTTTTCGCCAGAGGGGTACTTAAAGTCACAGGTTCAGTTAATGCATCCATTGAGAATGAGAAGGTAACAGTTCTCTCTAAAAAATGTAATATGTATATTGATTCCCAGTGCATTCTGGAATGTGCATTCAGCTTTTTCTGGCTCTGGAAACATAATGTTCAACACATGGCCACCTGCAGTTTGTTTCATCATGGTAAAATTTTTGCACCTTTCCCCAAGGAAAAATTGAGATATCATAGATGCTTTCTGGTTTACACATGCTATGTAGATTATACCTTAAATATGTGACATGCAGCCCAAATCCAGACAGATTTTTGGCACTGATACTGGCAACTTGAAAGATATTATATCACAAATTTTAAACACATTTGTGTGGTCATCACAGTTTTTGGAAATAGTCTATTTGCTTTGCAGCATCCAGGATGCATCGCTGATTCAGTGTCAGCCGAAGGGAAAAAAAAGAAAAACAATTTCTAAGTACTGACCCTGTTGGGGAGTGTTGCAGTGCTGTCTGATTGATTCCTTAATCCGAGGGAAACTGAAATGGCATGAGCACTGTATAGTTCTGTGTCATTATTGTTAAATCCAAGACCAAACATAAGCAACTCCATGGAAGAAGGAAATACTCTCATCAGTGGGTTTTTAACAATAAAGAATCAAAAAACAAAGTGGAATAGTATCACCAAAATGCCCCACTGTGCGTTATTACCACGAGACTCCTCCAGTGTTTAAGTGGGGACATAAAATGTACACATGTAATACAATGCTTAGGCTTTTTATAAACAGCTCTCCAAAACACTCTTTAAGAATAATAACATGTGACTTCCATAGCCAAAGTGCTATAAAAGTCAGTTTCTTAAACATTACTAAAACATGAAAAAATGATGCTTTTTATGACATGTGTAAAACAGTCCTCACAATTCCTTTAAGCAAAGAATTGGAATTTCTTTGAAGCTGTTGTCCACATTATCTTAAAAAGAAATAGAACCCATTGCCATAGTATATTTACTTGTGTATAATGATTAGTGTGACATTTTCCTAGCTTTATTGCAACTGTTATACCATACACAGTTCCATTGTTCCTTTGTGTCTTATTGCACTAACAAGAGTGCTTTGTTCCACGAGGGCCTCTGACTAAGACTGTCAGCAGTTAAATGCAACTCCTTGAATCTAGTGACTATGGAGGCAAAGTATGTTGACATAAAACAACTTGCTGAAATGGATGTCTCTTGCATATGCATGCATATGGAAGACTGTACATACAGCCTGATATTACACTGGTAAAGGAAGTTGTTTACTTTAAAAAAGTTCTTTAATAAAGAAGAACAATATCATGCTCAGGCAGTCAGGTTCTCCTCTTCTGGAATTTCTTGCAAGCCTATTGAGGGGCAGTCAGCCTGTTATCCTTAATGAATGCCAGTGCAGGGGGGAGGAGTTCAGACTCATCGGTGGACTCTTGCACATGAACATAAACTGAGAGACAGGTATACAGTAATCAGCTGTAGATTCTCTAGTATATCTTGTATATACTTTAGTTTTACTCTTTGTACTCTTTACTGTGAGGTAAGTGTAAGTGTGGTGAGAAGGTGTTCTGTGAGCTCTGCCTTTTGGCTATTATGATTCCATGATTGATTTATTTATAGAGTATCAAGTGGATGATCTTGATACGAGAGAAGTCATGTACACGTGGTTGTGTTTCAGAGGTTCTTGTGGGTTACTGTTTAGATAGCGAGATACCACTACTGTACAGTATGTGAGGATGGCATATATTGTGCTGTATAGGTGGATGATACTAATAATATACATTCATCAGTATCCTACTGTAAAAATGAGAATGAACTTAAATGATTCTATTGATTGTGCCCAACCGAGAGTGCAATGACAAAAATAGAGATAACTCTCTTTGCTATGCAGAGGATGGGCACTTTCTATGGAAAGAGGTCCACAAGATTCTGAAAAGATCTTACTGGAGATTTCTACCCGTCTTGCACCACCTGTCTTGATGAGGCTCACTTATGCTGTGAAAGGAGCACTTCCCTATCCCAACTATAATCAGGAAGACAGTTGCAGACTGGGCTCCTAACTTAACTTGATGTTTTAAGTCTGTAAATTCCTGAAATACACTTAGTCGGTGTTAAACCTTGTGGCACAAGCCTATATAAGAAGGGAGCTTTGTTTAATAGTTTTGTTTTTTTAAGATAAGCATGCTAACTATAAAAGCTAGAGTCAAATAACGTAAATTAACACAAAGTAATTTAACATCCTTCAAACACACAAGGAGATAATTTACTACCCATTTGGTTAATGTCCATGTAGGCAGAAGAAATACACCAGTTTCATCATAATAGTATCATAAAGATACTACAAGATAGTAAAAAAAGAATAAATAAAAAGGATATTTTTCTTATTCCTTACCATCCTAAAAGGTTCCATAATGTGGCGATGCAAAGGAAAAGAAAGCTTCTATGGGGAAGGGCAAGATAGCTGTTTTATGTAAGCATCATATTGAAACAAATTACAGTGAAGTTATAATATCTAGAAAGTCAAGAGAAGAAAAGGAGCATCTTTTATTTTCAGGCTTCAGATCCGCGATGCAGGGCAATGCTTGTAGAGCAGTGAAATATTAATCAGTAGGTAATTCATAAAAAGGTGGAACCATTTTTAAGATGTGTTTGACAATCACTATGCTACGTGGCCTCCAGAATGGTATCTCTATCTATATAGATACAGCATGTGTATCTGTACACTGTCCAGGAGCTTATAAAGTGGAGTCTCCTGAGACCTGACTGTTGCTCATCTTGCTTTTTTGTGTGTGCTGCTGAAGAATCTCCTATAAAGTATTCATGGAGAGAGAGGGCATGAGATGAAATCTATTTTGACCTGATAGATAATTCCTTCATTTTTGAGAAGAGTTAGTTAAAGCTAAATGACACAAGAAATTATTGGCATCATAGTTAAACTTGACAGCTTTTGATACGACAAGCTCAGGTTGTTGTCTTTTTTTTTTTTCTTCTGATTTTAGTTCGTCCTGATATAGCCTAGTAAAGAAAGTTGTAAGTCAGATCTGAACAAACAGTAGTAATAGATTTATTGATTTGCTTTGTCAATACCTTTGGACAACTCCTGAAAGAACTCTAATTATCTTAGAAAACAAAGTCTTTGCAAATGGCAATTGCATGATTGATTAGTTGCCACTCCTTTACCTTGTGGTCTGAAACACGTTGCTAAGAACTCTAATTCAGAAGTTCAGCCATTTGAAAGAGGCTTTTGAGCATGGATTTTTGTTACAGAACAGCTCCTAAAGCTCCAGAAACTTCCAGAAGCTGAAGATTTTTAGAATTTCCTCTTTGCTGTATAGAGAAATTAATTTCAGAAGGCTGCATTAATGAAGACTTAGTGATTGACCTGGTAAAGCCAAACACAAGCTTACTACAGGACTTTGAAGAAGAGAATTTTTTCTACACTATACATATTTTCTCTAGCACCTGTGCAAAAGGAAACCAATGTTTTTGGAAAAAAAATAAAAAGCGTAACTATTCTTTACCAATCTTTTGGTGATTGGGCAAGGTGAAAGCAGATTTCAGAACCATGCTTAGGGGAGTATCTGCAACACCGTTTTATTGAATGAAGACTAATGGGACAGAAAATCTAATTACTAGGACTCCATAGAGGTGATCAGGCATAGAAAGGGACACTTATATGTCTTTATGAAAGCATATGTTCCAGAAACTTGAGGAATTACAGCAGCCCAACCAAATAAAATACAACTGCACCTTATGATATACTGTAGAACTGCAACAACAGGAATGTTTATACGCAGTGCAGTGCTTTTCTGATGAGCCCATTAACTTTTAGTTTCTAATAAGAAAAGGAAACATTCAACACTGCCTGCAAAACTTTTCCCCAGAACCTAAAGAGGTTGGAAGATAAGGACAGAAATGTGGACTTTAACTGGAGATGTCATTGAGATGACAGAAGGATGTATCAAGACATTGATAACGTAGAAAAGTTGCATTTGCAGCTGATCTCGCCATTAATAAGTCGGCTTGCACTGCCTCAGTAAGAGCTAAAATGGAAGATAAAATAATTGCTTAATCAGAATCCCCCTCTTGATGCAAAAGCTACTTTTTTTATGTCTGTCAAAATATGACAGACAACCTCTTGTCATAAATAGAGAACATGGGAAGTGTGCTGTTGCATAGATTCTCCATTATCAATCTGTTGGAGGAGACTTGTACACTTCTCTCCTATTCTGCAAGAGAGATTCATATAAAGCCACAACAGAGTTTTGCAAAGTGGGTCACTCTCAAATGTCTTTGTTATCTACTCCATTTTGTACAGGCAGGAAGAACATCTCTGAAAGGTAGAATGCTCCCAGTCAAGATAAGGAGATAAAACCTGTGTTATAATCCTCAGACCAGTGCCAAAATATTTGTGGTGAGCCCCTTGAAATGAAGTGCTGGTAAACCCTAGAATCATAGATCCTTCTGAAAATACTCTAATAGAATCATGTGGTTATTAATTGTAGCCATAGCAGCTTTGTGCATAACCCAGAAATCCCATCCCCCTTCTTTAATGTTATTCATTTTATATAATCAATACATGTCAAGCTGAGTTTTATGGATACCGTATTTTTCAGAAAGCAATAGGACATTTTTTTTTTTTTCCATAAAATAAAAGCTTCATGTGTGAAGGAGGAGTATACTTAACTGATAAAGTAGGAGTTTCACTCGTTATATTCCTATAAAATCCTTCTTAATTAAAAAGTGTGATCAACATAGCTAACAGCTATAAAAGGGACATCTGTGCCCTATGCATTTCATCTCTATGCCTGAGAGCTCTCCAAACCTCCCTCCTTCTTAGATCAATGGCAAAAAAGTATAACTTATTATCTCTATTGTACTTATGATAAACAAAATTGTGGGGCTGGGCTGATACGAGTGCTGGTGCAAGGTGGGGAAATAAGAGCAGGGGCCTTAATAAAACCATCTTAAGAAAGAGGAGTAACTGATTATGGATATACTAGACATTTTTGATAGATGTAAACCACTGCTTTTTTTTTTTTTTTTAATGTAAAACCTGGTTTTAGAAAAGAGTTAATGTATAAACTGTGAAATGTTTTAGCAATATGAAATCTGGTTTTGACTCCATGGCTCAGTCTCGGCACTACCCCTGTCTGTGGTGCAATAAACTCAGTTGAGCTGCGTGTAATCTATTTACAAAAACAGCAGCTTTGCAGTCCTTGATTTGTGTGTCCTTTTAATTTCTCCATCCCTGTTGAGTCTCCCTCTGATGCACCATGCCATGAAGATGATTAACCTCCAGCACTTTATCAGCCCAAGATCCACAGCTGTGGCAGTGCGAGGAGCTGTCCTGGTGTAACTGTAGTGCAAGCCAGGCCTGAAGACCAGGTGCTGGGTCTCTGCCCGCTAAGTGCAAAGCCGTTTCTTCCTCACAAAAGCTAGCAATTTGCTTAAATCCTGAGAATAAACCTTAAATGCTCAGTAAGATAAGATTGATAAGAGGCAACCCCAGCCTCTTATCAAATAGATGGCTAAACTGACCCCCAGGCGGGCTTGGGAGGCAGGGTTCTCCAGACAGTTCTGGAACTTTCTCCTGAGCGCCCCTCGCACCCTCAGGAGCAGCTGCTGGAGGAACCCACAGGTGCAGTGCAGTGCAGTGATCCCGGCAGGCACGCACAGACACCTGAACCCAGGTGCAGCTGTTCTGGGCACCAGAACCTGGTGTTGCCCTTCCTTGGGAAGGTCAGTTTGACACGATCTTTGCTGTTTTTAAAATTTGTTGCATTATTTTTTCTTTGAGAGTCACTTTGTGCTTTTGAGCAACGTGGGGCACTGTGCAGTGGCTTTCCTTTTGCGGCCTTTGTCAAGGAATGGTGTGAGAACAGTGCTTTGAGTGTAATGTAGAAGCAGTCATTTTAAAACACAGGGCTCTTGCCCTTTCAGGTTTAACATCTTTTATTAGGAGATAGAAAAAGGCACCAGTGCAATAGCAGAGCTTGTGTCCCCTTGTGTGCGACCCAGGCAGCAAAGTGCTCATGTTGGCCTTGTGCTGCCCATGAAGGGCAGATCAGCCTTCAGGTGACAAGGGCTGCCCCAGCTGCCCGGCCTGCCTGCTTCTGGCTGGGCAGGGGGCAGCTGGCCCAGATGAGTCAAACGTGGACATCTTGGAAGCACGTGCAGAGGAGAAAGAATAGCACCGACCACCCCAGCATGCTGGTAAGGAAAGAAAACACCAGAGGGCTGTTGAAATATTCGCAGAGGATTAGCACAGAGTTACTATGTTTAGCACAGGTGTTTCTGTAGCTGTGATACATTAGGGAAATTTACAATATTCAGTGACTCACACTTTCTCCCATGTAGTATGGTACTTTGTTTTACTGGGCTAGAGCACAAAGCAAGGAGGAACGTGTGCTGCTGTTTTGCTGTTTTGGTTTTCCTGCGATGTCTAAACTTTGTGAGCTTTTGTTTAATCTAAATGTGGTGTTCTGTGCTTTTTTTTTCCCCTCTCCATGAATGCACTAAAAGAAAACATGTTAGCACATAATGCTTACAAGGAAACACGTTTGACCAGAGACATCTAGAAATGTTCTATTGTTTTCCTATGTGGAATTGCATACTATAAACTACTATCACTAGCAAAATTGTGGACCTAGATCTCAGTAGATCTGCTATATCTTTTTCCTTTCGGTGATGCTCAATTCAGCAAGGGGATCTGAAAAGGGGTAGAAAATGTTGTTGGATGTGGTTTTGTGCCACTGTCTCCCTAAGTTTGTCAATCAAGTGGTAATAATTATAGCTCAGAAAATATTCTGGTGTTTTAAATATGCAGCTGAACTGCACTTGTATTAACTCAGTCTTTAAATAAGTTTTATTCCTGTTTTAAGATTGAATTCTGTTGCGTGGAAAGCTGAGGAGGTACTAGACATGGCAGTGCATAGGCACAGTGGGATGGACTTGAGCATTTCAAACTACAGTATGGGTAACCCATGTATAGCTTCTCCACATTTTCCCCACTCATCCTGTCAGGAAGAGGATAGATCTTGGACAGGCTAGTTGTGTTTTCATTACTGCAGAGTGGAAGAAAGGAGAGCTATAGATGTCATAGCTGCTGGGGTCCATCTAGCAGTGTGTTCTCTTGTAGGCATATCTGCAAGTCTGCTGTTTCTACCACGTTGAAAATTCAAGAAGAGAACTGTTTCTTCTAGAAGAAAGAAAACTGCATTTTTGGGAAGGATTGTGTATCAAGAACCTGAGATTAGGCTTTCAAAAGACTCTGGCTTTACATTAGATGACAAGGTTTTCAAACCAGATCTGTACACTGTGTATTGCAATTCCTTTTAAATGTTATCAGAAATGTCTGTTGCAACATTCTATAAGGTTCCATATGTTCCATACCAGTCCCACTGCAGAGGAATAGCTAAAAATGATCCTTTAGGCTGCTAATGAATTCAGTATTGATATTAAATGAGTGAATAGCTTGTCTCTTATTGTAAGAATATCAGTAAAACATTAAAGAATAAAAACTGAATGCAATAGAAACTAATGTAGGAGCTTGATCATCTTGATGCTTAAAAAGGATAGAGACATATTCTTACCCTTTAGTAATATTTAATTTCTACAAAGAAAATAGTGTGTTTTTCTGATAAGTTCCCAAAAGGATACAGGATGGTACTGAAGGTATTCTCTGCTGCGTGAGGTTGCTGCTGTGTAAGGGAATGAAAAAGAGATTAAAAGAGATCAAAAGTAAGGAACCAGCTTGTCACTTTGTCTTCCAGTGGGGTACTGAGGGCTGACATTTAAGAGAAAAAATCAACTAGCACTGCTATAACTTCTCAACTGAACAATTTGATCTTGGAATTTCTAATGCTCCACAATGCCTTTTTAAGAATAAAACTGTAGTTTAGGCGGCCTATCCCAGTTGTAACTTGATGACTTTGTATTTGATGACTGTTTCTTCCATTACTACTTTCTTTGTTAAAACTCGTCCTTATTAAATTTCCATTTATGCTGTGGAAGGAACATAATAAAAAATACAGTATTCGCTATGTGGGTGAGTTGCTGTAGCAACATTATTTTTAGAATACCCTGTATTGTGTGCTTGATCTTTCAACTTTTTCTATCTGATACGCTAAGAATATACATTGTGTGATTATTCTGTATTGTGTCTTTAAATATAAACATTTAATGATGAGCCTTAAAGCATAATGTCTTCAAAACAAAAGGGGAGCTAGAATGAACCTTTATGTTTTGCCACACTCAGATTGTATGACCTTATCTTTCCAAGAAAGCTTTTAAGTTCGAGGAAGGATTGTACTTTGTTACGTAGTTCTGTGATTTATAAAATGGAGGTTCCAATACATTGTATAATTTCATGGAGAGCATCTCTAAAACTCAACCAAGTGTTTAGGGTGCATGTACTGCATGTACTGTAAGTACCTGTCCTGCAGTCAAAAGGTGTGACAGCAGGTTACAGGGATACACCAGAGCTAATTTCAAACTGATTGCTATGTAAGTGCAGTAGTGCTTTACTAGTAGTAAAAGCTAAGCTGCATAAATAAGAGTGGTGGTGTTGTAATTTTAACTTGGTGATTTATAGTTATCTCTTTTCTTGAAGGACAGTATTTAGGATCTTGAGAATCTAAGACTTATGAGATCTGTGTGTGTGATAGAAAAGACATTTAAGGACTTGCAGTAAGATCCTGGTGGGATTTGAGGCATCTTGGAAGAAAATGAAACATCCATCAGTATTTTGTGTTAAATACTTGTGAAAATCAGGAGTTTTCTTTCACCTTGCATTTTCTTGAATCAATTAAGGATGTCCAACAGCTTACCTTATTAGACTATGTGAAAGCTAGTTCAGGTTTACCGATTCCTTTGCTCTTGATTCATGATTGTCTGAGAGTACTTTGTCTATTGATAGAGCCAGATATGTGGAGGTATTATTTATGTTCTCTTTAAGTGCATATATAAGACAAGCTGATAAGGGACAGGCAAGCACTTGTGTTCAAATGCATTCCACATATATTCAGTAATCTCATTTGTACCAATAATGCCTTTTATGGAAAAATTGCAGAGGGGGAGAATTTTTTCTATTAAAAGAAAGAAGTTTTCCTTGGATTTATTTTTATTGTTATTATTTTATATATTTTTTTATACATATATATAAATATTTGATCTCCAAAACGAGGAACAGATGCATGCTACGTTAAAATGGAGCAGAGATGTACATTACATTCCTTATGTCTTTTTAAAGATGCAATTGTGAATTATATTCTTGTTGCATTTGTAATTAGAGGGCGGAACAGATGGTAAAGAGTTGTTCTAAAGCATCGTGTCAATTAAAATTATCCATTTTGCTAAACTGATTGTTTGCTATAAGAGGATATTTCACTATTGGAAAAACACTCAGCGTGCTGATATGTACTTGATTATTACAGCTCATTTGATATGAGCACACATGAAGTATATATACCCATACATACATATATACCTGTATTAATTACATGTTTTATATGCCTTTAAACATCAGCTACTATATTTGTGAAGGAAAGTGAAACCTTATAAAAGAAAACAAAAACAATGAAAAAACTTGAGTAAGATTCTATGTGTTTGGAGATAAGACTTGCTGTTGTATTGTTTCCTTATTCTCAATATAAGCTGGAGCTAAATTGCAGTTGAGGATAATTTATTGAATGAGATGTTATGTTATAGGACACAGCACAGGCAATTACAGCATTGTTTTTATTACACTGCAGAAGCCTTCTTTATTTTTAATCCCAATATTTTACCTATCATCTCTTGTTTATAGATTTATAGTACTTCAAGAGCTGGTGATATATATACTTTTAATTTGTTTGTTTTTCATGCCAACTGTATCTATTTCATCCTGTTTTCCAATATACAACATGCACTGAAGTAATGTTATCCATTAGCTCTGTGTGTTGTTATCCATTAATTCTGGAAATTTTAGATATCATAAGGTTCTTTCCCAGTATCCAAAATGCCTGGGTTGTAGGGAGTTAGGAATGCATGAAAGAAACTGGAGGAGTCGATCCTAATTTTTTAAATACTTTTATGTGTGTTTAAAACAAAACTATTCTAAAAGCTTTGAATCGACCTAAAATGGGTCTCATGAAACATTCCCGTATTTATATTCAGTATGTGTTCAAAATATCTCTGACCTCTTTATACGTGAAACATCTGACTCCCTGATTGCTTCCTTTGCTAGAAGGTACACCACGGTGGGTATAAAGGAAGCACCTTAGGATGTTTCATTTTGAGCACTGAACTACAGTCCATTTCTATAGCAGAGTGTGATGTAGTTCGGAGAAGAGGCTGTTTGTGTGTAGAGTGCTGCATGTGAAGATCATTGTGGCTCCACATGGAGGAAGTACAGCCACAGTGAACACTAGGCCCACTCAGGAGGAGTGAACTCAGTCGGTTCACAGCATTTTTTAAAAACTAGATCTGACAGATAAATGACTAAGTATATTTCTTTAGCCATCCAACGTTTTTACTTAATGAGGCAAATTGTCATTGACTCTGCTTGTTGTCTATAAATTCTGACTGACTAAGTCTTTGTAATGTCAGACTGGTCAAAGGCATCACTAAATTGCACATAATGCTTAGTAATTGTCCTTAGCTGATAACATATTGTAATTTCATTTGTTCAGTAGCATTTGTCCAGAATAGTGTTTCCTGAATGGGCTATTACTTTTACTTTCTTAAAATGGGTAATGTAACCTCTGTGAACAGTTTATCTACTTCAGTTTCTTGTATTATTGAAGGTACAAATGCAATGTAGCTAAAGGAATATCTGGTGAAAGTAAAGCAGTGGCATCGATTATTTGCATATATATAACTAGGCTAAGACTTTTAGCAAAGTATTGTGTCTTTCTTTAATATGGCATAGAAAATGAAATCTAGCATTAATGTTCCACCTTTGCTATTGTGATGGGGAAGCTTTCCTGGGGAACTGAGGAGTGGTGGCTCACATCAGCACAATCCCTTTCAAGAAGACGCTTTTCTGTGTCATTATAGTCCTCAAAATATGGTTTTCTTGGTAAATAATAAGCAATGTTTGCTATAACAAAGTTAGCTGCATTAAGACTGACTCTTGGCTTTATTCCAGTTACTGTATAATTATGTTTTCTTTACTTGTGAATCACATCTCCTAATCTTTCCTATTCGTAGAAAAGCCAGAAATGAAAAACCAGTAAATCTCCTGGCACTGCCTTCTGGCTCTGGGGATATATATGGAAACATGCATGTGTTGTGCATCATTCATTATGTCCTTAACAAAATCATACTTAATTTCTGAATGTTGGAATATTATTTATTTATTTAAAAAAAAAAAAAAAAAGCATATATTGCCTGTCAGGCACTAAATTGATTGTTTGCATTTCTCTAATCCTCAGACCATGTCTCTCATATACAAATACTTCAAATCTCTTCTGCTAAATAAAACTGTTGTGTAGCAGGCTTTAGGCTTCTTGTGGGAACACATAATCCTAACATGCCCTCCGACACGCTGCCAGGAGGACAATTTTTATTATTAAGTTGTGCAGAAAAAGAAATCATCTTGTAAGGTCTGCTTGTAGCTACTTCCGACTGAGGCCTTTACTCTGCACCCAGAATGTTCTCGCTGGCTATGTGCTTAAGTGCTTTGCTATGATGCACATATCTTCTGGTTTTAGAACTGTGCCTCAGTGCATCGTTTTCCAGCCAGGCAGGAAAAATGTTGGTCCAACCCCAAAGAAAAGAAATCAAAGCTGAATATGTAACAAGTCATGCTTTCTGGTTGAAGGACCTTCAAGCAGTGGAAATGTAAAGCAAAAGAGAATTCTTCATTATATTCAACTCGTTTTGCTGGACAAGCAAACCAGGCATCAAGCATCTGATCAAATTCTAGCTGTTCATCCAACATTTGGGAAGAAACATATAATCAGTGCACAACCTGCAGTGAGAAGGAAACATGAAACTAATGTTCAAAAAACCCCACTTTAATAGAGAGACCCATTCAGCTGGAAGAAATTTCCATTACTTTCTCCTTAAGTGTATGTTTCACACCTGTAAATTTATCTGTGCTGATTCAGAGCCACCATCTCAGTCTCTGGTCACATTCTAATTTGATTCATGTCTGTGAGTTACACTGGGGGTATGAAACCTTACAGATTAACTGAGCCTGAAGAATATTTCTTTATTTCCACCCCTAATTCAATGTATTTTATCTGGATAATCATAGATTACAAAAATTAGAAATGCTCAGGTAAGAATCTATAAGATGTGGTGAAATAAGATTCATCACATTATCTTATTCTCTTGCTCCACCTCCATTGCCTCCCCCGCTCTCCCCCCCCTCCAATATTTTAAAGTATGATATGCTAAAATTCTTTATCTTCTGGAACAGTATTTATGATTTTTCTACAATATCAGATACAAACTATCTTCCAATAACATGCAAACATGTAAAGGATACCCAAAACAGCTTTAGTTAGCTTGACACATCTGCATAGGAGAGCAAATGTTTCTGCCCAACAAAGGTTGACTAATAGGAAAGACCTTTTTAAGAGAAATGGTGTGATCATATAATTGCATTTGTCCTACGAAATGTTTCTCTTTCACCTTGGGAAGGATTTCCAGTTTCTAAACTTGTTTTATTGAGCAAAGTATTGTACTGGAAACTAGTATGTCTCTATTGTTTCTTTATTGAAGGTGTATTAAGTGTTGTAAAAATATTTTGATAAATAATAATTTTGAACTTTGTTCAGCACTTGAGTAAGTTGCTGCAGTTTAACAATCCGGAGCATTAGGCAGGGAAAAAAATATAGAGGAGGAAAGAGCAGATTAGAAAGCAAATATTACATAGAAAAAAAGGAATACATAGAACAACTAGAACCAAGATAAGGCCGTGTGGGTTGGAATGGATATGATTTTTGCATGTGTCATCCTGATTTACAGTTAAATCTGTTTCTCTTCCTGGCTACTAAGTAAAAATTTCACTATGGAATTCAGAACTTACTAGTTCACCCTTAAATTTAAGCTCTCTATAGTCAATGGATCCAAATTTGTTATTTGAAAAATTAAGTTTAGATTTAGGTATTCTGTATACCTACCTAAGAAAACATCCAAGCTAGTAATTTAGATTTACTCCTTTACTTTTGCATGTCTCTTTATTTTATTTTATTATTATTTGAATATATATTTCCTTTCTAAAGGCACTGCCTTGATCATATAGTTTAAATCTAAAGTGGGAGACAGGAGATCTGCATTCACTCTTCTTTGGGGAGATAAGATAAAGCAAGAAGTGCTCGGTCCCTACATTATAGTAGAGATGCAGGATGAAGCATCCACCTCCAACAGTTTATCAGCAGTTTAAATTTGAAGCAATGAGTGGAATGATTGATAAGCTCAGATGCTGGCTGCTAAAAATCAGCAGAATTTCTAAGGGGTTTTGTTATCGGTAGGCCTAAAGTATACCATTGATACATCTATTCATCACGTTACTCTTAGATTGAATATATACTCTAGCATTTAAATAGCCAAAAAAATATTATTTTTCTTTTTTTTTTTTTTAAGCTGAGATTTCCAAAACTCCTTTCAGGTCCATATTTCTCATTTATTTAAAACAACAACAACTAAACAACCCTTCAGTCATACTTCTGACACTATAAAGGATTAAAGGAATGTGTTAAATAACGTAAACAGCTTTATGCTGTCTTCTTCCAGTTGTTGATCTTCCATCCTCAAAATATCTAGGGGGATCAAAATAGTCCTTGTCTTCAGTCAGAGATACTGGGCTTACACTATTGAAAAGAGATTCCTACTTTTAGGTATTGTAAATGATGATTGAAACTGAGGAGATGTGGCAGAATATTTAATGAAGTGTATGTTCTACAACTTTTCTTTTTATGTGCTAAATATAAATGAGGAAAAAGTTTAAAACTTTTTTTTCAGTGTGCTTGCCTTTGGTCTTAAGAAAGGACTATGGTGGTGGTCTTGAAATAATTATAGAAAATCAGGCTTTTCTTGACCAGTTCACTATTTTTTCAGTGCTGTTTCTGTTCTGAAGTAGCATAAAAATTTGAATCCTGCTTAACTAAGCCTTTTGGTTATAAACATGTCACTTTCTTCAAAAGCTACCACACTTCAGCTGCTCTGTGGAAACTATCCCCTATGTGGGCCCTTGCAGCAAACACAAGATAATTTGACTCAGACGTGCTGGAAAATGAGTGACATGACTGCAATTTTCTTGGAAATGAAAAGTAGACAGGCAGATCACTCATCATAACTCTGAGCCTATGTGCAGTCATGTACTAAGTCATAAAAGATTAGTCATGTATCATCATCCTAAAGTATATTTTCCTGAAGTTTTCTGCTAATTTTGTCCATCTAAAGAAAGGCTCAGAGGCCCTATGCTGAATGCTTTCTCCATGCAGCTGAAAAGCCAAGAGAGTATGTGGTTTTTGTTGTTTTTGTGTGTTTGTGTGGTGTTTATTCATTGATGCTTCTTTTTAAATATATAGCATTATATAGAGGCTTTCAGACACACCACACTTTGTGAATAATCCAAATGTTAATAGATTATCCCTTGCTAACTGGCTAAATAACAAACAAAAAAATGTGATTTCCTGTTAGGCTATGTACTGAAATATACAATAAAAATACACAGTTCTTTAGAGCATAGAGCATTGGAGAAGACATTTGGACAAAGTTGCAGCTTATCCTGAAAATTTTGCCCTACTTTTTTCAGATAATACCTGCTTTGTGATCTGTCATATAGCCTCAGTGACATAATAGAGAATGTTGCCAACTTTTTTCACTTTCTTTGGTTTCAGTAACTCCAACAGAGTACAAGTATTAAAGCTTCTAGCTTTTGGCCACCATAAATCGCATCATGTGCTGCTGCTTCTTTTGTTGGGGGCTCCAGAACTGGATGCAGTACTCAGGTGGGGTCTTATGAGAGTAGAGTAGAGGGGCAGAATCACTTCCATCGACCTGCTGGTCGCTCTCCTCTTGATGCAACCCAGGATACAGTTGGCCTTCTGGGATGCAAGTGTGCATTGCTGGCTCATGTTGAGTCTTTCACCCCCAAAATCCTTCTCCTCAGGGCTGCTCTCAAGCCACTCTCTGCCCAACCTGTATGTGTGCCTGAGATTCCCAACCCGGATGCAGAACCTTGCTTCAATGGGATCAACACTCTTACAATAATTTGATTTTCGTTATTAAACTATCTTGTAAAAAATGCTGTTAGACAGTGTTACTTTGTGAAAAATGCCAACTCTTCAGTTACCTGAACTCTGAAATTTTTGGAATAGATAGATGTGGTAGTTTTATGAATTTTCTTGTTGGTATTCTGCATCGTAACATCATTCAGTCCACTGGGAGTTAAAGAGTTAAAGCTGCCGTTCTGATCTTGGACGAACAGAGTGAAATACAGATCCTAGAAGACTTCATTATTCTGTTTCTGTTTCCTGGTTGGTGGGAAAGATAAAATTGACTGGGAGTCACGAGACCATCTTTCTTTTGCCTGCCTTGGCTCTGTGTGCTTGCTGCATTAGAATAAGGCCTTTGATTTCTGAACGCTTTCATTTGTTTGATTTATTAGCTTCAATTCCAATTATATTGTATTATATTGTGTTATCTTGCATTCTGCTATCATATTTAGTAAATTAGTTTTCTCCCTTAGCTTGTTGCTGCTGTTTTGTTTTAAGGCCAATCTCCCTATCTTTCCCCTATTCCTCTTCCCCCTTTCATGGGATCCCTCTGTCCCTGTTGGTTGCAGAATTGGGCTGAACTGGGCCAGAACTGTGACAATGGGAGAAGGGGGAAGTGCGTAATAATCACGAGGTGGGCTAAATTTAAACACATTAAAATAATCAAAACTTTGTGTATTTTTTCAAACAATTTCAGCTCCTGACTTCTCTTTCTTTTTTTTTTCTCAAGTATTAATGTATTTCCATTATTTTTATTGAGCCTTAGTACTATCTTTTGATCCAATCCTACCATGTGTTAGCTTTTCATCTTCTGTGCAAGGAATGATGGTATCTATAGAACAACGGAAGATGAGGGTTCCACTCTGTCTTGAACTCAAGCAGAGTTATTCTACAAAGGAACCAAGGGAGTGTTTGGTTATTTTAATATTGTGTTTACAGAACATTATGCTTTTAAAGACCTAATCTGTTCACCTCTTTTTTAGGAATGGTTATTGCCTACCCTGTTTTTTCAAGAGGATTTATGAAATTTAAACTTAATTGGCTATTTAAAATGAATTGTTCATTCCCTTATTTAGGATCCAAGATAAGTATATCTTATTTTTATGAGCCACTAAGCATGGAGATCTCTTATCTGTTTAAATACGTTGATGTAAGATGAGTTTGTTAGTGTTGGCTCAAGTGATTTTGCAAGCAGTGGAACTTGATGTGACCTGCTGAACTAGGGACATTGATTTGAATTTAGGAAGCCTAGTATTTAATCCTATTTCTGACATAGTTGGTCTGTGCTTTAGTGTCTGTTTCCAAGTGCATTAACGTGAGTAATTATATTTACTTGACGATATACTGAACTTGATGTAAGTGCTAAGAGCAAGAAAGCAGAAAGCTTAAAAGAGGGAGGGTTAGAACTAGGAAGTTACTGACTCCTCATTAATTTACATCTGTGGTGTTTCCTGTTACAGTGCATACATGCTGACACCTAGGATGGGTTTGAATGGCTAAAATGAAAATAACTGAACAAAGATAAATTTAGCTATTTTCTGTTGAAAAGCCAATTCTAGCAGCATGGTATAATGTAATGATTAGGAGTTTTTATGGGTTTTTTTTCCCCCCTAATATATAGTATAGCAAATATGCAATTCTTTGGAATGCTGTTCTGTAGGTTATGATTACATTTATGGAAATTAATGTTTCTTTCTGTAAGGACTATGTAAGCAATTAATCTTTGGACTGCTTTTGAAAAACTATTACATAGCCAAGTTTCTGAAGTATATACGTAGTTCCTAAAAGGTCAGATGATATTCCTTTCCTTGCTCTATAGAAAATATGTAATTCCTTGCTCAGATCAAACTTTTCTAGAAAGGCTTGGTGTAGAAACAGTCATTGCATTTTTCACGTGAGTGGTGTTAATCTCAATTATTCCAAGTTAGCATGTGAACTAAGCCATTTGAAATCACAAAGGTAACTTAAAACTATCGCACCTAAACAATTCTTTAACTTTTTCTTAGTAAATCAGCTGGGCTGAAATAAAAGCTGAAGCTCTCATTAGATCATCTGACACAGGGAAACATCAGATACTTTGGCACCCGTGTCTAAGTTCTGAGAGTTGGTATGTTTCTGTGGAGGTAAGCTGAGAAAGAAAACAGACGTCACAAGAGCAGTGCCTGCAGCATCAGCAGGAGCAGGTCTAGATAATACTTTTCCTTCCTCTTTTCCTTGAGATGACATTGTCTTTTAGAGACAGGAATCCTCCGTGTGAAATCACGTAGCATGTGCTTAGACACACATAACCATTGAGAGTCCCTCTGTAGAAACAAATGGTTTAGTATTGCAGTTATTTTGCAGAGCATTTTTTACTTTGCTTGGCAAAGTCTCCAAGTAATGTAATTGCAATTATAGAGGCTTGAGGATGAAGAACATGACTGTTAATATTTTCCCAAAGTCCTGAAAAAATTTCTGAAATAGCTCTTGAGGGTGTTACAATGTAAAGAGGTTTATATTAAAAGTGTGTGACATAATGCGGTGTTCTTTCATTGATCCAAAGAGATTTTTTACCTTTATTCTGAAAAGATGCATGGGTGGCAATGTGCTGAGTACTATATTTGAAGCACATAGTGGGTAAAAAAAAAAAACAATAGTACTACTTTGATAGGTTCAGATATCATCTGTCAAGGTCTTTTCATCCACACATCTTTCTCCCCATTTTTATATTTTAATATAATCAGTGCTGTCAGATATCCCCAGAAAACTTAATACTATTGCTGTACTTTGGCTTGTGACATTATCACAATAGCACTACGTAGCAATTGCCTCTTACTACTGCAGAATGCAGGAAGTTAGCATTTAGTGCACATTTGACACTATGTATGTTATATTTTGGTGGATGTGTAGCTTTTAATTTATAAAATTGCTTTCATATAATATATGTATGGGCATAGCAAACTGCGTAGCTGAAAAATCTTACTAACTACTCCATGCTCAATGAGGCGCATTGAAAAGATTCTGAAAGCTAAAGAAAAATAAGGATTATTAAATTTTTTTTTATGAAGAAGATTTTAATTGGAAAAGCTATCACATGCGACTGAATCAGTGAGTCTACATTATATATAACTCACAAGAACACTCAGCACTGCTTTTCTTAATAAAAATGTTTTCTTGAATGGTGAAAGTTAGACAGTAATACACTGAATGGGAGCAGATGGCAGGAAGCTGGGCCTCTTGGTGAATTAAATTTAGGAAATTTAGTAAACCAGAGATCTCTGCATGGCTAAAGACACGGTGAACTGACACTGGTAGCCTGCCTGCCTTTCAAACAGTACATGCAACTGCGTATTTTGAAGGGAAGTTTGGCCAAATGACATTAAATAGGGCAAAATGGTGCTTTCTAATGGCCCAGAATTTCTATTTTGTTGCAATCTTAAGTGAAAAGCCATAATAGGAAACATGGATATAAGCACGATATACTTGAATATTTTCTTACAAACACTGCAGCTAGTGAACCTGACCCATTTTAAACTATATATTTAAACTATTGCAATTTTTCAGCAGTAGTACTGAACCCTAAGCTATTTGATCCTTAGATTTCAGGTCTTCAGGAGAATCATGGGAGCTTATTTCCTAATGTCAATGACAGTGTTTGGTCATTCATACCTTGCTTCAAAGTCTGAAACTGTTGCTCTCAACCATTTCTCTCACAGAGATTTGGTGACCTAGTAAGAGATCATTGCTATTAAACTTCTTAGAATGAAAGCAGCAGTGATACAAAATTACTAAGGAAATCACTGAGAAATTGTAAATAATCAGGAAGAGAAAAGAAAAAAACATCTACAACTGCATATACTAGACCAATATTATCCTGAGTTTTAGGTCAAGATACAGAATGTTGGAATGTCAATTAGGTATTTTGTATGCTTTCACGTAAAGTTATTACACCTTGGTAAATAAGGATTTGATTGAGAACTTCCTTGACATGACCTTTGTGATATACCCACACTAATAAATCTCTGTTGTTTAGTGCTCTGTGTTTCCCTTTCAAAGCTTTTATTCTCTCTCTCATCCTCAGCATATTAAAGTTACATCTTTACTTAATGTAGATTAGCTGGGGAAGGGGCAGAGCCAGAGTTTTGTTGTTTTTTGTTTTTTTAAACTAATCACCAGAGGCTATTTACTGCGTAGCTGGCACATGCTGCACGTTTTCCTGTGTTGGCAATTAAATAATTAGTTATCAGTGACTGAGTCAGACAGTACAATATGTTTCAGAAATAACAGGTTATGCATTTCCAAAGAAAATAAATATATGAGATTTTCCTGATATCACAGCTAGAGAAACATTCCATGAATTTCACCTAATTTAATCAACTTGATTTCTGAGAAACCATATGACTTTCTTAATGGGAATTTAGAAAAGAAAGGATGGTTCAGTAGCCAACATACTAGTACATCAGTTGGGAATAGGAATTACTTTCTTGTGCAGTATTCCATCTAGATTTGCTGTGGGTTAAAGCAGTTCTTTAAAGACTTTGAGGTAGAGATACTATAAATCACGTGTCTCTGTGATAGAAAAAGTTATTCCTAGAAATGTGTGGAGAGCCTCTTGTGTTGCTGGCAATGGTAACTTTGAAATATTTCAGGGATCTGCAGAGCTTTCCCAAGGCAGTGGGTAATGAGGTTACAGTAGGTGGTCCTGCAGGAGCTGGAAGAAATCTGTCCTTCAGCTCAGGGAAGAAGGAGCCTATGGGTAGGTAGAAAAGATGGTTTCTTAAAGCACAGAAGAACAGTAGAAGAAAACTGTAATCATTTTATATAAATTCCAGGGGACAGGATCTATGGAATACCATGGATGCTGGTGGAAAAGAGGTTCCTAGGAAGAGGGAAGTCTACTACTGTATGTAAGAAAATGCTTTCTGCAAGAGTGTTCCAGGCCACAGGAAGGCATTACTGGAAGTAAAAGGCCTGATGAAGAACTTCATACATGAGGAAGATAAACAGAATTCATCTCTCAAGTTTCTTCTTTGTGAGATCAAGGTAGCAATCTTTTCTTATTCATTATATCATGCAATCATTTTTTCTAGAGATTGTGATTTGTGACTTTTTCTTCTGCATGTAACCTTACCATTTTAGATGCTATTTCCAAAGCTTGATATTAATGAAGATAGAGTAGGGAAAAGAGGCTTATTGGAGCATACAAGATCCTGCTGTTTGTCACAGCATTCAGAGGTTTGATAGAGTCTGTGAGATGTTCTCACAAAATAGAGGGTAAAGTTCCAATGGAAAAGTGGGCTTTACAGCTTAAATCTTCTGAAGATGTTGTGTTGCATATTATTATTCCTGAAGAAATTCACAATTTTCTGTATTTTATGGTCTTAAATTTTTGGCTGCTTCCTAAGCCATTGTATAGCTGTACAGCTCATTAAAAATGTTCCCAATAACTGTTTAGTACTGAAGAGACTCTGAGAAAAGCACATAGATGGCCTCTTATGGGCTTACAGGAGCAGTCAAGCTACATCTGGTCCCTTGCCAGCAATTAGTATCTCAAGAGACCAAGAACTGGTACGTGATTTTAGCTGAAGCTTTTACCATCCTGTGTAGAAAGATATCGTATTGGTTACTTTGTGCAGCTTAGTACCTAAATTGTCCGTATTTTCTCCAGGATCTTGTTCCTGAATCCAGCTCACCAGGGTCTCATCCTTCTTAAACATTCATTTTGAATCACTTTGAGAGAACATGAGTGTAAAATGTAAAATAGGAAGCCCCAGGGTCTTGTCTTCATAGAACTATTTTTTTGTTTGTTTTTTTTTACTATGCTTACAGAGAGTCTGTTATTGACTTCTTCAAAAAGCCTTACAAAGAGCTGTCTACAGGGAACTGAATGTTTGGCTTCTGAAGCGGCCCTTAGTAGCAGAATACACACCTTCAGCACTGATGCCAAGGTGACACTAGTTACTCATAGCTGGGAGAACTATGAGAGCTAGAAGAGTCTTAGAGGTATCCAAGAACTGTAGTGACCTAAGCCTGTCGTGAGAATGGTCTGGAATAAACAGGCCATTTTTGGTACTAGCTGTAGTCAAATTTTTAACATATGCCACAGAACAAGCTAATGTGATTGCTGAAGCGGGATCATAGCATTTTAAATTTCTTTTACAAATGCCACGGATGGCTCATCTACTAATTCTAATGGCACTTCTTAGCTCAGTTAAATGCTATGGGCCCTAGCAGAGTGAACCAAGTAACTGTTTCATTAACAGAATAGCATGTAGCTGGGCTCTCAATAGCAGAATTATATTCATGTTGTTTAATATTGGTCTAGGTAGCATTTATTGTTTTGGACTAAACTGTAGAGTTTCACGTGGTGTTTGTACAGTTATTCCATCAGTTATCACTATAATTGAGATTATATCTAACAATTATATTGTATGCTCAGGTAAATATGAATACAGGGATAAGAAATGTCTTTGACCATAGCATCCAACAGCCCATCTATTATTTGTATCGGGAACATCAATAAAAATAATTTGCCACTCCAAAGGTCTTGAAAATGAGCATATGCTAACACACTGATCTCTTTGGAGACTTTGTAAACAATCATGATTTGTTTTCTGTCTCCAATTTCACCAATGCAAGTTGTATTTATGTTCTGTTTTCTATTTTGAGTCAATTGAATTAAAATTCACTTTATTTCATAATTACAAACATTCATTTTGACTAACTGACAAATCTTGCTGGAATTTTATTCCCAGATCTATCACTCACCAAAACTTACAGCAGCAAATGATTTTGATGCTGTCTAGTTTCTTTGAATTTTCTTCTTTGTACTTACATAACAACTGTGAATTTACATTCACTTGTCTCCCTGTGTTCCTGTGTGATTTTCTTATTGATTATTTTTATAATTCTTTTCTACTGGAATAGAATTAAGTATAAATAAAAAACACACCAGGAAGCTAGAGAAACATCTTTTGCTTATTACTAGATACTACAGAAGCCTTGTCTCATATAAAATGACTTCCATAGTAGATGGCAGGAGTCTTTTAAGGTTTCTACTAAACCTCACCTTAAAATAAGACTTGTGTGATAAGGGACAGAATCTCATACCCTCTGGAGTGGAATTAATTTTAAGTGATGTAGATAGAAACAAGATAATTTTCACAATAAGTAGCTACATAGCCAAGCTGTCACAGGCTGGGTCACGCTCTCTAATTTGGTTCCATTGACTAGTTAAGTGTGAGCAAGAAGATCAAAGGTACTATGTAAAAAGATACTCGCCCTCAGACTGTGAGGAAAATAATAACAAAAAGAAAATGATAAGATTATTCTTCTTACCAGCAGTTGGAGGTGATCATATTTCTGCCCTTTCTAATGTGCTGAACAGCTATGTGCCATGTGGTAAAAGCAAATGCTCCATTTCTAAGACAGCAGCTCCTGAATGTCCTCCATCCTTTGTTTCCTCGTTCTATCAAGAATGACATCAGCTTGAATGGACATTGTCAGGTGCTGCTGTTTACAGGCTTGCCTCTCCTATTTGTCCTGATAGGTGCTTCAAATTTCCCAGACTCTTCTGATCACTTTGAAAAGCTCAAGAGAAAAAGAGTGTATTTTAATCAGGAAGTGTAAACAGAAACAGCATGAACAGAGGTTATTTGAAAGGAAATGTCTTTAGCTAACATTTTGAAGTATTATTTTAATATTCTTACTTTTGTATCCAGAATACGTATCTGAAATAAGCAAGTTTGGCATTTAGGATGAAGAACAGAGGAATTAGAAGAATATAGAAAAAACTCAGATTCTGGTTTAAAATAAGGACAAATGAAAATGACATGTAGAAAGTCAAGTGAATAGGAAGAATGCTGTGGGGATTTATAAGCCAACTCTGTAGCATCTGTTATAATATGCATATTCATTCATTGCCTTTTTAGCTCTTGTGCATAGCAGTGGAGTCTAAGACAGTTGTATGTCAAATCAATTCTTATTTATTATGACCTAGGAACCATCTCAAATGGACTATCTTGAATGAAAGATTCAAAAGTCTATGGAATGGAGAATTAAGTTCAAGACACAGATGAACTTAATCATGATGTATATCTTAAACAGTTCTGATGGTTTAGAACAACGCAGGCCATGCTGTGCCCTTGTGTGAATGAATTAAGAACTGATCTTTTTCTGAAACTGGGTGAATAAAATTCTTGGAAGATGAAGAGCTATATATTCTTGGGATACGTTAACTTGGTGGGGAATATTTTTCTTTGATTAATCAACTTTCCTTCTCTTTTTTCAAGTTTGGTGAGGCAGGTTGCTGTTTTTTCTTGGTCTTTTTTGCGCTAAGGATATAAATGACAATCTACAAGCTAACATTATTAAAAGAATACCTTCAGAGCTGTTTACTTACTAGAATGTCATTTCAGCTGCAGAATCTGAAGAGCTCTGGCAAAAGCTATATTCTTGAGAGGTCTTGTAAGACAGGTAGAAATACGTGCTTATCATGCTCACCTACTGAACAGTATACAAAAGAAAAAACTCCACATTTAACCAACAAAGCAGATCTGTTACTAACTTCTGAGGCTTTCCTTAGCTTCAGTATTTCCTCTTCTCTCAACATAGTGACTACCTCCTCTGTTTTTCTTGTTGGTTTGCTCTACTTGCTTGTGAATGTTTAATATTGATTAGCTCTGCCCTTCACTCTGGGATGTCTGCCAAACACCTCATGCTAGCTATTACAGGATTAAATATATTTTGTCTATCTGGAAGAAGATTTTTCAGTCTCTGCTGTTCTCTGGCATCCAGCTTACAAGGGTTGCTTTAAAATTCCTTGCCTGGGGCCAAATCACTCCTGCTAACAACAAAACCTACAAGAAGGCCACCAGCAGGGCAGGAATTTTCATGTGGCTTAGAGGGCTGAATGTTTTAAACATCATCTTCTCAAGAAACAGACAGTTGAACTGTAGGCTGCTAGTCTTATAGTGCCATGGAATAGACAGCATCCTATTAAACTCTAGTTACACTGCTGCCACACCATTTACCTTTCTTGTGCTATGCTGAAAAATGCAACAATTGCTCAGCTTTTCAATTACATTCCTGTATTTTTCCTGGAAAGATGGTACATAAAGATATGTCATGGTTTTTGCTAGGATAGTTTACTTTCTTCATAAAAGCTCTCATATGATGCTGTGTTTTGGATTTGGGATGAAAATAGTGATAATACACCAATGTTTTAGTTGTTGCGGAGCAGTGCACACAGAGCCAGAGGATTTTCAGCTTCTTGTACTGCACTACCAGTTAGGGACTCGGGCTCACAAGGAGCTGGGAGGGGACACAGCCAGCACAAGTGACCCAGACTTGCCAAAGGGATACTCCATGTTGCGTGATATCATGCTCAGCAATAATACTATGCCAACATTGCGTTTGAACTAGTAAGAAGTCTAGCAAAGAAGGCAGGAGATCTGCATGGATGAGCAAGAAGATCATGACAATTGGACAGAAGAAACAAATGTACAGAATGTGAAAAAGGAGACTGGCCACTTGGGAGACATATAGAAATGTTGTCAGAGTATACAGGGATGCACAAAAAGAGAGGTTTAGGTCTGTTTGGAATTTTATCTAGTAAGGGGTATAACAGACAACAAGAACAGCTTCTTCAAATGTATCAGGAGCAAAAGGAAGACTAGCAAAAATGTGAACCTGCTACTGAATGGGGTAGGGGCCCTGGTGACAAGAGATTTAGAAAAGGCAGAGTTGGAAGCCTTCTTTGCTTTAGTATTCTCTTGAGGTTGGCTCTCTGGCACTCCAGACCCAGACACCAGGGAGGAAGTCCAGAGAAAGGAAGACCTTTTCTGGGTGGAAGAGGCTCGCATTAGAAATCTTTTGGATAAACTTAACTCCCAGAAGTCCTTGGACATTGATGGAATGCAGGGGTTAAACCACAGCAAGATACCATATTACCATTAGCTCAACTATCCTGCTGTTTCTCAGCAATGTCTCAAATAGTACTAAAGTTAGGGCATCTTATGTCTGCTTCAAACCCCTCCAGAGGGCCTCTCATCTGAAGGATTCTGGTCTTTTTTGGTCTCTTCATGCTGGCTGAAGAAGCATGGCAAGCATATTATTCTATTTCTTCAGTCTGATAAGAGTTTATATAAAATTCCATTTTCACTTGAGAGTAGCCACATAGCTAGTCTGTTGAAGTTGGATCTGGATCTTCCAGTTTAGGTCAATAGGTGGAATTACACTGCATTACTACTGTCTGCCATAAGAACACTGGCTCCCAGCCAGTGTCTAAAAGACAGCACTGCAGACTAGCTTATGCACTTAGCTGCTGCTTTGGTCCATAAACGTTGAGGTATTTAAAGCATGGACAGTTCTCATTACAATTAAAGGCCTTGATGTGACAATTGTCTGCTATACGTGGTATCTTGTGTCTTAAATGCAATAAGCTCTATTTATGTATGCTGGAAAAGAGCAGTCAGAAATACTACTTTTATTTATAGCCAGAAGATCATGTGCAGTGGCTTAAAGGCGCCTTTCAATCTTGTAAGTGGCTCATTGAGCACAAGGATTAAAATCCAGACATCAGAGTGTTTTTAAATATTGAGCTGAGCAAGTATCTTCAAAGCCTTCCTTTACTTAAGGAATTAATGTAATAGCACCTGCTACTGAAACCATGCTGGAGGTTTGGTTGCCACTCCCCCTTGCAGCCAGATAGACCTTAAGGGTACATGGTGTTCCAGTCAAATTCTTGTACTGAAGAGCTGCTTAGGAAACAAAAAGCAACACGAAAGTACTGCTTACATTGTAAATGTTGCATACGTTTATTAATAGAGCTAGTAGTGATGGAAGAGCCTGGCTTCAGTCCTGAAACTGTATAGTTTTTAGGCAGTTTTTCTTCCATTTCCCTCTTCTATGGTTCCTGTAATAGCAATGTGGAGCTCAGCATAAGCAAACCGGTTGAAAACATGTAGACAGTTCTGCCCTCCTGGTCTCTTAGCTGCAATGTCACGTCAGTATCCAAATATTTATGCAACCTTTTATCAATAAATATTCACTCATATATTTAATAACCGTGAGTGATTACTCATTCCAATTCTTCTCTGATAAGCACATCCTTAATTTACTGGGTGTAAAGAATGCAGCACAGTGTTTTGATCAACGCTACAAAAAGTTATTTATAGAGATAAGAATTAAATCCAGACTATATGCAGATTCTAGCATATGAATAACTTTCCAGGGGATAAGATAATGTGTGAACTTTGTCTTGACTGCATTAATTACTCAGTGTTATTTCCTGTGCACATATTCCTCTGTTTCAGTACGCTATTGTAAATATTAGGGGGTTTATACTTCTTCATTTCTTTCATCATTGGCAGTTACTAAGGAATAGCAGGAATATTAGAAAGTCACTCAATAGTTTACCTCAAGGTACCAGACGTATGTGTATTTAAGCATGCCTTCAAATTAGCTCCACAGTGATTTCGTCTTCAGAAAAGACTTTTCCAAAAGTCTCACTTATTTAAACTCTGCTAGTAGTGAGGTCTGCAACTTACATGAGCCTTTGTGCTCTGCGCTAGTACTGAAAATGAATATTCAGAGATATTACTTCCATCTCACTAATTTGTGAAATATATATATATATACTATGTATACCCTAATCTACATACTCTTCTGTATCTGTAATAAAAAGGACATGATAAGAGAATCAGGTAAAAAAAATCTCCATGTTGACAAAGGTCTGCTAAAAGTGGTTGTTGAATTCAGCTGTTTGTAAAGGTAAATGATAAAAGAGTACACTGGCAGCTACCTACATTAATGGCTTTTGCTAGGTGCCACTTGGTAGCCGAGAATGTGCTTTCTATGAGAGGCTATTGTTCTTTTTTAAAAATCCTGTAGTGCCAGAAAATAAGAGAATATCAACTGTTGATATTTTTCTGTGTAGAAAATTTGATTTTGGCTCTTATCTGCATCATTATCTTTACTGGGTACTAGCAGTTGCAACCTAGAGTGAATTTCCTCACATTAGGTAAAGAAAAACCTAGAAATGCCGTGAGATTATTCTGCATTAAAACAAGCTTAAATGCTATGAAGTCTTGTGAAGCTGACATCTAAGATGGAAGGTTAAGCATTTATGGAGTTTACTTCTTGCATACAGGTTAGACTTGATGATACAAAGAGTATGGTAAATACACTCATCCCATGTATATGACAATTATAGAGTTTCTAATTGTTGTAGCTCAACAATTTATTTTTCATCTTAATTTATAAAGAGAATACATTTTGTTTGAGCTTTTTTTTGACACACCTTAGTCTATGAGGGTTATAGTCCATGTATACATTATTAAGCAATATAGCCCAATGTGAGTGAACCTGTTGAGCAAAACAGTTTGTGCTGAGGAATGGCATCCATATTATTCAAATATTTTTGCTTCAGACCAATTCTGATTGTTTGAATGCCTGTTTGGAATTGAAGCACAGTAGAGGAACTTTGAGAGCCACCCAGAGTCTAGTTTGTGCTCCTGAAGCCATGATGAAATGAGAAGCAAAGTGCAGTATGTGAGACTGGCTTCCAAATCAAAATCCTGATCCAAACTAAAAAGATAATGTAGACTTCTAGAGGTTTCCTGTCCTTTTTGACTAGTGGAGACCTAAATAAGATCTGACTCAAATGGCAGAAAGGTGCAGCATGGGCTTGTCAGAGGATCACTTATTGAACCCGCTCAACTTTCAGAGACTAGCTCCATTCAGGGCAGTCCAAGCACCTTACAGTACACCTGGGAAAGTGGTCTGGATGGTGGTATCTGCTGTCTGCACAGAGGCTCATGGGCAGCCTGCAGGCCACGTGGCTAAGCCTGCTGTGTGCTGTGTACCCAAAGTAGGCATATAGGTACCGAGGGGTGTACTTGGCCAGTACAAGGAGTTCTGATCAGCAGTCCTTAATCTAAGTCTGCTGTCTGCATGTTGGAATACCAGAGAGTGCCCCAAGGACACTCTGAATACACCCAGAAGCAATTTGTGTGTTTAAGACTTGAATCTAAAGAACACCTAGAGGATCATGGTACAGTCTACGACATACACACGTGGCTTTCTCAATTATGTGATTATGTATTCAAAGGCAATATAATCCTAGAAATTGTAGAGAAGGCTAGCGTTTTTTGACAGATGTAGAAAGTAAAGTGATCTTACCTGTCAGACTTGCTTTACCCACAGACTGGCCACTTCTCTTGCCTAAGTATACGAGTGAAATTGAGCATTTAATAAAACACTAATTAGAGTAAATACTGTAAAAGCATTAACCTCCATAAGGTGTTTAAATTGAATTCCTGGGTACTTTGGCTCAGTTCCAGTTTTCAATAAGTTCCGATCTAACAGTATCAGATCACCAACTCAAAGGCTCTGATTTTAGTTTATGGAATATTCCCGTTAATAATGATACCTTAGACATCCATTAAGTCTGGAACATTAATTTTATGGAAAACTTCCAATACAACTCCATTAGATTTTTTTTTAGCTAAATTAGCAGCATAGGCTTTTAACAAATGTCATAAATAGCTATATTTAAAAGGAAAGATTGTCCAAATTAAAGCCAGACCAGAATAGAAAATACAGCTCCCTCTGTTTAAGTCGTGACCTTCAGAATCCGTTTAAAAGTTACAAACTAAATGAATCCCTGAGTTCTTCAAATACCTTGTTGTTTGATTGTTGTGTGGACTAAGAAAATAGAGGACTTATGAACCACTGATGTTTGTGGTTTTGTTTTTTTTTCTTTCTTCTTTTTTCTTATTTTCTTCTGGTAGGTGAAATCCTGTAGTTTACACAGCGTGATGCAATACTTTTGAACATTTAGTTTTCATATAAGTGCAGTGTATTACACTATACATTTAAAATACCATAAGAAGCACACAAAAAATCTATAGGGCATGCAGAAGCTTTATTTTCCATCTCCAGTTTTCATATTTGTATCCTGTACGACATGTATGAGCTTGCCTGCTTTCTCCACCAACTTCTTAGCTGCAAGGTACTTTCAGCTAGCTGCAGCAGAGTAGGAGAAGGATTCTATGACAATCAGCTACTGGGGAAAAGGAAGAAGATTCAGATCAGTGCTCATAAAGGAAAGCACAAGGGAAGCTTAGACATCATGTGCTCTGCCTGGTGAAAGTTTGCTCACCTAGAAGCTGGCAGATAACCATCAGTCAGCTGGCTGCACAGCTTTAAGCTGTGTGAGTTCTTGTTCATGATCAGTACTGTGGGAAGCGGAGGACAGAGTTAACACAGTGCTGGACTTACAAAAGAACATATATCTGAAGGGAATCAAGTTCCAGTTACTACTTTGCTCTCGTGTTCACTTATCCCATCTGAGCCAGCTGCCACTTTTTCTGTTAAAGGCTCATCCAGAGTGAAGGCATTCAAAACAAACTGAAATATGTTAATATTGTCAGGGTCAGCCAGTGTTAAGTTTCCACCAGCTAACGTCAAACATAGACAGAACTAATGTTATTAAGTCAAATTCCTTCAAACTGGACTTCTTTATTAGATCTCGGCGAGACTGAAACTTTAAGCCAAAAATAGAGTGCATTGCATTCATTTTGTATGCATGTGTGTCAGACTGTGAGAAATTCTAGTTAGAATTTTCCATATAACCTGAATAAATCAAGAAATGTAAAATTACTAAAATCATATGACGTTTTAATGTATAAAGCAGGTGGGACAAAATTAACATTGATCTTTTGGCTGTAACTCTGCATTTACTAGCTTCCAAGAAGTAGCTTTTAGTGATGATATGTTCTCAGCTGTTACATGTTCATGCTAAATCATAAACTAATAATAATGCTAATCACATATATAAATTTTTCTTTTTGCATAACAAAATGTTTCTGTGTATGTCACGTCATGCTTTTGTTCTTTTATTATTATTTCCTTCTCTCTCTCTTTTGATAAAACCCAATCCCATTACTCCAGTCACTGTCCCTTACTTGTTGTCAGTACTTTGATGTGGAGAGAGGGTGAAGCCCCTGCATCTCTGTACTTTTGGAGATATTCCCCCATTCTTTGTATTACGAGGAAGAACTAGAGACACTAATGGTGAGTCTCGAAGTAAATATATCAGTAATATTCACTTGATTACAGTTCTTGCTTATGCTAGTGACAAAGTCCAGTGGATATTCTTGTATTGAATCTTAATAGTCTTTTATTAGTTCAACTATATACATACTAGCATCAATAACACTACATAACAAAAAATTATCAGTAGAAATAAATCCTGCTTACTTGTAATACAGAATTGTTTTGTTTTCTCTCAAGTGTGGATTCCTTAAAGAGGCATTTGCTTCCACCTTGTAAAGATTTTGTTAATATAAGCCATTGAAACCATCTACTTAAAAATATAAGTCACGCACTCTGAAGATAGGCAATCAAAGCTAGAAAATTATGAGTAAGAAATTGTTTTGTTCTGTCTAGAAATCCATGATCATAGCTATACTTTGTGCTCTGCATTACTGGATAATCAAGATAGCCAACTTCAGCAACAAGCTCTGTCAAGAACTTACAGTAGTGCTTTCCCTCCCCTTGTACATAATATATATAATATACTTTTATATATAATATATTTTTGCCATAATACAGGTCATTTCCTCCACTCAGATGATAAACAGAAATTAACTCTTACACTCTATCATTCCTGAGATTAAAAAAGTGTTGAGGATGCTGCTTCTTCCTCATTCGAGTCCACACTGAGCAGAAAGCTCTTTAGGGATTGAGGTTATTGAATGTGGTCACCCGGGTTTTAGCAGGAAATGTGAGTTAACGTTAAATATCATATATAACAATTTGAAATCCCTAAGCAAGATTTGTAAGCATGCAGTGAGTGTATTATTTATGTTACTATAAAAAGCTGTAAGGGATAAATGTTAATTTGGAAAATTGATGTAGAAAAATTACATTCCTGCAAAATAGTGATAGAGTAGTTTCATATTCACAGTAGATTCAACACAATACTCTGCTCCCATGTACAGAAGCTTAAGTTAAGCCTTCCATACTTCAAATGAACAGTTTAGTAATGTAGCAGTACAGTCTATACCTATGAAGTTCACTAGAATAGTAAAGAGATTTCTCATAGACAGTAAGTTAGAATAGTCACTTTCAGATATGGTCCTAAGAAGTTATCCCATGTTATCAGACTAGGTGAATCTTCATAATCTGCCCAGGACTATCAAATGCTCTATGTATATGTTATTGCATACATGAAGTCACAGATTTAATTTGCATTTAAAAATAGTTATAAAATGTCTTATCGCGGTTAATCAAGGTTCCGCTGTCTTTTTGGATGCATAAACAAGGTTTTCTTGTTAATAAAGAGAACAACCTGGAAAAACCAATTCTTTGATATTAGAATGTCCTGTTTTATGTCAGCAATCCTAGTGTTGCCTGAAATTTTTCTAACCTACAGTTTTCAATTTTGCTTCAACAAGAGGCTTGATCCAGATCTCAGTGAAATCAATAGGAGTATTTCTGTTAACTTAAACAGGAGCAGAGTCAGAGCCAAGGTCAACAATATTAATTTGCTATAGCTTCAGGCAGACATCCTTCTTTTTTTTAAAAAGCAAATCTTCACTTCACCTTGCATGTAATTTAATAACTGTGTATAAAGCTTGAAAAGTTACAGTTTCTCCTAAGGATCTGAGAGGATCTAGTTTGGGTGAAGTGCACATCCTGTATTCAGAGAGCATACAAGATTAGCTTGGATAGGCTTTTATTTCTCTCTGGGTGGGATTGGACATTTGTTTGAGCTAGGACTTGATGCAGTGTTTTTTCATTGTCTTTTCCTTTAAAGATTGAAGTTTTTTAATCCTGTCTACACAGACGTTCAGTAGTTGGTTGGCATTTTTCTTAATGCAATTGCCTAGATAATCCACAGTCCTGAAGAGAAATTAGAAAATCATTTTCTGTTTAAGCTTCCAAGGTTCCGTCTTTCTGTCTGCTTCAATCTCCTTTTATGTTTTTTCCTCCAGCTTTCCTTCAAATACTGTCTGTCTTTTGGCAGGCTCAGAGATTCATAAAATGTTACCTTCAGCACATCAATACAAAAGTGTTGGCAAGCTGGTGACAGCTATTATTTCCCAATGCCTCAAATTTCAAAGTTCTGATTTGCTACAGTGTCCTTTTTTTTTCTTGTACTTCACGTGTCTCCTGGGTTCCTACTAAAGAATATTAGCAGTAGTTCAGCTTTTTGATGTTTAACAGAACTCCTAGGAATAAAATAAGCCAGGACTTACCAGCCTAAGATACATGTAATCACATTATATAAATGGGGATAAAAGCAAAAATTATTCAGTAAGTTCAGTAAATAGAAGGAACATATTATAAAGCCGTGGAAGGTTCCCAAAGATAACAGGCTGCAAAACAGTAGAGAGAACTCTTCTCAGTTTCAGAAGTAGTAAGTGGTTTATCTTGTCATGATGACGTTTTATGTCAAACGTAAGCACCATTACTTCTTTTCACCTTCGTAGTGTTTTAAAGCTAAACTGTGGGTTTTATCAATTGAAATACAAGTGTGCCTTGATTTTGCATTTGTGTAGGGTGTACCCATAATGTGGTATGCATTATTTTATAAATATAATAACATGGATCTGATCCAGTAAAAACGCAGCAAAATGCTCATTATTTGATGAAGGAAAGATAAGACCTTACATCAGTGCCTTGCTAAAAGTGCAGGGTGCTCTTTTCCTACAAATTCCTCAAAGTGCTGAATGCCCTTGGTCTGAAAAACTGAAAGTACCCTGTACTCTCAGCATTTATGTCTTTATTTATATCAGTCTTATATTATTAATTGTAACTATTAAATTCTTTAAGCCGGACCTTCTGACAGAGAAGGCATAACTGTCAAGTGGTTATCTATAGTGCAACAGTATGGGAAAGACTGAGGATCCCTATTGGAAATGTGGGACATTATTCTACACTTTTTGCCGCAACATACGTGCAAACTGTGGCAAGAATGCTCAATCTAATTTAATCTGCAGAATAATTGGTGTAGAGGACTGCATCCACTTTGCATATAAATCAAAAAATGGTGATGTGTATCATTCAGATCTGTTTTTATGAAAAGTAAATCCGAGTAAGTCTGTTTTTGAATACTTATACTGAAGTCTCTACTAAAAGAAGGCTATATGCAATACAAATAAAGAAGGAAATTCTTACGTTTCACAGGGAGTGATTGAGGAAGTGTAGCCGGGAAAAGACTCAAAATCTAGATCTTTATTTCAATGCCTCTGCATAAGCATAGTGATACCTGAAGTAGTTATGAGGGAAAAAAAAAAAAAAAAAAAAAAGGCCAAGAAGTTAGAAGGGGAAAAAAAAGTACAACAAGAAGACTAAGAGGGAAAAAAGCTTAGATATTGAACAAAATGTCTGGCAGCATGCCCAGGCAAAATTTTCCAGACTTATCAAGGTCGGGCATCACAAGATTTTCCGTGGATAAAAGCTCTTTATGAAACAGGAGATATCTAAACAAAGCACAGCAGACACTTGCTCTCTTTTTTCTGAGGCTATTGTGAATGCTAATTAGAACATTTGAACTCTGATTGAAGAAGCACGTGCCAATTAGGCAGTTACGGACAGTAAATAACACTAGGATCATCAAACCTGAGTTGCAGTTGGCAGACACAGCATTGACCCAAGAGGACCCAGAACCATGAGAAGAAAAAGGGGTCCCATGACAAGAAAGCTGTTGCCTTGCTGGGTAGGTTGGTCCTGGGCAAAAGCCTAATAAAAGCAAAAAAGGAAATTTTCATGGAGTAGGGAAATCAGATTGGCTACCTTTTACTTTCTCCTAAATATTTTAGCTTATACACTGATTTATTTAAAGTATTGTATACAGTGTATAGTTTTCTCCTTTAGCTCATTGCCACTGTTTTGTGTTTAGGTCCACTTCTCTACCTTTTACCCTTTTTCCCTATTCCCCCTCTCCTGGGGCATGGGTCCATGGGTCCCTCCACCCCCCCTATTTAGTCACAGAACTGGGCTGAACAGCCTATAAACCATTGACATACGTGCAACTACTGATTTATGTTAAATGAAATTGTAAGTTTAAAACTTAGAGACGCTAGAAAAGGTAACAAATTGAAGAGGATTCTATGAATTGGCTGTTTTTTATGAGTCATGTCCCTTTTTCATTGGTTTTGCCTGCGTTTAAGCACTTATTTTTGGTTTTTTTTTTTTTCCTGGAGTAAAAATCTAAGAGTTGATAAACTCTGTAGTATCCCTGCTCTAAGAATTCTATTCTTTGAATAGAATAGAAAAATGGTAGGAAACTAGCCTGTGGATAAATACCAGTTCATTCCACTTCATTTCCAAACTCATGGTAATACTGAGAATTTAAAACTCCTTAAAAATACTTCCATAAAGAGTCATTTCAAATTCTGGAATCAGTATAGGAATTAGAGATGGGAGAACTTGTGTGAATAAAACGGAGAACAAGACAAATCGTAGCTCGTGGTGTCTGCCAGCAGTGGTTCTTTGGGAGAGCTGGAAAGTATTGAAGTGATTGTAAGAGTGGTTCATCTTAACTAGCAACTGGTTGATAGAGACCTGATTTGATTACAGTTTGCCTAAAGTAAGCAGTCATTTGGAGAGATTGAAGTAGGTTATTGAATTAAAACCGCTCTCCACTATGATCTCCTTCAGTATTCCCTTGAATCCACTGTAAGTTCCCTCTGAAGTTCTCCAGCATGCTTCACTTTTCTTATTCCTGCGCTTTTCAAGCAAAATTGAGTTCATGTAAATTGGTTCAATTCTGACTCTCTGTATGGTAACTGCTGAGTTGTGGCCTGAACCACTGATTGAGCACCTGGGGAAAGGACCTGGTCAGCCCTGGGAGCACAGGTGAAGGCAATTCAGCTGTGTGACCAGAAGGAGTGGAGCCTGGCTGCACCTCTCTTAGACCTCACTTAAGGACTGACTGCCACTGGGTACAGATCTCTGGTTGGAAATCCCTCCCTTGTGTGTGGAGTTTTCCTTGCGAGCCTAAAAAGAGATAGGTGAGCGCTTTCCCTTTTTCTTTGTAACACCTTTTCCATCCTGCTACTCCCTTTGTCATTACATCTCGTGTAACATCATTCCATTGTGTTGATCTGACTGTTACGTTCTCTAAGCCTGAATGGTTGGAAAAGCCTCTGATGGTTTAAACACTTACTTAAGCCTCCTAAAATTTTAAAGTTATCTCAAAACACTGTAATCCCATCTTTCTTGAAGATTTGAGAAGCCTGCTTGTCTTCATTGATAAAATATATATGAATAAAGGCAGTATTTCAAAGTGTTGCTTCACCTGTGATTAACTTCCCTTTTTCAAGCACAAATATAATTTGAGCATATGTTGCTAACAGCTAGGTAATAAAAGGCATGCATCCCTACATAGGGTAAGCTTCACCGTAAGGCCGTTATTTCTTCTTTATATTATAAAGAAATCAGAATTTAGATATGCTTAACTTAACATACCTCTCAAGAATTCTGTGAAGTTAAAGGGAAGCTGAGGATTCCAGAAGTTTCTTGTTAAACTCTAGTAAGGTGATGAGTTACTTCTTGCACTGCTGAGGAACCAAAGACAAATAAAATCGATGCAATCTCTAATGTGGCAAAGACAGAATTATTGAATTGTGCAAATGGTCAGTGGGGTGAAAATCTGTCTGCCCACAATTATTACTGGATCTGACTTTTTCCAAGTAGTAGTTATCAATTTATTGTATGCTGGCAAAGCTGTTTTGATAAATGCAATACTTAAGTCTTGAAGTCTTCAGTCCTTGAAGTTTTGTGAAATGTAGAAATTGATGCAGAAAAATCACAAGTACAACTACAGAACCAGTCTTTTCTTTCTCTTATAAAGAGACTGATGAATAAACAGCTACAAATTGATCTATAAATTGCAATACTCGTTAGGACATTGCCCTTATTTTTCTAAACATTTTTTCTACTTGTTACTTTTTTTCCAGTAATGAAGGTGTTAACCTAAATTACATTTGAAGAGTGGTAGAAAATTGACCCAGCTGTAGGAGATGAGGAATCAGGAACAGGTGAGTCAAACCTTCTTTATAGAAACATCATTGGAAAGAACTACTCTGATCTGGTTTCAGGAAAAAATAGAGCAATTTCTGTTAGCTGAAGAATGGTCATAGGCTCGAGGTAAGATAGATTTTTAAGAATAAATGGTTTTCTGCTTCAGGATAATAATATGTGCAGTGTGGCCTTTGAGAATTTTGGCAGCCAACTGCTGATTAAGTTGGTTTTGGTTTGTTGCAGTTTGAGCAAATGTTCCTTTCCTGCCCAGTGTTCTACAATATTGCTCTGGTAGACTTCTAAAGTGGTGTGTATGGACTCTGTAATTATAGAGTAGTTTAATTGCATGCAGAATTGCATATTTTTCAGCATAGAGATGTTATTGATGTGGAAGTGGAGTGTTGCTGTTATCTATGCCTGTCTGGATATTCAAAATGTGAACTAGGTAATTCAACTTATGGTAAGAGTGGTCGTTTGTTGTGCCAAGCATCAGGAATGAAGAGTGGGTGCTTGAAAAATGCTTAATCTGTAAGAGGATCCTTAAAGGATTAGAAGCAAAGTAAGAAACTTGAATGTGCTGCGCTTTGCTTCCTAGATAACCCTTTTCTTTTTAAGAAGGAATCTTAATTTTTTTTTGTGTAATTTTTAGACGCTATTAACTTGCTATTGTTATGTTTGCTAACAGTCATCCACAGGCATTGCCATGGTAGCACTTCTGTGGGCCTATGAGCCCTCGGTTCCCCCTCCAATAATGTCTGGCTTTGGTGATACTTGCTTTAAAAGCTAAACATTTGTATAAAATATTGAAGCACAAATTGCTTTGCAGTCAAAAGCTTTCTAACAAGCACTGATTGTAGCTCTCTTTCATTTTCTACACACAACAGTAATTTTTGCTGTAACTCACAGCACTGATAGAATCTTTGTTACAAACAAATGACTGAATTGTTTGTGGCTTAACTTTTCCTTTTTGAAAGTGTAAAATAGTGCAGGTTGTTCTTGTGATCATGAGTTTTATCTTTGCATATGGAGTAGCAAGTGTGTGTTTGACTGTAGGATCCTGGCTCTGTAGAGATCCTTGGTGCACCTTATATCTTGCTAACTGAAGAACTGGCAGAAGCAGCTGTGTTGGTGTTCTGTTGTGTTGTTCTACCTTTGCTACTTAGCTGGGAATGTTTCTCTCAAGTAATAGGCTGGCTAGTTTGGGTAAACTTGTGTGGTGCTGCACGGCTTCTATTTGGCAGATTTTAAAACTATCTGTCCTGAGTTCAACTGAATTTTCAGTAAGCCTCATGACAATGGAAAGGTGTAATAATTTATTTGAACAGCTTCTCAGCTTTCAGTGAGGTAGAAGTCTATATATGATTTTCTATAGTGAGTAGGTTCAAAATGAAATTTCTGTCATTAATGTTGTTTGATGTAGAAGCTCTAAGGATGAGGCATTTGCATTGTTCAGATATGCTAAGTAAGTCTGTAGCTTGTGATAAAATCTTGGAAAAGACTTCTATGATTTTTCTTAGTCAAATTCCCTACCTACTTTCAATATTGCCCACTAACCCATTTCCCTAAGTGTTACATCTACCCTTTCTTTAAACACCCTCGGGGTTGGTACTTCACTGGTTCTCTGGGCAACTTGTTATCAAAACCTTATTGAACTTTCTCCTTTAAAGCTTAAAATCTAAATTCTTCTGCAGTGTATGTTTCTTTAGTAGATGTTGCTTGTGTATGTATGTATAAAATAGGAAAGGGAACAAGGAGGAGGCATAATGATGGAAGTTATTCTGGCGCAGCTATTTATTATAAAGGGAACACAAATCATGGAGAAGTTTTAAGGTAAATCTAGTACCCTCAGAACCAGCTCTATGTGGCTTTTATCCTCCCCCAAACATACTTTGTCTCAGACAGTAACAAAGAAACAAAGTGTGCATTATCACATAGGTAGGGAGATCCTGTTTTCACAGGTATAGAGGACTTCTTCAGGAAAGTACTTCTTACAAAGTAGCAGAGGTGCAGAGTACAAGTTCCTGTGTGTTCCTGTATGTTGGCAGTCATGCATACAAGTTTTAAAAAAAAAAAAAAAACAGTTGGCTAGAATTGCATTTGTCTCTTCTCCATCAGATTGCCATGTGTGGTTCTTTACAATGGCAATAAGGATACTCAGGAATAAAAGGATTTTATTCTTCATGTTTAGAACCATAACAATATTGTTTCTGCTGGCTCTCATTCTTAAAAAATTTACAGAGTACTGAGAATTTCAGTAGAAAGAGAGCTGTGATATCTGTATGCGGGCTCATCCGAAAGTAATGCCTCCCTTTTAGATATGTTGTCCTATGATGTCAGGGGTAGATGTTTGGTGGCATCGCAGTAGAGGTTGAACCTTCCAACCAAAATTCCATTACATTTTGATGCTGTGCAACAGATAGCAGAAGAGGAGCAATCTGACAAAATAGCATCTGATGTGGAAGTGTGTATGAACCAAAGGTGTGTCATTGAATTTCTCCATGCAGGAAAAAAAAAATTGTACCCATTTACATTAATGGATGCTTGCTGAGACCAAACAGTGGATGTGAGCATGGTGAGGCTGTGGATGGTGTGTTTCAGTACTGGTGACAGTAGTGTGAAAGGCAAAATAATTCCAGTGCCATGCACAGCTGTCACCTCACAAAATGAAGTGTTTTTATTAGCTCATCCATGCAGATTAGCTAATGAAAAATAGTGTTTTGTAGCTGAGAATTTGCTCTATCAAATAGTGTCATTGTGCTCTTTGTATCTCTGTGTAGTTTCCATGGAAATAAATAGGAGACATTATTTTCAGTGACCTATATAATAATAATGTTTTTATCAATACCCTATCAGATTATACCAGATTATACCGGCTAAGCAGCTGTACCTGCATTAGTCAAAACAAAGCTTGAATTTCCACATCTACATGCCTCAATCACTCTGATTTCTGAAGGCTGATGGATGGAGTAGTTTTGCTTTTCACTCTGTCAGAACATGCCATAGGAAGGCATAACTGGATGTCATGGGCTTGAAAAGCCTTACATTCCAAAAGGCCTTGCTCCAATAATTTTACTCTCCTTGCTTTGTCTGCTTTGGAATTTAATGGAACCAATTTAAAAATCTGAATCATTGTGCACCTTGAAAATCAAGGTGGAGTCTTTCACCTTGATATTTCTGGTGAGAAATACTGTCTGTTATTCCCATGTTAGCTTAGTGTATAACTTCGTGTGATATTTTCTCAGCAGAAGTGCAGATGGTGACTCCTGGCAGACAGTGTTATTGAAAGATGTTATGCTGCATGTGTACAGGTTGTTAAGCTAACTGACATTTTTTATGCAGCATTGACTACTGAAATTCAAAAAGTCAGAAAATTACCAATTGCAAGTCAGAGGTCAGCTGGTTCATTGGAAGGCACAAAAATCCCAGTCTTTTAGTAATGGTGCCATATGTTCCTCACTGCTTCTTGCCTCGAAATCGTAGTGAAAATCAAGAGACAGTTGTCTGTTGTAATCAGATTGCAGTGAAATATAGATGCATAGCCAGTGAGGCAGTTAGATATACAGGATGTAAAGCAGCATGGGAACAGTCCAGATCTTCCCTAATCAATACTGGTAAAGTCAAAGGAGTTTTTAAACCATGCATGATCTATCTGGTACAAAAAAAAAAAAAAAAAGAGGGAATTTGATGTGTCTGTTCACAGTCCATAATTGAAAAGGATCACAGTGATGAGGTGTTCCAGAGGAGTACTGCTGTGGCTGGGGTTAAATCCATTCCTATGATTAAAAAAGGCTAAGTAACCAGCCTATTGATGACACTTTCAGTTCAAGAAATAGCCAATAGGCCTTTGGACAGAGCAATCTTACACAAAAGAATGCAGTAAAAATAAGCGAATAGCAAACTGGAACTTGGAATGAGGAACTTGGAAGAGGAATATGGCCTCTATTTCAGAAAAAAAAATCTTCCATGTTGATATTCCATTGGGAGAAGGAAACTGACTGAGGCCAAATGCTAGGGCTGCTAGTGAGTAAGTGTATGATATGTGCTAGAATTTTTGTCAGTAGAGAATACCATTGAAAATGTGAGCAACAGTTCCCTCTGTTTTATTTTGCAACATGGCTGAGTGCATAAAATGTGGAAGAGCATGGCATCACTGAGATTCCCCTCTTAGAGAGAAAGAATGAAGTTGGTGAATGCCATTCCTTATCTTCCTAATATTCTGGCAAAGAGGAATGCTTGTCTCTTGTTCTGCTTAGACTAGGATGAAGAGTGGCATCATAGAACACGTGATCTCCATTTGAATAGATTTGAATCAACTAGAGACAGTCACTTATAATTAAGATGGTAAAGAAATTAGAACAGAAATTAGAACAGTTAAGCCTTTTTTAAAAATATTACTTATGCTTTAGATACAGGAGTGTGTGAGGCTTTTATACAGCAGCTTTTAGGGTATACGGCTTAAAGAAGCACAAAAGGACAGAAGTCAAAGTTAATATGAGGTCTGAAATGGGTGCCAGAAGGCTAATGTGCTAAATCTACTAAGGATTTGGATTAGCTGCTTCAGGAACAGGAAGAGTGAAGGATTTTGAAATGAAATAACATTGACACAGAAAAGAATCTATGTAATGAGTGTGCGAGGAAGGCAATAAATGGATTATAAAGCTGTACAACTGATGATATTTAACCTCTATGGCATATGTAGTGAACTGTTATCCTGATTATTAAATTAATTTAAAGGTCTAATTTCAATATTTCTAACTTCACTGTAAAGATGAGAAATTATTACCTGATCATGAAAGCAAATACTTCTCATGCAATGCAAAATTATAGATATTTTTGTTCCTCTTACTGATGTATTAATTAACATGAGAAGTTAGAATTCAGTCATGTGTTCTTCCATCCGTATATCTTTATTTGCTCTGTGGGAAAAAAAAGGAAAAGATGTTTCTTTCCTGAAAGTGTATCAAATCAGCAAATTCACATATTGCTGATGCTTTCTTAATAGGCTTATGCCAAGTAAACTAGGCGTAGAGAAAGCTAGTGGATCAAATATCTGAATGTTTCTAATTATTAATGTTATAAGATGACTGCTAATTGAAACAAGAAGTAGTTACCAGTAGAGGGTGGTGTTTTTTGTGTGTTAAGAGCCCTATACTCAAGTTTAGGGGATATTTTGAGGCTAATGGATTAAACAGGCCTACACTCCTCTGATGTCATTTGACAGACTAGAGTAAGACTTAAGAGTCTTAGGTTTCCAGAGTTTCCATTAAGCTTATCGTTTTAGCCTTTTGAGAGTGAATATGGAGAACTATTTTTCTGAGAAGGATTTGTATTTAAACATTTTTCTCCCTCAGTCTTTCCTGTTCTTAAATTGAATGTCTTATCGTTTCTTCTTGGTCACATCTTCTGAACCAGTGACAACTTGTGTTGCCATCTTTTGCTCTACGATGCTGTTGAGCCACATCTCCCTTGGTAGACAATATTCTAACTGAAGTCTTATCAGTGCTGCAGAAAGCAAAAAGGCACCATGCATCTGGCAGTCTACACTCATGTTTATGTATCCCACTAGGATGATTGCCCTTTTGGAGCAGCATGACATTTTCTTATGTTCTCTGATGCAGCTATTCAAATAGACACTAAGGAAATATTTGAGTCACAGATAACACAAAAGAACATGATTAACTGCAAGAACATGATTAACTGCACTCAATTTACAGTGTCCACGGATAAGGAACCTTTAGTTTTTCAGGGCTTTTTTATGTACATGTAGTTATTTAAGTAACTTCAGGCCTTATCATTCCATCCTGCTCTTAATTCCCTCTTAATGAACAAGTATTTTTCTTTCTCAAATGCTGTCTCTGATTTATATATTGGAAACTGATTTAAAGCTATACTAGCCTACATCATGATGCCTGAATGATACTATTCAAGGTGCGTATTTTAACCACAGTAATCCAAACAGAGATCCAACACAATGGAGTAGAGGAACAAAGAGGGGTAGTCCTATGGTAAACTCAGGTCATTTTCTGGATGAAGGATACATGTTATGAAGGCCGTTAGGATAATGTTGCACAGTCTGGTAGTTCCCTCAGTGCTTCTCACTTTGATAAATGGTAGAGATTAAAGAAAAAAATGATGACATTTTGTTACTACTGTAAAATTACTGAGAAATCCTGTACTACTTTTCCTAATCTAGGAGTCTGAAGCTAGTGCTCTGCTGGTAGTCGCATCTGTGGTATAATGTGGTAATAAGCTAACAATTTGTCCTTGGTGTGTAATGTTTATCTGAGTAGCTCAAGCATTAGTTGGTACATAGTAAAAGCTCAGTGCACTACGTATTTCTTTCTTGTATGATTTTTCACTTACTTCCCCCCCTCAGCATCTCTTATTACCTTCATCTCTCCTCCCTTCTTTTCTCCAGTATTTTGTTAATGTTAGCTTATGTTTGGATGGAATGGGAATTGAAAACTTTTGGTTGCTGTAGTTGGAATTATTATTAAGCCAGCTGGAAAAGTGTTATCTGAATAAATGACTTCCATCTTAGATTAATTCTTCTAAGTAGAAAGTTATCACTTGAAGAAAATGTGCATAATATCTGGAAGTAAATGAGGTAAACTCTATTTCTGCTGTGTAGTCAAAGTACAGAATACAGTACAGTGAATACAGTCTGACTTTTTCCTTGGCAGTTACTAATCTAGTTTACTTGTAAAACTGAGTGCTGAGCATGTCTCTTTATATTTTTCTTTCTCCTTTGACCTTGTAATGTAATCAGGTGGCAGACTGAGATTTTTAAATGGTCAAGTGATGAGCTCTTGCAGTGGAACTGAGTGCAGACTGAATTTGGTGCCTTTTTTCTCCATAGTGTTATAGACCAGCTTCATTGAAACCCGATCACATAAGAGTTAATAGCTTTTTCCCCACCCATTGGACAAAGAACAACCTCTGGTGCATTTAAAATATTCATTATGCAACTATTGAAGCATTCCCTGTGTCCTAAATGCTTAGAAAATTGGTTGGAAACAACCTATTTAACAAAGCTGACTCTCATTCACTCTACTTCATGTAACTTAAAAAAAAAAAAAAAAAAAAAAAAAAGAATAGCCCAAGCCATTGCTTTTATAAACCATTTAATACAGTTTATGATAGCAATAATCCCCTTGAAATTGGTTATATTACTGTAGTTTGTTATAGTGTTAACTGCCCTTGTCTTCAGCTTGGTCCATTAACTGAAAATCCAGCCATTATCTTATAATGGGATGATTCCTCCAGGATTATTACCTTACTCTTAGTTTGTTGAAGATTAATATTCTTGTAGGATAGTGAAACAGTGTCAAAATGTGTGAAAAAATAATAAAAAAATCCCAGTTCTACTTTTATATAAGTGATATATTTATGCAAGTTATCTCCGAGGCTTAGACATGATTATTTCTTTATTTATGACACTAAAGATGAAAAGTAGCAGGGTTTTTTTTTTTTTTAATGAAAAGGAACATTTGTTGCCCCAAATAATTAGTGGCAAATGATGAGAGACAAGGAAGGTAGTGTTAAATGTGACAGTCTTAATAATGGGGAATTAAAGTTTGATTCCCACTGTTCTGCTCAATGGGAATTTTGCCAGTGACTTCACTGGGAAAAGATTCAAGGCCAAGAAGACAAGGAGAGAATTATGCTGTATCTTTTCTAAAGCACTGAATTGAGGTGAGAGAAAAGAAGTCATAAGCAAAAGACTGTTTGAGCTAGTGTCGCCTATATCTTATAAGGAAAAAAAGCTATTCAGTGAATTCACAGAACAGTTCACTTCTGATGATGGAAATCCTAAAAGGGCTCCCTAAATTATGTCTTCACCATACTTTCATGACCTATATTTTTAATCCCCAAAGTCATCTTTTTTCTTTGAGTAATACAATGCCAAATCTGAAAGAGATTAATTATTAGCTATGCAACGTTTTTAATTAATCCTGCAATTCACTCTATCAATATATGCTGTCATTCATAAAATCTGTAAGCTCTGATGCTACTGCTTCCTCCAGCTTTATCAGACTTGTGTTCTCATACTCTTCTTAAATGTTGTCAGCTCATCTGCTAGGAGTTGTCAACCAAAATGCAAGGAAGTTATAAAGCAGTTTAAGTACAACCTCTAAAATGTACTCGTGACAGCTTTTGCTAGTGATTATTTGAGACTTGCTTTGTCTGCAGAGTGTTTCCTAGTGTGGGGAAATCTCTGGAAATCTGTTTTCTGCTTTGTACAAAGTATCTTTATTTTGATTACCTCTTCTCTGAGACTGAAGAGGGAAGCTTGAAAACACAAGTTTACTTGTGTTTATGCCTGATGTGTTATCAGTCTTTTTCACAAATGATGGTACCTACGTGTGGCAATACAGAATATATTTCTGTACCTTCAAGAGAAAAACATTTATTTCCTTAAGGATATACCTTTGGTTTCATCAATAAATCAACATGTCTCCTAGGAGAACTATCTACTTGTATTTCCTTTTTTTACATGATAGCAACCTTTTTAAAAAAAAAAAAACCTTTGCTATTATTTTCTTTTTTGTGTGTGTTCTAAAATAAATAAGCAAAGTTTAAAGGGCGTGTACTTCTTTGAATACAAAGTGATATAAATACTTGCTAAATTTGTGTTAATTGATATTTCATTTTGAGGGGTTTTGCTGCAGTCAAGGATCAGTCAGGAAGCAATGCACTTCTTAAAGTTTTTGCAGGCTACTAGCTCTACAGAGTTTTTCTGTGCATCTTTACTGATGAAGTGCATAACTGAGTATCTCCTGAAATATCCTATTTCATCAGTAGTTGTTTCACTGACCTGACTTCAGGATTCAGTTCTCAAACTTCAACAAATGCTCAGATGAGCTATGCATATGCAATAAAGTAGATACTTGCTAAGTGATTGAAGTCCTGTGGCACTGGAGGCATGGCACCTACCCTTCTGATAGTGTCCACACTAAGTGACCTAATTTAAGCCTTAGCTGAAATATCATTTACTGAGTGCTTGTAACTACTAATTAAACTAGTAATTCCACATGATCAAGGAATCATATTTGGAAGGTATTTGCCTGCGATCTCCTGATAAACAGCAGATTAAATAATAAGTACTGCATTTTTTTTATGCATATCTGCTAAGGAAAGCTGCATTATAGACTGAAGCACTTTTATTCTTCTGGATACAGGCTTAAGGTCAAAGAGAATATGATACTGTTTTCGACTGAGTACTGCTAAGTATGGAAGAATGTACATATAAAACAGATTTTCAATTGTATTATGGCAATGGAAAATTACTGCACTGTGCACTTTTTCTTTATTGGTTATGTTTATGTTATGTGACAGAAGAGTAAGTCATGCTTTTGGAAAACATGTTTGTCTATGCTTGCTGTTTATTTTTCTGTATTCTGCTCTGCAACTAAAATCTAGCAGAACTCACTCAAGTCTGAGAGGATGTGCTATTTCTTTAAACCTGCTGTATTCAAGAAGCTGTGCTTCATGTGTCACCAAATAAGAATATCAAGGTGCGTTTTCTACCTGAATGATAGGCAGTATGTTTGTGTCATCATCATGATAGATAGTGGATCATCATGATAGGTAGTATGTTTGTGTCATCATCAAGTCTTCTGGAGCTATAGTTGTCTAATTGTCTGGAAGTAGAAGTGGAGATAGGATAACATGACTTGTGCCATATTATGCTTAGCCGGGCTAACTGAACAGGCTGCTATGTTCAGAGAGATTTATTTAAGAATTTTCCCATTGTGTTCTTTTCCTTCTTCAAAGCAATATTTGTAAATAATTAAATTAACAAACTTTAGAACACTCTTTGTTTCTTTTCACAGAACACCTGAATTAAGTTCTTATTTGAATTCTCATCTGTATTCAGGTGTAGCCTCTATATAATGGAATTGCAGAGCAGTATCAGGGTTAAGAGACTTAATAGGCACAAATGTATAGTGTGTTACCTCAGCTACTCATAAAGACACAACTGAAAATTCTCTGAAGTTCTATCTGACATCATCATCCAGATTGGCTGAGTATTCTCTTATTTGAATGATTCAGCCACGAACCAATATATCCACTCTCACCGTGGTGTAAGCACTTCAATCAAATTGTTATTAGGTCATAGGTAGCTCGTGCTAGGTTCAGTAAGCGGTTTGCAGTGGTTTATTTGATCAGCTATAGTTAGTGATGAAGACTTTCTTGTCATACAGTGTCTAGCAGTGTGATGCCAGTCTGCCTTGCTAACTGATACAGATGGCTTTTGTAGGTTACAAGGTACGGTAATGAAGCTGCTGTGGATCTTGCTAAAGGTTCATTAGATGTGTAGATCAAAACTCCTATCTATTAGGGGAATCAGAAAGGTTGGAAGCTATACGTCAATCGATGCTTTCAAATTATTTGACACAATGTATTTTGGGGATTGGCAAGCCCCCACATTCATATAGCTCAATACTATAATTTACATAAAATTATCCTTCTTATGATAGACTTCGACATAATACATACAAGGGAAAGAACAGTACTGTTTATTCTGGAGTTGAAAGTATTTATCTAATTTTATAAATAAGGTGAGCAATTAATCTTCTGAAGAGCAGTGGCAATGCAGAACAGTTGCGTTCAGTTCCACTTCTGTGCTGGTGTCAAGGAAGATGCATTTGAGATGGTCATAACTGTGTATGTGCAATGTGTTAGGGAAATAAGTAAAAATACTACTTCACATTTTCTAAAACATCTGTGATAAATAAGGTGCTTGCAGAAGGACAAAAGCAAGTTCAAATTATGGTGCTCCCTTTGTCACTGAACAGATATGATTGGCTATGGATTTGTATCAAAGTGATCCAGAAGATTTTAATTATCTTCTGCAATTTTCAACAAAATGCACATTTCTAGCACAGACCTTGAATCTTAGTACGCTGGACGCAGTAAGTATGTCTTCTATATTGTTCATTGACCAGAACTCTATCTAGCAAAAACAAAAAACCCTAAAGTTGGTTATAGTTACCACCTCTGACTTTTCCACTCTTCTCCTGGTCATATGCTCTAAAATATAAAACGCTGTTTATTCAACAAGATAATTGAGATTAGCAAGTCTGAGCATTCTTTGTTATACTTAGGTTAAATACTGTGTTCACAGCTTCTATGAAAACAATTTTTTGTCAGAGGCTGGGCTGAGCTCTGTTTAGGAGTCTGTGTGTCTTCATGGCCTCTTATTAGACCATAACAACTGTGGTCAGAATTATCAAAAGTTAACTCGAGGAGATGGTTCTTTAAAAGATTAATGGCGTGTGCCTGGCAGAAATCAAGACAGTTGTCACTGATCATCAACAGTCTGTCAAGTTATTTGAATGAGACATCTCATTATTTCTCTCATATATAGGAGGACTGAACAATCACATTTAATCACAGGTGTACAGAAAGTTGTAGTGTTAATTGTCCCAGGGATAGCAAAATCATATCGATATTAATAGCTTCAATACAATTTTGTTTTAACGACAGCAACCCCTAGTGATGTTCTGTTGCAGGCAGAAGTTGGGAGAGAATGTTTGAGGGGATTTCCTTTTCCAGCTTTTTCACACCTCCTTAGACCTTCACTTAAACTACTTGGTAAAATATTTATTATCATAATTTCTGATTGTTGTTACTTAACCTACCCTGATACTAATCCATGAAATGTGGGCATAAAACAAATAAGGGCTTAACATGGAAAAATCACTCAGTTCATCAACTTGTACAAAACCAGTGAGAAATAAAGATAATAAACTTTATTTAATCTGTTTCTTTGTTTAAACAAACTATTCTGCAAGATTTCTTTTTGTATAGGTGACGTGAATTCCAACAGAAAGTGAATATCATGACTACTTTATTTCCAGTATCTCATAAATTTTATGTAAGAAGTGTGTCCTGGAATATAAAAGCTTGTCTAATGCTTTGACAAGAAGGCATTATTTGACCGATTTCAAAAAGTATTCAAAAACTGATATGCAATTGAACAACTGTATAGAAATAACTAATTATTTTGCAAGCTCCTTTCTGTCCTTTGATAACTCTAATTTGGCCTGTAATTGTAAAATGAAGTGTTTGAAAGTAACAGCCTTAATAACAGATAAAAATTAATCCTGTTTTCTGTATTTTTAATGGAGACACTATGATGTTTAGTACATTGTAGCTGCATCCTTCCTTTAGTATTGTGCTTCCCCTGCAGGAAATCAGAAATCTCCTGAATGGACACAGTAATTTGAACAAACTGATTTTGAAATAATGTAAGGATAAATGTGCCTGTTGTATTTTTGTACATTGACACCAATGGATAATCTGAAATATATGAATATCAGAAAGGCAATGCTATTGGACAGTTACTTTACCTATCATACTTCCATCTTTCTGTTTCTACCATGCAAATCTACACAGAAGTCAAGATAGCAGAATTTTATTAATCTTCTTCAAAATACTTGACCACCGCAGAGTAGAAACTATGTATGCAGACAATCTATGTATTTATATCTCATACTGTGATGCATACACATAATGATTTTAACATTGACAGAACTAGGAATGAATATTCATGTTTATCAGTCGTGTTCTAATTAAAATTACTTAAACATTGACATGCAAGGCCAAACTAGCTGCTTTTGAGTTGTTAAAAGAAATTATTCTAATGTTCCATGTATTAAATGGGTGTCTCATGCTAAAGGTAGTAGTAACGATAACACCAAAGTAAATTAATGTAATTAATGTCCCAAAAGAAAAAGACTCTGTTACAGCATTGTATGATGACAAGTGGTCTTCTCAGAGACATGTTGTAAGAATAAACATGTTTTCATGTTTGTGTCACAGAGTCGCTATCACAGGGGAATTAAGATCCAGATTTCAGTAACTATTTGGCTGCCAAACACTACAGTACAGTGTAGTTTCTATATACATGAAGGTATTGGATTGAATTTGTATGATAAAATGGAGAACTTTTTTGCTGTGTAGTTGTTAATGAATTTTGAACTAAACTTTGAATGAACTAAAGTGCTTAAATCCTAAAGATGATAAATGTACAGTCAGTGTATAATTAGCAGAATCATCTGAAGTCAGTGTTAGCACAGATGCTGGGGATGAAGGTGCCTTAAATACCAGCCCCGGGCTACCAGAATTGCACTCCATCCACCTATATCCCATTTATAAATATGTTACAAACAAGCTGTGTCACAGAGCAGAGAACAAGTTAGCCTGGGTTGATGTTTCCTTTGTCTTAGTTTGTGTCCCTCTGATGAGGAGACGATGATCATAGTGTGGAAAATGCTGTAAAGTTGTCACTTTTAGCCTTAAGGACTTTTCCTAATGTTTCCATGGTTATGGGAAACTTTGAGGGCTATTAATCTGTTCTTCCCATTCTAGCCATCCTTTTCAACCCTGTGCTTGCTAATTTGGTCTCATTTGTACCGTTGAACCATTGTACTGTTTTACTTTTGCTTATGAATGAGATTGTTTCCATTTTTTTCCTCTTCCAGATGAAGTGTACTTATTCAGCCTTGTCTGAGTCTTTGTCAATGTAGGGTATCTCAAAATTTCCTCTAATCATTGTTAATGGATCTCTGCTTCTGCCAGTTTGAAGTACAGAACTCTTATTGTTTTTCTTTTATTTTCTAAAGGAAGATTGTTTTCTTAATGTTTTAGGCATTTTTCTAAGATTCTAATTTAACTTATAAGCTCCAGAGGTCCTTGAGAAATAGACCATTCTCTGATCACTCTTAATTGCCAACAATACAGGGAGAAGAATAGAATGTCTGCTTTTTCATTTTTTTTATATAGTAACTTACATAACCCTCTTCTTAAGTGACAAAAAAAGTACTCAAACAATGTGTATTTTTTCCACCAGGTTTTATATTGTTGCTTTGCTGATCTGTTTCAAAACGATGGGGAATAATTAATTCAAACTAGTGTGATAGTGAAAATTATGTAACTTTTCAGAAAATACCTTTACAAGCTGATGAGCGAGAAAAAGTTATGAAGCTCTGAAACTCCTGCGTAGAGATTCTCAGTTTAAGTAAACCTAAATCATCTGCAGCCAGAAAATAGTTGTTAGTGTACTTTGACCAGGTCAGTGTAGAAGATGCTTTATTTTTCCATGACTTGTTTAAATGGATAATAATTTCAATTGATGTAGCTGAATCTGTAATGCATTTCTTCAGATGTCTTATTGATATTTGATATCAAAGATATATCTTCTAACTAGCATAAATTATCAGAAATTCCTTTTCATAATTTCTTCCTGTTCTGTGCAGTAACACTTTAGTACTACCACACTAGAAAATTTCTTCTTGTCTCACTAGAGATAGTATCCTGTCACTGACAGTGAGAACATATGTGCAAGTGAAAACAGCTATTGCAATTTTAAGATACCACTTTCTAATGAGTCTTGTTGCTGTTTCACAACTAGAAATTACGATGTCAGTGTCTGAACTGGTGTAGCTAATGAGTGCTCTTTTATCTAGCATGCTGCAAAAATAGCTGTGAATTATAAGCTTCAGCCTCCATTTGCTTTTTGAGCCTTGGAAATAGATTTGGCATGTTGCTTGTCTTGTGGATTACATTGTTAACAAACTGTAATATGTATTTTCATTACTGTAGTATTCTTGTCATTTGTGAGCAGGGGAATTTCTACTCAATTTTGATTAGTTTTTGAACATTTACTCTACCTGATAGACAAACTTTAGTACTTAGAATACTTCTCTATGGTTTTGAGTATATATAGGCAATCTGTTAGAGTCAAACATTTACCTTCCTCCATTTTAAGATATATGTAAGTTTAGCATCCAGATAGATTAAGAAATATGCATCCAAACCTAGAAGTTTCAGTCTTTAATAAGCCAAACTGGTAGAAAACCAGAAATCAAGCAAAACAAAGGATCAAAATCCTTCCTTCCAAGAAGTACTCCTTTTATGATCGTTATCTTGTTCTCCTCAGGTTGGCAGGCTACAAAAGCATATTTGTATTGTCTATTTACAGTTACTACTAGCATAACTGAACAAAAACGAAGTTTCCAATGACTTCATATAGAGACCTTTCTAGAAATAGTAGGTTAATAGTGTGAACATAAATTTTGTATATGTTCCAGCCCTTGAGATCCAATACGTAAGAAAAATATATTTTGTGTGTGGCAGTGTAATTAAAATATCATAGACAAAAGCCAAGAGAACAGGAAAATAGTATAAATATTCCTCCAAAGGCTCCAGATGAAAGGTGCCACATTCCTTAGTCTAGTGAAAAATGAATGAATCTGTACTAAAGAGTAGATAGATCTACTTGCACTTATGTATATCGCTGAACATAAATCAGCTCAGATTATTGCTGAGCTTAGTTGCTACTATTTTTTATGATATTGTAGAAAGTCTTGTTTTGGAAGGGACCTTACAAATAATCTCATTCCAACCTGCCTGCCGTGGGCAGGGATACTTCCCACTAATTAAGGTTACCCAGAGACTCACCACCTTCTGAGTAAGTGGAGATCTTATTCTGCTACTTAAGTTAGAAACTGCCAGTGCAAATGTTAGTGAGTCATGTCTAAGGAAATACCGCAATGAAGACACATGATTGAATGGGTGGGAATCTCTGAAAACCTGCTTCCCTAATGTTGAGGCACATTGACAAGAGTAAGGGGGAAAATATCCATTGCTTTCACTGTTGCTATGCAGCTCACATAGCTGAATCGCAGAACTCAGTTTCTGGTGTTATTATTTCTGAACTGCTAGAAATAAAGATTACCACAATTATGAATTTACACATGGGAAATATTTTGTTATGCTTGAGTGCGGACAGATAGCTTTTTCAACCCTGACTTTATTCCACTGATTATAAAGCACATCTTTGCAGGCAGCATGAATAGAAATGATTTTACTTTCCCAAGGTCTTTCTAAAGGTGATTTCTTTTTTTTCCTTTTCAACATCTGTTTGATTGGAATGTGACCTCATCCTTCCAGTACCTCACACTCTCTACTAGTGTGTTTTGGTTGCATTAGGTAAAAACGATCGTGGGAGGTGTATTTCTCAGTGATGAGGTGTAGAACAGTTTCTCAGAGAAGAGTGAAAGAGCAGAAGCAGCCAATTTCTTCTGACCCTGTGACCCTTCAAGTATTCACATACGCTGGCCCCAGTCCCAGCCCTTTTGCAGCTGGAGTGCAACAGTACACAATAGGACTGGAACACCTCTGGAGAATTCCATAAAAGTATAAAGGGGTAGGAAAACAAAAAATGAAATTAATGTAAACTATGTGCTGGGGTATTGAATGAATCCTCTGAAACGGGAACACTGCCAGTAACAATGTTGTTCAATCAGCTCATACAGTCTTTGTAAAGAGGGCGGTTCTTAGTTTTATGTATATTTATATCTGAGGAAATCAGAACTAGTCATAAGGTATGCGTTTGTTTGACATAAGATGTGAATAGGCCAGTTTTCACATAAATATTCAGTCTCTGAGCTGGTAGGAACAGCAAAGTTATAATAAATCCCATATCTTCTGTAGTGTTCATTTAGTAGTTTGATCAAAATGTTACTTTTTTCTGCCATTTCATTCCTATTCTCATAAGAAATATTCAAATTAATGTTTCAAGTTTCAGTTCCAAACTGGACGTGATTAAAAAAAAAAAAAGTTCCTGCTCTGTTTTCACGAATTTATATAGTCTAATCTCCTCCTTAATCTTTTGCCATGTAATCTGTTTCTCCAGTTCTGCAGGCAGCTGGTTGCTTTGCTGTCAAGGTAACCTGGTCTTCAGCAAGTGGAAAAGTTGGTACTGGCACACCCTGTCACCTCACTAGTTTAGGTAGTTGGTTTTGGATGGCAGTACGCTTAAAGCAAAGCGTGCAAGAACTCCTATTTCAAGGAAATGTAGATTTGTTTCTTTTTTTCTTTTCTGTAGAAGATTGTGGGATAATATAGAAAGTCCACCCTAGAACTTAGCTAGCCTAGAACTGAATAAATATATCCAAATATACAGTACTTGAAAACAGTCATAGAATTGAAGTGTGCAGATGTGAATATCTTCTTCAATGTTATGTGTGTCATTCATTATATGGAATAAATCAGCAAATACATCTTACTGAAGAACATGGACATGGGGTTCATATATGAATTCTGTAATAAATTATTTGTGGAAAATATCAATGAACTGGCTTTAGAAAAAAATGGTTTGTGGAACTTTACTCAGTGTAAGATGTTTGCAAGGGTTAAAGCTAGCTCATTCTTTCTTTCTGCTGAGTGTGAGTTTAGCTGTGCCTGGTATATACGCGTATTCCAAGAAGACATGCTCCCTGTACATGGTGTTTTTTTTTTTTAAATGTGGAAATGTTCTTCAGTTCTAGCTGACCTTTGAATAGACCAGCAACTCCACCAGTAATGTTCTCTATCACACTATTTAGATTATTTAATTGCTCTGTTTTTCTGCTTGCTCTTCTGTTCGTAAGTATTTACATAAACTTCTGGAGGTTATGATACGTAGGAACCTGTGTATGCCAGATGCTTCTGGAACTGCTCACCAGAAGCTATTGAGCTGGACAGAAATAAATGCCTTTCTGTGTTCTGTTTGATATCAAAGAAATAAAGGATTGGGATGCTCTTGGCAACTGTGCTCTTTCAGAATCTTACAAATTACTTTAGTGATGAAGTACATGAGAGACTGTTGTAGTAGGATGATGTGTCCTTGGAGTACTTGTTTTCTTGAAGCAGCTAATTCTTGCAGAAGAACCATCAAAGAGCTTAGCAGTCAAACTTGAGAGCAGTTTGTACTCCAAGATTAAGAGGGGCTTTTCCTCATTTTCTTCCCATCTTTCATCTGCTGGTTTTAGGGCTGATTAAAAAAAAGTTCTTTCTCTTTAGAAGGCTGTTTATTTAGGTCCTGGTGTCTTAGTTTCAACTGGGATGGAATTGTTTTCTTTGGTGTCTGGTATAATGCTATTTTTTTGGTTTTAGGAGAAAAACAATGTTGATAACACACTGATGTTTATAGTTGCTGCTAAGCAGCATTCTACGGAGCCAAGGCCATTCTCAGTAAAGGGCTCAAAGAGCTGGGAGGGAACAGAATTAGAACAGTTGACTTAAACTGGAATACCCATCCAAACCATATGACATTATGCAGAAGGAGTTTTGAAGGGAGTGAGAGTTATCTCGCTCTCTCCTGAAGTTCAAGTGACTACCTGGGCATCGGTCAGGGTGTGGTGAGCAATTGCATCATTTTGTCTTGCATCTACATTCATATATATATATAGGAAATATATAATACATATTATAACTCACCTGCTGGGTTAAACCACAACCAGGCTAAAATGCTTTTTTGATTGTGGGCCATGGTTTCTCTGCTCTGTCACAAGAAATTGCTATTCCTTGCCTTTCATTCAGAAATAAATTATGAGCATTTCTTGGATAATCAATTTATGCAACAATATAATGTTAAAGATTTGTGGACTTGCATACTTACAATCAAGAACCATCTGGATTTACCTAGTTCTTATTTTGCCTTCTTTTTGGACCATATTTAAGGGCATGAATTTCTGTACACTTGATTCCTTTTGATGTGCTTTGCTTTGGATGTTTCAGACATTGAGATTCATGTAGGCATGTATCAGGGAAGAAGTGATTATGGATTGAAGATGCTATTCTTAAGAATCATGCAAGTCATGGCTCAGCACTTGAGGGAACCCACTGCTTTCCAGGTGGCTTCCAAGTTGCTGTAGAATTTGCACTCAATAGATAAGTGGGAGATACATTTTTTTTTTATTTATTTAAATATAACTGAAATTAGGAAATAATTTGAAATTGCTGAATTAGTGTTGGACTGCAGGGGCTGGTGAAATGCACAGGATAACATTTCCTATTGTAAATTTTCATGTAAAATAGGAATGTTGAAGGGCTATTATGGGGTCAATTCTGTTCGTGCAGATTTGACATACTGTACGTTCAATGACTTTATTGCAACTTATTTTCCCACATGTAAAGTGATTAAAACTATTTTAAGCTGAGGTTTTTAAAGGACTTTGGGGATATTCAGCTGTTACACTTTTCCTAACAAAGTGTAGCATATAGATACATATTTAGAGAACAAAATTCTAGCTAAGAGTTTGTCCAGTTGTGTTCATAGAATCACTAAGGTTAGAAAAGACCTCCAAGATCATCTAGTTCAACTGTCTACCTACCTCCAATATTTCCTTACTAAACCTTGGTCTGTAGTACAACTTCTACGCATTTCTTGAACACCTTCAAGGATGGTGACTCAACTGCCTCCTGGGCAGCACATTCCAGCACCTGACCACTCTTTTGGAGTAGAAATTTTTCCTAATATCCAACCCGAACCTCTCCTGACACAATTTGGGGGCCACTCCCTCTTGTCCTATCACTAGTTTGGTGGGAGAAGAGCCCGACCTAAAACTCATCACAGCATCCTTTCAGGTTGTTGTAGAGGGCAATAAGGTCTCCCCAGAGCTACCTCTTTTCCAGCCTGAACAATCCCAGTTCTCTCAACTGCTCCTCATAAGGCTTGTGCTCCAGACCCCTCACCAGCATCATTGCCTTCCCTCTATGTGCTCCAACAGTCTTTACAGTTTCTTGTAGACTCTACTTAAGGTGTGGCCTCACCAAAGCTGTGTTTTGGGGAATGGTCACCTCCTGGTCTTGCTGGCTGCACTATTTCTTATGTAAGCCAAGATGCCATTGGCCTTCTTGGTTACCTGGGCACCCTGCTGGTTCAGGTTCACCCCCAGGTCCATTCCCTCCACACAAACTTTCAGCCACTTTGCCCTAAGCCTGTGGTGTTGCTTGTAGTTGTTGTGGTTGAAGTGCAGGACCCGGCACTTAGTCTTGTTGAACTTCATCCCATTGGCCTCAGTCCAGTAATCCGGTCAAAGTAAAATAATTTCTATATAGGTACCACAAGTCATGACTTTAAAATGTGTTTTTGTTTACACCTATGTTTGTGAAACTTGTTTCAGAGTTTTTGGAAAAATTCTAGTAGAAGCAGTGGGTCTGAGGAAAAAACACTAGCAGGAAGAAAAGAATAAGTAGATTGAACAGTTCTAGGGATAGGTTATAAGCATATGGAAAAGTAAAACCCATTTGACCTGTTGGCGAGATGGCTGTCCTAAATTTGATTCAAATTACTAGCATGTGCCACTCCCAAAACACTGCACAGTTAATACCTTCTGACTATATCAACATTAAGAACTTGTGGTATTGGGAGATTAATTTTTTTCTTCTGTTTAGAATGTATTTTCTACAAAGACCTAGGATGTTGTGGAAAGACCCATGCATGCTGGAATACTAACGAATAAGCTGAGATATTAATCAAAACCCTGTGTGGAAAATCTTTTCAGTGTCTTACTGACAAGAGTCATAAACAGCAAAGTATTCTGTGAGGAATTAAAAATGTAAGGACTTAATAGCATAACTGATACTAATATATAATTACGACAGAATAGCTCATAACAGAAACAATTAGAAATTTAGATTCCTCATAGTGATTGCAGAAATCCATATTTGAGCTATTTGCCAGTATTGTGACTTTCAAAAGTTAGTGGGAACTAAGGTGTGTAGCACTTCTGAAAATCAGGTCACTTGTTCTGGATTACAATGACAGCCTATCTCTATTTTACAGAATAGTCTAACCTAGTTTTGAAAATTGACTGACTTTACACGTTTGGAGAAGTTATGCTCTATTTAAACTTAAACTGGTGTTACATGTGTGTATATAAATACATATGGCCCAATCAAGGAATCCAGTGGAAACATGAACTCCAGCCACCACTACGGAGTAATTCTGTAGTGATTCACCATCTTAGTTCAACATTCTGCATGTGACAGTGCTGAAGGAAAAAGAGGGATACTTTTTGTCTAGTAACAGAATACTTAATGAGAAACTTAACACTACTGAGAGGGCTGTCCTAGAAGGCAGACTTTATAAACTGAATGGCTCCTCTACTAAAGAAGATTACAGTGAAGAGTGAGACAATGGATCTGTAGTCTTTCATTTGGAGTTTTAGTGATTGAAGAGATCCTCAATAAAGCTTGTGGCTTTATTTTGTGATCTTGTAGATAAAGGTAACGTAGTTCTAATTAACAAGTCATTTAAACCACAATTTGAAGTTCTCTAGTCACCAAAAAATTTAGCTTCAATTTCACAGAATCAGAAAATGACTGGAATAGATGACTGAATTTACAATTTAGGATTTTTATTCTCTTAATTAGCTTACAGTATTCAAACTTAAAAATATCCTAGAAATTCATGTTATTTTGTTATGTCTTCTCAAATTTACTTCACAAGGTAGGATTGAATGGATTTTCCAAACAGTAGCTGCTGAATACCTCAGGAAGGTATGTTTGCTTTTTATTGTTTTCATCACACCATCCCTTTGCACTCTACAAATATTTATGTCAAATTTTGTTTGCAAGGAAATTAGAGGAGGAGAGTCATGAATATTCACAGAGTCTGTATTTGTAGGAAAGCTCTGAAGGAAATGTATACTCTCACAGCAATTTATAGTTTTTCTCAAAGACATCTTGAAGTTTTTATGCTTCTAGAATACACTCTAGCAATGAAGAGAGTAGTACAGAGATAAATGTTTTAGTAGCATTTTGTATCCTGACTGGTATGTACTTTTCTTTCATGAAGTAACTTGCTTTCTCTGCTATTAGTTATGAACTTTGCCACTTCCTCCTCCTGTGAGCTTATAACAGTGCGTCATGACTCCTTTGATAGAATGGCAGAGCACGATACGGTTGGTTGTTGGTGTAAATAATGGGAGACGCCCTTCTACTTAGCTCCCAGTGCCATCACACCAGTTTCTGAAGCTCAGAACGTGGCATTCCATCAAGTGTATTTGATTGTATTGTTTCTGTTGAATAACCCAGCCAATCCATAGCCTGTTTTATAGTAGACATGAGCAAGTTTTTGATCATCTTGAAAGATTTTGATAATGTAACTTTCTTCTGCCTGTACTCTGCTAGTTTTTCTAACTTATGGCTGTGTACAAAACTTACTTTGTTCTACCACAGCTGTCTGTGGGAGTAAATAAATTGATGCTTGCAGCAACGATTAGAGGGTTAACATGTAAGATTGCTGTTACAATTACTAGCATTTCCTTGGATTGTTCATCATTGTCCCTGACAGTATTGTTCATTTATTATTCCTCAGCACAGGGTACTAGGTTTCTTTTGTATTATTATTTTGAAGCAATTGAGACCTATTGTTGATTGACAGTATTTCTGGTCTGGAGCCCCTGTGCGTTACTGTATTGTCAAATAGAAAATGTCATTGAACAAATTAATCTACAGAATGAAATTCAAGTCTCACCTCTAACTAGAGCATAGCTAAATAATGAATTTGAATACATACAGCATAGCTGTTTGCATATATAAACAAATAATCAATGTCAAAAACCTTAAACTTTTTTTGCTAGGAGTCAATTAAGTAGTTCCTGAAAAGGTCAAAAATATCCTTACTCATCTTATACCCAGCAAAGATTGTTTAATTTCGATCACTACTGCAAGGAGGGAAAGTAATTCAACATGACTCATCTTGGCTTCTGAACAGTGTTAGTATTTTTGAATGCTGCTGACCACAAAAATATGACTTATTTTAATGTTTTTCTTCCTCAGTCTATTGGGTGGTGTCCATTGGTTCCACTGCTGATGTGCTTGGTAATGAAGGCAAATTGAGCAGTTTTTTCTGTTCATTGCCTGCAGTAATACTCTATAACAATGATAACATTAGAAAGCAAAATTTAAATGAATGAAGTTAAACTAGATTTGATCTTGCATATTAATATTACAAGATACACAGCAGTTCTTTTTTGAAATTAACACAGATTTTCCTATCCAACTTCCAGGATCTAAAAATTCCATATAAAATGAATCTTTAAACAAGTATTCCCTGGAGGTGCATATAAACCAAACACTGTGTGAGAACCAGAAAATGAAACTCATGTTGAAGTCTAAACAAACATATAAATGGCTAGTTTATTTTTGCTTCCTCAGTAAATGGGAAGAGTAAGCAAGCATAGTAATTGGTCATATGGAAGGTCAATTTAAAACATTTTGTAAGTTCAGTAATCAAAGGTTATATACATCATAGAAGTGATTTCGAAAGCTAGCATTTTTCCTTGAACGTGAAACTTGTACATATCCCAAACCTGGAGATGCTACATGTGTATTAATGTGTATTAAAAAACAAAACAAACAAACAAAAAAACAACTACAGGAGAGTTAGATATTTTCTGCCTCAATTACCTACACTAATTGTTCTGTGTATTTAGTGCTATAGAATAGAATGCTATTAGCCTAAAATACTGATTTAATTCCAGGCCCAGGTTTTGTGAAATCTGCCTAAGCTGTTACTCTTGTTTCTTCATCTTTTACAGCCCCAACCAGAACCACATGCAATTACAGTAACTATTTTTTATCCAGTTCTGTTTTACATGTTATCTTGTGCTTGGGTAGCAGTGACTGCTTGAAAGAAGTATCTAAATCATTCACTATGATGAAACAAAGTAGAACACAATTCATCCAAATAAGCAGAAGCCTCTTCCCTTTAACGGTAGTTTTTTTTCCTTGAGTTAGAACAACTGCTTTTTGTTCTTCCTTAGTTGCACTGTCAAGAAAACAGAAAGTCTTTAAATTCTGCTGATGTATTTGCCACATAGGAGTGCAATCCTAGGCACAAAGCACCATGGATCTTTTCTTAATCTAGCCATAAATGAAACATGATCGTGAAACTGACTGATTTGCTTCTTAGTTTACATATGCTGGAAGGGGTGGATTGTTCAGGAACCAAGTTGTTGAAGGGGCAGGTTTAAAGTAGCAAACAGGGCCATTAGCTTTACCACCAAAGATAGAGGATGGCAGCAATTGATATTCCAGGATAAAGAGCAGATTGTTTCCTGATGCAGGACTGAAGTAATCAAGCTTTGTGTCTGACAATGAATTTCAGGCAGCATAAACTGAAATGATGCAGCTGACTCCAGGGTGAGCTGAATCAGAGCTGTGTTCTCAGCGGTACGTCCAACCATCCAACTGTCAGAGTAGCAGGGAAGATGCTACCTCCTGCTACCTGCTCAAGAGCTGCAGCTAGAGAGAGATGGAGTAAGGGGAGTTGAGTCTCATGTGTCATTAATCTTAAAGTAATCTTAAAGCAGTCACACATTTATTTCTCTTTCAGTACTGAATTAGGCTATTGTCACTACACTTTTTGTGGCTTTCCTGTGAGTATCTCATGTCCCAGATGGAGCTATCAAATGTCTATTCCTGTGAAGGATGCTGCTTACACATTTGATCAATTTGGACACCTCCATTTCAGTAGCCTTTAAAAATAGTCTATTGATCTTAAAATCACTTATTTGGAGCCTCAAAACTGGCACACAGATTTCAATCTTTATTTTCCTAATCTTTCAAATTCTATGGAATTGCAGGTTTGAAATTCTAAACTACTTTTTCTTGACTAGTTTCTCTGCAGCCAGAAGAAATGTTTTGTCTTGGTTACTCTTGGCTTCCTGTTGTAATGCATATCAACTCTGTAGTGGAAAAAAATAAAATTGCATTGAGATAATTGACAATGAATCATTTTCCACTGAGTGCTTTCATATGGGACTTCCCTTGATTTTATGGTGCATAAGGATTAATTTACACCAGCTTTATTGAATGTATATCTCTGAATATACAAATTTGAAATAGTGATCAGTTAAGGATTGCCTTGTAGGAACTCAGAACACTTCCAAAGGGAGGGAGCAAAAAATAAGATGACCACTGAAATATTTGCCTTTGCTGGGATGGAGCTACTTGAGACATAAAGGTGTTGATAAGCTTTGCTGCCTATTGTTCTAATAAGGTGAATGTCAGTGATGTCAACACTGTACTGAGGAAATGTCACACATGTCTGCAATTGGCTACCTCTGGCTAGCTGAGCACAGCTGGAAACCTGAAAAACAGATGTTGCTTTCAATCAAGTAAGGGTCAAAGCAATCTGAGGACTTAAAATGTCTATATTTCTCTATCTTCGGGTCATTTCTGTGGAACAGTGCTTATCTTAGCAGTCTCTCTCAAATGTGCAAAATTATGCCTATAGACCAGAGAAATTAAAACAGTGGGCATAGATCCAGGCAACACAGGCAAATTATGGGGAAGGGTTTGAACTAAATAACATCTTTGGCTAAGTTGTGAATCACACCTGGTAACACTGTAATACTTAGCAGTATTAACCAGAGTCTCCTACTGACTGAAACATAAAAATTTGAAGCCACCTGGCTAAAGCCTATTTTATCAGCCTGAGAATAGCAGTCGGTTTATGACTTTTTATCCTAAGAGGTTTCTCTGTTCTTTATATTTGCTTCTTTGTCTACCATCTTCAAAAGATTGAGTAGTACTGACTTGTGACTGGCACATAAAGAGGAGAACTTGCAAACAATGTACTGTAGGCTCCAGCATGGACTGCTCGGAAGCTTTGAAAGTAAACTAAGACTTTGGTTTCATAGCTGCAGATGTGTGCTGTAAACCTTGACTCGGTTCACAGAAATCAGTGTTAGATTTCTTTTCCTGTTATGAAAGAGGAACAGCGTGAGGAGGCTAAAATCTGGGAGTGGAGTCATGCCAAAAAAAGGCAGAAGCCTTCTGAGCAATCTAGTAGCAAAGTTCTTGGTAGGCAAAAACTTCAGCATTACCTCTGCTGACAGTAGCAGAGAATGAAAAACCTAAATGTGTTTGGTTGTCCTAAAGATGTTGGAGAAGAGGAGAAACAACCCTCCTGTGGATATGAGAAGTGGCAGACCAGAATTTTTGCCATAGATCCTTTCTGTTGTAAATATACTAGTTTAGTCACAGTTTTTTTTCTTTCGCTTAGAAACAGTTTTCCACATTTTCTCTTTCATTCTTTTGTGTTTTTTTTTTACTCTGAAGTCAATGAGTAAATGGCAACTCTTCAGTTCAGTTAGACAGTCAGCTAGTTAGCCTTTGTGAACTCTCTCTTGCTGCCTCTGCCAACGTCATAGTAGTTCTAGTTCAAACTCATTCTTTATCATCTTTTCTAGAATTTATTTTGCTTCTAGTGAGGGAATTTCTTCTTGTTGGAGGTTACTTCCATATCTTCTCCTTTGTGTGTATCTCACTTCCCTCTGCATTTGTGATTTATTTATACACTTTTCTTTACAGGTTTATTTTTTTCTTCTATCCTTTCGCTGATCTTTGTTCAGATCATTTAAATCTTTTTTGCCCTCTTTTCACTTTTTTATTGTGACCTATTTAAATATTTGGTCCCCCCCACTGTCACTTTTTTATTTTTGTATTATTTATTTGTGCCTTCAGGTGATACTAAAGCCATTAGTGTCTGGGAGCAGGAGCCCTATTTCAGAACACTTATGTGTTTTAATCCATGCTGTTAATGCTAACATCCCCCCATTCATCCTTAGCTGCCTCCTTGAACTGATGCTTCTGTGCTGTAATTAAATCAGAACAATCATAGCGTTAGCTCATTGAAGGAAAGATGACAGAAATAATATTCATAAGAGACCTTTGGAGAGATCATCTAGTCCAGACTCCTGTTCAAAGTAAGCTCCAGTTATAGCCTTGCCTACCTGTGTTTGGAAAACTTCCAATGACAAAAAATTCCCTGGCCTGTATAGGTAACTCATCGTAGTGCTGCACTAGTATTCTAGAGAAAACAGTTTTTCTGAAGATATTTTCTAGTTTTCCGCAACTTTGTTGCTCCTTGATCAAGTTTGAGTATATTTACAAAATGTCAATTTGCTGAACCAGTATAGTCTGGCCTAATGCTATGTATTTAGGTGGTAAGAAGTCTCTAGTTGGAAACATAAATGAATTTATCCAGCTTCTACAGCGCAACGGTAATTATGAATGCCATAAGAAACAGTGATTGTGGTGTGTTCAAATGGTCAATGGAATTTTCAGTGTAATAAATGTCAGGATGAAACCCCATTTCAGATGACTGACTTCATACTCCTGCATGAGAAAAAGTCTTGTGTTGTCTTCATTATATAATATACCAACACAGAAACTTGTGACATATAAAGAGATTTTGTACAGAACTTTCCATATTAAAAGTATTTTGTTTTATTAGGCGAGTTACTGGAAATGTACTAGCGAAACAATAGACTGGATATTTTTCATTAAACATCCAATTACTTAGGCTTTTTTTTATCTTCTAGAGATTTTTATGCCTTTACAATTTCTTTAGAGATTTGTACCATAAACAATTTCTGAAAAGATGCCAAACTGGCAGAATTAGACTGGATCTTTGATGTTCAAAATTGTGTTATTCCCATATTGTGATTTAATGTGCTCTGATGAAGCTAGGCTACTTATGCACTATCTGTTTTCACAATTACTCATTCCTGTTACCAGAAGAATGCAATACATTCATCTAAGGCTCATATGTTTCTGAAATGAGTGTTTGTCTTCTAGAAGCTGGCCAGATTACTTACTCATTTCACGTATATTACAGTGCTAAGTGGAAGTGACTTGCATTTACTATTGACCCACGTGGGATTCTAGCCAATATCAAGCAACAAAAAGCTCTATATCCTTCACCAATTTTTGAATCTGCTTCTCTCTAGAGGTGAAATATTTTTAAACACTAGTTCAAGTAATAATTTAATTGATCTTTCAACTTCTGTTATTCCCTTTTCTCAGGAGTCAGTGCCTGAAACTGATTCTATTCCCACTTCAGCCACCTTGATTTTATTTTGCATGCATAGCAAAACTTGTCAATCATTGGGTTAATTCAGTGAAAGTCTATTTGGGGTTAAATTAGCCCACCACTGTCAGAAGTGAAGATCTTGAGTCTGGCTAGTCACAGAAGCAAATGACATAGAGATAATTTCAAAAATGTGAGTGGTTAACTTGAAAGTATTGTGGTTGACCAAACTGATTTTTGATTATTTATACTTCAAATCCAGGTCAGGGAAATTACTTTGACTTTGATTTTTATTAATTTATTTATTGTTGAAGCTTTAACATTTTTTTTCCCTTCCTTTCTGATTGCATCATTTTCTGGTAAATCTAGCTCACTCAGTTCCCACTGTATGTTGGGAAAAATTCTTTACTATGAGGGTGACCAAACACTGGAATGGGCTTCCTCATGTGTGGTTGATGCCCCCTCTCTGTTATTCAGGAATTCCCAAGACACCACTCATATAATGTAACATTTCGTTAGTCTTGAAATAGATAGGCAGTTGAACTTTGGTTTTTGAAGGTTCCTTCTAACTGAACTATTTTAAATATGGATTACAGTCAGAAATCTCAGGTAATATAAACCTTGATGTTGATTTTACTTCAGCAGACTGCTTGTAGCTACTAATTCTACTAGTTTACTTACAGGTTTTATTCATGCCTATACTGCTTTGGACTTCTCATAATAAAAAGGGAACTCTTGCTGTACTTCAGAGACTGCTCTGGCTTCTCTTTAATTTTTCATATTTATTCAAAAAGTTGTCTTTGACGTCTCTTTTCTAAAGTCCTGTGTTTGTGGTATCTTAACTCTAGTGGACACTATTTGATTAGAATCTGTCTAAATCCCAAAGGAGGCAGTACTTCAATCTGCGTATCAGAATGCAGGTATCAAGGTGGTTTTGCAGAAGACTGCATGTTTAGGATCATTTTTTTTGTTTTAGTTTCAGAAGCTTTTTTAAACATGTTGATTCTCTTACCCTGCTTCAAGGATGGCAATCCCCAGGATTTTAATTTAGAAAAATTTTTGTACCTGAAATTTCAGGGTACTTTTATAGCTTTATCATCCATATTGCAATTTGGTCTAGGTGCTAGAGTTAGTATCTTTACTAAAGAGTATTACAGTAATTCTGAGCCTCAGCTCTTTGTGAGATTTTTACATTTTTGCATAGACTAAAAATGACAGTTTAAATCTTCAATTCCAATAATTTAATTTCAAATGCCAGAAGACATATGCCAAGATGCTTTGGGTTGGCATGGTCCTTGAAAGACCATCTAGTTCCAAGCCCCTGCCTCACAGTGAGCCGGCAAGAACCTTGACAATTCTGTTTTTATCTACTATATAATGAGCTTTTGCACAATGATGGTTGAAATTCATATGCAGTCCTCAGTTGTTAATGTCAGTGCTCCATGTGAGTATCCCAAATTGATATAGCTGCCTTCAGCTTAAATTTGCAAGAGCAGCGGAGAATGGAATTACTTGTCTGTTCAATCAAAGTGCCCAAGTCACTTGAACAGTGGTTGAATACCAGCTAACGTTTAAGTCACTGTCTTTCAATGATAAAGAATAGGGAATATCTGATTCTTTTATACCTATGTGATTAATTTACCCAGATAATGCTACTTTATTAATTTAATGTATTGTCCTGACAGTTTCTGTTGGAACACTCCCTATTTGATTCTCATCGCGGTGCTGTTTGACACATGAGCCTGCTTGCCTTTTTCCCTTCAGGTGTCTGAGCATGGCTTCCACAGCAAGAAGCATCATCTTCTCATCTGGAAAGGCAAATTGGCAGTGCAAGTTTCCAATACTGCTTCAATTCCAATTATAAATGTTGTATGGGTTTTTTATGTATCTGTGCTACGTATATTTCACTGTTTTTCCAAAAAGGCACGATAATGTAGCAAGTAGCAAAGAGTTTTTGTAGTATGTTTAGTAACTATGGCAACCACAGAATGAGTTTTAAAACATAAGATTGACTCCTTTGCAGATTAATTGCCGTGCCTTTTTATCATACATGTAGAGTTAATAATCTGGATTTGTCTATGCACAAAATTCTCTCACAAATGTCCCCAACCTCCCCTCCCCCCCACAATGATTTGAACAATTCAAAAAAAACCTGCGCTGCAGGGATTCCTTGGGCACTGCACCTCATTGATGTCCTTATTGAGCTTGCTTAGCTGGTAAATAAACTCTGCCATCCATTATCTCTGAGCTCTGCCCATCAAGCTACATACCTTGATTTTATACATAATTACCGTTTTATACATTTTATATGTTATTGAAAGATATAGGACAACAGTATATGGTGTAGAGATGCAGTATTTTTGAGAGGGCTTTTGCCCTTTCTGAGGGGCGAATGAGCAGTGGGTGTCTTGTGGCTATTTCACTGAACTCAATCATTCAATGGGTGGCAAAGCTGAGCATTAGAACAGGCATTTCAGCTCTATCTCAGGTTCCTAATTCTGAAGTGACCTTGTTCTAAGGCCATCAGAAGATATAATTGAAATGACAAATTAAAACTATTAAAATACTGAATTTGAAATGTGCAATTAACTAAATAAGTTGTCTATATATAGCACAATCAGAAGCAGCTGGTTTTAAACAGGCAGATGCTACCTATGTCTCATCTATCTAATCAAGGCATTTTGTTATGCCTGATATTGGTCTTTGAGTTTCTTGAATATATTTAATGTAAGCCAGAAGATCTTGGTGACTGTGTGTTTTGCAAAAGCTCCTGTTTGCATAGTTGGTGGTATCCATTTGGAAGATACAAAAAATGATTCATACTTTTTGTACTACAGTTAGAGTAATCCATTTTAAAGTTGTCTTAAAATCATTATTTTACAAAACATTATGACCTACCAATAAAATCTTTGTTTCAGAATAAGTCAAACAGATTAAATAACATTGTCCTATCAGCATACTGGAAGAATGAACAGATTTTGAGTCACAATCTCATAAAATACTTCACATTCGTAATGTTACTCTTGCTTCTGTTCTATGATCTTAGCAAGCCAGTGTTCTACCATATGGTTGACTGAGATCTCAGTAGATTTCTTTTTCTTCATTGTTTGTATAGATTGGACTCGATGATCTTTAAGGTCTTTTCCAAACTGAGTAATTCTATTATCTATAATTAAAATGTTAAGGGCCACCCATTTGTACCTATTCAGATCACAGATGCTGTTGAGTAATGATGGATTATGAGCAGAAAGGAGCTAATTTGGAGGAATGACAGCTTATTTTTTCCCCAAAGAATAAGGTCCTCGATCAGAGCATTCAAAGTTGGAGAGAGAAAATTTGAAGAGATTAGCTCCTTAGTAAGATAGTGACAATGGGCTCTGCCTGCAAACAGCTGCAGAGGAAGAAGTTTCATTATTATGTTTTATTAACATGCCAAGGAATTACATGTTTATACTACTGGAGAGGAAAAAAAAAATGTACACAAAACTCCCCACAGGTGCTTAAGCTGTCTCTTACATCCAGACTTCAGGTGTCCTTGACCAAAACCACAGCATAGCTATCCAGAAGACAGCTCTCCCTGGTGACTCCTTTTGATATAAAAATTATCAGCTGCCTATGTTTGTATATTGTTCATATGCCCCAAAATGCCTTGCTCCAAGGAATCCAGGTCCTGCTCAGACCTCATTGGTTTTCTTATGAAAGGTGGTTGTAGGTGCCTTCTTTAAATTAAAGAGGAAATAGTAGTCTTCCCTTAAGCACCATCTGACAGCTGAAGTTGCTTGACCAAGACACTAAACAGTATGGCTCATCATTCTCCTCAGGCTGAGGACAATTAAATTCACACTGTTCTCTCCTATAGAAGAGCCCTACTGTTAACAGATACTTGGGTTCAAGTAGGGCATTCTTTTAAGGCACTTCTATTATCCAAAACTATTCTGCTTCTCTTTTGTTAAATCTAGGTCACTATGCAACAAGCAATGCAATATTTAAAGGGGGAACTACCAGCAGGATCAACTTTGAGTTTAAAGTATCCAAGTAAGTGAAAGAAACCCTGCCAGCAAGACTGATTTCTGCCTTTTGGTTTGTTTGTTTTGTTTTTTTTTTTTAACAGTACTTGGAGAAAGATGGAAAAAAATTCTGGAGTCCAAAGGTGCCTCTGTGCTCGCCATTTCTTACAGGCTAATTCTGACCAGCATGAGTGTTGGAGAGGTTTAGATTCTAGCTTCCTAGAATGCGTAGAAAGCCCAGAAGCCCCTCATGGTTTTGGATTTCACTTTGGGGCCAACTTCCTGAAGTATGGGCTTTACAGTGCCTAAATTGTAGGCAATGAAGTCCTTTATTGGAGCTGGCCCCATGCCTCTTTATGAGATGGTCATGGTTTTATTCCCAGCAGAAACCAGGTGTGCTTACATCTGTGTATTAAATCTAGAGTCAAAGAGGTTATGGGAGAATATATTCCCCATGTATTTTATTTCCTTTTCAAAAAACCCCACTATTTACTCAGTCATCCTTCAAAATAGTGGATGAGGAAACATATTGACAGAATACTATTTTACACAGCTATTTACTGGTGAGGTCATTAAAAACTGCCTCAATAACTATCACAGCAGTGATTACTAAGCTTACTTAAAATGAGATTTTTTGTCCAAAGTAAGAAACGTATCCAGTAGTTCTGAAAGATGCTGGGCTGGAGTCTATAGGCAGAATTCTGGTCCTTTATTGACTAAGTTTTAAAAATTGCATCTCCATATACTTGGAAAGTTACAAAGAGCAAGGACATGCAATGCTAATTTTTTTGAGAGCTGTAGGATATTGATTAGGAAGAAATGCTTCTTGTTTGCAAAACAACTACTTTTCTATTGACAGACTTTAGTTTTACATTGTCGTTAATTCTGATGAACTGATTAAAAGCCATCAACATGTTAGAATGAGACTCTGCCTGTCTAAGTCTCTGTGGCTGTACTTTTTCACCCAGCTGAGGAGCTCATTTGTGTGCTTCATTTCTTATTATTGAACCATAACATTTTGAATACTACTTCCCTTTTCCATGTTACCACACAGAAAAAGCCACATCACGTCAGACTGAGCACCAATCCATCCCTTTCTCTTGGCTTCATAGGGGCCTGAGCAACATCATGTGCTGATGTTTTCCCCTGGTAGCTGACAAATCGCAGTTTGCAGTTCAAGGATTTTTTGATCATGGATTGTTTTGTTTTGGTAGGTGGTTTTTTTTTTTTCTATGTTATTTTTTAAATTTTTTGTTTCCACTCTTCTCTCCCTAGATAACCCATACTGGAATTGCTAAATGCTTTCCCACTAGCATAAGCCCCCTTGATCTTAGCCCTGTGCCTAAATGAACCCTCTGCTAAGGCCTAGTGAAAAGAGTCTGTGTACAGTGCCAAGCTGAGGCATGGGAAGCACTAACTGATATGTAGGACAGCTTAACATGAAACTGAGGCAGAATTTAGACTGCCTGATTATAGCTGTACTGCTTTGAGACCTCCTTGATGCAATGAGTGATACCCCTGTTTCAGAGAACAATTTAAGCATGGAAGTAAATCAAGTGCTATTATCTCAGTGGCAGTCCGTGTGACTTCTGCTTGTTTCTTGAAAGCTCCTGTGGAGAAGCGTTACTGAAATGCCAGAGGTTAAAGTACAATGTTCCTAAGCACTTGAAAGAGACAGTAGGAGATCAGAGAGAGTTTAGCAACATGAATCCTTGTTCTCACTTCAGGGTTACAAACCTTTTGATTCTGAAACCTTTTGACTGGCTCAGAATCCACTCAAGTTTGCCTTTTAAGAAGCTGAAATGTATGCAATTTGCATATTATATACTTTCCCTTGAATTTTTCCCCCTTCTTTTCTCAAACATAACAGCTAAAGTTCAGGGGCTGTGGCTAAGAAGGAAGGATTCATTCTGTTTTCCTTTTCCTTTGGAGAATGTACAAATGGAGACTCTGTAATCAACATGAAACCTCTACTGAGCATTATGAAGCTGGAGTCATAATTCATACCTTTAGCAAAAGAAACTATAATTGCTAAAAGCCTGAGTGACTCATGCTTTATGCTGCTTATTCTTTGGGCAGTGTGGTTGTCCTAACTTCATTATGGTTTTCTATGAAGAATTTGCTCAGCTTCTAGGGAAAAACATATATAAAACACATATAAAACATGCCCATAATGGTGTTAGTCTTTCTGTCTCTATTGCCTTTTCAGTATGTTATCAGGATTGGCACCTGCCACGAGCACTTCACGTAACCGTATAGTCAGGAGGCATATTATGAGCTGTTAAATTAGGAGTTTAAACATAACTAGCAAGATAACTAGCCTCAGGATCAGGACTTGACTCTTCTGAGCTTTGAGCTGACAGCCCTTCTTCCCTTTCTGTTCGTTGGACATTAAATAAGCAGTTGTTTAGCCTAAAATCTTTTCTGAAAGAGTTTTTGGGACTTTATGCACTCATCTAGGGTAAGATTGGAGGCAGCAGGGGCTGTAGCGACCATGCCCTAGTCAAGTTCATGATTTTGAGGAATGTGGGCCTGGCAAAGAACAGAGTCAAGCAGAGTGGTGCAAGCATTTCTGTCAGTGCGTGCGGTTGACCTTTTGTGTCAAGTGACAGAACAATAACCAAAGATGTGAAAACGGAAAATTGATTTGAAATTATTTGCTTTTTCTGAAGAAGCTCTTGCTTCATAATCTGATGCTGGACTTTAGTTCATCTGTCAAAGATAAAACGATAGTATCTGTGCTGATGAAAAGAGGTCTACAATGATGAAGTGTTTCTCTCTGTTTTTTTTTTTTTTCTGTGGAAAGGGAGGTTATTACAATTGTATGTGGAAAAGTCTTGAGGCAGAGGTACGCCTCTGGACCAGAGGGACTTAAAATTATCAGTTTAAGCATTGTGGGAGAAAAAAAATCTGAAATCTCATTCATTTTTTCTTTTAAGTACTTTATTATCAAAGCAAATGTAACTCAAGCACAGTGATGTAATTGTTTTAAGCATTCCCCACTTCTGTGTATTCTTCTGATGTGCTTTGTATCTATTTTTGAGTCTCTTCTCATGTATGTGAAATAATAGCCAATGTGTTCTAATAGTTAAATTGCATTTAGGTGCAGCTTATTAATTAATATATATATATATTTTTAACAAGCCAATCCTCTTTTATTTGACTAGATCCTTGCTGCTACTTTTTAACTCTCTCCCTTGAGTTCTGATTTGTCCCAAGATTGCTTAGAAATTTCAGGTGGTTTCCCTGTTTCACCCTGCTTTCCCTTGATAAAGCAGAGAGCAAAACTCTGCCTAAGGATAGTGGGAATCACAGTAAAAGGATGTACTAAAGCATATATAGATTCTGTAAAACATTTAATATGTTGACTTTTGTGACACAAGGATCCCTTGAGTGATGGTGGGAAATAGTAAGGTCAAGCAAAAAAAAATGAAATAGATACTGCAGTTTCTATTTTCTTCATGACTCCAGAGGCACAGCAGCCAGCTGTTGCAGATTCAAGCTGACTTATAATTTGCTTTTGAGTCTAGGAAGGATTATTTAGGGGCAGTAATCAGTCTCCTGTGAGGTACTCACTCTTAAAAACTAGCATAGATATAATATGAAGGCTATATTCTCAAATGTTCAACAAATGTATGAAATGGATGGTCATATACCTTTATGTTGAGGTCCAGTCTGTGTGCTTTTATTTATTAAAAAAAAACCCAAAGAGTATATGTGTTATTGTGAAGAAAAGCTCACTATTCCAGTTCTTATGAAGGGTGATCACAGAGCCTGATGCAAACAAACTATTTCCTGAGTAAGTTCTAAATGTGCTGAGAGTGGCTCATAAAATGGCCTGCTGGGACCCTGTGGTGTTTTCACTGATGATGCCCGCACTGATGCTTTTTGGACGAGATAATATTTCTGTGCACCCTGATGTTCTGGAGCTTGGTGTTTGTTTCATATCCCCAAATTACTTATTTGAGCAAATTACTTATTGGGAAAGAGCTTCAGCAGAGTATAGTTCTAAATCAGAGGAGAATGACTGGATCTTCTTATTTCTTAGAGCTGTGTTGAAACAGGGCTGTCTAAACTCTCCACCGATATACAACAGTACAACTGGAGAAGCTCTGGAGAGCTGAGAGCCATTTCTTCATTGTAAGTAGAAATGATAAATTACAGTAACACATATGAACTTGATTGCTTTGGGTTTAACTCTCAATAGTCCAAATATTATACTGTACAGGTAATATATGAAAGATTATATGTAGTGCTTTAAACATGATGTCAATATATATAAATATAGCATTTTTTTTCTGCAATAACTATTTCCTGCAAAATGCATTTAAAAAAAAAAAACAATAGGTATTTAAATAGACAGATGATGCCTTCAGCTCTGTTGATTCTGACAACTCCTTACATTTAAGCACCCCTTCACTGTTACTATTTGGAGCAGGTTCTAGCATAGCTATTTTTTTCTGCTTGTGAGGCCCATTCAATACATAGTATATTATGAGCAGGCATGCTGAAAATCTACTGGACGCAACCACATAAACAGTTGGCATCATCAGTAACAGTTACCACTTCAGACCCCTTGAAAAATCACCCTTCCCAGGAGTTTGAAAAGTGAAAGTTCACAATTCACTGTTATTCTAATGTTTTTTGAATTTAGCTGTAAGAAATTTATATGCTTTCAGGAATTTATTCAGTATTTCAATAGTAGTTTAAGAAAAAAACACCAGGTTTTTCCTCCAAGGATAGGAGGAGAGAAAAAGTTAGTAATATCCTCAAGTTCTCATCTCTTTTTATTTGATGAAGCCTCAGAAACACTGCATTTTTACCATCATTCTTCAAATTATCTTTACTCCACATGATTTAATAGCATATTTCAAGGAGAATATCATCACTGGAAATTAAACATCAAAATGAGTAACATTTTTGTCTGAATGATTTAACACCATGAGTGCTAGTACCTTATCATCTTTGTATGAACTGTCTTCCCAGCAGCCATGTGGTCACAAAGTGTGGGCAAAGGAAGGGACAGAAGCTTACCTTTGGCAGCTTTGTTTCCTCAATATTTTTCCTTTTTTTCCTTAGAGTAGATCTGATGTGGTTACAGACCATGGCTGTGTCATTTTCTCAAGGCTTGTCTCAGAACAAGAAACTTTTCATGTAAATACTCCATTGAATAAGTCCATTGAAAGGACTCTGCTCAATACCTTGTGGGAACAGAGCTTTAACACAACATTTGGAGTAAATATGTCAGTATAACAATATGTAAAATTGGTGTATGGAGAGCATGGGTATTTTCTGACCAAAGATGCCTAACAGTTTTAAAATACATTTTTATAGTCTAACTTATTGTCTGGGTAGATTGCTATTCAGCTCTTTGCTACTGTAGTTGCTCGTTAACTAATACGACCAAACTGAAGTGTTTTGTGGAAAATAAGTCCCTGGTGTAAATACTCAGCTTATTGATCTCCTCCCATACTCAGAAAATAACCTTTAACCTTTTTACACCAATTAAAGACAGAATTGTTGTCTAATTCAAACAATTTGACATAAACAGATTTTTTTTAACAAGTATCAAATAAATCAATTATTTAAAGGGAATTTCCTTTCTTCTGCAATGAATATTTAGCCTGCTGTAAAATCAAAGCTAATCTTTACTCTGTTTTCCTGTCTTATCACACAACAGATAAATGTTTCCTGCAGATACTGTGCTATACCAGAGCATCTGCCTCTGTATGAACACGCTGCCAAAGAGCCTTAGTGAGCAGTCAATTTGTGCATATGACAGGTTTATTACTTTATCAGTTATTTGCTCAAGGACTATTTTGTTATATGCAAATTATTGACATAAATTGGAGCAGAATTGATTTATTAAGGAGTTTAAATGCATCTTACACCATTTGGTATGTGCATTTTTATTATGCAATGTGTTTACCTCTAGAATATTGGCTTGTCTGAGAGCTGTTCTTGTAACTATAGTATTTGTTAGTGTAAGGATAATGCTGATTTGTGTGCTTTTAAGTTGGACAGCTTTCTAGTTGGTCTGAACACAGAGCATATGAGGTGAATAGAGAATTCTGACTTGAGATTCAGGAGTTAAAAACTCTTGTGGTGTTTTTTTTTTTTTACCATACTTGATGTTTGGTAATTCAAGAAGAGAAAGTTCAGATCCTTATGTATGGACAAAAAGGACTTCTGCCAGCTGGTTCCATCAACTTGATTCAGTACCCAGTCTTTTTAATTCACTGGGTAACAGTTCTTTATCTACTAGAAAAACCTGCATCTAGTTTTTGGTGGTGGAGTTATAGAGTCCTAAAAGACTTCTGTATCCTTCCTTTCTGAAAATTTTCCACTCCATCTCTTTCTGCTTACACTTAGCTGGTAGAACAATCATTCGTGTTAGAAAAAGGTGCTGACAGGATAGTCCCTTCTTTTCATACAAAATTACCAAATTTTCTGATTTTCCTGCATCTTAGAAAGTAGTGATTTGCTTGAACCAAGACAAGTACTTCAGATGTATAATGTAATGCAAAGCAAAGGACAGAAATTCCAGAAGTCTCTAAAATTTTATGTTCAGAGAAAGGTAGGGAAGAAAATGGGAAATAAATTTCAAAAAATTCATGTCAGAAAAGCTTTGCTCTATTCTTTTTCCCGCATGGGTTGTACTAAAACACTCGCATTTCTAAGAAGATAAATTTCTGCTACTGTTTCTCTAAATTATAATGAATACAGGTTAACACTTCTTCAAATTTCGTTAACATATTAGTTGCATCTGATCAAAGTTTTGTCTCAAAGTTTACTAATATTTTAAATTTTGATTGAAGCCCAGACAAACTGACCCAGGCTTTTTCATGTGTTCCAGAACTGATGAAATAATGTTCTAAGGAGTCTTTAAAGATCTTAATGGATTTTCCACTCATGCATGATTCTGTAAATTACAGATACAGGATGTAAACTTCATACTGTTTTCTCAGTAATCCCTCATGATTTTTTTATGAATTATAGGTGATCTATCCAAACTGTACATATATGGAGAAAATTATTATTAGGGTTATTTCCTAGCTTGAAATCTGATGAAATTATGGTTCATACTTGACATCTTTTTATTATGTTTTATTTTTTATCCGAAAATAAAAAGATACATATGCACCATACTGAAGTGTGTCCAGAACTTTTTCAAACCTGAAAGATTGAATGATCTAGTTAGTTCCTACTGCAGTGGTACAGACTGAAGATCTGCTATTGCTAGCTAAAGGACTTGATAACATCCTTCCTGCTAGGATGCTTAGGCTGCCATTCTGCTAAATAATTATCATTATTGTCATCAATTCATACTTTATTTAATAGAAATTAAAGCATTTAATGGAAATCAATAAATACACGCTAACATTCAATGATATACATATTCCAGATTTGGTATGCTATCCAAGAATGGAACTTGATAAATTAAAGAAAAGCAAAAGACATTTTATAGAGAACATCATATTCCTTATTGCTGGTAGTCTCATAGTCCTTTTTAATTTGGAAATACAGACTGCGTGGAGGAACAAACTATAAATGTCCTCTCTTAAATGTCACCTTAAAAACAGGGAGTACATATTAGCTGCGTGATATTAGGGAGCTAGATTAGTTCCTGGCCAAGACAAGAGCTTTTCTCTCTAACTCTTGTGAAGCTGATCTTACAGTAACTCCTCCTGGGTTTTCAGTCTGGTTTTTCTTTATGCTTACACTGTTGAGAGCACTACTGACTACATCAATAATTGTGGGAAGCAGTTGAGGCAGTTTCATGCATTGGTTTTCTCCTCTTTCTCTGCTGAAAGTACTTTCTCAGCTACAAAGTGCTTAATTCTTGAGTTCTCCTGTTTTATCCAGGAATTAAATAATTTAATTAATATTCTTTACGTGCAACTAACATTGTGTTTTTGCCAACCTAAAGGATAAAGTTGAGTATGTAATTCATGAGTTGATGTTGGTGAATAAGTATGAAATAGAAGTTTGAGGGCTCTAACTTCTATCAATAAACTCTCCTTTCGATTTCAGATGCATATAAATTCCAAATAAATGTACTGTTCAAGTGTGCTATTGTCAGGTTTCAGTTGGATCCTTCTAAAGTGCAAGTATCTGATATACTTGTGTTTTTTAAAAGGTTTGGTTTAGTAAGGTGATACATTGAAAGGAGTCCTGTATGAGCTATACCCTCAGCTGATATAAATCAGTCATCAGAATAATGCTTTGTATATGCAAATGACTTTTGATAGGGTGGCCAGGGCCCATATTACCAATTCAGTTTTTGTTTTTTATTAACTCTTTTTAAGTCTTCACTGTACTACTTTTAAAATAATGCACATTTACTAAATTCAGTAAAGCTAAATGAACTTAGCTTAAAATACTGCAATTGTAGCTCCATTTTTAGCTTGACATCTTTGAGCTGCGTATTGAGCAGTTTCAAGCTGCAAAATCTATCTTTTCTTAACATTAAAATAAATGAAACTCCAGATGAATTTAGAAGTAAATTGTCTTCAAATATGTTGTGGACTCCAGACTTCCATCTTACTTTTGGGGAATTCTCCCTATCGTGAATGATACTTTGAAGAATGAGAAGTTTGGAGAAAAAATGTGGGAGTTTCTGGCAGCTGAAACAAGTACACAGTTTTTTAGTACAAGTGGTGTGCAGTGCCATACCGTACCTAGTAGCTTCACAGTAAGCAGGGATTTCCATGCTTCACTATGCAGTCTCGTAAGTGCATCTCTGATGTAAGTCCCTGGCACTTCCATGCTGGGCTGTCTGCAAAACAAGCTCTTTCTACATTTGTAACTTCACTTTGAAAAGAAACAGTCCTAAATTTTGTGAAAATAATTGCTGAAGCTGACACATAACTTGTGTGGAGTTCGGTTGGGAGGTGGTGAGGAGCTGCAGGCATTAAAAGAGAGCAAGGTTTTGTCTTTGTAGCATTGATCTCGTAAATATGCTGAGAATAGGAAAACTACTTCAGTACTGCTAGTCAAAAATTTCAGCAAATAATAGTGAAAATGCTAGGAATGAGGAAACTGGAGTTTGGTGACAGATTCAGCATTCAGGCAGTTATTGGCAGGTGAAGGGAATGCTGTTGTTCATCTGTGTAAGCAAAATGCCATCAAGCAGACAGAATAAGGGTAAATCATGGTCTGTGCTGCTGAGTAGTGGTGCTGCCTACTTTCAACTCTATGCTTTCCTTCTCTTCTCTTCGGAAAGTTAACACAACTATTTTGCTTGTGCCTCTTACCTTTATATCTGCACTAGATCAATATGATAAACCTGAGTCAGGGCATTAACTTAAATACTTTTTCAGTATCTTCAAATATCGTATATTGTTTTCCCGGTATATATGTAATTGTATTTATGCTGCATAAAGCTTTTCACCTTCTTTGTCTAAAACCAATTTTATATTATGTAGGCTATAAAATAAGTACTGCTCATGGATATAAAAATGCATATACGTACGTAACTTACATGCAGTGTTATACAAAAACTGTAGCGGTAAATACCATTATATATGTTTTCCTAATACTTACATAATTATATGAAAAATCCCATGTTTTTTAAGGAGAAAGGTCATCTCTCCTTCCTTTTCCCAAAAATTCACAATTCCCGGCTCAATGCGATCATTCAGTGACATGAAAACTTCAGTGTCTGATTACTTCCCATAGTATCTATGGGTGCCTCTGAACCACATCTGTGATGATCTTCCTGCTTCCCATATTAATTCTGTGTCTCAATTAAGAGATTTCAGTTCTTTAAAATAAACCCTACAACATATGCCTGTGTGAATGCTTCCTGCTGGTGGTTTATGGCAGAGCAGCACTACATTCTCAGAACACTCCTCCTGATAATATGCTACTCTCTTTAATGACACAAGGAAGCTATCTATCAGAAGTAAGTTATCTGCATTTACTTCAACATTAATAAATAAATCCTATTTTTATTAAAGAAGTAGATTCAAAGAGGAAAAACAGATGGCAAGTTGTTGGAGCTGCCCTGTTTAAAGTCTCCAAAAAATATTATTTTTTTCCATACTGTGAAAAAGGAGATTGCAATCCACTTTCATTCCCAGCCCAGAATCCATTAAATTACTGAACTGAAGTAGACTCAGTTTTCATCTTATCCACTATCCTGTTTCCAGTATTGCCTATGGCAGATTCTTCAAGGATGAGTTGGAGAAAAAAAATATATATATATATTAAAAAACACTCCTCAAAAATATGTATATCATTTTCTTTCTTTTTTTTTTTTTTTTGTTCGGTACACTTTATGTGAACAACTTGTGTTGAAATTGAAGATATATACTTCATGCCTTAAACACCTCTGGATAGGCTTTGAGAGGGAATTCTTACAAGCACAGCCATGTGATGCAAGTGTGGTCTTAGGAGCAGCAGGAAAGTAAAGGTGAGAAAATGTAACTCTAGCTTTAGTACTGGGTAGGAAGGAACAATCAGTTAACCCACACAAGTTAAGCAGTAATGAAGATATTTTGAGGAAATCAAGTTCAAAGCTGCGTGACTTATTTCCAATGCTAAGTACTTCTAGTTGGTTCAGTGGCACAAAATAAATGTGAAATAAATGCATTGTGTTTTATATCATAGACAGTTTAATTTCAGCAGCTTCTCTGAATGAGCAAGGAAAAGTAATCTGGTAAACCACTTCCTCTTATTTCTTGTATTCTGCATGTCTCAGTGATATAGTCAGATAGAAAATATAGCATTCTGTTTAATCTAGTGTTTTAAAGTATTCTAAACCGTCTAGTTACTTTATGGAGTGTGTGCCGTTTGTTTCCCATTATATCATGACTTAAACACTGCTGTCTTCTGAAAATAGTTCTCTGATCAGTAAATGATCCAGTCAAAATCTAGCAATTAAGGACCAGCACATGGATTTGCCTTCTTTCTTCTTTAGAGAGTACAAAACATATAAATGAGTAAAATGTTGCCAAGACAAATTTTATACAATAAAGCAAATTCAATTTTTGAAATGGTAGCGAACAGCAATCTTCCTTTTCTACTTTTGATTCCTCTTGGCAAGCTAAGGAAATAAACAAAAAGAGGGATATACATCTAATAGAGTAGAACAACTTGTTGTCTAGTAAGGTAAATAGAATAATATCCAATAGCAATGACTTATTCAGAGACTCATTCCAAGCAGGACTCTTCTGAAGCCATTTCCCTGCAGACTTTATGCTAAACCTTTTCCTTGGAAACTCTTTAAAGATTAATAAATTAGATGTTTCCATTAATTCTGCATCAATTTGCTGTGACCCAGGTGCAAGGTTTTGCACCTTGGTGTTGTGCCCTCCTATGAGGGCAGTCTGAGAGCTGGGGCAGTCCAGCCTGCAGAAGAGACGAATCCAGGGAAGACCTGAGAGTGGCCTTTCGGTTTCTGAAGGGGGTTTATATGAAGAAAGGGGACAGACTCTTTAGCAGGGTCTGGGGTGATAGAACAAGAGGAAATAGTTTCAAACTAAAAGAGAGGAGGTTTAGACTGGAGGTAAGGAAAAATTTTGCTACAAACAGACTGGTGAGGCACTGGCACAGGTTACCCAGAGAGATGGTGGGTATCCTGTCTCTTGGGACATTGAAGGTCAGGCTGCACCAGGCTCTGAGCTCCTGATGGAGCTGTAGGTGTCCCTGTTTGTTGCAGAGAAGTTGGACCAGCTGGCCTTTAAAGGTCCCTTCCAAATCAAACAATTCTGTGATTCTATGGTAATTTGTACTGGTTGCTTTGTTGTTAAGAGACTGCTTTACAGCAGTAGCACAGAAAGCTCTGGCACGTTGTAGCTTTTAATTTACACCCATAATTCACACTGTTTACTTTTGTCCTATGCTTATGTGAAGTATTAAACTATTTTTTAAAGCAGAACCCTAGTAGAAAGTTGAACCCTACCTGAGGAAAACAAATCTGTGACATATCCTGAGGTTAGGAAGACCATAAAAGAAGCGTGACCTTGAGTCTTAACAGCATTTTATCTTTAGTTTCACTGTTGAGCTACTGTTGATCAGAGCAATTATAAAACCTGTATTTATTTTATGGGGTGTAGTAGAGATACTGTATGTCTATTTAAGGCCTTATGAGTCAAACCTAGAACCATAAAATCAAGCTCAAATGAATAAGGCAAAAAGGACAGTAAATTGCTGAATTAGTGCCAAAATGAAAGAAAATTTCACTTTGGAAGCCATTACATTTTGACAATTTGCAATTTTTGCATTGATTTTAAGGTGATTGTGATTTATACAGATCTAATCAGTGCGTATCGCTTATAATATTAAAGACAGTGTTTTGATGCCCTTTTTTTCTGGCACTATGCTTCAGTTTACACCTCTCAACCCACTTTTATATGGGCATTTCCAGTTGTCCAAAATAAGGTTCCAGCTCTACCCTGAGTTGTTAATCATGTAGACTTAAGTAGTACACATATGCACAACCCTTTTGAAGTTACAGTCTGCATTGTATGCATTAACTGTATTAGCAGTGCTTTCACACACTAGTTTTCATATTTTCTGTTGATTTTTTGATTGTTGTTGTTGCAAGCAGATAAATGCATGTTTTGAATGCTTAAATAGTACTTTATATGGTATAAACTTGTGGTTTATAATAACAGTAAGTGGAAGTAAAGGCAAGGTATTAGAACTAATTCATATACAGAATAGCTAAATGAACTATGGCTATCTATCAAGTGGCTAATCTTGCTTAAGTGGTAACTTTTATGAAAGCGAATGATGCATGGTTGCTGACAGGTGTTCATGCACTTTGTATTGTTATGTCTTTGGAATGCTTCCTTTGAAAAATATCCATGTCTTGATAATAAAGAGCCTTAAAGAGGACCACAGATATGATTACAGTTCAATTGGAAGCCTAATTCAGATCTGACTTTTTCAGAATAGTTTTCAAATAATCTTCAGTAAAGTGATTTCAGATCTGTTGTCAATAAAAGTATCTTCTTGTGCCTCAGGCAGGTAAATAAATTCCTTTCAAATGAGAATGGAAAACAAGTACAGTTTGTTAAGAATACTCAAAATACTGTCTTCTCTCTGTATTATATGGTAAGGCTGTGAATAATATAATTTCTTATGAGAGTTCATAATCAAGGCTAACAATTTATGATATATTGTTCAAATATTTATAATCTTAGTAGTACTTTTTCTAGCCCCCTCACCTCCTTAGAATTTAACTCAATTATACACGTGGTCAATATTTCTCCTGCTCAGAAGATTACCCTGTTAATCACTTGGAAATAAGTAGGAGTTGGATAAAGCTGGTCTCGCACATGCAGTGCATTTGGCATACTAAAAAACTTTGAACTGGTCATGATTTTGTAAGAGAACATTTGACTCTTGCATGAACTAAGCATTGTTATAGTTGTTCAGCATATTGAAAAACAACAATGTCAGTAATTGACAAACTGTTTTTCTTAATTACGTTTGCATGCATAATTCATAAATGTAATTTGTGGACAAGAGAGAAACAAGGCTAAGACAAAAAAATACCATAAATCTTCACAAAACATAATATAACTATGTAAGGTATTTAATATGGTTATTGCTAAAGTGATTTTTTTTTTTTTTTGTCATAGAGCTAAATAATGTCTCTCTTAAATAGTTAGAAAGTCTCAATCTGTATTAGCCGATGTGGTAAATCAGTCTGTTCTTCTGTTAAACTATTCCTTTCTAAGTATGCAAGAACACAGTTGAAGATCCATCCAACAAAAAGCGAGCTAGAAATGCTCATCATATTCATGTGAGCTGCTGAAGCCATGTTACAAAGGGACGAGTGGCTGCTCTTCATCTCCCAGCCTGACCTCCTTGGGATGGTGACTCAGTCATTCAGCTCGTCAGAACATATTAGGGGACAGCCTGTGTTTACTGGAGACAGCAAGATATGTGCTGCATAAGCTTAACATTTTTAATCAAATTAACTTTTATATTACGTGTCTGCAGAATTTGACTGAAGGCCTGCTGAAGAATCTCTGTAGTTTCAGAGCATTTAGGAAAAATTTTCAATCTGAAATCCCCAAAGCTGCCTTGAAGCAAAAGAATAGAGAAGTCAGAAAGTGCTATAAATACATAAGCAGATGACTCAATGTGTTGGCTTATTTATGGATGTTATCTTGACTTGCACAGGAATGCTATTTTGTGATCCCAATGGGTTTGCCATCCTAAAAGAATGGTCTGTACTCATAATAATATTAATGAAATATCTCAACAGAATAGTCATTATTTTAATATATTTGGGAGGAAGGGATTTGTCTTTGTGTGGTTGGTTTTGTTATTTTGTTTTTAACTGTTTGGAACAACCAAACTTTCTTGGTGAACACTTTATCTTTGAGAGCATGCGGAATATAGACCAGCCAGCTTTAACTTCAGATTCTGTGAAAGTACTGAAGGTATCAGTCTTTTCAAACTCCTAAAAAAGTATGGGAGATGAATGACAGTCAGCATAGTTCTGTAAGGAACAAGTCACATACAACTAATTACATTTTTTCTGATAATAACAAATTCCTTAGATGAATTACCAGCAGAAATTTATTTTCATGGTGACCCTCTTTCTACGTACCTTGGAGTGAAGTGTGTAACTCTCATGTAGGTGAAATGTTCACTTATTTGTTTTAATGTATTGGTTTTATCAGTTGGGTTTGTGGTGTTCTTTTTTTTTTTTTTTTCCCAGTTCTGTGGCAGGTCTCTAAAAGTCTTTGATTGAATTTTAGGGACTATTCAATATTTTTATGAATGCTTATTAAAGTTGCGGGTGACAGCAGTGTGAAATGAACCAAGAATATGCTGAAGAACAGTAAAAGATTCAAAATGACTAATTCAAGATACTGGTTAAAAATGTATTGCATTTGTCCTCATTGAAAATCAGTTTATATTTTGATTAAAAATAATCTACTTATTCACAGAATGAGATAAAATTGGAAATCGTTCAGAAAAAAGAATATAGGCAAATATAGGATATAACATATAAATTGTAATTAACAAATATTGCATTACCATAAGAGAGTATGTGTGTAATATATCACAACGAAGATGTATATTTAAGGTATGTACGTGCAGTACTCAGAGCCATGATACATTTTGCAGCCTGTGGAGTTTAAGAAATCATTCGATGCTGTACTTAGCATTGGGAAGGACTAGCCATGAAATATAAATTGGCTGCACAACTCAAAGGGAAATCAGCAGGAAGAGAAGGAATGAAGAAAATAGGGATGTGAAAATGTGAAAACGTTTTCTAGTGCTCAAAAGAGTAAGGGAACTCATTATCACTCAGTAGGATGGGTAAAATAGGCAAAAATGATCTTAAAATACAGCAAGGAAGATTTAAATTAGACAAAGAGAGACTTCCTAGTGATAAAAATCATGAAGCAGTTGACTAAATTATCTGGAGGATTACCTCTCAAAGCTCTGTTTATGCCTACAGTCTGTATTTCTGTTACATGAAAGAAGTTGTTAAACAATGACACGTTCATAGTTTTATGGGTATTTCAAATCCAAACCAAGCTCCCAGCTTTTCTTACTAAATATAAATATTGTAAATTCAAGTTGCCAAAGATCTCAAACCATATTTTTGTATGCTTGTTTGTCTTGTTTTAGCTCCTTTTAAAATGACTGAGCGGAAACTACTCCCAGTCCAAAATTTGAGTGTATACACTCTAGAAATTTCTGGAGAGGATTTCAACCCTGTATTCAGGTTTGAATTATGCATCTTAAATCCCTATCTGATTTGGAGCTATTTTGTGCAAGAAAGCATTTGGAATTAATTATTTTTTTTGCAGGTTTTAATTAGAAAAAGAATCTCACTGATTACATTCTCCCCTTCAATTAGCTAAAATAATTTTGCTTCTGGGCTTATACCTTGCATGCCAAATTGCAACTAAACATGCATAGTTAAGCCTGATGGTAATATCCCTGAAAATGGAGCTCAAAATGGGAACGCTCTGAGATTTTAAGCCACACAAGAATGAACAATAATGCTGTAATGTTTCAGGACAATCTGTAAGATTTTTTTTTTCCTCTTTCCTTTGTTCCCAGAAGAACACTTAGTTTTATATAATGCATGAATACTAAGATTTGTGATGGGAATACTTCACATCTACAAATGGCTGTCCCACTGGGATTTGTAGCACTGTTTTAGATTTCTGTTTCCTGCTTCAGATTTCTAGTTCAGTTTCCTGAAGCTTCACCATCACACCAAATGCCGTTTCAGAAGAGTTCTGTTTTAGCACTTTTCTGCATTACACATAGTCCTCCTTATATATCTAGATTGGATTACACTGAATCACGCTGACAAATTAATTAAAAAACATGGTCTTGTCATATGAAAAACATATTAAAAAAAAAAAAGAGTAGCAAGTCTACTAAATGTATGTTATTGTTATCAATTTGTTTGTATTAAATCTTGGATCTTCCTTGTAAGAGACAATTTTGGGGAGAGAGAATTTTGTATTCATAAATGAATTAAACTCAAAATATTGATTAATGAACACACCAGTGAAAATCGAGCCAGCACTGTCAAAATCAAGACAGAATCTGATGTCTAACTAAAATGTTTTAAGATTCTGTACCCTATTTCAGTTTCTTCATTAATATCTTCTTTTCCAGACTGATTCAGTTTAAAGCAGGATTCCTTGTCTATTAAAAAAAAAAAGAAATCAACCAGAAACAGAAGACAAAACAACAACTATCATCATCTTCACACATCTCTGCAGATCCTTGCTTCCCGCGTATCTTGATTGCGTTCTCTCATTCTGCTCTGAAACTCTTAAGTTCCTACGTTTTCTGTCTCTTTTCAAAGCCAAACTTGCTGCCCGGATTCATCAGGTTGCATCTGGGCTACTCATTTTTCACTTCTCTTGCCTGGGGAATTGTAATCTCGCTCCCCACACATCCATAAGGAACATCACAGACAATCATTTTGGAAGTAAAGATTCATTTTTGTTCTGAGCTTGTAGAGCACTTGAAATGTGTCTGGGTGCAACGATAATACAAAACATTGTAATTGTGTCTTATAATTACAACTATCATGTGATAGAGAAAATATTAATGAAATATGTACTTTCTGTAGAGTGGCATGTTTGTTGGTGTTTTTTTGTTTTGTTTTGTTTTTTCAAAGACTGTATACTGTCAGTTTTGGTATGGCAGTGGAATATTCTGATAGCAGGATAGCATCCCTATACCCTGTTTGAGCCTGGCTTAAAAAAGACGATTGTAGCATCAAACTGCTACTACTCCTAGGTTTGGCAAATAAATGGTTTTAATTTTCAATAAGAAATAGACAAATAAAAGCTCTATGTAAGAACATGCAAAAACTGAATTTCAAATCTGTGCTCCACAGTGAGAAACGTCTTTTGCTGGAAATGGAGCAGGAGCAGCAGAGCACAGGGAGCATAACATAGATTGATGCTGGAAGATAGTCACCTCTATTTTTTGTTAAGCACTTGTTAAGTACGACTAAAAGTGGGAGGTGGGGACATAAACAAATACGAATAGAAGTAAGAGGGTGGCCTTTCAGTATTACAGCCTGAATTGCTCAAGACCAAGACTTTGAAAAATAATTATACTGTACTAAAACACAAGGCTAGGTTTAGGCTAGTCTATTTTTTCTTGGTTTTATTATTTATATGAGGGCTGCTCTGAATGAAATGTCTCCTGTTTTATTATGTTGGCCCGCAGTGTCAGAGGTGGGTGTTGGTGGCAAAAGCACATAGCTAATGGTGGTGACTATGTTGAAAAATACTGCTTTGTAGCTCAGAAATTGCTCTATCTTTGTATCTATTTTAGTGTCCATGGAATTAAACAGGAGGTGTTACTTTCGGAGCGACCTATATATATGTGTGTGTATATATATATATGGTATGCATTTTAAGATGCATCTTTTATATCACTGTTGTTGTATAAACAATGTTTAAACCTCTGAGGAGATAGTAAGTAAACTTCTAAAGACTGCCCTTAACCAAGTTTGGAAACAAATCCTGATTTACTTAAGAATTAGGTAGGAGCACAGAAATTTCATCCTGGAAAAAAGGATATCCTCTTTCTAGAACTTGCCAAAATCAGATTCTTCAGAAAGGCCCGTAGCTGACAGATACACCATGGTACATCTTTCTATACATCTAATCCTTATTTCAAACATCTAGAGAATGTGCTCCAGAGTTTAGATCAACTTGTAATTTTCCTTCAAAAGTATATATTATCATTAATTACACAATTCTGCTATTCATTGATACATTCATAATGGTTTAAAATCTCATTTTATCTGTAGAAACTTTCTGTGGGAGACTTTGCAGTTAAAGCTCATTTGTTTTCAGTATCTCATTTTGTTTAGAGGATGCCTTTGTTGTCCTGAATACAGAAAATACCAGTTAGCCTTTGCTTTGAACTTTTAGGATGATTTGATGTTTTTTTGATTTTGCTGTTAAATAAGAGGGATCAAATCCAGAATGTATCCAAAATAAGGAAGGGGTGTGGAAATAAACTTTTAAATGGTTCTTTTAAGAACTGCGGAGATGACATGAGGCATGTGCTTTCTGTGTTCATACAGGTAATTGTTTAAGACTCCTCTCCCCGTCATTCCTAACAAGTGTTCACCTGTAGACAAGTCTGTCATCATTTAGTCGTAGAAAACTCTTTTGGCACTTTCTGTGGCAAACAGCATAAGTGTGTACACATGTGCTTGAGTCATTTGATGAAGACCTCTGTAAATAATGTATTTCTCTGTGTTCATCTTTTTGCAAGTTATTTTCTTCTTTCCGTTTTGCTCTGCAGTCAATAATCTGATATTCCTCAGTTTGTTAATGTCTTTGTGTTAGTTAACTTTGTAAACACTGCCTTCGATTTGCTGTATGAAGTACCCCAACTAACATATAAAAATAGAGAAAGAAGGAAAAAATCTTTTTTTTTTCCCCCACGAATGCTGATATTTAATAAAGAATGGCAAAGAAGGCCAGCTATAAATCTGGAAAAATAAAAAAACTCAGATAACATGGGGTCATTCACAGAGTGTCTTTTTCGTAGGCAACAGAATAGATGCTTGCTCTCACATGACTCTCTGAGATCTACATTGGGCTGATAAGAGTCTAACATAGCACACGTATTGTTTTAGACAAATTAATTCCTCACTGATGCTGAGGGGAAGTTCTAGTTAGTAATCACTGGGACAATTGCTCCTAAAAGTAATCAATCAAATAGCTGAATGCTTTGAATCATGAAGTCAAAAGAGATCTCATTTGCAGTAGAGATAGCTCTTGCTCAAGTAGTATTAGAATTCTGTTATCAGATCTGCTTTTACCAGTTTTGGAAGGAGGGAACCGTGCAAGGAGCAGCTGGACAGTATTTGTTCTAATGTGAGCTAATTCAACAACTTGCTGCTGCTGAAAGGGTTAGACTCATTTCTGATTTTAAAATTGACCCACTCAGGATCAACTCTGTCACTCATATGGCCTCACTGCCAATTACTTCTACCCACTAAACCCGCAATAAAAACATTATTAACTCTACTAAAGAGTCTGGTTCTTCCAGCAGCAACAGTCTGTTTCCATTTCCTTTGAAAGAAGATTAAAAAGCTCTTCTGTGATGAGCTCTTTTTCAGCTGCTAATTTTTCACCCTTCCCAGGGTGAGCCAGTTAATTCCTTTTGGCCTTTCTCTATTCAGCAATCTTTCCTCCTCCCCTTTCATTGCACGTACTTCCTGCAGCAGGTATAACTGGTATTTTTTTTATTTATCTTGCAAGTGTGGAGCTCGCATTTATTTGAGAAGCATCCTAAAACACTACTAGCAACTATGATTCTGCCCTGACTCAGAGTCAGCCTTCACTGAACAATTGTTTTGAAGTACTTTGAGAAAGTTACATAAAAATTTTAGTTAAAAATTCTGATTAGAGCACAATGTGGCCTGCTATTTCTCTTTTTCTTCATGACTAATGCATAACAACCACTGTAAGAGAAAGCTAATTCTCTGTGTAGGCTGTGGTACAGCTTAAATGTCCAGCAAACTGGAGGAGGAATGATTCAACTGATATCAGGCAGAAATTTTCCTTTTCATAAGCAGTACCACTTAAGGAGTTAATTCATTAACAGTCTCAGTGGGTATGAATGTGCACCCTATCTGAAATGCTTGCCACTAGACTGCTTTCATCTCTAATTTTCTGAGTATCTTTCTTTAGATCTCATTTGTGGTGGCTTTGCTGTTTGAGATGCTTCTTAGCAACTCTATGTTATACATTTTATTTCAGTCATATCTGTTTACCCTGAAGATGGCTCAAGTGCCATCTCAAGTGCCAAAGAACAAAAACAGGCATTGGTTCAAGCTTCAAGTAGTCCATAAACTAATCATAACTAAATATCATATCACACATTTGGTGCAGAGAAGTACAAATGAGTAATGAGGTTTCAGCCTCTGCTGCAGGCGGTCTTGTAATGAATGTTTTATAATGTACTGAAGTATGTTACTACTTCCATCTGTTTTTTTATTTTTTTACCTTATTTTTATTTATTGCAAGTAGTTAATTTACAATCCTGTGATTCTTTTCTCTCATTCTAAAATGGCACCCTCTCATGATCTTGTACCTTCCTACTCTCCCATGATTTCATCACTTGCCATCAGTTGTTGCTTTCTGACTTGTTCTGCTTCCTTTCCATCTGCACTGTTAGTAGCCTGGCAGGTTCCTCAGAACTCTGGGCAGTTTCTCATCTTGATATTAAGAGATGTCCCCTTTGTAGAAATGCAGATGCAGTGGCCAGCCTGGAATCATTGGAAATGTAGACTCAGCAAGGACAGAGCTACGTGGCCACCAGGGTTTTAGAAACCTGCTGGGAGTTGGGTGGAAGAGACCAATGGAGGATGATAGCTCTGAAGCTGCAAACAAAGAGTACCTTGAGTGGAAGATAGTCTCCACTGCACTTAGAGCAAAGTCAAGGGGAGTATAAATTCTCACAAATAGGAGAGATGTATACTGTTGCACTCCTCTGGTGAAATAAATTGTAGTTAAGTTTGTCTAGAGTTAGCAATTATAAACCAAGTGAAGCATTTATCCTTTAAGTTGTCTTTCAATCAGGATTTTTTCATATATGAGAGAACCCTTGATGGTGTCTTCTGAAAAGATCAGTGAGTTTTTTAGTCAGCAGCTGCTGAAGTATATTGTGCATTTTGGTGTAGATAGGAGAGATGGCTAGGCTGTATTTTCTTGAGGATCAAAGCCAAACAGTTGAATTTAGAGTGGCCTGGAGGGTGTTCTTACCTGGCTGGGAGCTGGTGCTGTAACCATTAGCTGATTTTCACAGTAGATGTATATCTATATGTGAAATAAGTATCTGTGAAATACTTTCTATTTTTTTTCCCAGCTATGACAGGTTGCCACTCACTTAGCACCTTTGCACCTGTTTGTGTTAAACTCTTAGGATGCATAGGCTGCATAATCGTTGCAGTTTTGGAGACTCCATGTTCATAACTATTTAAATGTCATGGCAAAGTATCACTGAAGAGTCCTCAAAGGGAACTGCAAGAGCATTCAAATAAGTTGTAACTTGCAGTAAGAAAACTGAAGGTGCCCATTTAGCTAGTTAAAGCTATATGCCACAGTTGGAGAATTAAATTATAAAACCTTATCAGGGTATCTGTCTCTCATCATTCCTTTCTTTTGACTTGGTTGGCAAATCCTGTGGTTTGCCTCCTAGTAAAAAGGCTTCCATTGGATACAGTGGCAACATTGAAAGATAAATGTAAAGGGACTATATTTATGCTATAAATATATCTGTTCTGCTCTTTCTTCTAGGTTCTGAGCCATTAGGAGGACTCTGCTTGTGATTTGTAAACAATTATAAACTCCCTGTTCTCCTTGCTCAGACACTGAGAAGCTTGTTAGTTAACTTCCAGCACTTCAAGATTTTAGGGATGTTAAATGAACACTAAACGTGGGCGGTACTGTGTGATATTTGTTTATTGAAAGTTTTTATTCCATTTTTTGGTCTTTGTTATACTTCTTCAGTGATTCTGTGTGTGCCTCAACTTGGCATCCAGGCAAAGTTTGTATTTAAACCAGTTTCCATGAAGCCCTCTAGAGGACTCTGATGGATCTCCCTGCAGAGCGCTTCACTGTATGTGTAGATGTGGTCCATGTCATATGTGGAAACAGAATATCCCTAGTTGGAAGGGACCTACAAGGATCACTGAGTCCAGCTTTCCTTTAGCTCATTTTCTGAATATATTTATGTGCTTCTCTCCAGTACATTTTACAGCATTGTAGGAAAATGCATGAGGATAGATCAAAGTGATTGTTATGGTTAGGAGTAATATTTGGTGGGGCGAAGGCAGCCTTGCAGACAACTTCTCCACTGACATTTCTTACACTGGCATAGTGATATTCTCAGGTGGAGTAGTTTCTTCTCTTCGCTGTCCTCTTCATGCAACAGGAGAAGTCCTTCTCTGCATGAGGAGCCAGGAGTTTCCCAAGCAGCTCCTGAAGACTGTCAGAGATAGATGTCATTCAGGACTCCCCTGGTGGCAGAGGGAATTAGGGTTCACATTGGGAGCCTGGAGAAGTCTGAGGCATTTTACAGCTCCAAGCCATAACAAGGGCTGCCTGCCTACAGCCCAGGAACTCCCTTAGTGAACAGGAAAATAATAACTTCTGGCCAAACAGGCCATCAGTTTATACACATCTCAGTCTGACCTCAGCAGATCTTTCATTTCCCCATACTGCCTAAGTAAATGGCTCAAAATCAAGTGCTCATATATACCGTGTTTGCTGAGATAGATTTAACTGACAATCCAACAGGAGAAAACAGCTCTTCGGTCTTTTAAAGCTGGTCAGTGATCAGCCCTAGCAAGCGTGTTTATGTTCATTTAGCTCACCAGTGCATACTGACTGCAAGAGAGACATTAAGCTGAGACTTAAAGGCCAACAGAAATGTGAAATCTTGCGCTTGGCGGATTGAACAGTACTTATGAAAAATTATGTCGTGTTCAGAACATGATCACTGAACCACGATCTCTGTACAAAGGCTGAGAACCTAACAGTGTGTGCTTCTTTTTATTGTTTCCTGTCCTGCATCTCAATGAATAACAAAATATCCCCAGATTCTTTCTAACGTGCTGCAAAATGGTTAATAAATAAATAAATAAATGATTAGCTTTCGCCCTGTTCAACTGGAGCTTTACTGCTGTACTTGTTTAACTGAAGCCATTGAAAACATCTTGACTTCCTCTTTCAAGCCAATGGTGGCTTCTTTACAACAGTAGAATTCAGTAGAGAGCAGAATATTCTGTACTGAATGTCAGGAGCAGTTGCTACTATTTCTTGGATGTGAACTTAATGGATGAACAGCAGTGAGTTTATTTGCCAGAAATATCAAATGCTAATGAACAGCTTGCTGTAGTCCTGGCCTTGGCTTCTGTCATTAACCTGATTAGGCCAGAAATCTCTGCAATGATCTTGGATGTTCTTTCACTAGTATTAGAAGGTCGTTAAACAATAGGCAAATTTTACAAGCTCCATTGGGATTTCTTTTAATTTCAAACAGGTAGAGAGGGATTTCACGTTTCATTTTGAAATGCAAATTTTTTTATACATGTTGGCAGATGCTCAACTTGAAGCAGAAAGAGCCTGGATTGACTGCATTTTATTGCTAACATTTTTTGTTGCTTTTTTTTTTTTTTTTTTAATTCTAACAATGGAAGCAGCTTGCAGTTTTCTGTTAAAGCATAGCATTCACCCTTCAAAGAGCACACGAACCTACTCTGTTTTGTTTTCCAGGTTGTTTGTTTTTAAAGACAATGTAGTTTTGATCACAGGGAAAACAACAATATTCATTGTATCAAGTATATGCTGTTCTGGTCTTTATTACTTATAATAATTATTTAATTGCCTATTTTGGCACAAAAACTTGGACCTGATAGTTGAAATATTGCTAGATGGATGGAAGGAAAAACAAGAAATGCTTCAAGACCATTTATAGCAGGGATTGTTGCAACTCTGTTGTATGTTGGTCATTTTGTGTACTTCAGCAGTGTGGTAAGCTCTTCCTCTCTACACATGCCTATCAGTCTGATTTATTTTATTCGAATGCTTCATGAGTTGACCAAGCAAGTTCAGAAATGAATGTTAGAATTTCATAGCCTCAAGATATGACACTCAACTAACTTCTAATAAGGTTTTGAGTTTTTAGCTCTATACTGGTATTTTTCACCTCCTGCCTGTTACATATTCTACCCACGTGTTTGATGTCTTTGTCCCAGTGCAAATATTGCACATGTGTTTCCTACAAGTGAAACAGTGCTATTGTACATTTTCTGAATTTGGCAACTACATGTTGTTCATCTCCTATTATCAAATCTTAACTTCTTATGTTTTGGCATTAGTTACCTTAATATTCCCAGTGATGAGAGATTACTTGTCATCTCATCTCAGATTTTCTTGCAAACAGTGAACGTTAACTGAAGCTTCTCCAGCAGACTCCCCATGTGTCCTGGTTGGAGCAGCTGTGGGGAGATGTGGGGCTGAATTTATCTCATAAAATTTTTAACATATGTTAAGAAAAAGTGGGGAATGGGGAAGATGCAGGCCCCATTGCTAGGAAACATTGCAGTGCATCTGGTAAGTTTTGTAGCAAATTGCCTTCTGTGAGTCCTGCTAATTCTGGTCACAGTGCGTTTGGTGCTACATATTTTCCAGCTCTCTCAGTTGTGGTGAGGGTTATCACAATGTTATTTCATCTTTAGTATATAGGCATCAGGAGGCTGGTGCTGAGAAGGATGGACAGATGCTTAAACATTTTTTTCCCAAGAAACCAACTTTTACTACTTAAATATCCATATTAACTACGTGTCTGCCTTCATTTTTAGACATTGAGGTAAGAAGTCTATCCTGCAGCACCAGTCAGCCTCCAAGCTGACAACACCCAAGTAGCCTGCTGTCAAAACCTTCACTTCCTACTTGACAGTATCTGATGTTTTTATGTGGCTGCTGGTATAAAATACTGCAGCATGTTAAGAATGGGGAGTAAATAAAATAGACATTGCTGTGAGGTAAAGTAACAAAAAGCCTCTATTACTAAATAGTGTGAGAAATTCTATATGACCCATAACAGTTTCATATTTAATTTAATAAAGTAATTAATTATTCAATAGATGAAGCTGCCACAACTTTTCCACTCTAGTGCACTGGCATATCAAAAAGTCAAGTGCTCTGGAAATGAGCAGGACCATATAGTCATTTAAATACATATGTCACACACTCATCTTATTTAGTTAGATCTGGGCAATTAAAGGGTCAAACATATTTTGAGACAAATATGATAATCTTAGTCACACTGAATGCTTGCTTTACAGCACATGCATTTCTACGGAATTTGTTGAGGATGTAAACAAACAGAAAATTTGTCAAAGGCTGTCATTGTACCATGACTGTTGCTCTTGCCAAGTCATGTTAAGGGCATGGTTGTGTTTTCCAGCCACCCTGGCCCAGGCCTTCCTCCAGCCCAGCAGCTGCTGGATGCCTCTGCCCAGACTGGGAGATATGGCTGCTGCCTTCCTGTTCATGGATTCAGACAGCAGTGAAGCAGAGCACATAGTCCAGAGACACACTGATACAGCCAGGCATCCATACTGCTGTGGAAAAGCACCTACGTATAGCACTCACGTAAAACATTAACACAGGCAGGCAGGTCTTCCTCCTTTTCGGCTGGCACAGGCAGTCAGTCACTAGTTGGAGGCACACACACACTGCTCTCTGCATTCACAAGCAGATGTGTGCATGGATCCCTCAAGCAGCAGCATTTCTGCTATTTTCAGTTGCACATCAGGTCAAATGGCAGCACTGTGTTCATGCATCATTTGTGTTGTGGCACAGAATCATGTCATGGGGAAGAGTAGCAGCAAAACACTGCAGAGGGGGAGGTTACAGTGAGGACTGTTTGAACACTGCCTTGCTCAGACAGGGCAGCTACAGATTCCCTCCCTCCCAAGGAGACTTGCTGCCAGATGGAGGGAGCTGGCAGGTCCTAGAGAGGGAGAGGTGCTGCAGTGCTTTGCAGCTAATGAATTACCAACATATGCAGCAGGAAGAGTGAGGTGGGGCCAAAAATCACATCCTAAATAATTCATAGGACTTGGCATATTTGTTGTGACAAAAATAATTGATTACAACATATACATTTGTTTAAACTGATATTTTTTTTTTTTACCTTTTGCATATAAAACAAAAAATTGAGAATATAGTCTCCAAAACTTTTAAGATTTCCTCCCCTTTTTCAGTTTTTTTTCCCAATGTTTAATTATGGTTTTGCTGGCAGTAAGTAAAATTGGCACCTAGTTGTAATTACATTGTGTGATCATGATTCCAAGATGTATAGGAGTTTATTTGTTATGTGTTTGTTCAATTTCTCATTCTGGAAATTATCTTAGAACATATTCGATCACAAAAGAACTATGCTGAGTGAACTGAATTCCACCCTTGTTTACTCTCTTTTGATTACAATATAGTTTTTTACATTGTTCATGCTTGTTATATGAAATCACATTGATTTTAAGACAGTGCAACAGCATTTTAAGTATGGGAACAGGCATCAAACAAATCATAGGAGATGAATGCTATTTGTCAGGTTGTAGGGAGATTTACATGTTGCAAAGTTTGCATCTGCTCAGATGATAATAGCTGGCTCCAGGTGACCTTTCAGCAAGTTCCCCCTTCCTATTAAGCCTTTGTTGTTGCTTAAAATAAAGTGACTATTCGATAAAACTCAGCAAAATGCCTCAGGGCGACAGACTTCTAAGAAAACAAACTGAACCCATCAGATAAAGCCGTCAGGGCTTTGGCTTTATCTAATCCTGCACACTCTTTTATAAATTGATTCACTCTTCTGCCAACCCAACATGTCCATGAAATAGCTTGGCTGCTGCTACAAGTACAATTATTATTCTGCCTGAGGTGATTTGTGTGGTCTTAGAGCCCAGCAAACATCCATTTATACTCAAAGAGATTGTAGATACGGTAGGCGCAAGCCAGCACTCGAGGCAGGTGATGACAGGCAGCTCTGCCATACCACGACACAGGCAGAGCAGCCTGTGGCCTGATGGCAGTTTGGTTACTTGCTGTAGAGAAGGTCATTCATCTTCATGGATACCTGTGTGCATATACAGAAGAAAATGGTATGTACCTTGTCTCTTGTATACGTATCAAAAACACTTTCAATTATGTCCCTGTTACAACTTTGTAATTACAATTGTTTGCTATTATAGCAGTTCTTTATAAATGAGTCACTTTTTGCAAGATTTTTTCTCTTTTTTGAAAAAAATGCCTTTCTTGGATTGAGGAATCAGTTTTTAGACCAGATGGTAACTTACCAATAACAATAATGTGTTATTTAGAGCATGTGACTTCTTGAGATCATTGTGGATCTTGTATTTTCATTCTTTCTCTATATATGTCTGAATTCACTCACTTCCCAGCATAACATGAAACATAGGATGCTTCTTCATCTACTGCGCTTAGCAAAATACAGCAAGGGTTAAACAGAATCATCTCAGAATGTAAGGATTAGAGATGTAATCAAAAGCAGATATTAAATACAGAAATATGCATGGTATCTGAAACTACTTAAGTTTATTAAAATTGGAAAAAAAAAATGGCAAGATTTAAAATTGATAATGTCCATTCAACTTCTTTTTTAAGAAAAAACATGTAAGCAGTGCAGTAAATCAATGAGATGCAGTTAAGTACAAATATTCTATCTCTATAAAATCATATCATCTGCCATACATAATTAATCAGCTTGCCACACAGCAACTGAAATTATTCAAAGAGGAGTACTGAAAGCTATTATTGTTCTGTCTTGTTGGAAAAAGATCACACAGATGTTGCTACTAGAAACATTCTTAAAATGAGGACCTAAAGGTACTCTCTGAAGCCATTTTTATTTAATTTGTTTAAAGAAGAGTAAATATGGATAAGTTCTGAGACTAGCAATTCCCATTGAAGTTATGGAAAATGTAGTGACAGAGCATTTTTGAAAATTAAGTCGCGTGTTGTGAAGTGGTTCCTGTGGTGCTAGGAGCAAAGGAAAATAAATACGTAAGCACTAGAAAATAAAGATAATGGATTAGAATGATATGGCAGCACAAACAGAGTTCAATCACTCCAGCTCAACCACTGCCCATGTTCATAGCTATATTTTCAACCACCATCACCAGCGGTCAAACTAAAAAGTTCTTGTATATTGTTTACCGTACTTTGTTTGCCCTTTCTGTGCTGAACATAAAGACACAATTTCAACCCATGGGAAGCGTTACTGAGTTTTACCATCTGTCAGTGAGTGAAGCCTCTCATCTCTGTTAGACATCTAAACCAAGAAATGAAGGGTTATTGAAGCGCGCCTCTAAAGTAATGCGAAAACAAATACTCAGCAGAACAAGAACTGCTCCAAAAATAATGCCTCCTATTTTGTTATGTTGGCCCATGACATCAGGTGCGGATGTAGGGGCTGAACCTTCCCACCAATATTCCGTTGCATTTTGTTGCCATTTGACAGATGGCAGCAGAAGGGCAGTCTGACAAAATGGCGTCTGACATGGAAGTGTGTATGAAGCAAAGGGGTGTCACTGAATTCCTCCATGCAGAAAAATGGCACTCACTGATGTTTGTGGATGCCTGCTGAATGTTTCTGAAGACCAAACAGTGGGTGTTAGCACAGTGAGGTGATGGGTGGCATCTTTCATTGGGTGATGGTACAGATTTATATGAACACAGCATGCAGGCTCTTGTTCATCACTGGCAAAAATACATAGCTAATAGTTGTGACTACACTGAAAAAAATAGTGGTTTGTAGCTGAGAGTTTGCTCTATCAGATAGTGTTATTGTGCTTTTTTGTATCTGTCGTAGTTCTCGTGGAAATAAGTAGAAGGCATTACTGCTAGAGCAACCTACATACATTTTTTTGAATGTGTTTATGTACCATGTTGAATTTTGAGTGAAAAGTCCATTTCTCCTATGTTAACTGTAGTGCTTTGTGAGGAATGACTGAGTTCTCAAATTAAGATGTTTCATATGCTTTTGACTGTCACACAAATATTGAAGTTTCTCCAAAGCTGTGTGAGCTTATCATGCTGCAAACCTCTGGGAAAGGATGTGGCTAAGTCATAGATGATTTAATGCTTCATCTGGCCTTTGGGCTGCTTGTTAATGGTTTAAGTGTAACTAAATGTATACAGTAAAACAAACCAGTTATTTTTTTCACAATTGGCAAAGCGTAATGCTATTTGAAGTGTGAAAAGAATTCTGCTGAAAGAAACTGTGAAGTGGCAGAACAGAGCTTTCCCCAGAGAGAGAATCTGTAATATCAAACATACAAACTGTAGGGTCTGCCGAGTAAGAAAAGGTACAAGAAAATCTCATTTTGAAGAAGCAGAGATCAATATTTTCTGTAGCAAATGCTAGCAAGAAGGAGCACCAAAAAGAAAGATGCTGTAACATTAAAAGAAACAAGACCTAATATATTACATTCAGCATAGAGAAGGACTGCGGTATTGTTTTTACATGATTGGTGGGTAAACTCAGTGCTTTGAAATATATGGCTGGCTGTACCAGCATCTTAATAGAACGTACAGATGAATACCAGTCTCAATTTATCTCAGTTCAGTTACTCCAGTGTACAAACTAGATATACTGGTAATTAAATTAAACTTGTTTGTTTCTTTCTTTCAGTACTTGTTAGCTAGAAACCATTTTTTATGACTTAGCAATAACAAGCATTGATTTGTGCACCATGTAATCTATTTGTTCTTACATGCATCTCACCCACGCCCACCTACGCTCTGCTTCAAACAGTCACAATGCTACAGTGATGGGGGGAGCACAATTAATTTTTAGCATGTAATCGCTGTGAAGAGAGGTCATAATCCCTTACTTTCAGCCAGCTGCAGTCACAATTTCACACTGACTCTTCTGGCACAATGAATGAAATATATAAAAATTGGCTTCAACTAAAAGCACTCCCCATTAAGTTGTTTTATTATATAATATAGAGAGAGTGATTTATGCCTTGTGCAGTATATACAGTTGTAGTTGGTTTCATTTCAGACAAAAATGTTAAATGAACTAATTAAGAAATAGGGCCTAACCAGATGGGTTTGTTGCTGCATCAGTAAATACAGGCCAGTAATAAATGATCTGCAGATTCCCTTTTAAACTATCCATGGGTAATTCTAATTAAATTTCCCTTCTAAAACTGCACCAAAATATCATATTCGGTCTGAGGTATCTGATCCAGAAGAAATGCTTAAGCGTATTGCAGTGTGTTAGTCTCAGATGTTAAAGGATCCTTGGGGGGGCACAGCAAGCTGAAACCCCAATTCCCCCCAGAGCAGCTGAAGATCCCTGACAGGCAGGAGCGTGTTGGTATGCTTGCTTTCCTACTGGGAAAGTCTTAACAAAGTCATGTTGTGTGTGAAGTGTGAAACTATGCTTTAGACAGAGCTTTGGATGTGGATTCCATATGAAGGCACAAGAGAGCGGAGGGAAAAAAAAAGTCATTTACAGAGTTGTGGATGACTGTTTCTGAGTGCAGTTAATCCTGAGCTAATTATCAGAACAGTGAGGTGAGGAGTCTGACACGTGCGCACACGTCCCAGCTGGCAGTTCTGGTATGGGAGATCGAATCTGGGATGGAAAGGTGCAAAGAAGGTATCATCACTCCTCTCTTTTGTGATCTGCTCTTACTACAAATTCTCATTATTAATTCTGACACAATAAATAAAAGATTTAAGAGTCATCAGGCTTCATATGGAGTAAGCAGGTGTTTGTTTCCTGAAGTCCATTTCACCAGCTTTTTTACCTGGCCATATTTTAGTCGGCCAAAAGACAGTTGTTTTCTCCTCATCTCCCCTTTTCACTCTCTCTCTCTCTGCCCCTTCTTTTTCTTTCTCTGCCTTTCCCTCTCTCTCTTCCCCTGTTTGCTGTTGCTTTTCTTTCTCTTGCTCATGCACTCGCACACTCTCTTGCTTCCCACTATGATGTGCTTTCCCCCTCTGTCCCTCCCACTTACTTTCTCCACCCCTCCCCTCTCTTCTCTTTATCTGTCCCTCCCTCTCTTTATTTCAGTCTGGCTTTCTGACTGCGTGTGATTTTTATTGTATCACACAAAAAAGAAAGATGAAAATGAAAATTCCACTTTTGATTCTGAAAGAATCAAAAGCTCTAAAATAAAGTTACAGAATACTGCATCGATATCCGGTCTCAAATTAAGAAAAGTCCTTGTATTCTCAGAAAAATTTGACTGCTCTTAGTGAGAGCACCTTAAAACTAGAAGAAACATCAGGTGCAGAGGTCACCTAGGCTGGTATCAACAGGACTTGAAAAACTGGGGCTGAGTTTACAGTATGTTCTTTATTTAATCAATCTAAAGTGTTAAAGAGTTATACAGTACTGCTTAGTTATTGCTGACATTTAAATATCTATCTTTGTAGGTATGGGTCCTAGGAGTCATGGAGTGCTTTGGAGCTCCTGCCCCTTTGGCAGGGAGGTGCTTTTCAGTAACAGTCCAAGAGTGACTGAATCAGGAACATGGGCATTCTCCTGCAAGCAGTCTAGGGTTTTGTTGTTATCTTTTTTCAAGAAGGACACAGCACATCCTTAAGGCAGGAGCACAATATTGTTAATACTGGGCAGAGTCATTTCCAGTAACCTAATGTGACCTTACAGTATTAGATTTTTATGAAACCATACGTAGTTTTCTGACTCGAGCTTCTGCTTACTGCCTTCGTGACACTAAGAGAAAGTGATCATTCACCAGAGTGCAGTGTTTACCAGGGGTGTCTGCATCAATAGAAGCTCCAGCTTTGGAAAACTGGAAGAAAGAGCCTGCTGATAAAGGTGTATTTAAATCCTGCTAACACCTACAATATCTGCCTCACCAATGTGGCAACTTAATTAGCAGGACACTAATTACTAGAGGTGTGGGATCTTCACAGCTCCACATTACAGACAAACTTCTTTTTCTGAAAAAAAAAACAAAAAACAAAAAAACACTCTTTGATTGCCTTTACCCAGAAACCTCACTTTTATTCTTTTATTTTTATGTTTTGTCTCCCTAGATCTTTTATTTCTCCTGTGGACTTAGGAAATCCTTGCTACTCCTTTTTTTTTTTTTTTTTTTTTTTTTTCTGATTTTGCCCATCTTTTTTCCTTCACTACATTGATTGCTGATCTACCTGGTGGGTTGATCAAGCCTCTCTTAGGGTTTTGTTCACCTTCTTACCTCCTAACCTAAAGCTATCCAGTGTGAGATTAGACTTTAAAACCCATTCTGTTTGTTTGTTTCTGTTGAGCAGGACTCCCTCCTACATCACATTTATGTTTTGGGAAACATGTGAAGTACTGAATTATTTATCCTTACTTAGGAAAGCAGCTCAGCATACTTAGCCCTATTTCTTCCCACTATTTAAGCCCCGTCCTGAATTTGGACAAAGTCAGTTTTCAAAAAAAAATCCAGAATCTTAGAAAGATTAAATGATGTTAAGAATATCTTTATGATGCTATGCTTAGTGCTGCAGAGCCTTTGGGCATAGGCAAAAGCCAGGAACATTCTGTAAGTGGGGAAAAGGAAAAAATTCACAAAAAAAAAAGAAAATGAACTTAAAACCAAAATAGCTCTGGTGCTCCCAGCTCCATGGGACTGAGAAGGGCAGGGAGAGAAAGAGGAAAGAGATGTTTTGCATGCAGTATTTCATTTTTCTGTTTTGTGTGTGTTTTTGCATATCCATATAGTTGAAATGTTGGGAGAAATGGCATACCTTTACTATATTTAGTTGACGTGGGTTTTTTCTGCTTTTCAAGGACAAAATGAAGCATAACAGGTAGTCTGTGCAATACATAGATATTGAATGTGATTTTTTTTTTTTTGTTTTCTTTAAACTGAAATAAAAGAGGCGTTATCTCCTTCATTCCCTTGATGCTTTTTAAATTTAAACCCAAGACTATAGTATGTATCTGACAGCCTTAGGTGTGAAGCGAAATCTATTTGAAACTGAAATTGAAATGAATCACTGGGGCAGGAAACATTTATGAATATTTTCTTATGGGAAAAAAGAGTGTTGTCAGATTTAACACCTGTCATGTCACTTCCATGAATGAGATACACATCTTGTGATTTTGAGAGGATCCTGGTATGTTAATTGTAAAAGGCAGATATTTGTTAAAGTAATATCCTTGTTTATGAAAAGGAAAGAAAAGAGGTATAAATCCTTCAGGGGATCAGAAAATCTTGAGGATGATCTTATTTTTTTCTTCTCATTTTAGACACTGACGCTTTATGTAAAAAATAAGGTCTTTTACATACGTAGAGGTAAAATGGTGACTCGGGGAGGATATTAGCCGACTCCGCACAGAACAGGAATGCAGTTAGGTGCAGCTAAGGTTTCTCATTTTAGACTCTGCTTTCAAAAATGCTTCAGCATATACATAACTTTGCTTACAACCAGGGAGGAAGCAAGCATAAAGTATAAGCACATGCATATGATCTTGCAAGGCTTTCTTGTGTAATCTATGAATGGATTTTTTTTTCACAAGTCCTTGTATTAATCGATGGTACCCCTTAAGCAAGACAATCTTGTTTGTAGTTTGTTTTGCAAATATCAACCAAATATCAATTTCCTTTTTTTTTTTTTAAGTTGCAGAAAATATATTTCTGTGAAGAATTATATATTTTTTCCTTATGATATATTAAACATTAAGGACACTTACCTGTTTTAGGGGACATTTAAAATGCCTTTAAAACTGAGTTAGCCTTTCTTGTTCCTCCTTTCACTTGCCTCTAAGCTTGATTTCTTGTTCTATTATTATTTTTTATTACTATTATAGTACTGTAAACTCTCAGTGCATGTTGTAACTGAACACAGTCTTCCAGAGACATATATGGCTTTTCAATGGGCTGTTTCTTCTAGCAAGTCAGTTTTCTATGGGATCTTCTCTTCCTGTGCTGTGTATCATTTCAATATGCTGAGGCCCTATGATGTGATATATTATAAAGATACTGTTTATATGTATAAGTATATTCTGCTGCAATATCATTGAAAGTAAAGAAAAACTTTTTTTATATAGAGAGGAAAAAAGATAGCTTTTTTCAACACTTGGACATCTTATTGCATACATTAGGCTTGTGTATGATAAATAAATTTCTGAAAGCCAGGAAAAAAGGAATTTTTTTTCCAGGAAGTTTTACAAGGGAGTTTCAAGAACCAAAATCACTCAGCTGTAACCAAGTGATAAGAAAAGTAGGCTGGTATCTGGAGTAATTCACTCAAACATGGCATCACGTCATGATGATTTTATGTTTAAACTTATTCAGCCAAAAAAAAAAAAAAAAGAAAAGAAAGAAAAAAAGCAAGAGATCAAAATTTTCATTTTAAAACACATCAACCCTAATAATACTTTGCATTGGAAAATAATTGCCTCTTAAAAAAATGAAAACATTCCAAAGAACTGAAAGCCACCTATGTGTTCTTGCTGTGGAATACTGGGGGGGGGAGGAGGAAATCTTTATGCAAAACAATTTAAGAGACTAGGATTGCAAGAAGGTTTTGGGGCAATGCACGTGGGAACTTCTTTGTGAGGACAGGTTCTGTGCTGGTGGGACATAGTGTGGAGAACTTTGTTAGTATCTTACTTGCAAATGTACTATTGCCTGCTAATTAGCTACACCTAAAACTATTTTATCACTACCTAAATAAGATGAGAGATTATATCAACTGGCTACTTTGATATTAAGTAGGAGTTTTAATTTTTTGCTCATGAGAAGTCTTGTCCCATTTTAGCTTTTGAAAACTTCAGTGTTTTTTGACTCTATTGCACTAACCGAGTTCAAGTGTATACTCCATTATATGTCTTAGTTTATAGCAATATTGTGGAAAAAATAAATTCAAAGAAAATACTGTTTTATTAATAGCTATGGCTTTTCATTTGTGACTCATATAAATCATGACTGACTGAATGAAGGACAATGGCATGCACTCAAATACTTGTATAGGAGTTTATGCATATATTCACCTTCATAAATAGGATAATCCCTTTGGTTTGTGTATTGTGCAGGTTTAAATTTAACTGAGACAATGCATTCTTAAACTAAATGATTATTATATAATCATATATATATATCTTTAAACATATTTTTAGTTGAGAGAGTGTTACAAGGCCTTATTGCATTTATTTTTTATATTTACCTGCAAATAATTTTGTTTATTTTAGGACAGTTTAAGCTTTCGAGGAATATGGAGTGTAACTTAGAAAGCTTAAATGACCAGCTTAATCAGATATGTGAAATGCTTATGTTCAGCAAAGTCTCTCTGCTGCATTTTAAAACTATTCTTCCATTTGCTTTTGAATTTCCCTGATTAACTATGAATCATAGGCTTGTTTTGATTCTGACAAGAGTCACTGCTAAATAAATGTTTTTAATTCTGGGCTGGGAAACTGTCGGAAAAATATAAGGGATTGATTTGTCAGTCCAAAATGTCAGGTCAAAATGTTTTTTCAAGTTTATCTGATGATCTTATCGTTAAGATGCTCATGTCCCCTCTGCTACCAGCAGAGATAATCTGTTCAGTAGAAAGAGCTGTCTCTGGGCCAGCAAAGTGCATCTGTACTGTTATAGTCATACTCGTTTGGATGAACAATATGACTCTTTCTGAGCCCTGGGTGGTATCTGATTGTGTGTTTCATTTCAGTGCAGTTGTCTCGCTGTCATCTTAGCAAGCTCTCTCCAGATATGAAATAGATTTAAGGAGGACAAAAAAGGAATTTGCTTTGTTTTCTATGTATATTTATTTGCACAAACACTTTTTTTTTTTTTTTTTTTTTGCTGCTGTTGTCATTTTTGTTAAATAGTTTCCTTTTTTTTTTTTTTTCTTTTATTAATACTATTAGTGTTCAACAATATTTTAAAATGAAAAGAGCAGTTATCATCTCTTAGGATTTCTGTGGCAGAATTCTATACTAATTTTATGTATTAGACATGCAAAATATAAGGAAATATTTGGATATCACTGAATGTATCCATATATACTTAATATCAGAGTTCAGCTATCAAGGGAAAATTGTGTCATTTGGCATTTTGGAAGCATTTGGATACAGATGTTGTGGGTAAACAAAAAAAACAACAACAACCTTTAAAGTAATTAAGTTACTCTACTTGAAGATATACCATATTTTGTGATGTAAGTCACATTGGACAGCATTTTCGGACTGGTATTTAATATTTATTTTTAGAACACCTATAAATCCCAAAAAAGATCAGTTCCTTTTAGGAAAGACACTGTACACGTGTATAGTGAGAAAACACTCTTTGTCTTCAACACTTTATGATTTAAGTAGAGAGGTTTTCTGGGTAAAATGAATAATTTTTGCAGGATCATGCAGTAAGTGTCAGAGCCACGAGTAAAATTGCATTCTGTGCCATTCAAACAGCACCCATCAGTACAAGTAGGAGCTTAAAGCTTTTTTTCAGCAGAAATCTAACAGCTATACAGTAATGCACTAATAAATTTGAGGAGTCCAAGGTAATGGAACGATGTAAGCATATGAGATTGCCTTTTGCATGTGTGACTACAGTTTATCAAAGTTTGTCTAAATCCTTTTAAATCTGTTCTCCCAGGCTTTGCTGTTGGGAAGGAGAGGGAGGAGGGAAATGGCTAGTGCTATCTATGTGTGCACAGTTTGGTTTGTAGAATCTGCCTGGGTTGGTGTGCTGACCACCCATAAGTCTGGTGCGAATTTATAGAAGCTGGAGATGCACACAGTTCTGAGAAGGAGCCTAAAGCTTTATCTGAGGAATAGAAACTCAGACAGAGAAGGCCGGTTTAAAGCCCTGAGTTATGTTATGGTGAATTATGTTACTACTGTGCAGATTTTTTTCTATTTTTCCTTCTTAGAATCAAACAAACTACTCAGTGCCCCCAGGTATACATGAATTTTTAACAGCTAGTTATCCTGCTACCCATTTTGAAGCAAAAGCTAACCCATAAAAATAATAGAGATGAGAAAAAGAAATGTTTTATGAAACCTGTGACTCTACTTTAGCCAAAATACATGCACCATATGATGGTTTACTGTAGTAAGCAAATTAATATAGAAGTGAGCTTTCTGTACCTTTCCAATTAGGGCACATATCAATTTATTTTTATGGAAATGTTGTATAGTTTATATTTTTAATACAGTATGAAATGTGAAGGTACTCTGCTACCCGGAACATAAGACTCCCTGAGGCTCACACACATTAAATAATCCAGTTGTGCTAATAAACCTCTATATGCTATGTTTTGCCAGCTCAGCTCTTAGCATGGCCTGAGAAGATCAACCTGATTAAATTTATGGGAAAACAAAAATTGAAGAAATACGTGATAGTGAGTGGAGAGGAGAAAGGAAATGCTCCTGTTCTTCCCACTAAGAAGACAAATGATGAGATTCTTTTTCTTTTTTCTCTCTTTTTTTTTTTTTAAACTCAGTGTTCCCCTCCATTCCTAGAAGAAAAATTAGTCTGAAGGAAAAGAACTTCAAAGATAATAAAGAATGAAGAGAAAGAGAAATTGATCTTGGATACAAGTTGGGATTGAGTTATAATATAACAAGTTACAGGTCTTTTCCTACTGAAAGGCAGAACCAATTGATTTATTATCATGACTCTCAGCTTGCATTTTTTTAGGAAGGAACTGTAGACACTAGGTAGCACGTCCCCTTTGATTTGCCACACTATGTCTTAATTACCAATGCTAGAAGTTCATGTGGTAGTATTTTCCAACTTCAAAGGCTTCAGCAGCTTAAACGGCATGAGTGAATCAGATTTGTAAGAACACAGGATGACAACAATGTGGTGTCTTCATATCTTAAAATTGTCAGTTCATTTTTTATTTATTTTACATCAAAGCGAAAATAGGCACACAGAAAAGATAATAGGCTTATTCAGCATTCTTTCTTTTGTTATCAAAGGAATTGAAAACATCCTCTGTTTCAAGAGCTGGGATTCAGAGCTAGAGTGGAGGTGTTATTTTGAGGTTTTTGTTTATTCTTATTAAAAAGTCAAATGAACTTTGATTTCTTTTCTAAATATCTTTTAGAGTCCTTCTCTTTCTCTCTGTGATTTATACCAGCGTATTTTCAGTAAAGTCTGTATAGTTATCCTAGAGGAAGTCTAATGTAGATGGAAGAAAATTTGGGCCATGAAGTGCAGGACCATGGAGAGAATGACATGGAGAATTTTAATTCTACAGAGTCCATATCAGCAGATCATTTGGGTAGTTCTTTATGAATGTAATCAGACATTTCTTAACATTAAATCTATCTTATGATGAGACAGAGAAATAAGATGATCCATTTTGATGGAATCATTAATCAGATATCAAATAATTTGCTTGGTTCAGTTGTGAAAAACAGCATCATGCTGATAAAGTAATGGTGCATAATCCACAAACTTAAGCATACAAGTTAGTGGGGATGGCTGGAAGACTGAAGAAACTTTAATCAGGTTGGGGATGAGTAGAGGATGATTACCCCAAATAAATGTGAGTGTCCATTTTAGAAGACCAATATTTACAATCCTATAGTAATCTACATTGTATTGCATTAGAAAACTAAGATAGCTCAAATTCTTATACAGATTACGTCAAATAATTATTTAGAAATGAAAAAAATACGCAGCGTGAATTTACTCCCTTCTGCTTATTCAATCTAATGAGGATTCTTCTCTATGTCTCTTTTATTGCATGTTGAATTATCTTAAATAAGCATTACTATTTATGAGTGCACTGCTGGAGTCTAAAGAACTTGATGATTTCTCTGCAATGAAGAATGGTTGAAAGGTCATTACATTCCTTGCTGTTTTATGAAACCCAGTCTATAATCAGTGCATCAGGTAAAAATGATCTATTTTCCTCAACTGATGATTGTCAGAGGAGATGGATTCAAATATGCTTAATTTCTGTATTGTAACAAGGAACAAAAAATATTTTTATATTTACAAGTGCTCTGGCTGTGACTATAAATTAAAATAATCAGTATCAGAGAAAATGAGGAAAATATTACAATAAAGCATATGAAAATGAGGGAGAGGACACGTCACGCTGACATAATAATAATATCATAATATTATTATAAAATGATGAATATATTTTTGTCCAAAGATTAAAAAAAAAAAAAAATCTTATATGCTTGAAAACTGTTGGAAGTGTTAAGTAATATGTTTAATAGATGAGCATGTTTAGCACTGATTTGTTCGTACTATTTGCCAGTACTGCCACTGTCAGGACATTATTTTGCATAATGTAAATCTTGCATAGGTGTACATCTTAGTTTGCTAAGCTTTTCAAAGCCCTTTTCCCCAAAGGAAGTGCCATCATGCTGTAATAACTTTTCTTTTGTTCATTGTGGGGAAGTTTTCTTTCTTCCTTTACCTTTTCTTTTTAATTTTAAATTTAGGTATATAATATTATATAATTGAGCAATTCAAAATATCCACTGGTGCATAATATTAAAACAATTGCACAGTGTATTGCACTTGTTCAGGACATGCTTAATCAAGAATCTGTTTAATCTCAGAGAACTGATGTCAAACTAATGGCAATAAGCGTTGTTTAATTGGAATGGTAATTCTGTAAATAGAAGACATCCATCTTCAGTTTTGTCAAATTTGCATCCAAACTTTGCATCCCCATGAGCATAGATCACACAGCTGAAAAAAAAAAAAAAAAAAAAAAGGCTGATTTATTTCAAGTGAAATGAGAGAACAAGCAACATGTGCAATCTCCTCTCTATCTCTACCCTCAACGCTATCTTGACCACTCTTGTTTTTTTTCCATTTCTCTTTCTCTAATGCACACCTATTCCTTACACTTGAAGCATGGTTTGGATTTCTCAAAATTTACAGAGCAAGCATTGTATGAGGCTCTGAATGAGAAGATCTTAGGCAAAGAAAGGGGAAAGAAAACATCTGTCTCTCCAGCTGACTATAGTTCCTCTTAGAAACTTAGCTAAGTTTCTTCGAGTCTGCCTCTACTGTGTTATCTATTCTGTGTCTTTCTCTGCATCCAATACATATTCCTTGACTATTTGCCATTGTTGGAATGGTAATATGGTAATATATACCACCTGTTCTATCTGCAACATTCTGTACATTACACTCCCAACCTACCCCTTTTCCATGTGAAGAGGGGATGCTTCTCTTCTGCCTTTGTCCGTTTGCTTAATTGCCATGGTTCATCTATTCCCTGCCACTTTCTAAGCTTTCTCTTGCTTAAGAAGGGTGAAACCCCATGTAATTTGCCTTCCCTGGTGCAGGTGTAAATGCTATGAATAAGGAGTAGTGGATGGTCATTTGACTGGATTACATGGTGTTATAATATTACTGGAACAAAGCAAAAACCTCATAAAGAACTGTGTGTCAATTCCTCACATTTGAGTGAGCCAAGTTCTACAGATCTAGACAACTCAGTGCACAAAATCAGAACTTCTTCCTTTTCTTTCTAATATTAAAATAGATTCTGAGTCTGTTGTGTCATGCATGTTGCTCATGGCTCTGGGTAGTTCTGCTTAATGTGATAGATTTTAGGGCCTATGTTTTGCAAAGTAGTCTTTGTGATGGATATTAGATTTATGAGCTGGAAATAGAGGGTAAGGCTTTCTTTTTCATCAGTAGAGAATAAAGAAGGCAGTAAAGTTCCTTTTTTTGTGTGTTGCTAGGTCAAGGTTTGACTTAAAACAGTGAACAGTGAGAGGCAAGTCTGGTCATTGCGTCTAATGGTGATGGGGATAGGAATTCACTTTCTTCCAGCTTGTGGTAACCTGTCTTAATAAGGCCCTAACCTCTGCTTTCACAGTGTCATGCACAGTAGAAATAACAAACCATGTAAAAGCGAAGTGTGGTGGCAGGATCTATTGGGGTTAAATTCTTCCAGCAACCTTTAAAAACTTGATTTTGTAGCAGTAGGAAGAAGCAGAATGTCCATGGCAATCAGTACAGTGATTGTGTCATACAAACTTGCAATAGAATAGGTAATGCTTTTGCTCTCAATTTTGTTCAAGAAAAATGGAGAGAGAAAGAGAGAGAGAGTGTGATCATTTGCATTAACTATTTTAAGACGTCTTTTGAAAAGACTTTGATGCAAAGTTTAATATTTATGAGAAACAGGATCTCAGTCTGTTACTGATATATATCCTCTTCAGCACTAGTTCAGGTTTTTTTTTGTTTTTTTTTTTTGCCTTACAAATATTATGATGTTAATCAAGTGAAAACAGATGGGAATATACAAATGCGAGTGAGCTTTGCAGTAGGTACTAGTCTGTCCAGTTTATTCCTCAATAACTGCAAAAGTTAATAGAAATTACTTTGCTGTACAGTGATGGCCCAAAATTTTGCTTGAACAGGATCCATTCTTTCACTCTCTTCAGTTTAAGTGACCCAAAGTGAATATAGCGTTGCTTCTTTAATTTGTAAGAGTGCTTTCAGATTTAATTAAAGTTTATAAAACTCTTAACTAATCAGATAAAGGGCACAGTATTGAACAAAAGTGTTGTTATCGGTGAAAATTCATGCCCTTCTCAGAAAACAAGTAAATAGATTTTTGAACAATGTGACCTGCTCGGGTTTTTACAAGTAATAGTATCTGTAGTTGAAGGAGATCTTGGGGCAGAAGTTGAAAAAAATTGCTTTGGTAAGCATACTTCAAAAAATAAGAAAAAAAGAATAAGAAAATTTTCATCAAGTCACAAAGTTGTCTGGCTTAATACCCACATAGGCTCCTTTTCTAAAGCATCCATCACTGTAGTCTAACCGAAGGGAAATAACACAGGATTAGATGTAACCTCTTTTCTTCCCATAAGAGATAACTTTCAGGAGTAAAGAGTTGCTAAGTGACATCGCCTGTTTCACCTCAAAGGGACCCCAGCATAGATAGAAAACTGCTCTCTGTAACTTTGGTGCATCTCAATATGTTGCGACTCCATGTATTTTGTGGTAAGATAGAGATGGATTAAAAGACTGGGAGAGAGAGATAGGAAGGACATAGGAAAGAATATTTAGGATGTTGCAGGGGCATTCATTGCACAAGGCATAATTAAGAACTTCCCTATATCCGTTCTGCACTCACCCACACTGCAGTTTGAGGTTTCAGCTTTTCATGATAAGCCAGGATAAAATGCATATGAAAATTTGATTCTTTCTGTGGAATAGATAATCTCTTGCCGTTACTCATCTGATCTTCAGCGCAGAAGTCTGCTGTTACATCCAGTGCTGTCTGTGTGTGTCATCCTAATCTGCAGAGACCCAGCCTGAGATCAGGGCTCTCTCAGGCAAGATGCTGTAGTAGCAGCCCTGCCACTGGCAAGTGAACCAAAACTGTGCTGTGAGAAGCCCTGGGACTGCTTAAACTCAAGCTGTGATAGAGAGGAGGAGGGAAAGGGAATAAGGTAGCAGTTACTGAGCGAGGCTCAGAACCTCTGTGATCTGGCTTCTCTCAGATGACATATCCACTGAACAACAACTTCTACCAGTGGACCTTGCCTGCAAGAAATTGCATTCTAAATATGAGCGGAAAACTGTGTGTGCATGTGTATATCTGTACAAGTAGGACCACACTTCAGAAGGAGCTTAGGAGTATTAACAACAAGAGAACATGGGTAGATTTGCTAAAGGATGTGGAGAAACACAATTGGTGTATGTGAATATGAAGGCTGCTGCAGATATGCAGCAAAGCTGTGTGTACTGAAAGGAGACCAAGGCAAGAGTAAAGAGAACCAGTGAAGAGTCAGGAGAGAGGGTAAGGTATGGAAGAAAGGAATTTATGAAGTATTTATGAAACTGTGCATGTATTGCTCAGTGTTCCCCAAAGCAAGTATTGCAAGATGAAGAATAAAGTGCAGTGGAGTTCAAACAAAATGTACTCCATTGTTAGAACAGTGCCTTAAACTACTTGAGATATTACAACTGTTACCTGTGGCATCATTAATGTCCTGGGATTATTTCATAAATCAGGCACTAAAACATAATGTAGTTGAGAGGGTTGGTGCTTTATACACAGAAAGAAGAGATTGAATTGTAAGAGAATTAATGATACCATCATTACAGCCTTTAATCTATTTTATAGAGAACTACTACTCCTTCTGTGAACAATTTGTCCTTTAGAGAAGAATATTTTAAAATTTCGGAGTAAGCAAATTTTTTGAGGTTTTGCTTCTGAGTGTGAAATGAAGGCATTTTGTTTGGCATCTTCCTGAGAAAAAAGGTAAGATCTGTAACAGTTTCTTTAGTCTAGTGCAGATTACAGTAGGTTAATCCCTATGGAAGCAAGTACAGTAAATTGCATTCAGGGCGGTTCAGCTATATATGTGCTCCTGACTATAATAAGAACCACACAGTGACCAGTCTGATTTGTATTCCTGCCACTAATGCTTGACTAATTGCAGATGGAAAGGTGGGTGTATCACCCTGGACATTATGGAACAAAAAAAGGTTGGATAGCTGACTGCATGAAGAACAACATTTAAACAAATTCTTGATTTCTCAAATAGGTTTCTTTGTTGAGTTTCTTAATGAGAAGTTCAGCTGTTTTCATTGATGTGGCTTGGAAGATCTTCTGTTTTTCTTTTTTTACACCTTAGCTCATTGCTTTTTATTTTTGTGCACTGTACATCGGACTCACCTTCTTATTCAGAAGTTTCTTGTGGGGTAATTACTCCAGTCCAATGATTATGCCCAATCTAACAAAGCTAATGAAAATCTGCCCTTCAATCTAAACTGTAATCAGTTTATAACAAGCTCCCTTTTCCTGTGCTTCATTACTGTGACAAAATCTCTTTTTCATACCTCAAAATGATAAGGCAGAATAGAAAAAAATCATTTTCCATTACCAGGCGTGCATGAAAGGGAGATGGGATTAAGCATGCAGAATTGATTTATTTGCATTCTTCTACTGCCTTGGTTGCTGCATCTTTGAAAGAAGTTAATATCATGTCTTTGATTTGGCCTCTGGAATCACAGACCCTGGCAATCAAGCATGCTTATTACGGCAGTTGAATAATCTAAACAATGGAGTCCCAGTTTATATCGATTAATTTGAAAATGTGGTGGACTTGTAGCAAAAAACGCATTTTGAAATCTGTTAGCTGGACATGTGGCAGAGCGAGAAAAATGCATTTTGGAATTGGTTGGTCCTCCTGACAAAGCTATTTTTATATGCTTTTCTTAATGGCTGTGATGATCGCCCTAACCTCATCAGTCGGTTGCTTGTCATGTTTCTCTTTTGCATTCATTTTTTCCATTCTTCTTTTTGTTTGTCTCCTGCTTTCCTGAAGGCTGCTCATAGATAGAGCCATTGGTGTCAGCAGAAAGTGATGACATAACTATAGATTTCCTATTTGCTCTAACAACAGTATACAACTCTAATACTAACTTAATATCTCATATAATTTATTTCAAAATTACTTACATATCTCCAAGTTTGATTTTCCTGTTCAGCTTTCATCCTCTAGGAATCCCAGTCTGGTTTCTTTCAGTGTGATTTTGTTCATTCTGGGTCTGCATAGGGGGAATCATTTTTTGGACAACAACAAAGATATGCCAACATTATTACTTTTTGTTGAACCTGAAAAGGGACTTTAACCTAACCAAAAATTCTGAATATGTCAAACAGCTCTCCTATTTCAAATTTTTGCACTAAAAAAGCAAAATATCTTTAAAATCTCTCTTTTGATTATAGTACTGGTAGTAGTAGTAGTGTTCTGCATTTTCTGCTCTCAGAATGGAGAGTCATTACATGGCATTACATGGCACTGTACCTTAAGCTGATCACAAGACATCTCCACCTAACAAAATGGTAGCTGGGGGCCTAATAATAATAATTAAAATTAAGGCCTAGTCAAAACTGGAGCCCAGCATTTAAATTGTTGTCTGTTCAGTCCCTCAGTGGAGCTTTAATGGAATTACTCTGGAGAGACACCCAGCTAAATGAGAGCCTGATCTGCTCCTGAGCCTCTGAAACTCAGCTGTGGGCTTTCAGTACATTTTTCTGTCTTCCAAGGTATTGAGAGAAAAACAAACAAAAACCCTAAACACCTGAACATCTCAGTTCTCTTTACATAATTTTTTTTTAATAAGGCAACCTTTTCAGAAATATGACAGTCTAAAATGCTTTAGAATTTGTGAATAAAACTGTATTCATATCTTTCTGCATCTGGTTTAGCACTGGATAGGTACACGTTTTAAATATTAAGCAGAAGCAGCAGAATGTACTCAGGAGGTACAATAGCAGTGGCAGGTATCTCAGCTGAAGCGGAATATTGATCAGGCAATCAGGGAAGCTGCTCTCCTGCCTCTCTGTCTAGAAGAACTTTGATACCCAACTCAATGTTAAAACTGCCAGCCTGTCAGTGATTTCAGATTAAGTGTCTGTACTTCAGGAAAAGGAGTCCATAAATTAACTTCTAATGCTGATGACATTCAGAAAGCAAGAGGCTTTCATTGGCATTCATGGTTCAGCACCTTTGGACTGGCAGATTTTAAGCTTGCGTTTGCCATCCAGCCCCACAAGCTACAAAGGGGTTGTGGCTTTAGCACTGTAATATTTCAGGCTGCTTTGCAAAAGAAAAAAAGCGCTTAGTTACAATTTCAGGCAGCTAGCAAAAGGCAGAATAAACCAGCAATGTGGCTTTTTCTTTAGTAAACGTGCTGTTTGAGGTAAGCCCCAAGAAAGCCCATTTCCTGTATCATCATATTCAAGCACTGCAGAATTTGCCTTTTAATTAGTGTTGGAACAGAGCAGTTTTAGGGTCTTTGTTCACTCAGTGATAGGCATCTGAAAACAAGACGATCATATACAAAGCTGTTGAGTAGAAATGTTTGACTTTCAGCAGTCTGCACCACTTACCTGAGCCTCATCTTTTTGCAGAATTAACAGTGAAAGGGAAGTAGAACTGTTTGTTGGAGGCCAAGTAACTGTTCCAGAGTAGATTTTGAGTGATCTGCTCACAGCAAGTATACAGAAATCCTGCTGTTGGTGACCACTGCTGCAACATTGCAAACAATGAGAATTTTAGTTTAACTTCCATGTTAATAATTTCTCACGTGTTCCTGTAATTTCTTTAAGAGGGCAAAAGCAATGAAATGCAAGACTGATTATTAAAAAAAAAAATGTGTACAATTTCTTCTAGCATTTCTACAGCAACTTATAAAAGACAACGATAAAAAGTTAAAGCCCTACTTAATATTCTACAGACAAGTTAGGTCTTGGATGAAAACATGTTTTCATTCTATCCTGTATTTTAGAAGTCCTTTTTTAAGTGTTTATGTGTAATTTAAACAAGGATGCCACATCTACATGCCATATCCTGAATAAAATTCATACTACCTCTGCAGTAAGGAAAATATTCTTGCCACATCCTGCAGTAAAATTCTTATATAATTAGGAACAAGAACGTGGCTCTCCAGGTTTATTGCTTCTCCAGGAAATAAGTCAAAAGCATCAGAAGCTTCTAAATATGGAAGCTGAGCTTTGATCTGTTGAGAAAGGAAAATATGAAAAGCAATTTTATATAAACATTACCTGACTACAGAAAAAAACATTTTCAAATTCTTATTTAACAAAAAGAGCAAACATGCATCTTTGCACATTTGAGTATTTCCAAAGTAGCAGAAATTCAAGCAACTGGGAAATCAAGGAATGTACTTAAAGTATAACATTTAAAAAGAGAAACATGAGATAATTGAGGAGTTAGAATTGCTAAACACAGCCACCAGAAAAGGTAGTAAGATTATATTTCATATATGTTGCTTCTCCAGTGGTACGCATAGCTATTTTATGTTCAGAGACGTTGATCATGTATTTAAGTGATGAATCACATGAATTTCTGCCCATGCACTCAGAATAGCTTTTCCCAAAGCAGGCTCCAGAAGAGCTGGCTAGCTGTTTTGTTTGGACTCTGACTGGTAAAGTAAAAACTATCTCTGGTTATTGATGTGTTTCTCTGGATTAAAGGTGTACTGGAATTAGAAATAGTCTGTAAAGAATAAAATGTTACAGTCCTGTAAATATTCATGGCATCATCACAGTGAGGAAATTAAATGCAGACTTTTTTTTTCTGAACAGCTTAATTCTTGTGAGACTTTGTAGTCAAAGTGCTGTCACACAATTCCCTATTTCCTTCATATTCATAATTGTAGCTCCTAATTATTTGAGGTCATTATGTGTCTTCTTTCTTCCAATGGTCAAAGATACTAATTCTCTTCATGAATAATTTATTTTAACAATTGATTGGGTAGTGAGTGAAATGACTGGATATATTTTTCACTGGAAAATACTATACCATGTAGTCATGAATATAGTCAGTCATATATAGATATGAAATTATTTTGAAAAAAAGTAGTTACAACAAGTAATTGTCAGTCACAAGATTGGATATTTTATTATTATTGTACATGAAATTCACTCTCAGAGGATAATTTTTGAGCTGCAATACAATATACATACATCTGTACTCGTATGATATTTTTTATCTTTATTTACATATTTAATTCTTGGGTAAATGAAGGGATGGAGAAGTTCTTACCCTTTATATATTTTCACTGTATTATTGAAGGTTTATTTATACCAGAAGTCCTCCTCCTAATTCTGCTAGATACTGTCACCTTGTGCTGGATATTATATACATATCTGATGAAAGGCAGTTCTTGTACAGATGATCTCAGCCTTAATCAGCAAGGTAGATAATGAGTGGCAGAGGTTCAGGGAGCCACAATTACCTGCCTGAGTAATGGATTCTACAGCAGAAATCAGGAATTGTATTTTCCTGTTTATTTCTTTACTCCAATGGGCTATGCTGTGCAAATTGCCTAAACATTTGCACAAAATCAGAGTTCTGGCTGCTTCCTTTGATGTTTTTTAAAAGTTCAAAATATGTGATCTTGAACTTTCAGTGAGATTTATCTGAAAGGATTCCTGTTAAATCTGTTAAATTCCCACTGGCATTCTTTTTAGAGACAATCCTTAATTTTCAATAAATGCTGGTATTTGCTTCCTAACATTTCGTTTAAAAATAAACAGCAAAGAAAGTCTATACATACATTCAGTTTCTCTTTGAGTTTGAAATGTAAAATTTCAAGTGAACCAAAGAACAAATTTTAAGTCTACACAGAATTTGGTATTTTTGAGAATTTCATGATCTCTGAAGGCTGTGTAGGGATGCTCACGGAAGGAAAAAAAGTAGAAGTGTTTGACAGTGATTTGATATCTGAATCATTTGTTTAGTACTGCAAAATATAGTCATGCTCCTTTGCACTTGCTTCATTTCTCTCCTAGGAATGAGCATAGCCTGTAACAATGAGAATCTGCCAAACATATTATGACACTACAGATTGTTATTCTCTTTCTAGACCTACAGTAAATCTTTTACAGGGACAATCTGTGCCCGTTGCCTGCTGTTACTGAATTGCAAGCAAAAGGGCTGGCTCAGAACAATTTCAGTCTCATAGAAATGATCATGCCCGTAGGAAGAAACAATCTCTGCATAATTTGACTGACAAGTTATCTACTGGCTGACCTAAAAGAGGGAAAATGCACAGTAAACTTCAAGAGTTAAACTTTTAAGTATGATAATAATAGTTGGACCTCCACACATTATAGAGTCCTTTTTTTTTTTTTCCTGTTTCTTTTTTTATGGTAATTTGTGTTTTTACAGTTTGCTGCTGGAATGGTATCAGTATATTTATGGCTACATTTATCATTTCAGTTTGAATCTTAATTACTTTTTTTGAAATTTAAATGTGATAATATTTTAAAATACATTTTTAAAACATTCCTTTTATTTCCCAGATAAAGCAGTCCCATTTCTGTTAACTCTGTGTTGCTCAATGAAGTATATGACTCAAATGTTCATGTGTCTCTCATTCTGCTTAGAAGCAGTTCTCTGCCAGTTCTAGTTTAGTGCTCTTTCACAATCTCTGTAAATACTCCTCCCATCCCTCTTCTCTGAGCAGTACACCATGTATTTGTTTGCATTGCAAACCAGAGTTGAAAAAGTAAAAATAAAAATTATAATTTCCATAGAAAAGAAATTCTGAAAATTCATGTGTGGTCACTGTCAAATCCATGTGTACTTTGGTTCAACGCTGACAGAAAAGGGCTAAAGAGATAACATTAAGTAGACTCTAAAATAAAAATTTACTTGAATTTCTTGGAAAAAATAATAAAAGCTCATGGTGGAAAAACTTAGGCTTTGAGATGGATAATTTTAATTCCACTGATTATTTTTATTTTATGGTTATAATTACAAGGTTTGTGCTAATTCAATTTTGTGTGTGTGTGTGTGTGTGTGGTTTCTTGAGATCATAATTTCAAAAGAAACTGCTGAAGTATGACTATAACCCTCAAACCAGATTCTATTCTTCTTTGTTCTCCTTTGTTGTTCCACCTGTTTTTTGACATTTGGGCTACTTTGTACTCAGCAATGAAAAATGAAAAGAAAAAAAAAAAATCACACCATTTTGCAAGGACAAAATTGGTTGATCCTGTATGTATGAGCTTTGTTGCCATCCTGTAATCATGGCAGTACTTAGCTCAGCGTATGTGCTGTGCTTTGAGATTGCACTGTAAATAACATTTTTGATTCAGTAATGAAACAGTTATAAAAATGAATTGTACCATGGAAGAGTTAAAATAAAGAGCTGGTAGGGTGACTGAAGGGTGCCTGGGGTTTTAAGAAATTGCTTTTTCTTTCTCAAAAAAGTGCTGTAGTTAAACAGGGTGGGTAAGTTCACATGATGCTGAGGTACTCTTAAGCTTCATTTACTGGTGGCACAGGAATTCAGGCAGTTTGATGTTACAATGCTTTGGCAGTTGAGACTTTGTAACATGAAAATCAACCATGAGAATACTTCTTTTGTTCCATTACTTCAAATGGAGTATATGCAGATATTTTCTAGAAGACGTAGCAAAGTAGAAAGCATATCCCTGAACACAGAAAGAACAGAAGGTGTCTGACTGTCAGACCAGTGCTGGTAACATTTAGGTTTTCTGCTTCTTCATACATTTTTAGAAAGCTGCCGTATTTCATTTTATTTAGAAAAAATGCTAGACATGTTTTTTAATCCCTGGTTTCTGGAAACCTTTTTGCCTTTCCACAGAAACAATCAGGCTGAAAGCAAACAGAAAACCAACTTTTATTTGATGCAATGCGTGGATCAGCAGCATGCCGTAATCAGTAAAAGTAATGCTG